>NC_090648.1:284404295-285037420 GCF_040937935.1 Hyperolius riggenbachi | reverse complement strand
AGGGGCTCGCCCTTCCGTGCTCCCCCCCCCTCTCCAGAATTGCAGCCAGCCAGCGGCAGCAGCGAGGAATTGCTTACCGAGAGTCAGATCGATGGCTCTTTGTGCCGCTGGTCTGGTCTTCTGCACTGACACTGTCCAATCACGCTCTCGCAGTACTTCCTGTGAGAGCGTGATTGGACAGTGCAGTGCAGGAGACCAGACCAGCAGCGGCACGCAGAGCTATCTGATCCCGGTAAGTGATTCCCGCTCGCTGCCGCTGCTGGCTGCAATTTTGGAGGGGGAGCACGGAAGGGGGGGGGCCCTAGGTGAAGGAGGGGGGAGACTCCCCCCCCCCCTTCCCCCCCCCCGCTCTGTACCTGCTGCCCCCCCTTCCAGCATGGGGGCACAGATTGTGAGACCTGCCTACCTAACTGGGGGGGAGCGTGGAAGGGGGGCCCTAGGTGAGGGAGGAGGGGAGGCTTCCCCCCCCCCCCCCCCGCCGCTCTGTGCCCACTGCCCCCCTTCCAGCATGATGGCCCCCACTAACTGGTGGCCTGCCTACCTAAACTGGGGACATCTAGACCTGGGTATATCTATACTGGGGAGTGGGAAACCTATATACCTGCCTACCTTAACTGGGAAATCTGCCGCCAATCTGATTGCATTTTGTGGAGATATCTGCCACCAATCTTATTGCATTTTTTTGGGGGATATCTTCCGCCAATCTGATTGCATTTCCTGTCCTCGGTCACAGCTGTCTCGCGTGCTTTACGTACACGAGACCGCTGGGAACGAGGACAGGACTGGAGGACTCAGAGCTGTGCGCCGCATTTGTGACTATGAGAACTGCGCAGCCGCAGCAGGACCTGGCGGCCATCTAAATTGGGGAAACTGAAGACGACCCGAGACACGGCAGAATGAAACTGGGGAGGGGGGCTGGGTTGTGGATGGTGTCCCCCAGGGATGATAAAACACAATAGGCATTTAACTTTTTTTGTTTTTCGCTTCGTAAGTTCTTTAAAGAGATGAGGTCTAATAATGGACAAGGGGTATGACAAAAAGTGCAGTGGATAGTAGGCCTGATTGATTTTAGGAAAAGATTGGTTTGCTCGATTTCTGTCCAAAATTGCAATTATGAGTTGACTCACAATTTTTGATACACAATGATCGATCAGCACACTGATTGTGAGTATGAGTGCCCCCAGTATAGGTAGCCAAGTATAGGTTCCCCAGTATAGTTTACTCTGCTTTGGGGGTGGGGGGGGGGGGTTTGCAGAGACACGAGGGAGAGAGTGAGGCATGCGGTGGCAGGTACACACAGGCAGGGAAGTTGGGGATTCCCTGATGGAACTTTCTCCCCATTTTTAGGGGAGAAAAAGTGTGTCTTATACAGCGGAAAATATGGTGTCCATGTGATAGATTTGACAGCACAGATGGTTCCGGGTTATTCTGTGTAGAAGCTGGTAACGGCAAGGCTCCATCTCCTACTGTACTGTATCTTGGCATCACTGTACACACATTGCTTTACCATCGAAATGTACACTGCAGCAGATATGCTATGGAGATAAGGGGCCTGATTCACAAAGCGGTGCTAACAGTTAGCACCCTGGTGAAAAGCCCTTTATCATGCCTAAACTCAGTTTAGGCATGATAAGTTTAGGTGTGATAAGTTTAGGTGTGATAAGTTTAGGCATGATAAGTTTAGGCATGATAAGTTTAGGCATGATAAGTTTTTAAGCACCAACTGCGTTAACACCGCAGTGCACAGCTGATCAAAAGTTTTACGCTAGCAAAGACTGGTGCACTTCGTATAAAGTTTAATGGCGCTGCTTTGTGTGCGGGACTTTGCAAGCGATCTAAACTTATCTAAACTTAGCATGCCTAAACTTATCACACCTAAACTTATCACACCTAAACTTATCACACCTAAACTTATCACACCTAAACTTATCATGCCTAAACTTATCACACCTAAACTGTCTTTTCACCAGAGTGGTGCAATGGTTATCATGCCTAAAGTCTCTAACTGGGTTAGCACCGCTTTGTGAATCAGGCCCAAAGTATTATATGGACTTTGTTGGTTCCACCCTGTGTTACTGTGCATTTTCTCCAGAAGCTTTAGTTGCGTCCCATATCTCAAACATATAGTGGTTGGTTAATTGACTTCCCTCCAATAAACTAAAGGTGGTCATATACTGGCAGATGACCCCCAGATTCGAACACGAGATAGATCCCTTTGTGGCACACATGTAATTAGGGCCCCGGGAAATTTGGACACAGGGTACAGATGAAAACCGCCTCACCCTGCTCCTGCTAAAGTCCCAGTGGCATTAATTACTTCTCCCCCTCTAGGATGCCATTGACTTGGGGTAACACAGAACTCGGCTTCCAGCTATTGCTGCTGCCCAAATTACGGACTGTGCACTGCAATAGACCTAATTCACATTGCGGCGTATGCCAGTGCCTGTTGAACTAAAATTTCCAGTGCCCTTTTTGGACGATTTACCCTCTGTGATTTAAACAAAGAGGAATCAAGTACTGCCACACACTTCAAACAGATTTTAAATAGATTTCAATCTATGGAACCACCACCGCCGTACTGCAGTGTTGACTGGTGGGCCCCTCAGGTCTCCCCTATCTAGTTTTCCATCCGGGGTCCCAGCATAGTGTTGGCAGCAGAGATGCTCAACTACGAATTCGGGTGAAATCTGGATAGTTGCTTTCCGGATTTCACCCAGTTACCTGTGCGGGCTGGGCGGGTGGTCAAGCTTACCTATCTGACGTCTTCTTCGGTCCGTCCCTCAGCGCCTCCCACGATGCGGTCCATGCGGCAGTCACGTGATTACAAACACTTCCTCCTTCTGGGTTGAAGGAGGAAGTGTTTGTAGTCACGTGATGCGTGTGGACTGCATCGTGGGAGGCGCCGAGGGACGGATCGAAGAAGACGTCAGATAGGTAAGCTTGCCCCCCCCTCCCCTGCCCAGGTAACTGGGTGAAATCCGGATAGCAACTATACGGATTACACCCGAATTCGTGGTTGAGCATCTCTGGTTGGCAGCGGAGCTTACACTCACCTGTCCGCCGGTGTGATACCTCGTGTGTCCTTTATCCATCCCAGCTGGCTACATGTTCTCCAGTGGCAGTTACATAGCCACATCCATGTTGTTAGCTCAGGGGGAACAGGTGCACCGGTGGGGATGAAGACAGGACACAGACAGGCCTGGTGCAGACCAAAAACCGCTAGCAGATCCGCAAAATGCTAGCAGATTTTGAAACGCTTTTTCTTATTTTTCTGTAGCGTTTCAGCTAGCATTTTGCGGTTTTGTGAAGCGTTTTTGGTGTAGTAGATTTCATGTATTGTTATAGTAAAGCTGTTACTGAACAGCTACTGTAACAAAAAACGCCTGGCAAACCGCTCTGAAGTGCCGTTTTTCAGAGCGGTTTGCGTTTTTCCTATACTTAACATTGAGGCAGAAACGCCTCCGCAATCCAAATTCTGCAGCAGCCCGGGAATATGCGTTTCTGCAAAACGCCTCCCGCTCTGGTGTGCACCAGCCCATTGAAATACATTACCCAAGCGTATCCGCAGCCGCAAGCGGGTCGCAAACAGCAGCTGAACCGCTCTGGTGTGCACTAGGCCGAAGAGAGCGCCGGAGGACAGGTGACTAAGCTGCATTGCATTGCTGTCTTAAATGTGAGGTGAAAGCCACAGTCTGCAGAACAAGGAGTACAATTGTTACTTTAGTCCTAGCAGGGACATGGGATTGTCACATCACTAAAGAAATACAATAACACAAACTGCTACAGTGAGATCGCAATTTGTCAGTGATGATCTATGGTGACAGAAGTACAGAAGGGTATCCATGTGTCTGTGAGAATGAAAAATTACAAATAGGGGTACACAGGGGTCTTCATGTGTCAGTAAAGATGCATGGTGACGGACAGGGGTAGAGGGGTTTTTTGCATGTAATTTTAAAAGTACATAGACAGACAGAAATAAAGGGGTCTTCACGTGGCATTAATGACAGTTAGAAATAAAGAGGGTTTCTATAAGTCAGTAAGCATGTATAATTATTATTATTTAGTATTTATATAGCACCGACATCTTACGCAGCGCTGTAAAAAAAAAAAAAAAAAAAAAAAAAAAAAATATATATATATATATATATATATATAAATAAATTAAAAAAAAAGTGTGTGTGTGTGTGTGTGTGTGTGTGTGTGTGTGTGTGTGTGTGTGTGTGTGTGTGTGTGTGTGTGTGTGTGTGTGTGTGTGTGTGTGTGTGTGTGTGTGTGTGTGTGTGTGTGTGTGTGTGTGTGTGTGTGTGTGTGTGTGTGTGTGTGTGTGTGTGTGTGTGTGTGTGTGTGTGTGTGTGTGTGTGTGTGTGTGTGTGTGTGTGTGTGTGTGTGTGTGTATATGTATATATATATATAGTCTTGTCACTAACTGTCCCTCAAAGGAGCTCACAATCTAATCCCTACTATAATCATATGTCTATATTTGTATTATGTAGTGTAAGTACTGTAGTCTAGGGCCAATTTAAAGGAAAGGTTCAGGGAAGGTGGGTAAAAAATAAAAATCAATTTCAACTTACCTGGGGCTTCCTCCAGCCCGTGGCAGGCAGGAGGTGCCCTCGCCGCCGCTCCGCAGGCTCCCGGTGGTCTCCAGTGGCCGACCCGACCTGGCCAGGTCGGGCTCTTCTGCGCTCCAAGACCCGGAACTTCTGCGTCCCACGCCGGCGCGCTGACGTCATCGGACGTCCTCCGGGCTGTACTGCGCAGGCGCAGTAGTTCTGCGCCTGCGCAGCACAGCCCGGCGGACGTCCGATGACGTCAGCGCGCCGGAGTGGGACGCAGAAGTTCCGGGCCTTGGAGCGCAGAAGAGCCCGACCTGGCAGCCGGCCTGGCCAGGTCGGCCACCGGAGACCACCGGGAGCCTGCGGAGCGGCGACGAGGGCACCTCCTGCCTGCCACGGGCTGGAGGAAGCCCCAGGTAAGTGGAAATTGATTTTTATTTTTTACCCACCCTCCCTGAACCTTCCCTTTTTAAGGGTGAGCCAATTAACTTATCTGTATGTTTTTGTGATGTGGGAGGAAACCGGAGTACCCGGAGGAAACCCACGCAGACACGGGAGAACATACAAACTCCTTGCAGATGGTGCCCTGGCTGGGATTCGAACCGGGGACCCAGCCTTGCAAGGCGAGAGCGCTAACCACTACCCCACCGTGACAAAATAACGGTACAGGTGATCTGCACGAGTCAGTAAGGATAACAGACCTAGGTACAGAGGGGTCTCCTCCGTGACAGTTTAAATGCACAATGGGAGACAGAAGTGGAGGGGGTCTCCATGTGTCAATAGGCATATATGGTGACAAACAGGTGATGTGACTTGATGTGTTAGTAAGGATGTATGATGACAAAAAAGATAGAGGGGTCTACATGTGCCAGTAAGAGTATGAGGAGTATAGAGGGCTCTCCATATGTAATTGCGTTTGATGACAGGCTGGGAGGGATGGGATGGGATGGGATGGGGCGGGGGGAAGTTATGATGGTGAATGTCATTAATACCACCACAGGGCCAAACATGCACAGTACACACATTATGCAGCATATATTAGTACAGAAATGATGCACAGCATAGTCTGCCGCAGGCTGCTCTCTAGCAGCACCAGAGGACACCCCCAGCCAGGCTGGACGGCTCCTTCCAGGAGGGAATTGTTGCATCCAATGTCTTTAACCCCTAAGCTGCCAGCAAATAGAGATGTGGCGAACATCTCTGAATCCCTGGGGGGTTTACTACTTCCTGGTCGCTCCGACCCGGAGTAGTACGCCTGCGCTGCCCGGTGCAGCGCGCCCTAGATCGCGCTCCTGTTGCCGGGCACTTTCTGTGCATGTGCGTGACGTCATGAATGATGTCACGCTCATGCGCAGAGAGTGCCCGGCAACAGGAGCGAGATCTAGGACACGCTCCGCCGGGCAGTGTAGCGACCCGGAAGTAGTAAACCCTCCAGAGATGTTCACTCGGCGAACTGTTCGCCACATCTCTACCAGCAAATTTTCTGAAAAGCTGCAGGCCAGTCAGTAGGATTTATCCAGCAGCGAGGAATATAGTGAAGCATCCTTTATTCCAGTCACCAGTGATCTCCCCCATGACACAGGAAGTACTCTGCAGCCAGCCAATAAAAGTAAAACAGGAAGCACTGCACCCTCAGCCAGCCTGTGCAACTCGGGCAGCTTAAAACTACTGCATCTGCGCCTGTGCTAAACCACCATGGAAGAAATCACGTGAGTGTGTAACTCTACACGATTTTGATACTGCGCATGCATATCTCCCAACTTTTTGAGATGAGAAAAAGGGACACTTAAGCCACACCCCTGGCCACGCCCCATAGTCACGCATACTATAAAGATTTCATAAGAAACATATGTAGTTTTATAATTCAAACCACACTGGTCCTTTCTATCCTGGTTCATTTTCCTTCATAGTAACATTTTAAAATTAGTAATATATCAATTTAAAGGTTGGGAATAAAGTTTAGAGTCAAACACATTTTGTAGCATAGAAATATATATATAGTTACATAGAAAGAGGGACAAATGAGGGTGAAAGAGGGACAGGGCGCCCAAAAAGGGACAGTTGGGAACTATGCGCATGTGCGGCAGCGTAATCTTTAGGGCAGCGCAATCAGACACAACACCGGTGTAATGTCAGCTAGTGCAGCCCCGCATGCGCAGATATTGTGCAGCCACATAAACCGTCCTGCATATCTCCGCTTCCGCACCACGTACACTCCCGAAATTTTCAGGGGAGGGAGGGGACCCCAAGATCTAGCTCTGTGCCGAACTGCAGCCCCCGAGCCTCGCTGGTTCCCGAGACTGATTGCAGCAAACCTATCTCGGGAACTAGCGGGGCTCGGATGCTGCAATTCAACACAGAGCTAGATCTGGGGGTCCCCTCCCTCCCCTGAAAATTTCGGGAGTGTACGTGGTGCGGGAGCGGAGATATTTCAGGTAAATAATGTCTAACTTCCCACTGAGCATGCGTGATACTCAGTGAGGAAGGCTGCTTCCGGGCTGCCCATTCTGACATTCCACCTCAGCATTGTCTCACATTTTGCACCAGAAGACTACAGAAAAATGGTGACATTAATACACTGCTGTGGTACGCTACACGTACGCACGTCCCTGCGTCTCAAGTGGGGGTGTGGCTTAAAGTTGTCGCTGACCGATGACGTAACGAGACGCTAGTGCACCTGGCGGGTTTGTATCTTTACTTGTGCAGTGGACGGCTGTAGAGGACCAGCATGGCGTCAGCTTTGGAGAATTACATTAACCGTATCCTTACTAAACGGAGTGATATGTTCGGGTGTGGTCGGGCTTTACACACGTGTGGGGCTGCATGTTACAGCTGCTCAGCTCTGTGCAGTGTAAATCATTAGCTCAGTGCATTATAACCTGGTGGTATGTGAGTGAGACAGGTTTGCCAAATTCCTTTAAATACTGACACAACTAGGTTGTGCATGTTTGGATCTAACTAGACATGTATTATTCACGTGTCAGTAATAATAAAAGGACACTGGAGTGAGATTACTTTTTACATACACCACTTCACTATTGTAGCACTCTACCATAATTTGTGTTGAGACTAACCTAGCAAGGACATTACCTTTGTTGCCCCCCTTTGAGATGTGATATTCAGTCCTGAATGTACAAAGAAATGTTTCTCCAGTAAAAAACAGCATTTAATGGAATTAATAGTTCAGTTTGAGTAAATGCATGATTTTTAAAGTTTTTTTCTTTTGTTCATTAAGTATTGATAAGCATTATAGAGATGTGATGGGTAATGTTAAAGATGTAATGATGACTATGGCCTCAATTCACGGAGCATTATCAAACGTTTATCAAACACTTTATCAAACGTTTGATAATTTACCTCATGGGTAAAATCTCATTTTGAATTCACTAAGGTGTTATATATTTGTTGAACGTTTTATCGGTAAAACATTCGATAAATATATAACACCTTAGTGAATTTAAAATGAGATTTTACCCATGAGGTAAATTATCAAACGTTTGATAAAGTGTTTGATAAACGTTTGATAATGCTCCGTAAATTGAGGCCTATGATTAGTATTTTATGTATGTACATCTACATTACGGCGGCCAATAGAGCGCTATCCGCTCAGAGAGAAATCTGTCTATTGGTCAATCAGTGGCCAAAATTGCAAGATGTATGGGTACCTTTAGTCTTTAGCCTCATGTCTGGAATAGCACTTACTATTAACATGTAAAACTGCACCAAACAGACATTGATCTCTAGCCATATATGCGGTATAGTTGGATTTTAACAATACATTATTTTTTCTGTTATTTATTTAGCTTCCTTAATTCAATTAATCCTATTCAGGAACTGTTGCAGTCATTACAGCTGATGGAAGGATGATTGTGGTAATACAATTATTATTTTTAGAGAATTATGCAGAGTAAGACAAAAATGTTACTGGCTTGGGGCAATGTTTTACAAATTTCATAGTGCAGCAGTACACCACTAAAGAGGCCTAAATGTTACTCCTTGTGAGCATGCACAGCCTAAAGGTGGCCACACACTATACAATTAAAAGCTCCAATTTTACACAATTTCCATAAGTACGATTGGTTGTCCTGAAAAATTGAAATTTGTTTTCGATCGAGAAATCCGAGTAAATTTCCCTTTTTTCTTTTTTGGGTGGGGTGGGGGGGGGGGGGGTTGGACATGTTGGAAAATTCAGGCCAATTTTATCAAGAATTGCATGGTGTCTGATGGATTGTGATATTGTATTCCACCAGAAAAAATTGTATGCAACTATTCAATACATTTTTTTCCTCACGATTTTTGTAACCAATTTTTTGGGGTAAGTTTACAATCTTTTATTCCAAAATTACGGCAATCTCGAAAATACACGTGTGGTACTTCAAAGTTTCTGATCGGAAAATTGGATAAGAATGCTTGAATCCAATAAAAAAAAATAAAATAAAAAAAAAAATGGTATGCTGTGTGGCCACTTTAGTGTACATTAAAGCAGATTGCATATAGCCATGTATCTCAATTGGTGAATTTTCACACCTTTACAACGCTGTTAAAAGGACTTTGAAGTGAGAGGGATGTTTTGGCTGACATTTATTTCCTTTTAAACGATACCAGTTGCCTCACAGTTCTGATTCCTTGCCTCTAATGCTTGTAGCCATAGACCCTAAACAAGCATGCAGATCAGGCGTTTCTGACATTGTCAGATCTGACTGGATTAGCTGCATGCTTGTTTCTGGTGTTATTCAGACAGTACTGCAGTCAGAGATCAGCAAGGTGAGTACATTTGAAATCGGCGCCGGTAGACTTGGGCGCAGGATACAGCTGTTATACAGCTGATCCTGCTTCTGCACACGTCCGGGCCGTTTTAATTACTATTCCCCCTCCAGGCCGCCATGGATAGTGGGGAATGAAATAATTCGGCTTCCAGCGATTGCTGGAGGCCGAATTATTGTGTTTTTTTTAAGCAACTTCGGCTCCGTCTTCTGACAGAGCGCCGCTGTAGACTGATTCCCATTACAGTCTATGGCGGCGCTGGCTGCGCCCAAATCTAGCAGCGCTGAAAAGCACTGCTGCTCTGCAGCAAGGCTGGCAGGCAAGCAACTAGTATTGTTTAAAAGGAAATAAATAAGGAAGCCTCTATATTCCTTTTAACACTGATTGTTGAAGAAGAAAAAAAAAGAAAAAGAAAAGCCAAGACCAGTGCTGGAGAAACTAATAGAGGTTCTTTGTGTATCTGCTGCTGCCCTTACATAATTCAGAAATGGCTCCTGCTCAAGCAGCAGTTGGATCTGGTTGTTCCTGTGTGGTGGAAGAGAAGTTACTGGGTCAGAAACTTGGATTTTTCATAGAAATATGGTTCAACTGGTTATATCCGCAAAGCATGAGATATTTTGGGAACTTGCAATTATGCTTGGAAAACATTGATGTAAACAACTGCTTTTGTTATGTCCTATTCTTTTGTGAAACTTCATTGCCGATTAATTAACATGTTTGTGATGAAAATATTTTATTCTGGTTGAATTCACTGATGATGCTCATGTTTTGTTTTTGTTTTTTTTGTTTGAAGGGAACACTCAAGGGTTTTGATCAGACAATAAATCTAATTTTGGATGAGTCTCATGAAAGAGTATTCAGCTCTTCACAAGGGGTTGAGCAAGTAGTTTTGGGCCTGTACATTGTAAGAGGAGACAACGTGTAAGTACTATGAAATGTCTGTTTTGTTTTTTGTTTTTTTACAGAAAAAAGCAGTCCTGCGAAGGTTAGCACTGTACTATTTTACAAGTATTGTAGCTAAGATTAAAACAAAACTGAAATAAATAAATAAAAAAAAAAAATAGGCTTCACTTACCTGGGGCTTCTGCAGCCGACCTGTGCCTGCGCAGCTACTCACTGATGCTCTGGTCCTACGCCGCGGCTCACTTTAACATCACGCAGTTGGAGTGCACTGCGCCTGCGTGGCCCTGCCCGCGCGTCCTCATTCACACTCCCGTCTCCGGGAGAGTACTGTGCAGGCACCGTACAGATTTTCTTGTACTGCCTATGGGAACACATACAAGGATATGCGTGAACAAAAGTGAGCCGCGGCGGGGGAACGAAGGTTCGCTCCAGGACGGCGTAGGCACAGGTCGGCTGCAGAGGGGCTGGCAGAAGCCCCAGGTAAGTGAAACTTTTTTTTATGTTACTTCAGTTCCGTTTAATGCAGATTCTTGCATTACATTGTGCATGTACAAATAGGAGCTGTTGCAAATATTTTCTACCAGAAGAAACTCAATGGAATGTGAGACGAAAAGGAAGCAAAGCTAGACACCCCACTCTCCCTCTTGGTGTGCTCCAGCTCACCTTCATTGAAAGGATTGTGCTTTTGGACATAAAGAGGTTTACCCTTTTTTTTGGAAGGGGATTAAGGCGGCCATGCATCATGCGATTTAGCGGCCGATCGACCAAGAGATGGCTCTGATCACAGAGAGATCTGTTACCATAAATTGCAGCCCGATTCATTCCAGCATGAAATATTTTGGGAATTGGCCTCTACGCCGCCTCGTTCCCCCAAATGTTAGATGCACCCCCTGGCACCCATGCATTTATACTTTACCTTTCATACCATCCCGAGTGTCTACACTGTACTTATTGGCGCCCCCACGTTGGTGCCGCACACTAAGAACAGATTTTCAGTAGATTTCACAATGAAATCCATTAATCTCTTGAACCACAGCATTGCACTGCTATGGGTCATTGACCCGCCACCAAATGACCTAGATTTTCTATCTGGGCCAATCACACTATTCAACCGATTTTTGGTTGAAAATGAGTCTACTGGTCAATTGGGCTACCTGTTGTGTCGATCTCTAGCTGATTCAATAAAAGTGATTGAATTAACTGCATATAGATAGGAGAAATTGATAATTGTATGGCCACCTTTACATTTAGTATTAGCTGGTGACAAAGTTAAGATCTGATTATGAGTATGCAATAACTTTAGACTTGAGGATATCTAATGCTAAATACACACAATATTTAATTCTAAATACACACAACTATTTCCTCTCTGACAGGAATCGAACTATTATTTCTGACATGTTTGATCTGTTACCGTTCAATAAAGGCATCACATTTTCCATAGTTCTCATGGAGAAATCGAACCTGTTATTGATCAGAAGCAGTTGCACAGATGATGCAGCTTCCCCTCAGATTACCTGTCGATAAAAAAAGAAATTGACTTAATAGGTGACCAGATTACTGGAGCTGAAATCACATTTTTTTTTCTTATTTTAGGAATCCCGAACTTTATTGCCTGGGTGTCATGATCTTTCTTTATCTGTGCTATAGCAATCAGGTTTCAGTTCCATCCTCCATGTTAATGCATATAATAGTACATTTTCATTTACCAGCAATGCAGAAAGTTTTGTGCATTGCACAATTTACTTTTTGGAATAAATATATTTAAAATGCTGGTTGCCTCCTTGACATTGTCATATGCAGATGGCCGTGTGATTGCAAGCCATCTGTGTTTTGTATGCATTGCTAATCCCATTCACTGTAGTGAATGGGTCAGCCTCGCATTTTGCTTTAAAAAAAAAGTGTGCAGCATGCGGTCGCACTCCGCACTGGTCCGGAAACACATGCAGTGTGAACATCAGACAGTGCAGTCTATGCACTTCTGATGTTTGTGCGTGTCTGCCTCTTGCACATGTTGTCATCGGTATTTCGGTAATGTGAATGAGGCCTTAAGGGGGCCATACACTTACAGATTTTTCCAACCGATATACAGCCGATTCGATCACTGTGATCGAATCGGCTGTGAAATCGCTGCGCAAACACTGACCGAACAATCGATTTCCGTCCAAAATCGATAGTTCCCGTTGATTCCCGTCCGTCTGTGCGGAAGATTGCGCTCAATCGCCGGTGGGTCGGGAGTGCGTCGATAGCAGCGCTCGAATAACCGACTCTAGCGGAATTGCATTATCTGATCCGGCGCGAGATCCCGCGGCTTCTTCTCCGCGCTGGGCTCCGGCTGGCTTCACTTCTTCCTGTCCCAGCAGGAAGTTTAAACAGTGGAGCGCCCTCTACTGTTTAAACTTCCCCGGACAGGAAGTACAGTGAAGCTGGAGCCCAGAGCGGAGAAGACAGTGGAGACCAGGGGACTCGCGCCGGCCAGATTAGGTAATTTATGCGGGGGGCGGCAGATTCGCAATCTGTTTGCAGTAAAGGCAGCCATACGATCCCTCTCTGATCAGATTTGATTAGAGAGGGATCTATCTGTTGGTCCATCTGATGGCAAATCGACCAGTGTATGGCCACCTTAACTACTTCCCGACCGCCGTATAGACAAATGGCGGCCGGGAAGCAGACGCCGCAAGGACCGCCGTATTGACAAATGGCGGCGGTCCTTGTTTGGGCATGGGCGGAGCGATCGCGTCATCCGTGACGCGATCCTCCGCCTCCGCCTGTCGCCGCTCACTCGCCGCAACATCCCGCCGGCCATACGGAAGCGCCGGCGGGATGTTAACCCGACGATCGCCGCATACAAAGTGTATAATACACTTTGTAATGTTTACAAAGTGTATTATACAGGCTGCCTCCTGCCCTGGTGGTCCCAGTGTCCGAGGGACCACCAGGGCAGGCTGCAGCCACCCTAGTCTGCACCAAGCACACTGATTTTCTCCCCCCCCCCCCCCCCCAGATCGCCCACAGCACCCATCAGACCCCCCCCCCTGCCCACCCCCCAGACCCCTGTTTGCACCCAATCACCCCCCTAATCACCCATCAATCACTCCCTGTCACTATCTGTCAACGCTATTTTTTTTTTATACCCCCCCCCCCTTGCCCCCTGCTCCCTCCTGATCACCCCCCCCCCCACCCCCCAGATTCTCCCCAGACCCCCCCCCCCCATGCACTGTATGCATCTATCCCCCCTGATCACCTGTCAATCACCCGTCAATCAGCCCCTAACCTGCCCCTTGCGGGTAATCTGATCACCCCCCCACACCAATAGATCGCCCACAGATCCGACATCAGATCACCTCCCAATCCATTGTTTACATCTATTCTCTCCTCTAAACACACACTAATTACCCATCAATCACCCCCTATCACCACCTGTCACTTTTACCTATCAGATCAGACCCTAATCTGCCCCTTGCGGGCACCCAATCACCCGCCCACACGCTCAGATTGCCCTCAGACCCCCCCTTATCAATTCACCAGTGCATTCATTACATCTGTTCTTCCCTGTAATAACCCACTGATCACCTGTCAATCACCTATCACCCATCAATCACCCCCTGTCACTGCCACCCATCAATCAGCCCCTAACCTGCCCCTTGCGGGCAATCTGATCACCCACCCACACCATTAGATCGCCCGCAAACCCGCCGTCAGATTACCTCCCAAATGTATTGTTTACATCTGTTATCTTCTCTAAACACCCACTAATTACCCATCAATCACCCATCAATCACCCCCTATCACTGTTACCTATCAGATCAGACCCTAATCTGCCCCTTGCGGGCACCCAATCACCCGCCTACACGCTCAGATTACCCTCAGACCCCCCCCCTTATCAATTCGCCAGGGCATTATTTACATCTATCCTTCCCTGTAATAACCCACTAATCACCTGCCAATCACCTATCACCCATCAATCACCCCCTGTCACTGCCACCCAACAATCAGCCCCTAACCTGCCCCTTGCGGGCAATCTGATCACCCACCCACACCAATAGATCGCCCGCAGATCCGACATCAGATCACCACCCAAGCGCAGCGTTTACTCTCCTCTAAACACCCACTAATTACCCATCAATCACCCATCAATCACCCCCTATCACCACCTGTCACTGTTACCCATCAGATCAGACCCTAATCTGCCCCTTGCGGGCACCCAATCACCCGCCTACACGCTCAGATTACCCTCAGACCCCCCCTTATCAATTCGCCAGTGCAATATTTACATCTGTTCTCCCCTGTAATAACCCACTGATTACCTGTCAATCACCCATCAATCACCCCCTGTCACTGCCACCCATCAATCACCCGCTGTCACTGCCACCCATCAATCAGCCCCTAACCTGCCCCTTGCGGGCAATCTGATCACCCACCCACACCAATAGATCGCTCGCAGATCCGACGTCCGATCACCTCCCAAGTGCAGTGTTTACATCTGTTCTCTACCCTAAACACCCACTAATTACCCATCAATCACCCCCTGTCACTGCTACCTATCAGATTAGACCCCTATCTGCCCCTAGGGCACTCAATCACCCGCCCACACCCTCAGAATGCCCTCAGACCCCAGCCCTGATCACCTCGCCTGTGCATTGCTTGCATCTATTCCCCCCTCTAATCACACCTTGAGACACCCATCAATCACCTCCTGTCACCCCCTAGCACACCTACCCATCAGATCAGGCCCTAATTTGCCCCGTGTGGGCTCCTGATCACTCGGCCAAACCCTCAGATCCCCCTCAGACCCCCTTCCGATCACCTCCCCAGTGCATTGATTGCATCTATTTTCCCCTCTAACCACCCCCTGAGACACCCATCAATCACCTCCTGTCACCCCCCCTAGCACTCCTATCCATCAGATCAGGCCCAATACAACCTGTCATCTAAAAGGCCACCCTGCTTATGACCGGTTCCACAAAATTCGCCCCCTCATAGACCACCTGTCATCAAAATTTGCAGATGCTTATACCCCTGAACAGTCATTTTGAGACATTTGGTTTCCAGACTACTCACGGTTTTGGGCCCGTAAAATGCCAGGGCGGTATAGGAACCCCACAAGTGTCCCCATTTTAGAAAAAGACACCCCAAAGTATTCTGTTAGGTGTATGACGAGTTCATAGAAGATTTTATTTTTTGTCAAAAGTTAGCGGAAATTGATTTTTATTGTTTTTTTTCACAAAGTGTCACTTTCCGCTAACTTTTGACAAAAAAATCAAATCTTCTATGAACTCGTCATACACCTAACAGAATACCTTGGGGTGTCTTCTTTCTAAAATGGGGTCACTTCTGGGGTTCCTATACTGCCCTGGCATTTTAGGGGCCCTAAACCGCGAGGAGTAGTCTAGAAAACAAATGCCTCAAAATGACCTGTGAATAGGACGTTGGGCCCCTTAGCGCACCTAGGCTGCAAAAAAGTGTCACACATGTGGTACCGCCGTACTCAGGAAAAGTAGTATAATGTGTTTTGGGGTGTATTTTTACACATAACCATGCTGGGTGGGAGAAATTTCTATGTAAATGGACAATTGTGTGTAAAAAAAAATCAAACAATTGTCATTTACAGAGATATTTCTCCCACTTAGCATGGGTATGTGTAAAAATACACCCCAAAACGCATTATACTACTTCTCCTGAGTACGGCGGTACCACATGTGTGGCACTTTTTTACACCCTAAGTACGCTAAGGGGCCCAAAGTCCAATGAGTACCTTTAGGATTTCACAGGTCATTTTGCGACATTTGGTTTCAAGACTACTCCTCACGGTTTAGGGCCCCTAAAATGCCAGGGCAGTATAGGAACCCCACAAATGACCCCATTCTAGAAAGAAGACACCCAAAGGTATTCCGTACGGAGTATGGTGAGTTCATAGAAGATTTTATTTTTTGTCACAAGTTAGCGGAAAATGACACTTTGTGAAAAAAAACTATTAAAATCAATTTCCGCTAACTTGTGACAAAAAAATAAAAACTTCTATGAACTCACCATACTCCGTACGGAATACCTTGGGGTGTCTTCCTTCTAAAATGGGGGCATTAGTGGGGTTCCTATACTGCCCTGGCATTTTAGGGGCCCTAAACCGCGAGGAGTAGTCTTGAAACAAAAATGACCTGTGAAATCCTAAAGGTACTCATTGGACTTTGGGCCCCTTAGTGCAGTTAGGGTGCAAAAAAGTGCCACACATGTGGTATCGCCATACTCGGGAGAAGTAGTATAATGTGTTTTGGGGTGTATTTTTACACATACCCATGCTGGGTGGGAGAAATACCTCTGTAAATGACAATCTTTTGATTTTTTTTACACACAATTGTCCATTTACAGAGGTATTTCTCCCACCCAGCATGGGTATGTGTAAAAATACACCCCAAAACACATTGTACTACTTCTCCCGAGTATGGCGATACCACATGTGTGGCACTTTTTTGCACCCTATCTGCACTAAGGGGCCCAAAGTCCAATGAGTACCTTTAGGATTTCACAGGTCATTTTTGTTTCAAGACTACTCCTCGCGGTTTAGGGCCCCTAAAATGCCAGGGCAGTATAGGAACCCCACTAATGACCCCATTTTAGAAGGAAGACACCCCAAGGTATTCCGTACGGAGTATGGTGAGTTCATAGAAGTTTTTATTTTTTTGTCACAAGTTAGCGGAAATTGATTTTAATAGTTTTTTTTCACAAAGTGTCATTTTCCGCTAACTTGTGACAAAAAATAAAATCTTCTATGAACTCACCATACTCCGTACGGAATACCTTTGGGTGTCTTCTTTCTAGAATGGGGTCATTTGTGGGGTTCCTATACTGCCCTGGCATTTTAGGGGCCCTAAACCGTGAGGAGTAGTCTTAAAACGAAATTACTCAAAATGACCTGTGAAATCCTAAAGGTACTCATTGGACTTTGGACCCTTTAGCGCAGTTAGGGTGCAAAAAAGTGCCACACATGTGGTATCGCCGTACTCAGGAGAAGTA
Source organism: Hyperolius riggenbachi (assembly GCF_040937935.1). Lineage (NCBI taxonomy): Eukaryota > Metazoa > Chordata > Amphibia > Anura > Hyperoliidae > Hyperolius > Hyperolius riggenbachi. The sequence goes on along the minus strand of NC_090648.1, from coordinate 285,020,186 downwards.
GTATAATGTGTTTTGTGGTGTATTTTTACACATACCCATGCTGAGTGGGAGAAAGATCTCTGTAAATGGACAATTGTGTGTAAAAAAAATTAACAAATTGTCATTTACAGAGATTTCTCCCACCCAGCATGGGTATGTGTAAAAATACACCCCAAAACACATTATACTACTTCTCCTGAGTACGGCAATACCACGTGTGGCACTTTTTTGCAGCCTAACTGCGCTAAGGGGTCCAAAGTCCAATGAGCACCTTTAGGCTTTACAGGGGTGCTTACAATTTAGCACCCCCCAAAATGTCAGGACAGTAAACACACCCCACAAATGACCCCATTTTGGAAAGTAGACCCTTCAAGGTATTCAGAGAGGGGCATGGTGAGTCCGTGGCAGATTTCATTTTTTTATGTCGCAAGTTAGAAATGGAAACTTTTTTTTTTCTCACAAAGTGTCATTTTCCGCTTACTTGTGACAAAAAATAATATCTTCTATGAACTCACTATGCCTCTCAGTGAATACTTTGGGATGTCTTCTTTCCAAAATGGGGTCATTTGGGGGGTATTTATACTATCCTGGAATTCTAGCCCCTCATGAAACATGACAGGGGGTCAGAAAAGTCAGAGATGCTTGAAAATGGGAAAATTCACTTTTTGCACCATAGTTTGTAAACGCTATAACTTTTACCCAAACCAATAAATATACACTGAATGGGTTTTTTTTAATCAAAAACATGTTTGTCCACATTTTTCGCGCTGCATGTATACAGAAATTTTACTTTATTTGAAAAATGTCAGCACAGAAAGTTAAAAAAATCATTTTTTTGCCAAAATTCATGTTTTTTTTGATGAATATAATAAAAAGTAAAAATCGCAGGAGCAATCAAATAGCACCAAAAGAAAGCTGTATTAGTGACAAGAAAAGGAGCCAAAATTCATTTACGTGGTAGGTTGTATGAGCGAGCAATAAACCGTGAAAGCTGCAGTGGTCTGAATGGAAAAAAAGTGGCCGGTCCTTAAGGGGTAGAAAGCCCTAGGTCCTCAAGTGGTTAAGGCTCTGCTCAGCTGCTGATTGCCACAGAGTGAAATTTTCTGAGAGGAAATTAGTGGAGGTCAGGTGATTTGTGCATACAGGGAGAGACTGGCTGGTGTTCTCTGAGCTCCCATCTCATTGATAAGATTGGAAGAGGAGCCAGCTGCCAGCTACATTCATTATGTAAAATAATAATGCAAACTTACTATAGCATACATTAAAAAAAAGGCTGAACTAAGACTTTAATGGCATGGTTGAGCTTTCATGGCATTGTTCTGGTTTGTACATGATGTATAAAAAAAAATATATTAATTTGGTGCAAAGTTATTTCTTTCAGCTTTTAATATATTTTTCAATCTGAATCCACAGGGCAGTTATAGGAGAAATTGATGAAGAGACAGACTCTGCCCTGGATCTGGGGAATATAAGAGCAGAACCTTTAAACTCTGTAGTAAATTGACCTATGTGTAAATAATAACCTGTACATGATTTTATGCATTTTATGTTTTCTTACGAGCTAAAGCTTTTGGTTGAAAAGAAGTGTTATTGTTAATGTCTAGTTTATTATGTACAATAAATGTTTGTAAATTTTCTTATTTACTAAAAGACTTTGCATTTGATTTTCTGTCCTGGTACATGTTTTATAGTAGTAGAGTTGAAGGATTCAGTTATTCCACTATCAGTGTTTGTGTGTTCGCTGCAAACTTTTTGACGTGGAATATCTTTTCCAAGGCCGGGTTTACACTGCCATAAAACATTAAATTATCGGAGGGAAACAGATCTTCACACGTGTGAACAGATCCTATGCAAATAGGCAATATTTTCAGTGATGTACCAATGTGAATCTTCTCTGGTGATCTGTTGCAATCCAATGGGGAACACCATAATGCTTCTGCCAGGGCTTCGATCTGTATACCGTTGCTTCCCACTTGCAGTGGATCATGGGTGGAAGCAGCAGGGCACTGGATGCACAACAGTGTGTAAGTGAACAGGCGATGGCTACACTATGAAAACATTGTGCATTGTAAACCCAGGCTTACATAATTAGCTAAAGAATGTTTCTCTTCTGTATGTCAGTGTATATAAGCTGTGTTTTTCAGTTTTGGTCAGGAACCAGTCCGACGAAGGCTTTTTATAAGCTAAAAGCTCACTGTTTATCCATCTCTAAGTTAGCCAATAAATGGTATCATCCTGATTCAAAACTTCATAGTTAGCTTACACAATGGTTCTTCTGCTAATTATCAATTTAATCACATCTGTACAGCTTATGATCCTGTTTACTGGTAATGTAATTGCAAAAATCATAATCTAGAACAGTGACTGTACCACTTTGCAAGACCATGCACCCATTGTCTATTTTTAGGGTAGAAAGCAGATTTCTAGATTTGATGTACTTGAAGAGGATTTCAGAATTGCTCAGGTAGAATCCTAAATGCTGGAGGACAGATTCAATGGGAAACTTGGTGTAGTGTCATACCGGTGCTTGAGCAGTTGAGACATTTTGAAGTACCTCTGCTGTTTTGAGGGTGGGTTGCAGCTGTTGTTGGGAGCAGGGACACAAAACCAACCAGAGTAAAAACATTTGGGGGGGGGGGGGGGGGAGAGAGAGAGCAGGGGCATGCAGATATATACATATTGGGGGGAAGGGAGGGAGAAGCGGCACCATGCAGTTATACATGGGGGGTGGGGGGATTAGGGGCATGTAGATATACAATGGGCAACTGTTTAATCACTCTTTCAGAGGCATAAAGCACATTTTGATGAGCTGTGAGGATATAGAGAAATTTGAATGAGGCCTGGGACCCACTAGCAGAGCTTTTCTCAGTGCTTGTGATTTGAAAAGCTCTTCCAAATGCAATGCTATGTGTGTGACCCCACTTAAGGGGTGTGATTTTCAAAAATTCCCCCATAGCATTACATTAGCAAGAACTTAAAAAAATTCCAAGCACTTAGAAAAGCGCAGCTAGTGGGTTCCAGGCCTAAGTCTATATATTTTTAGTACTCCCATGGGTGCGGGAGGAGCAATCTGGATGACTCTGTAAAGAGGATGGGTCAGTAGTTGGGTGCTTTTGAGGTGGTGCTGCTCAATGTAGTCCACTGGGCAGTGGTGGGATAATTCTGCAGGAGCAGAGAAAGCAAAGCACACTTCCTTTTTTCTCCTGTTCCTACAGAATTATATATTCAGTAGGCACAGAATGATTTTATAATTCAACCATCATAAGCAAGAGATATAAACTCCTTCCTGCATTCAAATTATGGGGCAGCACAGCTGCCTTACAGTGCTAGAGTACAGGTTCAGTTACCTGGCTAGATGCCAGTTGGGTGTATGGAGTCTGCATATTCTTCGGTTTGTGTTTGTTTCCTCCTGGTGCACTACAATTGTCTGTCACATCCCAGAAACGTATTGGTAGATATACTGTCTTCACCTTAGGAAATTGAGTCTAGTGCATGCGAGGGGTAGACTAACCAGGGTAGATTGATTATGCTCTAGGTGGCTGCTGCTTTTATTAGCTGCTTATGTGCTTTAACCACTTAAGTGGTTTGAGATGGTATATCTACGTCCTGCGGGACTTCAGTTTCTGCCCAGGGACGTAGGTATCCATCTATTGTGGCGGATAGCTGCTGTGCACACACTCTTCGCCACCCATTAGAGGAGATGAATGGGAACACAGTTCCTATTCATTAACCACTTGAGGACCCACCCTTTACCCCCCCCTTAAGGACCAGCGCTGTTTTAGCTGATCTGTGCTGGGTGCACCCCCAGCACAGATCAGGGTGCAGGCAGAGCAACCAGATCGTCCCCCTTTTTTCCCCACTAGGGGGATGATGTGCTGGGGGGGTCTGATCGCTCCTGCCTGCCTGGGTGTTGCGGGGGGGGGGGCACCTCAACACCCCCCTCCGCGGCGAAATTCCCCCCCCCCCCCTCCCTCTCTTCCCCGGAGATCCGAGGCTGCACAGGAACGGATCTGTCCTGTGCAGCCTCTAACCGGCTCCTGCCTGTCATGTGACAGCGATCCCCGGCCGCTGATTGGCCGGGATCTGGTACAACGCTGCTACTGTTAGCAGCGTTGTACGAATGTAAACAAAGCGGATTATTTCCGCTTGTGTTTACATTTAGCCTGCGAGCCACGATCGGCGGCCCGCAGGCTATTCACGGAGCCCCCCGCCGTGAATTGACAGGAAGCAGCCGCTCGCGCGAGCGGCTGCTTCCTGGTTAATTAGCCTGCAGCCGGCGATGCAGAACTGCGTCGCTGGTCCTGCAGCTGCCACTTTGCCGACGCGCGGTATGAGTGCGTGGTCGGCAAGTGGTTAAAAGGGAACTTCCGCCTGAACAAACATACTGTCATTAAGTTACATTAGTTATGTTAATTAAAATAGGTAATATAATCTCTTACCCACCCTGGTTTAAAAGAACAGACAACTAATTTCATGGGGGCAGCCATCTTTTTGGTTTAAAGGAGGTGACAGGGAGCATGACACACGGTTCCAACTGTCCTGTGTCCTGATCAACCCTCCCAGCTGCGCTTGCTAGGCTTCAAATATCAAATCCAAAATGTAAAAAAAAAAAATTGCACCAAACCAGCAGAACGAGAACATCATCATCAGAAATGCCATCATGCTTTGCACGGCATCAGGGGGAAAATGCCCAGGCAGTTTTCTTCTGTGCAGCTAAAAGAGGCTTGAGTAACAAAAAAAAACAGTTCTGATGCTGTGAAACTGTTTAAAGAGACTCCGTAACAAAAATTGCATCCTGTTTTTTATCATCCTACAAGTTCCAAAAGCTATTCTGTGTTCTGGCTTACTGCAGCACTTTCTGCTATCACAGTCTCTGTAATAAATCAATGTACAGTGGAGGAAATAATTATTTGACCCCTCACTGATTTTGTAAGTTTTTCCAATGACAAAAAAATGAAAAGTCTCAGAACAGTATCATTTCAATGGTAGGTTTATTTTAACAGTGGCAGATAGCACATCAAAAGGAAAATCGAAAAAATAACCTTAAATAAAAGATAGCAACTGATTGGCATTTCATTGAGTGAAATAAGTTTTTGAACCCTCTAACAATAAAAGACTTAATACTTAGTGGAAAAACCCTTGTTTGCAAGCACAGAGGTCAAACGTTTCTTGTAATTGATGACCAAGTTTGCACACATTTTAGGAGGAATGTTGGTCCACTCCTCTTTGCAGATCATCTCTAAATCCCTAAGGTTTCGAGGCTGTCTCTGCAACTCTGAGCTTGAGCTCCCTCCATAGGTTTTCTATTGGATTAAGGTCCGGAGACTGACTAGGCCACTCCATGACCTTAATGTGCTTCTTCTTGAGCCACTCCTTTGTTGCCTTTGCTGTATGTTTTGGGTCATTGTCGTGCTGGAACACCCATCCACGACCCATTTTCAGTTTCCTGGCAGAGGGAAGGAGGTTGTCGTTCAGGATTTCACGATACATGGCTCCGTCCATTTTCCCGTTAATGCGATTAAGTTGTCCTGTGCCCTTAGCAGAAAAACACCCCCAAAGCAAAATGTTTCCACCCCCATGCTTGATGGTGGGGACGGTGTTTTGGGGGTCATAGGCAGCATTTTTCTTCCTCCAAACACAGAGTTGAGTTAATGCTAAAGAGCTCTATTTTGGTCTCATCAGACCACAGCACCTTCTCCCAGTCACTCACAGAATCATTCAGGTGTTCATTGGCAAACTTCAGACGGGCCTGCACATGTGCCTTCTTGAGCAGGGGGACCTTGCGAGCCCTGCAGGATTTTAATCCATTGCGGTGTAATGTGTTTCCAATGGTTTTCTTGGTGACTGTGGTCCCTGCTAATTTGAGGTCATTCACTAACTCCTCCCGTGTAGTTCTAGGATGCTTTTTCACCTTTCTCAGAACCATTGACACCCCACGAGGTGAGATCTTGCGTGGAGCCCCAGAGCGAGGTCGATTGATGGTCATTTTGTGCTCCTTCCATTTTCGAAAAATCGCACCAACAGTTGTCACCTTCTCTCCCAGCTTCTTGCTAATGGTTTTGTAGCCCATTCCAGCCTTGTGCAGGTCTACAATTTTGTCTCTGACATCCTTGGGACAGCTCTTTGGTCTTTCCCATGTTAGGGAGTTTGGAGTCTGCTTGATTGATTCTGTGGACAGGTGTCCTTAATGAGGGTGACTAATTGAGTAGAAGTGTCTAACCACTCTGTGGGAGCCAGAACTCTTAATGGTTGGTAGGGGTTCAAAAACTTATTTCACTCAATGAAATGCAAATCAGTTGCTATCTTAAGGCTCATACACACATCAGACCATGGTCTTTGGAAAATGAAAGATCACAGACCAGTTTTACCCCCTTCCATGTAGTATGAGAGCCATACTCTACACAGTCTATTCTATGGAGCTGAACTCCCCATCAGAAAAAAAACTTTGCAAGATGCTGCACACACAGATGCTGTACAGACACAAAAGATCAGTAGCTGCAAAAGATCTGTTCCTGCCAAAAATCCAACCCTGCAAATTGCAATGATAGTCTTTGAGATCTGCAGATCATCATGCACACATGATTTAACTGACAGATCTGCAGATCTGAAAATCCAACCTGGTGGATCTGATCTGCAGATGAATGTCAGTTAAATCATGTGTGTATGATGATCTGCAGATCTCATAGACTATCATTGCAATTTGCAGGGTTGGATTTTTGGCAGGAACAGATCTTTTGCAGCTACAGATCTTTTGTGTCTGTACAGCATCTGTGTGTGCAGCATCTTGCAAAGTTTTTTTTTCTGATGGGGAGTTCAGCTCCATAGAATAGACTGTGTAGAGTATGGCTCTCATACTACATGGAAGGGGGTAAAACAGATCTGTGATCTTTCATTTTCAAAAGACTATGGTCTGATGTGTGTATGAGCCTCTAGCCTTTTCAGTGCTGCTGAGTAGATTTAGTCTGGAGGTTCACTTTATTCTAAGTCCCTGTGTCAGATGCCGTGATCACCTGTAACTTTTGAAGTAACACATCTGCACATTACTTCCTGTTAGCGTACTTATAGTACACTAATCGGAAATAATGTGCAAGGATATCTTGTGGCCAAATAGTAAAATTATACCTACATTTATTAATAAAGACCAATGTATTAATTTAAAATTACCTTACCTCCCACCCTCTCCCATAATTACATGCATATAAAAAAAAAGACAAAACAATACATAAATAGTATCCACAGTAGAAAAATTTCCAGGAGCAACTCACTATTGCATTAAAAGTCAAAACTTTTAATTCAATTCCTCATAAAAATTAGCAGGTAGTAAGATACAATTCTTATCAAATTCCAATGGCAGCAAAGCAGCAATGGGGTGCAGAGTTGTTCAAGAGGTGCAGAGGATGTAGTGGTTGACGATCGTTTCACCCCTCGATTGGGGCTTTAAGACCAAATATCCCCTTACACTGCCATCTCATCCAATATATACCACTTCCCATCAACCCGATCCCAGCCAATCACACTCAATAATGCCGCTCACCTGTGTGTGTACCCGGAAATGAATGCATTTTGCGTTCCAGAAAGAGAGGAGGAAGTCAGAGGATACGACAGCGCGAAAATGAACTATCACACAGGTGAGAGGCATTACTGAGTGACAGTGTGATTGGCTGGGATCAGTTTGAGGGGAGGGGGAAGTGGTATATATTGGATGAGATGGCAGTGTAAGGGGATACTTGGTCTTGAGAAAGCCCCAATCAAGGGGTGAAACGATAGTCAACCACTACATCCTCCGCACCTCTTGTACAATTCTGCACCCTATTGCTGCTTTGCTGCCATTGTAATTTGATAAGTATTGTCTTACTACCTGCTAATTTTTATGAGTAATTGAATTAAAAGTTTGGAATTTTAATGCTATAGCGAGTTGCTCCTGGAAATCTTTTTCTACTGTGGATACTGTATATGGACATTTGCTAATCCGGATGTTGCACTGCTTTTCAAGTAGTATCGCAGGATGCTGGTGTGCACTGTTCTGTTCTCTGTTGATTCAATACATAAATGGTTACCTTCAGGTCTGAACTTTAATACTGTATGTATGTCAAGGGTATATTAATGCCATTTATGAAATTATGGGCCTGTAATTAGAGATAGATGCAAAATTGAAAAACTGCACCTTTATTTCCAAATAATATATTGGTGCCATACATTGTACTAGGGAAATATTTTAAACGTTTTAATAACTGACACAAATGGGCTAATTAAAAGTGGTTTTTAATTACAATAGCATGTAATATTTTAAAAAATAATGGAGGAAAACAGATTTTTTTTCCCCGTTTAAAATTCATTTAGAATAAAAATTCTTAGCAAAATGAACCACCCCAAAAAAAAAGCCTAATTGGCAAAAAATAAAAGATATAAATCGTTTCATTTTGATAAGTAGTAAAGTTATTGGCAAATGAATGTAAGGAGTGCTGAAAGGTGAAAATTGCTCTGGTACAGAAGGGGAAAAAAAAACCCTTAGGGCTCTTTTCCATTAAGGCGTTTGAGATGGCTGAATTGCAAAAATGCAAACTGCTAGTGATTTTCCAAATCGCTACAGTTTGCTTTTAACATAGGAATCGCGGTAGGTCATTTCCACTACCGCGATTCATTTTTAGCCTGATCGCGATTGCCGCGATTTTGCTATGCAGTGCACGCGTGAACGCTAGCGATTGCTAGTGGAAAAGAGCCCTTAGTGGGGAAGTGGTTAAGCCCTATTGGAAAATAGTGCTTTACAAATGTTAGATTATTTATTATACCAATAAAAAGAGGCAAAGTGATCTGTATAAACTGTTTATTGGGTATTCCTGTACAATTTACAGAAAAGTACTGGAAGTCATTGAGTAAACTGTTCAGCATTAGGCTAGAAATTCTGCAAGCCTATAGAAAATAGTTTGTCCATTACAAATAATAATTTCCACAGCCGTGTATCATTATCGCAGTGCTGTTTGTAACTGTCACCATGGCTGTGATATTAAAACTATATATAGTTTCCATAAAAAGAGGCAGTCTATGCTAGGGATAGACAGCAAGAGGCGATTGTACCGAAAGTATACATTGCATTCTCTGTACCAAATATCCAAAAAGGACAATGTACCATTTCCATAGCAGCGTATTAATAGCAACTTTTTAAAAATAAAAATATATAGTAAAATTTCTTGGCACTAACACTTTAGGTAAATACTGATGAGAAACTAAAAATGCACATAAATATTTGAATAGACATGACATATGACAAAAGACCAGTTTAAACCAAACACCACACAGTACATTGAAGGGTGAATCTGCCTTAAAGTGGTATTTCAGTTATAGAAGTCTGCTGAGCTGATGGTTTTATATATATTTGACTACTACTCCGTTCTTGGTTCACCTCTACCTTGTGGTCCCCCATCAATAAGTCTCATTCTCAGTGGACTCCCTGAGAGTGTTAAAAACATAACAATCTACCAAAAGGTGAATATTGGTTTTAATAGGTCATTCATTAAAGCAAATCTAAGAACTTTCACATAACAGCCTAAAATAACTAATTACAGTCCAGATCTTCCAATCCTATACCTCCTCCTCCCCGACTCAGAGCACCTGCTGATTTTTGGAATATCCACTCCAGTATGATACCTCAGTGGTCAGTACAAGGTAGTAGTTGGGCATGCAGGCTTAATGTACATACACATTAGATAAAAACCGTTCGATAACAGCCAATTTGGCAAACTATCATTGTCAGACAAAAGTAATAACTTTGGCCAGTGATTGTTTACATATCTAGTGTGCATGCAGCATCCGCTCAAGCTCACTTATGTTGGATCCTTCAAGGGAATCTTCTCCCAGACCCCTGGGCTCCTATTGTGCCCACGACAGCCTCCTGATCCCCTCCTGGCAGTGGCGACCCCTGCAAAGCTGAGCTGTGAGCAGTCTGCGCAAGCGCAGTAGCGATTTACCTATGTGCAGAACGCTCCTGGCATTGGGAGCGTGACTAGGGTGCGTGCGGCTCAGGGCCGCGTGTTCACAGTAGCCGCTGACTGGTGGCAACAGCCCAGCTTTGTGGGGGTCACTGCGACCTTGTGGGCACAGTAGGAGTCCAGGTGGCTGGAAGAAGCCCCATATAAGGTTTTTTTTTAAATTTGGCTTAAGATTCCCTTTAATGTTGCCTGAGCTGCTTCGATGACATTTTTTTGCTTCCCCCCCCCCATGGGAAACTGCTCACGTACATATGTAATCGCCACGGTGAGACTTGGGCACAGGATTCAGCCAGTATGGCTTATCCTGCTGCTGCACAAGTTCCCGGCGATGTTAATTACTATTCCCCCTCTAGATCCACGTGGATAGTTGGGAAGGATATAATTCTGGAGGCCGAATTATGGTGTTATAAAATGTAACTTCTGCTCAGTCTTCTGACGATGCCGAAGTTACTTGGCGTGCGCCCAAATCTCCTGCGCTGTGATTACAGCACTCAAGCTGCTCTGTCATGCACAGATTGTCATACCCCACCGCTTTCAGATGGCGGTGATTGAAATCTACACCGTTTGGATGATGTTATTCCTGCCAGGGCGTAGATTTAACTCACTGCTGCTCCATGACCCTGTAATCAATGTGAGACTGGCTCACAGTGATCACAGGGTCAAAAGCCAATGAAATCAGGTTCTGACCGGCTCACCGAGCTCTGCTGTCATAGAGATGGCAGAATGGGTGAGCTGAGGCGACAGGTGTGCGGCATGAACAGCAGCTGCGGCGATTAGTTTGTATGTGCCGGTTTCTGCTGCCAGTGGGCTTAAGTCCCTTAAGGAGAAAGAGACCGCTGGTACTGAAGGGGTTAAGATTAGAATTTTACTTTGTAGTGGGTATCAGATTGTGTGTACTTCTATACTTGCTTTTTTTTTTTTTTGTAACACAACAAGGTTATTTGTATGGAAATTATCACTGTGGTGCTTCTACTTGTATAAAAGGTGTAATTCAAGAATTAGACAAGAGGTGATTTTTTTTTTCTACTCTTCGACCTCTAAAAGCAGCATTTATCCTTATAATTGTTCTGCTACATCCATTTAGCACATTTTCCCACTGAACAGTGCAGGTAGTCACATCATCTACATAAGTAAGAGCAATGATGGATGGAAAGTGTTGGACATATGTCATGGTCTTGTGTGCCAGGTTTGCATTGTCGAACAATAAAAACATATACAGCTATTTACTTTTTCCCTATTTCCTAAAAAAAAAACTTAAAAGTATGGTGTATTGATGGCAATACAGTGGTTTGGGAACAGTATGTTATATAGAGTAACATAATAGATCCTTCCCTACAGTATCAAACATTATTTTATCTATACAGATAATATGTAAGCATATGCATTCCGCAAAAAAAAGTTTTTTTTTCTGTAATAGAGGATTTTATGAATAGAAAAATGTTTTCCTATGTAGATACAGGGCTGATATAAAGGTTCATGCAGACTGCAGGTTTGAAAACAGCTAATTAAGTTTTAGTGTGCTGATACATACATTTAACAGGGTTACAATATAGGAATTATTTCAGTGTAGAGATATATCTGTCCATTATTTATATACCTACTGCAACTTGTATGGACCCATATTTATGGACCCTCAAAGAATTCACAGAAATATACTTTATGTATACATGTACTGAGGCGTACCAAAAAGACCTGCACACCAGATCCACGTACCACATTATGTAACAGTATTTTGTATTTTTACATTATATACACACACATTTGGTAGTGTTAACTGAAATATTGGAGGGAGTACCATAAAAACACAATAAATACATAAATACAAAATGAATCACTAACTTTAACCATTCATAAAGTAATCTTATGTATTACTTAAAGAGAACCAGAGACGAAGCACCCTCATGTATTTTATTACATTTATCAGTGGGAACATGACAGTAAACACCCATCATGCTTTTAGTTTTATTCTTCTTAGTCTAATCTATCTGTTATCAGCTGTGATAAGAATCCATCGACTGATTCAGTCTAGGTTTGACCTGGAATCATTATAGCTGAGTCACTCTTCTGTGGAGTCTTTTCAAGCCCAAGCCTGCCCCCTCCTGGTTTAGATTTCCTACTCAGAGCTGTTGACATGGGAGGGGCTGCTGCTGCCGAGAAAGAAGCTCTGAAACAGACAAGTGTATCTGTGTGCAGTGTGCAGCCAGTCATTATCTACTGTATGCAGTTTCATTTCTATGAGAGACACTTCCTACAGGCAGCCACACAGCATACCAGAATAATAAAGTTGAATGCACACAGATGAAAAGGCAGCAGCAGCCCTGCTTGTCTATAGCCTCATCGAGGCTAGACAGCACATCCAGAACAGCTTATAACCTGGAGGATGAAGGGATATGAGCCGGCGGCCATATTGGATATTTCCTGGAGCAATAATGGATAAAAAAAACACTCAAAAAGGCACACCAGAGTGGCGAAATTATCAGGTAGAGCATTTATTCTTTACAAGCTATCGACCGATACGTTTATTTTGTGTGAATCGTTCATCTCTGGTTCCCTTTAAAGGAAACCAGAGATGTTTTAGAACAAAGGTTTTATACATACCTGGGCCTTCCTCCAGCCCCATGCGCACAGATCGCTCCCATGCCGCTGTCCTCAGTTTTCTGTATCACCAGTCCCGGGTCCAGTAACTTTGGCCAGTCGCTGCAGCCGCCGGAGAGATACGTAGAGGGCGTGCTTCTCTTGTGCAGACTGTTACGGGACCCAGTACTGGCGAAGACTGAGGACGGCGGTGTGGGAGCAATCCGTGCGCATGGGGCTGGAGAAAGCTTCTGGTATGTATAAAACCTTTATTTTAAAACATCTCTGGTACACTTTACGGCGGAGCCTGAGATGAACAACACCTCAGGATTTATACTTGCCTGGGGCTTCCTCCAGTCCCTTGTAGTCTGTCTGGTCCCTTTGATTCTATCCTGTCCCCCATACTTACCACCTGATTGTTGGGAGTATTCTGCCAAAGCACAGAAACTCCTGGCTACAGGAGTGCAATCGTGGGTGGGCATGGCCAGGACAGTGCATGCTAGTTGGGTGATTTTATCAGACTAGACTGCGGTTAGAATCAGAGGGACCAGACAGACTAGAGGGGCTGGAGAAAGCCACAGGCAAGTATAAATCCTGAGGTGTTCTTAATCTCAGGTTCTCCAAGTTAGAGGTTTCTTTTATAGGAAGTGCAATGTGCAACATATCTTTGCAAAACAAATAACTGGCTATGACAGCATGAAGGAGTTTCACATTAGGAGTTAGGTAACCTTTTACTGTAAACATTTTCAAGTTTAAGACGTTATACTAGTGTTTATATCTTGTAATTCTTCTTTAAGACCTCCAGGTATTGCTGTCTTGCTTGGGATACAAGATCTTGATCACCGCTCAGGTTTCTCATAGAGCCAGCTATTGAACCCACTGGTGAGACTCTGGTACATCCTGTATCCAGCTCAGCATTGGCTAAAATGTAACAATGAAATCATTAATTAAAGACAAAGTAATGTATGACATCTCAGCAAAATATTACTTGTGGTTACAATGGACTAAAAACTAACTTGGATTTAATAATGGCTTAGCTTCCCAATTGTATTGCTGTATTTTAAGTCTTAATGTACTCAGTAGGATCAAGGAGAACAGCAAGATTATATTTGCAGGGTAAAAAGTAATCAGCCCAGCTCTACTGTATGCACTATTACAATTGTATTGTGCCTGTGAACAGAAAGGTACTCCACAACCATAGAGCTGGGTGCCTCCATTCCTTGTGGTGATGACAGCCAAAGACCCTGAAACTGATTGTGCTTACCATTACATCCTACATAATAATTTGTAAGTGTCTCTGTGTCCCATGTCCCCGTGTGGGGGCGGGGGGATCCTGCACCCGTTTTTTTAATGGGCGGGCCTTTTTACTAGTAACTGATAATACTGTAGTAGCATAACTGTCATTATAGTTTCACAACTGCAGCTTTGTAATGAGCCCCTTTCCCAAGTCTTCTACGATACTGCAGATACAGTTAGTTACATGAATATTTGGACAGAGACAACTTTCTAATTTTGGTTCTGTACATCATCACAATTAATTTTAAATGAAACAACTTTTCAGCTTTAATTCAGTGAAATGTGAGGTAACTAAATCATTTTTTAACAATCCCTTTATTTCAGGAGCCTCAAAAGTAATTGAGCAAATTGACTCAAAGACTATTTCATGGGCAACTGTAGGCATGTCCATCACTATAATTTAAGCAGATACAAGGCCTGGAGTTGATTTCAGGTGTGGTGCTTGCATGTAGAAGATTTTGCTGTGAAGAGACAATGGCCCATATGCAATTCACTTTTTCACCTGAGTTTTCTCCTAGGTGATATTTTTTTAACCTCTTGACGACCAGCTAACGCCGATTGGCGTAAACTGGTCGTCTGCGGGTTTCCATGGAAACGGCCGCTCGTTCGAGCGGCCTTTCCATGTCCGTTCACGGAGGCTTTCTCCGAGAACAGCCGGAGAGCCGCCGATCGCGGCGAAATGTAAACACGTGGGGAAGAAATCCCCGCTGTTTACATCATACGGCCGTAAGGCAGATTGGCGATCCCCGGCCTCTGATTGGCCGGGGATCGCCGTCATTTGATAGGCTGAAGCCTATCCTACAATGCGCAGGACGGAAATCCGTCCTGCGCAGCTCAGGGAGGGAGGGAGAGGGAGGGAAGTCTGATCGCCCTGGCTAAAACCTGATCTGTGCTGCGGGCTGTAGAGCCTACGCAGCACAGATCATTCAGAAATCCACTGGTCGGCAAGTGGTTAAATTGTCAATAAAAAGCATGCTAAGCCACCAGCAAGCAAGAAAATACTCAAAATAATTTTGATAGTACTTTTGTACTTACTTCTCAGTACTTTTTAAGTTGAAAAGTGCTGGAAAGTTATTTTAAAAAGAAGATGAAAAATTATCACCTAGGAGAAAACGCAGGAGAAAAGTGGAATTGCATATGGGCCAATATGCGGTCAAAGGAGCTCTCTATGCAGGTGAAAGATGCCATCCTTAAAGGGGAATGTCAGCCTAAACAAACATACTGTTATTAAGTTACACTCGTTATGTTAATTAAAATAAATAGGTAATATAAACTCTTACCCAACCTGTTTTAAAACAAAAGGCAAATGTTTGTGATTTCATGGGGGCAGCCATCTTTTTGGTTGAAAGGAGGTGACAGGGAGCATTAGGGCACAGTTCCAACTGTCCTGTGTCCTGATCACTTCTCCTTACTGCGCACATAGGCCTCAAATCTCAAATTCAAAATTTGAAAAAACAAAATTTGCGCCAAAACAGCAAGAGAACAACATCAGAAATCCCACCATGCTTTGCACAGCATCAGGGGAAAAATGCCTATAGAGTTTTCTTCTTTTTAGCTAAAAATGAAAGTTCTGATGCTGTGAAACTGTTAAAGAAACACAAAGTCTTTTCAGTGCTGCTGAGTAGATTTTTAGACTGGAGGTTCACTTTAAATTGCGAAAACACAAAACAAAATCCCAAAAATTGCTACAATATTACAAGTGGCAAAAATCTACATTTTGGTACATCCACAAAAGAAAGCAACCACTGGTAAACTCAGCAAGGCAAAAACACCTGGATGTCAATGGAAGACACCAGTGGTAGATGATCGTAGAATCATTTCCATGGTGAAGAGAAACCCCATTCACAACAGCAAACCAAGTGAACAGCACTCTCCAGGGGATAGGCGTATTGTTATCCAAGTCTATCATAAGGAGAAGACTGCATGAACGTAAATAGAGAGGGTGCACTGCAACGTTCAAGCCACTCATAAGCCCCAAGAATAGTAAGGTTAGATTGGACTTTGCTAAAGAACGTCTAAAAAATGGGAAAACCATTCTTTGAACAAATAAAACCAAAATCAACCTCTACCAGAATGATTGCAAGAAAAAAGGAAAGTATGCAGAAGGCGTGGAACAGCTCATTATTCAAAGCATACCACATCATCTTTAAAATATGGTGGAGGCAGTGTGATGGATTGTGCGTGCATGGCTGCCAGTGGCACTGAGACACTAGTGAATGAATTCTGTGGTGTTCAGAGACATACTGACTGCTCATATCCAACTAGGTGCAGTCACATTGATTGGGCGACGTTTCATGATATAGATGGACAATGACCCAAAACATACAGCCTAAGCAACCCAGGAGTTTATTAAAGCAAAGAAGTGGAAAATTATTGAATGGCCAAGTCAGTCACCTGATCTTAACTCAATTGAGCATGCATTTCACTTTCTGAAGACTAAACTTCAGACAGAAAGGCCCACAAACAATCAGCAACTGAAAGCCGGCTGCAGTAAAGGCCTGGCAGAGCATTACAAATTTGGAAACCCAGCATCTGGTGTGGTCTGAGTTCAAGAATTCAGGCTGTCATTGCCAGCAAAGTGTTTTTCAACCAAGTATTAGAAATATACATTTTTTGAAATAAAGGGATTGTGTTAAAAATGCTTTAGTTGCCTCCTCACATTTTTATGCAATCGTTTTATTCCCCCCACTGAATTATAGCTGAAAGTCTGCACTTCAATTGCATCTGGGTTGTTTCATTTATAATTAATTGTGGTGATGTACAGAACCAAAATTAGAAAAAAGTCTATGTCCAAATATGTATGGACCTAGCTGTATCTGCAGTATCGCATAAGACTTGGGAAAGGGGCTCATTACAAAGCTAAAGTTGTGATACAGTGAAAATAAGAAACAGATCAATTCAACAGCAGTTAGAGATCCAAAACCTGCTAGAGTTATAACACCCAGTGACATAATCTCTCAATTGCACAAAATTCAGCGGCAATATATATATTACATTTACCTTCATGTAAGTCCCAGGTGTGAAACAGGAATATCTGACACCATAACCTTAGTGTATCCTTTAGCACAGGGATTAATTAGGTGGCAAATGGCAGACTACAGGGCCATGCTCTTGGGGCCATACCATGATACAGCAGTCAAGTACAATGCATATAAAAGAAAAATGTTTCTTCATTTGTAACCAGCTGAAGTCTTCCTTTCACATTTCATCTTGCTCATGCAACAAGGATGGGTTAGTAAGATGTACTTCTTTTCCGTCTAATGGTCTTGGACGTTTCCTAATAATCTAACCAGCCCTACCCATGAGAGAAATGTTAGCATATTACAACCTCTAGCAGCTGATCGAGATAAGCTGTGTTATCTGTTCAGTTACTAGCTCCTACTTCCTCTTTGCCTTCACAAAGAGGACGTGGCTCATTTGCATGGAAATTTGAAGTAACCAGGAATATGGGTACTCCAAGTGACTAGAGATGACCAGTTGTCCTCAAAGTATTTCTCCTGCAAGGAGGAATCAAGTATCTGGTGACAAATAAGTACTCCTCACCTCTATTGCTGTGACCAGCCAATCAGGGCAGTTCAAATCAATCACCGAATGATCTGATCGCATGGTTATCCTTGATGTTCTCTTTAGAACTTCTAAAAGTAGACTTGATCATATGTATCAGTAACCAATGCTAAAATATCATATTGTCACTAGGTTAGGCTCTTAACAGACAGACATTCAGGAACAGGCAGCTGCTCAGTGACTCTATTCATTACAATTAACCACTGAGCTTTAAAAAAAAACTCCATGCAGAGAGATTTGGCCTGAAGTTCACCACTAGAACATTCACATTACCTGTTTCTAAATTAAAGTCTAGCAGCATATTGGCCTCGATTCATAAACTATTACCGCATGCGTTATCGCCAAAGCGGTAAACTGCCGCATGGTATGTTGTCGATGGTGGATTCATAAAATTTTACGCCTACTTTTACGCATGTTTTACTGCATGCGGTTATAGTGCGGTAATGAAAACGTTGTTTGTGTCGGTAAACTAAATGAAGTGAATTTATGAAAAAAAAGGGGGAGTAAGGAAGTGATAAATAACGTGTTGTTATCGCCAACAAAGACCTGGCGAGTTTGTTCTACTCAGTAACATTTTAGGTGACAAATGGAGCCCTTTCAACTTAATGCTATGGAATTTTTAAGGATACAGAGGAGGAAGGGTGGTTGTAATACCCAGGTTTTTAGAAATCACACAGAGTCAGATAATTTATAAGAATAATTAATATACATATATCTATATCTATATTTATCTATCTATCTATCTACACACACACACACACACACATATATAAAAATATAATAATTTATAATAAATAGGTCATGTGTCTAAAACTGCCCACTTCTCCCCAGCATGCCATTAGGAAATCAGTGGCAAACTACCGCAGTCAGCAAATTATATCGACAGCTTTCCGCACCCCACACTCACAGACTGCTATCGCAATCACCTCGCACTTTTTATGAATTCACTGCAAAAACCCTAATTTACCGCTACCGGTAATTTCCCGCCCTTCTCTGAACTACCACACTCACTTTTATGAATCGAGGCCAATGTAGGGCATTTAAATGTGAGTGATCTAATGGTATAAATGAACTATGCATGCATATCTCCTTGCACAAAATTACTCTTTAAGAATGTTTTAAAAATAAAGATGTTAAAAACATTTTATATATAGTATCAGGAAGAACAGAATACAACATACCTTGGTCCAGTTCCTTGGTGATATTCTTTTCCAGCTCCAGCTGCATCTGAAACATAGATTTGCATGATCAGTTAGATTTAAAATCTAAAAAAACGCATACTGCATAGACAACTAAGTGATGTCCTTGCACAAAGATTATATTCTACATACTGCAAATTCAATGAATAAGGAAGCCTGTTTAATCAGACCACACCCTTTCTAAGACTTGGTCTTAAACGTGCAAAATACAAGTGCAAGTTCTGAACCAGTTTAGTGTCTCATTATTTGAGTTTCTGGGTTTTGTACAGGTGATGGTCCACAGAAAAGGATTGCACCAAAGACCAGATGCTATGTGTCCTGAGGGTGTTTCAGGGGTTACCCAGCTTCAGTGTTTATAATGAAATATCTTAACATTGTTTAAAACCCAGTTCTACCCCCTTCCCCAACAGTAAAATAAAATATTTTGTTGTAAGCGTTTTAAAAAGTGTTTAAAAAGCTGTTTAGAGTCACTTACACATTTCATGGTAGGCAGAGTGTCACCCATGTTGATACAATTTTTGTCCCTCTAAAAGGCAAGCTCCCAGGGACTGTCAGAAGAAGCCCATCTATGACATCTGTTCATCCTAATTAGGAGAAGGGGTGGCCACACCCCCTCCTCTCAGAGGGCAACCCTTTTCCCCCGGAGGAGAGGGGTTCTCATGTAACTGTGCTGCTCATCATGAAAATTTGTAGTACCTAACAACTTTTTAACAAAGGAAGGAAAATAGGACCCTCATTTGTCCTGTTTGTGTATTATGTTAAGCCAGCTATCATTTTATTTAACCTCCCTGGCATTCTATTTCCCCAGGATTTCTGTGCAAAAAGTGATTAATTTATTTTCATAACCTTTTTTTTCCCAAAATGTGTCAAACAAAGGTTTAGTATACAGTACAGGAGAGTATTAATGTGTATGCACGTCAATACTGTTCACAACATGCCTTGTGTTGATGTGTATAACCGTCAATACCGCTAGGGAGGTTAACTGTGTAATAATGTTACTTGCACAAAGAGACTGAATTGTAGAGCCTCTAATAAAACCCACAGACAGCGCTGCTTTTTATTTTCTAGCTCTTGTCCTTGCCTGACTGAAGCAGCACCTGAGGGAGAATAGCCACGTGATCGGGGACTCATTATTTTTGTGACTAACAACATGTTAACTTCTTATTTTGTATATTATTTCCCTCTAGGTGAGTAAAGTATTCACCCCCCTTGAAGTTTTTCACGTTTTGTCACATTACTGCCACAAACATGAATCAATTTTAGTGGAATTCCACATGAAAGTCCAACACAAAGTGGTGTACACATGAGAAGTGGAACGAAAATCATACATCATTCCAAACATTTAAAAAAATAAATAAATAAATAACTGCAAAGTGGGGTATGCGTAATTATTCGGCCCCCTGAGTCAATACTTTGTAGAACCCCCTTTTGCTGCAATTACAGCTGCCAGTCTTTTAGGGTATGTCTCTACCAGCTTTGCACATCTAGAGACTGAAATCCTTGCCCATTCTTCTTTGCAAAACAGCTCCAGCTCAGTCAGATTAGATGGACAGCGTTTGTGAACAGCAGTTTTCAGATCTTGCCACAGATTCTCGATTGGATTTAGATCTGGACTTTGACTGGGCCATTCTAACACATGGATATGTTTTGTTTTAAACCATTCCATTGTTGCCCTGGCTTTATGTTTAGGGTCATTGTTCTGCTGGAAGTTGAACTTCCTCCGCAGTCTCAAGTCTTTTGCAGACTCCAAGAGGTTTTCTTCCAAGATTGCCCTGTATTTGGCTCCATCCATCTTCCAATCAACTCTGACCAGCTTCCCTGTCCCTGCTGAAGAGAAGCACATTCAGAGCATGATGCTGCCACCAGTGATGTGTAGTGTTAGTTTTCCGCCACACATAGCATTTTGCATTTTGGCCAAAAAGTTCAATTTTGGTCTCATCTGACCAGAGCACCTTCTTCCACATGTTTGCTGTGTCCCCCACATGGCTTGTGGCAAACTGCAAACAGGACTTCTTATGCTTTTCTATTAACAATGGCTTTCTTCTAGACACTTTTCCATAAAGGCCAACTTTGTGCAGTGCACGACTAATAGTTGTCTTATGGACAGTTTCCCACACCTTAGTTGTAGATCTCTGCAGAACGTCCAGAGTCACCATGGGCCTCTTGACTGCATTTCTGATCAGCGCTCTCCTTGTTCAGCCTGTGTGTTTAGGTGGACGGCCTTATCTTGGTAGGTTTACAGTTGTGCCATATTCCTTCCATTTCTGAATGATCGCTTGAAAAGTGCTCCGTGGGATGTTCAAGGCTTTGGAAATATTTTTGTAGCCCAAGCCTGCTTCACATTTCTCAATAACTTTATCCCTGACCTGTCTGGTGTGTTCTTTGGACTTCATGGTGTTGCTCCCAATATTCTCTTAGACAACCTCTGAGGCCGTCAAAGAGCAGCTGTATTTGTACTGGCATTAGATTACACACAGGTGCACTCTATTTAGTCATTAGCACTCATCAGGCAATGTCTATGGGCAACTGACTGCACTTAGACCAAAGGGGGCTGAATAATTACGCATACCCCACTTTGCAGTTATTTTTTTTTTTTTAAATGTTTGGAATCATGTATGATTTTCGTTCCACTTCTCACGTGTACACCACTTTGTATTGGTCTTTCATGTAGAATGCCAATAAAATTGATTATTGTTTGTGGCAGTAATATGACAAGCAGAAATAGTTGAAAGTGGCAACAAACCTTTGTGAAATAGGCTCCCATTTCATTTGCTGTCAAACCACTCCCAACGGAGTTCAGAAAACTTCCGCCAAGCCCCAGACTCCTGCTTAGAGCTGGACTACTGCCAAGACCTCCGAGTGAACTTGCGTCCAAAAGAGGACTTCCTGGAAGACTTCCATGTAGAAAACTACTTGCAATAAGAGATTTGCTTCTTTGACGTTCATTGAGCAGCTTGGTATTGGCTTCTGCAAGTCTTTCATTTGCTCTGTGAACATACATTTCCAAAATCAACACAGGTTACTCATAAGACATCAATTATATCTAAACTTTTCTTTAAAGCAGAATCACAGGCTCATAGATGAAAAACTTTTTAGGCATGGCACAACAGTGAGAACAGCTGGGAACTGTAAAGAGTCTCGTCTACTAAGACATCCTGTACATTTATCGGAAATGCATAAACATTTAGGGCCCTTTCACACCAATTGCACTGCAATAAGATTGCAACATCACGAAGCAAAAATAAATAAAGTCACACCCTGCATTACAGATGCGGTGCACCATACAGTGGAAGCTAGATAAAAGTGGTTATGTAGGACTACCTAATTATTTCTCATGAACAGCAAAGTAAGCCACCCACATGGACACATACTTATTAGATGTGATCGGTACTGAAACATTTTTATGTGGCTTTTATTCTGGGCGCTGGTTTTCTCCCATATCCAAAAAACATACAGATAAATTAATTGGCTTCCCCCTAAAATTGGTCCTAGACTGCCATACACTAAAGTAGGAATTAGATTGTGAGCTCCTCTGAGGGACAGTTAGTGACAGGACTATATACTCTGTACAGCGCTTCAGAAGATTTCAACGCTATATAAATAATAATAATAATATCGTTTGGTAGTACTAGTGCCCAGTGTCCAGAGATGGACAGGGTCCACTCCAACTAGTATGCAAGCTTTTTAATCATGATGTTTTTTTTTTTAAACTACTGTAATGCATAGGAGAGCATTTGTAATAAAGCATTGCAGCTTTAAGATTATTTCTTCCCCTTGATGTACCCTAAAAATGATTTACCATAAGCAACAGAGTAGTCCAACTTCCCATGGAGATGCAGTCCTGTGAAGTTATGTATGCCTAATGTGCTGCTCCGTCTCCATGCCCCGTAAGCTGTATTGCATAATGCGAAGTAACAACATACAAAAAGCACAACGTTTCGGGCAGAGGCCCTTTCTCAAGTGCTCAAACGCCTGATACCAAACTATCAAACATATAGACTCACAAACACACCACACCCAACAATTGGGAGGCAGGCACATACTAACATCATAGGTTAACCCTTACAAGGGAAAAGAGCAGTAATACCTGCCCCCCAATTGTTGGGTGTGGTGTGTTTTGTGAGTTTATATGTTTGATAGTTTGGTATCAGGCGTCTGAGCACTTGAGAAAGGGCCTCTGCCCGAAACGTTGTGCTTTTTGTATGTTGTTACTCCGCATTATGGAATAAGCACAAATTTGGATATATATCCGTTCCTGGGGTCGAGTCCTGTATGGCACAATTGATTGTGTTGGACTGTTCTGGAGGAGTGATGGACCTTTTGCCTAAATAAAACTCCCCACATCATAGTACTACATATCCCTGGGGCTGGTGGACTATGTTTGTTTGCTGTAAGCTGTAAGCTGTATTGCCACAGCAACGCAATACTCACAGGTGTGAAGAGCAAACACTCATTTCTGCTCTGACCCTGTATCTCGCCGCAGATACACGCACATAGCAGCATGTTTGCTGTTACAACGGGGAGGGCAAAAACATCGTGACACACTGCTTCACAGGGTGGTGTCCCCTGAGCCCAGATGGATTGTTTTGGGCCCAACAACGTCAGTGTGTTTACAGGACTCTTTTTAAGAGTACAGCAGGGGGACAAAACAAAAAAAATAATATTTCACGCTACAGTATTTAGTTGCAGATGCCCCCGTTTAATACTAGAGATTGTGGAAAAAAATCTATCTTAGATAGTTGTCCTTTAACCTCCCTAGCGGTAACCCCGAGCTACACTCGTGGTAGCTCCCGGGAGGTTCATGCAGAGCATTGCACGCAGCGGGTGTTCACGCTCACCTCCTGCGTGATCCAGATGCTGGTGGCCATTCCTCTTCCTGTCCATAGAGGCTCTGCATCGTCATGACGACAGTCTGTAATCTAACTATACAGGTCCTTCTCAAAAAATTAGCATATTGTGATAAAGTTTATTATTTTCTGTAATGTACTGATAAACATTAGACTTTCATATATTTTAGATTCAAATACACACAACTGAAGTAGTTCAAGCCTTTTATTGTTTTAATATTGATGATTTTGGCATACAGCTCATGAAAACCCAAATTTCCTATCTCAAAAAATTAGCATATTTCATCCGACAAATAAAAGAAAAGTGTTTTTAAAACAAAAAAAGTTAACCTTCAAATAATTATGTTCAGTTATGCACTCAATACTTGGTCGGGAATCCTTTTGCAGAAATGACTGCTTCAATGCAGCGTGGCATGGAGGCAATCAGCCTGTGGAACTGCTCAGGTGTTATGGAGGCCCAGGATGCTTTGATAGCGGCCTTAAGCTCATCCAGAGTGTTGGGTCTTGCGTCTCAAGTTTCTCTTCACAATATCCCACAGATTCTCTATGGGGTTCAGGTCAGGAGAGTTGGCAGGCCAATTGAGCACAGTGATACCATGGTCAGTAAACCATTTACCAGTGGTTTTGGCACTGTGAGCAAGTGCCAGGTCATGCTGAAAAATGAAATCTTCATCTCCATAAAGCTTTTCAGCAGTGGAGATGAAGATTTCATTTTTCAGCATGACCTGGCACCTGCTCACAGTGCCAAAACCACTGGGAAATGGTTTACTGACCATGGTATTACTGTGCTCAATTGGCCTGCCAACTCTCCTGACCTGAACCCCATAGAGAATCTGTGGGATATTGTGAAGAGAAACTTGAGAGACGCAAGACCCAACACTCTGGATGAGCTTAAGGCCGCTGTCGAAGCATCCTGGGCCTCCATAACACCTGAGCAGTGCCACAGGCTGATTGCCTCCATGCCACGCCGCATTGAAGCAGTCATTTCTGCAAAAGGATTCCCGACCAAGTATTGAGTGCATAACTGAACATAATTATTTGAAGGTTGACTTTTTTTGTTTTAAAAACACTTTTCTTTTATTGGTCGGATGTAATATGCTAATTTTTTGAGATAGGAAATTTGGGTTTTCATGAGCTGTATGCCAAAATCATCAATATTAAAACAATAAAAGGATTTAACTACTTCAGTTGTGTGTATTTGAATCTAAAATATATGAAAGTCTAATGTTTATCAGTACATTACAGAAAATAATGAACTTTATCACAATATGCTAATTTTTTAAGAAGATCCTGTAGGGTTACAGCGCCACCCGGAGGACGGAGGGAAAACAAATGCTGGATCCCAGGAATGTGAGTAAGTGCAGGGGCTCCTCTAGGCTCTCTCGTGGTATGATGTTTTTCTTGCTTTTAGGGTCTAAAAGCACATGAAAAAATTGTACCGCTTTTAGACCCTAAAATCAGGAAGGAATCATACCGCCAGGGAGGTTAAGTGTGCATGTTTGATTTCTAATAGTAACTTTTGTTGCGGAGTCTACACCTTGGCTGCTGGGCATAACATCATTTTGAATGCAATATTTTATTGAATTTCTATGATATGCAATTATAGTATAACCTCGTTATAGTAAACTTCAAGGGACCAGGAAAAGTGGTTTACTATATCAGAAGTTTGCTATATCAGAAATTGTCCTAGAAATGACCCTGCATGCCCGGTACATTCTCTACTGCAAAGGAGCAACTTTGTCCTCTCATTGCAGGTACAGTACAAGCACTTGCACATTTGGTGGACTATAAGGTTAAGTATACCTTAGGGCTGCATAGCCAGGCTGGACAAATCACTAGTACAGTATCCAGGGTTCCTTAAAAATTCCAGCTTCCACTGAATACAGGCAGCCACTTACTTCCCTTGAGTGGCTCCAATACCTACACGGGCGGAACTTGCAGCATGTGTCCTGCAAAACTTTCTGCTCACACTTTAGCCAATCATGAAGCCTCTCTTCAAAATACAGCCAATCATAATAAATGTTATAAGGCATAAACTCACTTGCAACCAGCCTGAAGAGAGCATGTGTCCATGGGTTTCACATTGACATATGACACATGCACCGCCTACTTTTTACTATATCCAGAGTCAGCATCATGTAGGGGCCCAAAAACATGTTTACTATACCAGAAGTTTTATTATATCTGAGTTTACTATACCAGACGTTGCTCCCATAGATGTATAATGGATATTGGCCGGGGCCTGGAGAGGTAGTTTACTATACTCAAATGTTTATTATAACAACATAATATTGTATAAACAGATATGCTTGAACAAGGACTTGTTGCAGACCCATTTTGGTCATTTAGAGTCAAAAGTGAATTGTGCAAAACTATAGTGCAGCAGTATGTATGGCAATGTCTTCAGTGCATGGGTCTCCATGATTATACAGATTGGTCATATTTATAGGTGTTTTTTGAAGTGAAATAATAATGTTTATGTGCATTATTTATAGATTTCTTGGTTCAGTGCACAAAGGACTATTTCCATTGCAACAACTGCATTTTTTGAATCTGGTTGCATAAAATGTAAACAGGTAAAATAAATTATTCTCTTTTTATTAGCATTGGACTCAATCTGCATTTAAAGTAGAAGTCCAGACTTTGCAACAATTCTAGTACCCTCTACCAACCACCTAAACTTTCCTGAACTTTTATGCCTCATTGAAAAAAGAGCAGGGGCATAGCATCCCAGGAGGAATGCAAAGAGGAGGTGGGATTAAGCTTGTGGGGGATAATAAACATTTCTCACCTTTCTAGTTTTGAACCCAAGGATTTTCTTATTTTCTGCTCTTCTGTATACAAGTCTTTCACCCTCTGCAGCTCTGACATCGAGGAATCTTTCTGGCTCATACTTTCTTCCTGGATGTTTTTTATTTTGTTTAGTTCACATTCTAGGTCTTGAATTCTGTGTTCCAGCTGATTTCTGACTGTGGCATCATTTTCAGCCCTCATCTGTTCCAGCTTGTCCTTTGATGCTGCCTGTGCCTGGAAAATACA
Organism: Hyperolius riggenbachi; assembly: GCF_040937935.1. Lineage (NCBI taxonomy): Eukaryota > Metazoa > Chordata > Amphibia > Anura > Hyperoliidae > Hyperolius > Hyperolius riggenbachi. The sequence goes on along the minus strand of NC_090648.1, from coordinate 284,993,702 downwards.
AAGCTCCAATAAATGGCCACATCAGTTTTACCCAATAATGACACAAACAGTGCTTCTGACAAATGATGATTCAAAGTTATTTATGCTACGCAACAGAAGTGACTGTAAATGTAAAGCCATCCTGTGGGGGACCACTGTACATAAACCTGGCGGTAAGACTGCATATGCAATAAGAGCGTCTGTGAGGTTGGGTATGAGTTGATGCTGATAGTTGGATATCGGTAATGCAATATTACTATAGGCTTCTGTATGCATACCTCACACTACCAACCCCCCTCCATTCTATGCTCAACAGTAACCCCCAGCTATGTTTTACACCAAACCCACTCTCATCTAACTCTAACCTGTATAGCCAAGCACCGCAACTGATCCATTTCTCAGCTATATGATAGCCAAATTCCAGTTCCCATTAATCATCCGGCTGCCAATATCCAGAGTTTGGCTATATAACAATAGAACCCCAGGAGCCAATTATCCACCCAGCCACGTGTGGTTGCCTATAAACGAACCCTGGCCACACCCCCCCCCCCTCCACACACGATTGGCAATATCTGGAGTTCAGCTATATAATAGCCGGACCTCCTTATCTGTCCAAAATGCGCACCTACAAATTGAGAGTCTCCCCTAGCGTCGGCTTCTGCTGATGACGTAGGAGAAGAGGTCTGTGATCGCCGCTGGAACTGTTGGTTAGGTGCGGATTCTCATAGTTATACACAGCGGCAGAGCGTGGATGACAAACGGGGCAGAGGAGGATAAAGGGGGCAGGGTAGCAGGAGACACACATGGGGAGGGGCAGAGGGCAAACAGGGGCAGAGGGGTACAGAAGGGGACACATGGGGGCACACTGGGGACAGAAGGGGACACAGGAGGACAAAATAATTGGGTGAGAACATCTACAAGACGGTCCTTGACTATGGACGCAGCAGGTTTAGTATATTTTTTCCCCTGGCTTTTTCCCTCTATACCTAGGTGCGTCTTAGATTCCGTATCGTCTCATATGCCAAAAAATACCATAATTTTTGCCTTGGTGCTCTCAAGGGGAATCTTCCTCTTTTGTCATTGTCTGATTGTTTCAGGTGAAAATTTAGTGAGTACGATAGTCTCCCAGTGCACCACTGAACCACATTCCATTCAATTAACCATTACCAAAGCTCATGTTGAAAACTGCAATTATACTATACTGATCAAGGATGAGCAATCATGAAAAATTGCTTTCAGCAACATTCCTCCAAAAACGTATGTAGCTTTTGTCTATCTAATCCTGCTGCAGGAAGGTGCACACTGCTCAACACCACTCATAATAAACTCAACTGCGAACTCCAACTTTAAAAGGCAGAGAAAAATAAACCTTGTTACTGTACACTTTGCGCTTCTACATAGTTTTGGTGGGAAATGTTTTAATGTTTACCTGTAGGAATAAATTGACTTCCTCCAACTTCTGCCGTAATTCCTGCCTGCCTCTTTCATCGATTTCTCTTTTGTACTGTTCAAGGTAACTTTGATCCATCTTGCTGGAACCAATATGTCTCCTAAGCTCGGCCACTTCGTCCTCCATCTCTCGCTTGCTTCTTTCTAACCGTTCATGGTTCTTGTGCAGGTTCTTCACTGAAGATAACTGTTCATGCAGGTCACGATTTGAAGCTTCTAACTGCATATAATTGCGGGATTCCCTCTCCAATTGTAAGGATAGTTCTTCAATCTATTGGAATGTACAGTGTTTATAGAATTTTTTTTTTCCTTAGTACTAGATAAAACCTACTTCCCTCTCTTTTCCAACAGACTGTATTCTGTGCCATTTTGTTCAGTTTCATAAAGATTATTATGCAGGCAGTACTGATCTTTGTTATTGGTAAACTGACCTTTGCAAACTACGTGCTATGCACTCTTCTGAAAACATAAGAGTAATTTAAAGGACACTTAAAGTCAGAGGGATATGGAGGCTGCTATATTAATTTCTTTTTAAAGAATACCAGTTACCTGGTAGTCCTGCTGATTTTTCATGCATCAGCAGTATCTGGATCTCACACCTAAAACAAGCATGCAGCTAATCCAGTCAGAAACGTGATCTGCATGCTTGTTTAAGGTCTATGTATTAGAGGCAAAGGGTCAGCAGGGCAGCCAGACAATTTGCACTGTTTAAAAGGAAATAAATATGACAACCTCCATATACCTTCAGATGTCCTTTAAAATATACCGTTTAAGCCATACTCCTACCTGTAATATATCTGTAATTATTCCTGAAATGCAAGACTGGGGACCTAACAGAACTTAGAAGCCTGAGGCCACTAGCACACTGCATGCGATTCCGATTTGCGATTTTAATCGGTCCTGCATATGCTGCTTTTCTTCTTGTGTTGATAGCATCCAAGGAAAATCAGAATAGCAAAATGCAATCGGAAATCGGATTTGCGATTTGCAGCGTGCAAGAGGCCGGAAGAAGTTTTGCTGGTCTATGGTCCAGCTATTATCTATGACTGCTAAAAGGCATCCTGTACCTATCTGGTTGTTTCAAGTGAACAGTTCATTACACTTTTAGCAGAACAACCTCTTTGTGTCAGGGACTGCACTGATTGAGATGTACATGGGTGACAGAGAAATGCCAATAAATTTAAATTTTCAACACCTGTACCGTGTTTATGAGTTATTTTGTTTCCCTGAACACCTAACACCAACAATCTTTTCCAATGAGAACATGCTAAGTGGGCTCCAAATTTTAGCATGTGTATTGTGGAGTGGCTGAATAGCGTATCTTATTAAGGGCTCTGCTTCTGACACAGAAGACCAGGGTTCAAATCTCGGCTCTTCCTGTTCAGTAAGCTGCACCTATTCAGTAAGGAGTTTCTTGGCCAAGACTCCCTAACACTGCTACTGCCTACTGAGCGCACTCTTGTACCTTGCAAGCACTTTGATTCAGACAGGAGAAAAGTGCTATACAAATATAGGAATTATTATTGCAGCAGCACTATGGGTTTGGGCTTATGAGTCACATAAGTATAGTACTTTACCTTTTTCTTCAATGTAAAGACTTCATTGTCTGTTTCATGGTGACCTCTGTGGGAGCTGTCCTTCACTTTGCCCTGATGTCTTTCATCTGCTTCCAACTCTTTTAGCTTTTTCTTAGCTGATTTCAAAAGTTTCTTCAGCCTAAAAAATAATACAAATATTGTCACAATGCATATAGATTTTCAGTGACAAATAGTATAGTAGAAGCAGCAGGTTCAGTAGTCTCAAAGAAAGTCTGAAGCCTCAAAAATACCCAGTGTTTACTTAAGTCTTCTTTAGCATTCATGCCATATCTGAAACGCTGCATCCCTGCAACTGAACTCTCAATTAAAACCCCCCAAATCCCTGGGGGATGATTTGGGGCTCCTTCTTGGCAGAGGCAGAGCTTTGGGCAGTAGCTCGGCTTCTACTCACGTCAATCTGCTCTGATCGCCACCCCTCCCGGCCCCACTCAGTCTTCTTTCACTGAGAGGGCCGGGGAGAGGCGGCGATCAGCACAGATTGATTGTACTGGAGGCAGAGCTACAGCGCAAAGCTCTGCCTCCCCCTGGCAGCAAAATCCACAACTTGGAAAGTCGTAGATTTTTGCCCAGGGATTTCGGGGGTTTTAATTGAGAGTTCAGCCCCGGGGATGCGGCATTTCACGTATGGCATTAATGCTAAAAAAGACTGTTAAGCAAAACAATAATTTGTGAGATGCATACTAAAATATTAGATGGGGCTGGAGGAGATCCTGCCACCATCTGTCAAGCATGGTGGAGGCAATGTGATGGCATGGGGCTGCTTTAGTGTTGGTTAAGAGGGATATCTGTACAGGGTAAATGGGATATTGAAAATTTTTCATCTCAGTACAGTTGATTGGAACCAGTTTTGTACTACAACAGACAAGGATCCAAAGCACATCTCCTAACTAGGAATATTTAGGAAAGAAGCAGTCAGCTGGTATATGGTCTATGATGGAGATGAGCTGTTGTGGGGGAAGCTTGAATTAATGGTATATAATAAGTGCTCATCCAGCCAATCTAACTTGTGTGATGTGCTTTTGGAAGCATGGGCTGAAAGTGCATCAGATTACATCAACAGGTATACCCTTTAACTGCTGCAAATGGAGGATCCTTTGACGAAAGCAGAGTTTGAAAGACACTATTATGTAAATTGAATATCATTATTTCAAACTGTCAATCATCGTAAATATTTTAAGGATTTCATGCATGTTTTCATGTAAAACAAGGACATTTCTAAATGACCCCAAACTTTTGAACACTGAAGAAAACATTTCATGGCTGTACCCGGTTATGTCACGCTGTAAGTCACTGTTCCTCTTTATTTCCTGATCAAAGCGTTCCTCCATGGATTTCTTCTGATCCAACAGTTTCTTCACTTTTTTCTTCTCATTTTCAACCTTGAACAAGCAAGTGGAATGAGCAAATTAACATTAAAATATCTACAAACAATACATTTAAATACAGAGTCATAGAAATTTAGTCTATAGGGGAAGTTATGGATTATTGTTACTGCAGAATTAATAATGCTTATCAAACCTAACTAACAAACTAACGTACCCTACTAACCTAACATACGAATGACCCACCGATATGAATGGCCTGCCAACCCGTCGCTATGTCGGGGACTCCCTGTCTTATGCGCAGTAGCGCTGGTCTCACCAGCTCTGGCAACCTCTCACTCTCACTACTCTCCCCCCAGAGCTAGCTTCTCCTGCAAGTCACAAATAATGACGTGATCAGGAGAACACTAGGGTGAACAGTGAGAGTGAGAAGAGGTTGCTCATCCCTGGAGGCACCCAGAGCAGGTGAGAAGTGCTGCTGCTACCACTGCATATACTCTGCAATGGGCTGGGGAAGTGCAGGCGGCACAGGGGGGAAAAGAAGAGGCACAGGGGGACACAAGAGGCACAAAGCAGGACAGAAGTAGGCAAAGGGGGACGCAGGGGGGCAGAGGTGACAAGGGTGCGGAGACACACAGTGGAGGCACAGGGGGGCAGAGGTGACAGAGGGGGACACTGGGGGCACATGGGGATGAAATAGGAAAAGGGGAACAGAGGTGACACACAGGGAGACACTTGAGGCACACGGCGGCACAGAGGAGGTATAGGGGACAGAGATGGCACAGGGTTACGGCTTAAGAACGGATTCAGGTTAAAGAGACCCAAAGATGAAGATGATACTAAATTTATACATACCTGGGGCTTCCTCCAGCCTGGATCGCTCCCACGCCGCTGTCCTCCGCTGCCTCTGTCCGCTGGTACCGGGTCCCGTAATTTTGGCCAGTCGACGCAAGCGCAGTGCGCTCCCGCCCTACTGCGCAGGCGCATGCATACAGAGCTGGAGGTAGCCCCTGTGCATGCGTACAACTGGTCGCGTCCGGCGGAAGTGACAGGACCTGGTACTGGCAGCGGAGGATGGCGGCGTGGGAGCGATCCAGGCTTATGGGGCTGGAGGAAGCCCCAGGTATGTGTAAAATCTTTTTTCATTTTTCAACTACCCTTCGTCTCTGATTCCCTTTAAGAACAAACCTGCAGTACCTCGTTCATTAACCGGGGACTACTTGTATTTGTTAGTGATTGCTTTTTTTCTTTGCCTACATGGGTATTACTGTCCTGCTCAACTATACATAGTAGCTTGGTGTATTTTATCTGCACTGGGATCTGACCTTGCCAAGTAATTCTAGGTAACTGGTATTTTTACTTTTATCTCTTCATATTTAATAGGATTTTATATCCTTTCCAGACAGCATAGAATTTATCTCCATTCTGCCAGATGTACTCACTTAGACGGACTACATCTACCAGCATGCAATGCCACGGTTGGGAGCACGTGACACCACCAGGAGGTTCAAAATGCTGCAGCTATGGTCACCCTGGGGAAGATGGCGGATCCTATATATGGACGGGGCTAAGGAAGCAACCTCTGTAGGTAAGCAATGCTGATCACCTCAACGGCACACTATTCAATCATCTTCTATATTTTGAAAAATGCAAGATTAAATTCAGCCAAGGTGGGTGATAACAACCGAAAGCCGAGATTCTAGCATGTGTACAGTGGCTCCTGATCCCTCACTAGGTGGATCAACTTGGCTGAGGGTATTGTCCCCATTCATCCCACCCTCTCTGTGATCCTATTGCGCCACTCCGTCAGCACTCCTCCCTTCATATAGCACCACAATTTGCCCCTCCTCCCCACTCCATGGTAAAATAAGTGTTGCCAGCCCCCAGGCTACCGACACATCTGTACAACCTCAGCCCTGCACTGTCACCCAAAGTATTAAAAGTCCCCATCCCTGGCCAACAACATGCTTTGTTCATGTGTGCAAGGCTTTAGAGTTAATCTTGCACAGAAGTTTCAGCAACACCTAAATAGATGTAGTTAATCTTTTGTCTGACTTTCAAAAAAAACAAAAAAACACCAACTTTGTCCTTGTAAAAGCAGTACTTTAAGAACTGATCAAAATCCCCCAAAAAACTCTGGCATAAATGCGATATAACTTACCTGTTCAACAAGGTCTGCTTTGGATTGTTCAAGCTCTGCCAAGCGGACTCCTAATCGTGATCTGGACTTCAGCTCCTCTTCCCACAAATTCTGAGAGTCTTGTGCACTTTGTGACAGCACTGTCTGTTTATGTACCTGGATCCATGAACATGTAAGTCAGAAGTGTGTACTCAAGCAAAATTATATGTATATTTACAATTTGATATTAATATATATAGCACTTCAAGGGCATATACTCTGGAATGTACTAAGTAACCCAATTAAAAAATGACTGATATCGCACTTGTATTTTATTTACCATTCTTATGCTAAAAGGTTAATATTAGCAATCTGCACTTATAATTGAGTTTATAGTTATATTTTGTGACCTTTAAAATAAACCTCTTATAAACTCTTCTAAAGGCAATTAAAAAAAAAATTAAGAATATTCTGAGGAAAGTTTGTCTGTGGTTAAGTCTTCTTATTAAAGGGACTCCGAGCAGTAAATAAATAGAAAATCGGAACTTACCTGGGGCTTTCTCCACCTCATCGTAGGTCGGGAGGTCCCTCGGAATCCCTCTGGCTCCTCTCCCAGGGCCTGGCCAGAAATGGCTCCCGGCGACACTGGGCCCGAGTGTCGGGATCCTTCTTTCTGAAAGGTGACGTCAGTCGTCACCACGCCGGCCGCCTTGTGTCATCACGCGGGCCGGCGTGACAGTACTGCGCATGCGCGATTAAACCGCGCATGCGCAGTACTGTCACGCCGGCTGCCATGATGACGCGAGGTGGCCGGCGTGGTGACGACTGACGTTGCCTTTCCGGAAGAAGGAGCCCGACACTCGGGCCCAGTGTCACCGGGAGCCATTTCTGAGCAGGGCCTGGGAGAAGAGCCAGAGAAACGCCGAGGGACCTCCCGACCTACGATGGGGTGAAGAAAGCCCCAGGTAAGTTCCGATTTTGTATATACTGCTCGGAGTCCTTTTAACCTCCTTAGCGGTAATCCTGAGTCAGGCTGGGGACAGAAATCCACAGCTCAGAGCGGTAGTCCCGAGCCTGAGTGAGAAAAATTCCACGGCTTTTAGACTCTAAATCTGGAAATAATCATATCGCCAGTGAGGTTAAAACACAGTGATTAGGGAAGATCATTCTGATTCAAAATGTTCTGATTGATTCAGATTAGAACTTGAATCTCAACTAAAGTGGAATGTGGAGGGCAGGACACGGGTGAGTTAAAAGGAACCTGAGGCGTGAGACCTATAAAAGCTGCTGTAATTATTTCCTTTTAAACAATACCAGTTGCCTTGGCTGTCCTGCTGATATTTCTGGTCAGTAAGGTCTAACTCACACACCTGAAACAAGCATGCAGCTAATCTTATCAAATTTGTCATATCGGTAGACATCTGATCTGCATGCTTGTTCAGGGTCTAAAGCAGTCCACTTTAGTTGAGGTTCTTATTTGTTCTGGATAGTGTGAAAAGATGTTAAAACCTAATTCTGGGTTTGTTTCTAGTGTGGAGATCTTCCCTTATTTTCTGCTCCTGGGGCCTCCTTGACTTGAGCACAAACCCTGGTAGTCCCAGAGGCAGGAAATGAGAGATGGCAACAAGTACAGGACTGAGCTTCAAGCTTTTTCTAAATCTACAAGCTAGCTTTTATCCCTGTTGCAGAGATTTACGTACTTTCAGATAGTGGAAGAAAAGTGGATTCAAATTCTCTCAAATAGAGGAACAGACCACAATTAAAATGTTAAACATGTTTTTAATCCTTTCCACACTATAAGTCATTCTGAGTGCGTAGGTCAGTGAAGAAAGCAAAGTCAATTACACTAATGGTCCAGCAGAAAGGCTTGGGAGATAAAAGAAGCATGGCTTAAAAAGGCCCATTAACAAGACTGGTTTGTGACATATGTTTTATTATATAATTTTGGGGGCTTTCAATCTCTCTACATGTTGCTCTCTCCAACAGTACATTTTTCACATCTTCATGCAGACATATGGATGAGAATCTGTATTCTCATTTAGGTGGTAACATACGTCATACTATTCTGTAATGTCATTGATTAGAAATCAAGGATTGTTCAATGGACCTATGAAAATTTATGAAATGTGTGAGAAATTTACCATTGTCTGTGAGCACTTTTCTATTACTTCCAATCAATCTTTTTGAAGTAGAAGTGAAAAGAAAAAAATAGAAGAGGTTGTACAACTTTGCTCATTTTCAATGTGGAGGTTTCAATAAAGAACAGAATAAACAAATGCTGAAAGCACACCTGACTTGGAAAAACACCCCCCCCAAGAAAAAAAAACTTACCCGGGGCTTCTCTTAGTCTCCATAGTCTTTCAGGTCCCTTTGTGTCCCCTCTATTGTGCTGCTGCCCCCTCCGAAACTCCAGTTGCAGCTAGTGCGCAGTTCCAGCCATGTACCTTCTTCATCGCGCTCCCATAGATGAAAGAGTCTGCTCATGCACAGTTCCTGTAGTTTTATAACTGTGCATGCACAGAACGGTCATGCCAGGAGAGCGCGATCGAGGAGGTGTGCGAATGGAACTGTGCAACAGCACTGAAAGACACAAAAGGGACCCAAAAGTCTACAGGGGACTTTTTTGTTCCAATTCAGGTTTGCTTTCAGGTCTTGTAATTATTTGCTCTGGTCTAAATGTATTTGGCTAGCATTATATGTATGTAATAGCCTCTGTATAGTATTGAGGAAACATACAATTGTCTTTATTATTTTAAGCAGTGCATTACGGTGGCTAGCACCCTAGCCTTGCAGCACTAGAGTTTCAGGTTTCTGCTAAATATTTAGGCGTCCTGACATTTCATTAAACTGATTGGCAGGTTAAGTAAACGGAGGCTAGACTGAAATAACTATGTTAGACTATGAGCTCCTCTGAGGGACAGTGGCATTATTTGTTAAAAACTCTCTGTAAACTGTAGTAAATATCAGTGCTCTATGAATGCACATTTAATACAAATAATAACTTCTAAGAGTCTTGCACTTACATGCTGGTTTAACTTCTCTTCCAAACCAATTTTTGATGTTTGTAAGTTAGTTATTAAATCTTCTAGTCGATTCCTAATCTGTAAAACATGTCAAAGGGAAGGTTAACAAGTACACACATATATCTCTTCCATTTGATATGTATGGCCATGTATGTGCTAGAGCAGGGGTGAAAAACTCAGACCAGGTTGAGGGCCAACAGTCATATTTAACCCCCCCCCCCCCCCATTTAGAATTATCGCACAGCACCTGACAATTTGCACCGCATGCTATAACCGCGGTGGGGAACCCCCCCCCCCCCCCAAACCCTTAGTATAGGTAGGTAGGTAGCCAGGTATAGGTGCACCCAGTATAGGTAGCAAGGCATAAGGGCACCCAGGATAGGTCACCTAGGTAGGCGCCTCCAGTATAGGTAGACAGGCATAGGTGCATTCAGTACAAGTTAGCTAGGTAGGTGCCCCCAGTATAGGTAGACAGGTATAGGTGCACCCAGTATAGAGTAGTCAGGCATAGGTGTATCCAGTATAGGTTAGCTAGGTAGGTCCCCCCCAGCATACGTTAGTCAGGCATGGTGGGCCCAGTATATGTTAGCTAGGTAAATGCCCCCAGTATATGTTAGCTAGCTAAATGCCCCCAGTATATGTTAGCTAGGTAAATGCCCCAGTATAGGTTAGCTAGGTAAATGCAACCAATATAGGTTAGCTAGGTAAATGCCCCCATATAGGTTAGCTAGGTAGGTTCCCTCCCAGTATACGTTAGTCAGGCATAGGTGGACCCAGTATATGTTAGCTAGGTAAATGCCCCCAGTATGTTAGCTAGGTAAATGCCCCCCAGTAAAGGTTAGCTAGGTAGGTGCCCAGTATAGGTAAGTCAGGCATAGGTGGACCCAGTATATGTTAGCTAGGTAAATGCCCCCAGTATAGGTTAGCTAAGTAAATGCAACCAGTATAGGTTAGCTAGGTAAATGCCCACGTATAGGTTAGCTAGGTAGGTGCCCAGTATAGGTTAGCTAGGTAAATGCCACCAGTATAGGTTAGCTAGGTAGATGCCCAGTATAGGTTAGCTAGGTAAATGCCCCCAGTATAGGTTAGTTAGGTAGGTGCCCAGTATAGGTTAGCTAGATAGGTGCCCAGTGTAGGTTAGCTAGGTAAATGCCCCCAGTATAAGTTAGCTAGGTAGGTGCCCAGTATAGGTTAGCTAGGTAGGTGCCCAGTATAGGTTAGCTAGGTAGGTGCCCAGTATAGGTTAGCTAGGTAGGTGCCCAATGTAGGTTAGCTAGGTAAATGCCCCCAGTATATGTTAGCTAGGTAGGTGCCCAGTATAAGTTAGCTAGGTAAATGCCCCCACTATAGGTTAGCTAGGTAGGTGCCCAGTATAGGTCAACTAGGTAAATGCCCCAGTATAGGTTAGTTAGTGTGGCTAGGTGCCTAATATAGGTTAGCTAGGTAGGTGCCCAGTATAGGTTAGCTAGGTAAATGCCCCCAGTACAGGTTAGTTAGGTAGGTGCCTAGTATAGGTTAGCTAGGTAGGTGCCCAGTATAGGTTAGCTAGGTAAATGCCCCAGTATAGGTTAGCTAGGTAATTGCTCTCAGTAGGTAGCCAGCCTTAGCCACCCCCAGCCGCCGCTCCTTCACTTCACCTCCTCGGCGGCCCGTCCTGCACTGAAGCCCGCTCCCCTAATCCTTTTCGCCGCCGGGCATGCAGCACAGGTATCAGCTGTGACGGAAGACAGCAGAGCGGCTCCTCAGATAACGTCGCGTATACAGGAAGTATTTCCTGTATACGCTACTATTAAATCGGAGCCGCTCTGCTGTCTTCCCATCACAGCTGATGCCTGTGCTGCATGCCCAGTGGCGAAGAGGATTAGGGGAGTGTACTTCAGTGCAGGACGGGCCGCTGACTCCAGGGGGTAAAGGAGCGGCGGCCAAGGAGGAAGAGAAGCCTTCGTCCTGACATCCAGAGGTGGAGCAAGGGAGTGACAGAGCATAGCCACGCTCTATCACTAGTACAGGAGGGAGGACAGCGCAAGCCTGGGGCGGCAAGAAAAAATAACGGGTGGGAGGGGGTGGAGCATGGAGCGTGGCCGCGGGCCAAAATGAATGTTAATTAGAAAAGCATTGGCGGGCCAAATTTTATGGCCCACGGGCCAGAGTTTGACACGTGTGCTAGAGGTATTACATACATAAAACAACTATGGCATATAGTATCACTGGGGGAAATTTCCAGTCTATGACCCTACAAGAATCTGGTATTTATTGCTGGAGCTTTAGGTTACATTTACTGAGTTACTTACAGAAATTGACTCCTGTAGTTCTTTCTGGAGTGTTTCAATTTGTATTGACTGCTGCTTTGCAGTTGCTTCAAACTTGGCATTTTCAATTTCAAGCCTGGCAGGAAGAAAAAACGACTGTTCACCAATAATTTACATGTACTGTGTTAAAACCAGTGCTGGAAACCTTTAACCCCTTCGATCCGAAAGCCCTGCGGTACGAGTGCTGAAATGTTTTCATCAATCACGCACATTACAAATGTGCTCATTTACGTACATAAAAAGGTTGATGACGCGAACAGCAGAAGTTTTCACTACGGGGAGCCACGCAGGACACAAGAGGTCAGCTGTCACTGCAGGAACTTTGAAGGAGGTGAGCCCCTTCTGCCGATACTTTATCCTTATACGGGGGGGGGGGGGGGGGGTAGAGAAACATGCGGGCATGGGGGGGGGGGGGGGTGGATACACCTATGCCATATACAGTGGTGTGAAAAACTATTTGCCCCCTTCCAGATTTTTTATTCTTTTGCATGTTTGTCACACTTAAATGTTTCTGCTCATCAACAACCGTTAACTATTAGTCAAAGATAACATAATTGAACACAAAATGCAGTTTTAAATTATGGTTTTTATTATTTAGTGAGAAAAAAAAACTCAAAACCTACACTACATGGCCCTGTGTGAAAAAGAAATTGCCCCCTGAACCTAATAACTGGTTGGGCCACCCTTAGCAGCAATAACTGCAATCAAGCGTTTGCGATAACTTGCAACGAGTCTTTTACAGCGCTCTGGAGGAATGTTGGCCCACTCATCTTTGCAGAATTGTTGTAATTCAGCTTTATTTGAGGGTTTTCTAGCATGAACCGCCTTTTTAAGGTCATGCCACAACATCTCAATAGGATTCAGGTAAGGACTTTGACTAGGCCACTCCAAAGTCTTCATTTTGTTTTTCTTCAGCCATTCAGAGGTGGATTTGCTGGTGTGTTTTGGGTCATTGTCCTGCTGCAGCACCCAAGATCGCTTCAGCTTGAGTTGACGAATAGATGGCCGGACATTCTCTTTCAGGATTTTTTGGTAGACAGTAGAATTCATGGTTCCATCTATCACAGCAAGCCTTCCAGGTCCTGAAGCAGCAAAAAAAAAACCCCAGACCATCACACTACCACCACCATATTTTACTGTTGGTATGATGTTCTTTTGCTGAAATGCTGTGTTACTTCTATGCCAGATATAACGGGACACGCACCTTCCAAAAAGTTCAACTTTTGTCTCGTAGGTGCACAAGGCATTTTCCCAAAAGTCTTGGCAATCATTGAGATGTTTTTTTTGCAAAATTGAGACGAGCCTTAATGTTCTTTTTGCTTAAAAGTGGTTTGCACCTTGGATATCTGCCATGCAGGCTGTTTTTGCCCAGTCCCTTTCTTATGGTGGAGTCGTGAACACTGACCTTAATTGAGGCAAGTGAGGCCTGCAGTTCTTTAGATGTTGTCCTGGGGTCTTTTGTGGCCTCTCGGATGAGTTTTCTCTGCGCTCTTGGGGTAACTTTGGTCGGCTGGCCACTCCTGGGAAGGTTCATCACTGTTCCATGTTTTTTCCATTTGTGGATAACTGCTCTCACTGTGGTTCACTGGAGTCCCAACGCTTTAGAAATGGCTTTATAACCTTTACCAGACTGAGAGATCTCAATTACAGTACTTTTGTTCTCATTTGTTCCTGAATTTCTTTGGATCTTGACATGAAGTCTAGCTTTTGAGGTGCTTTTGGTCTACTTCTCTGTGTCAGATAGCTCCTATTTAAGTGATTTCTTGATTGAAACAGGTGTGGCAGTAATCAGGCCTGGGGGTGACTACAGAAATTGAACTCAGGTGTGATAAACCACAGTTAAGTTATTTTTTAACAAGGGGGGCAATCATTTTTTACACAGGGCCATGTAGATTTAGAGTTTTTTTCCTCACTAAATAATAAAAACCATCATTTAAAACTGCATTTTGTGTTCAATTATGTTATCTTTTAATAATAGTTAACGGTTTTTGATGAGCAGAAACATTTAAGTGTGACAAACATGCAAAAGAATAAGAAATCAGGAAGGGGGCAAATAGTTTTTCACACCACTGTATATATATATATATTATTATTATTTTCTTTTCATTATTTCTTTCAAAATGGCAAACTGTCTTTGGCAAGACACAAAATCATCATTTATACAACAGTGCTGTGATATGTTGAGGAAAAAGGAACAAATGTTAAAAGCAAAAACTGCTAATCGACCAAGAGACATCTCTCTCTGTAGAGAGATCTGTTGGCCGCCATAAACCCCATAAAATGTTGTGGGACTCGGCCTTGTGGCAGCCCCAGTGCCCCGTGCAGTTGTACTTTACCTGCTGCCATCACCTTACTTCCTCATTTGCGCGCCAATGTAGTTGCCGGCATTATAGCAGGTGGGGCATGTGTGTGACATAACAGACGCATCAGGAGCTATATGCCGATAGTCACGTGGGGCCAGAATGCAGAAGTACGGTAGACACAGCAGCAGACACTACTGGGCGGCGTGACAGGTAACGTATAACTGCACAGGGCACATAAAACCTCATGGGGACAGTGGCTGGGTGTTTCCGGCGCGTTTGTGATTATCACATGCTGTTACCACCACGCACCTGATCAAGCATGTCGGCCTGAGATTTTACAGCATGTCCTATCATGCTGAAAGTGGTCACATCAATAATCAGGCATGCTCTTGGCAGTACAGATTTTCATTTTATTCAATTATAATTATCCAATCAAATGGTCAATCGCATGTTGAGTAATCTATGGGCACCTTTTACACAAACATTAATTCAGTCTCGGAAAGGAGATAAGCTTGCACAGAACAATAGCTGCAAACATTGTAACATCTTACTTTAGTTGATAAACATCCAAGCACACAAAAAAGCCCTTCTTCCAGCCCCTGGCTGCCATCCTGTGCCCTCGCCATGTGACCCCCGCCGGACCACGTGACCCCCGCCGTGGAGTGCACAGGAAACCGACCTGGAAGTAGACCTGGCAAGGTCGGCTTCTGCAGCGGAGGAACCCAGGAGCCACTTGAGCTGTGGTGAGGGCACAGGTCGGCAGCCAGGGGCTGGAGGAAGCCCCAGGTAAGTGGATGTGTTCTTTTCGTGCTTGGACCTTCCCTTTAAAGATGGTCAAAAAAGGTTATACTCTATTAATCCATTTGTTTACACTTTGAATACATAATAGTCACTTTTGACCCAT
Organism: Hyperolius riggenbachi; assembly: GCF_040937935.1. Classification (NCBI taxonomy): domain Eukaryota; kingdom Metazoa; phylum Chordata; class Amphibia; order Anura; family Hyperoliidae; genus Hyperolius; species Hyperolius riggenbachi. The sequence continues at coordinate 284,978,696 of NC_090648.1, read as the reverse complement.
TAAACCTAAACCCTTAAACAGACTTTTCCCTTAAATACTCCACTGAAGCAGCTTTTACACAGGTGGCAATGAACTCTTCAGAGCCAAGTCAATGTCCATTTAAAATATAATAAAAAAAAAAAACTAAGACAATGGTCCGATTTATAACTTCGTGAAATAACTTACTTTTGTATGTGTTCCTCTAGCTGTTTAACAGACTTTTCACTCCCGGCTGTGGCAGAAGAAAGCTCCTGCACTTTTTGGAATGCAGTAATCACTTCTCTCTCTTTATCATCTAATAAATTCTTTAACTGGTGGTTACGTCTTTCTGACTGGAGAAACTGCTCCTCTATATCCTGCACCTACACAAAAAATAAAATATAACTTCATTCAACATGCACCACCGAGATCATGAAAATCTTAAGCCCATAATCATTACGTATTGTTATGTAAGAAAATACAATCAAAGCACATTGTCTATACCTTAGTCCTCAACTTTTCAAGCTCTTTATGAAGGTGCTGCTTTTCCTCCTCTAGGTCATTACGATAACGTGTAATGACTTCAAGAGATGCTTCAGACATGGACAGTTTCTTCAGACCATCAGCAAGCTCCTGCTGGAGCTGTCTTATAGTACTCTGTTATCGAGAGAAAATTAATCATCAGCGTCTTGGACTATCAGAATAAACTTCAAAAGATGTGCTGCTGCACATACCATTTATAAGCAACTGTGCTCTTGCATCAATTGGAAACATTACTATGACAACCAAGCCACACATATAAAGTGTTCCCTGATGGAATTCTTGAAGCTTTATTACAAGAGAAACATCTATATAATAACAGTCACAGAAAAGCTCTGAAAATGCTAAAGCTAAGCACCGAACCTTTGTATGCTCTTAATGCCCATGTATCTATGCTTCCCAATTTTGTATGTTTTGCATGTTGTACAGTGCTATGGAGGATGTCCGCGCTATATAAATAAAAAAATAGTAATAATAATGCCATTACAAGTCTTCTTAAGATGACTGACTGCCACTATGAATTTTTATAACTTTATTAGGCGTTATGAAAGCACGCATCTAAACTCCTTCCTAAAGCTAAACAGAAACCACTTAGCTAGGCTAATGTTGATTAGTTTTAGCGCTTCTCACCTTCTGTAGCTGTTCCTTTACATAGGTCCTCACTGAGCCCAACATACCAGCAGAGGGCCACTCTTCATCTTCTGGATATGCTACTGGCCATGGGCTAGCGCATACAGACCATCCCAGTAGAACAAAGCCGCTTGTGCATGCCTTTTTTCCTCTGTGCACAAACGCTTTGTTCTACTGGGCATGCATGGACCAGTATGGATGCGATTCGCCCGGCCCAGGAGAGCGGCTAAAGAAAACATATTCAGCAAGGTTTTTTTTTTAATAGGTTTAGAGGAACCCCTTTGGCTGGAGGAAAATTTATCCCATCCAGAGGAATCCCACTACTGAGGTAAGTGTCTTTTTTCCCAGAATCCAGGGCATCAGTTAGGGTTAGGTGACAAACTAACCCAAATTAATTCTGTTCCAGAGTTGAAGTACAAGACTATTGACAACAGTGTTGCCCCTACCAGGCAGCAAAAACACACATACACCTTTACTCCACCTCTATGTATAATTTTCAAGGTCAGCTGTTCAGCTGTATGTTATCTATAGCAGTGTTTCTTAACATTTTATTGATATGTACCCCTTTTAAAACCCTGTACTCACAAAGTACCCCCTCGCATGGTAAACATTATCACACGTACCCCTTGACAAATATATATATTTAATCGTAGTACTTTATAATTGGTTCTAAACCATTTGCAAGCATTTACTATTGCTTCTAATTAGCTAAAATACTAATTTGGTGCTGTTTAAGTAAGATTTATCATTTTCTAAAACTCTAAATTTGTTATTTTTGGTCAAGTATATCAAGCCCGAGTACCCCCTAGAACCCTCAGAAGTACCCCCTGGGGTACGCGTACCACACGTTGAGAACCTTAGGTCTTCCTGCGGTCCACAAAAGATTCTGGCACTATAAAAATCACTAAGTATAACAATTAAACTGCTTTTCTACTAACAAAAGTTGGCAATTAAGTCACTAGGTTAGAAAAACATAAGATTAAAAAATATTGTAGTCACTGAACATCAAACAGATATAATGAAACACACATTTGTTTAGAATGTCCTAACAGATGGCTGTTACTATAGAAACTTGAATTGCCAGAATGTGAGAACTTATTCATTTCTAACGTCCACATGCTGCACAGCAATGAGGCCAATTAACCTAGGCATTGGTATTTTTTCAGGAGTGGTTGAGAATGCCAATGTATACTTGCGTATTAACTTCAGAGGCTTGTAGGGGTGCAGAGCAGGTAGAGTGAACAATGTTATGTAATGATACCTTATAAGGTCTGCAGAACTAGAGTTTGATATTTACTTCTCTGCTCACAAATTCTTAACCTCCCTGGCGGTAAGCCCGTGCTGAGCACGGGCTATGCCGCCGGGAGGCACCGCTCAGGCCCCGCTGGGCCGATTTGCATAATTTTTTTTTTGCTGCACGCAGCTAGCACTTTGCTAGCTGCGTGCAGTGTCCGATCGCCGCCGCTACCCGCCGATCCGCCGCTATACGCGTCGCCGCAGCTGCCCCCCCTCCCAGACCCCGTGCGCTGCCTGGCCAATCAGTGCCAGGCAGCGCCGTGGGGTGGATCGGAGTCCCCTTTGACGTCACGACGTCGGTGATGTCATCCCGCCCCGTCGCCATGGCGACGGGGGAAGCCCTCCAAGAGATCCCGTTCTTTGAACGGGATCTCTTGATCTCCGATCGCCGGCGGCGATCGGAGGGGCTGGGGGGATGCCGCCGAGCAGCGGCTATCATGTAGCGAGACCTCGTCTCGCTACATGAAAAATTTTTTATTTTTTTTTAAAAACGTATTTGCTGCCCCCTGGCGGATTTTTACAAACCGCCAGGAGGGTTAATACCGGTATGTTCAAACAGAACATATTAAAGTGGAAATAAACTTATGATACAATGAATTGTATGTGTAGTACAGCTAAGAAATAGAACATTAGTAGCAAAGAACAGAGTCTCATATTGTTTCCAGTACAGGAAGAGTTAAGAAACTTCACTTGTTATGGATGCAAAACAACTTCTCTGAGCTCTCCAACCCAACTTGGGTCGGCTGGCTACAGTGCTGCTTTTTGAAGCACTTATACAACAAAGAAACAGCGAGAGGCAGCTTCAGCTGCAGTGGAGTTCAAAGGGTCATTAGCTCTACTCTGTTTCATAGTTTAAAATACAGAGTGTAATTGTTGTAAATTTGACACATTGACACGAAAAAAAAAAAAAAAAAAAGAAAAGAAAGTAAGAATGCAGCCCAGCACCCAGCAAAATAACTAATTATATGTGCTGACAAACTGTCTCTTGTACCACTTTGAAAAGTCAGGAATTTAAACAGACACTGAAGCGAAAAAAAATAAATTATATAATGATTTTATGTGTACTACAGCTAAGAAATAAAACATTGGGAGCAGAGACATAAGGCTAATATTGTCTAATATTGTCTCCAGTACAGGAATAGTTAAGAAACTCCAGTTATCTATGCGAAAAAGCCACTGAGCTCCAGGACTTTTAAAGTCGCAGAGAGCTCTGTGTTCTGAAGCTTATTATCGCAACTGTCAATCATTGTAATTTATTTTTCTTTGCAGAGAAGAGGTTCAAAAGTTCACTTGCCTGCTCTGCAAAATCATTTAGAATGTGGAGTAGTGTGTAAACTGCAAATATTAGAAAATGATGTAATGTTATAAAAAAAAACTATATAACTGAAAATAAAAATATGAGAATATTTTCGTTGCTACTAATATTCTAGTAATTATCAGTACTACACATACAATTCATTATATCATATTTTTTTCCCGCTTCAGTGTCTCTTTGAGTGTTGTTATCTCTGTGACTTTATTACAAGATGGATTTCTTTTTTTTTTTTTTTTTTGCTATTAGCTCTATTTAAAGCTGCATTACAAGATATAATATTCAAAACTTAATATATTGAACAAGTTGCATTGTTTTAGATTAATAGAGTCAGAGAATACATTTTATTATTAGGGAAATGCCTACCTCTCGCTCGACTTTCTCAGTCTCAAGTTTATAAACTTGTTCTCTGAGCTCATTGGACTTATTGATTAAATCCTTGTTTCTCTCTTCAACTATCTGAACCTGTCTCTCTGAGTCAGCCCGCAGCTTGCTGAATATATCGCTGAATCTGTCTTGTACATCGCTGACAGCCTTCTCCTTGATAATGCCTTTATTCTGTGCATCTTCTAGCTGCTGGCGGAGCTGCATGTTCTCACTAGTAATCTGTGCCACTCTCTCCTGCAAAGTCTCTTGTTTTATAGTACTTTTATTAACCTGGTCCTTTTCAGTTTGAAGAGCCTTTTCAAGGTCTTTTATTCTGCTCTGTGCCTGTTTCACGTCTCTTTGTGAACTATCTAAAAGAACAGTTTTCTCTTGGAGAGATAAATTGGTTCTATGAAGGTCATTCTCAAGACTGTTTGACTTGGCTTCTGCTCTGCTAAGCTGCTGGGACAGGTTATTGTTGTTTTCACGCAAGTTGGAGAGATCGTGATCCTGTTTGTCTTTGGAGCGAAGCCACTCATCGCGTTCCCTTTGGAAAGTACGCTCAGAGTCTGTTTTTGAAGCTTGGTTTCTTTCAAGATCCTGCAGTGCAGAGTTCAAACGAGAACGGGCGGATTCTAGTTCAGTCTCTAGTCTTTCTTTGTTTTGCTTTTCAATCTCTAACTTGGAACACAGCATGTTCATGTCTGTCTTTAGCGCATTTAGTTGTCCATTGTACTGAATTACAGTTTGGGTCAAAGTATCCTCATTGACTTTTAGATCTTTCCGTAGGTCGTCATTTTTTTCCTTCAGTGCTTCAACTTCTTCTAGATATCTACTTTCCTCTTCTCGATAATGAGATTGTACTTGATCCAGCTCTTGTTTAAGCAGGCTGACTTCATCGTGAAGAGCTATGTTTTTCTGGGTTAGATCTTTCACCTTTTCATTGGTCTCACTTGGTTGGCTTAGGACCTGCTGATAAACACAGAATAATGTCAGGTTATATGTACAATGCACTTTAGAGTAAAGCTCAACTGCCATCTTCGTGTTTACTATTTACCTGCATCAGTGTTTTACTTCAGCTAACATCTGGAAATATGCCTGAAGAAGGGGACTAGATCCCAGAAAGCTTGCATCATTTAACTCTATCAGTTAGCCATTAAAAGGTATTATTTTTTACAAAACTTTTTTTATACCTATTGAGTAAAGCTCACTAAGCCAGATTAACAAATCCTGCCAATGCAAACAAGGATGCAATTGCTCTGTGTTTGCTCTCATAAGCTCCGTACACACCAGATGAAACTTGGCTGAGACAGCTGATACAGATTGCCTCTGCCGAGACTCCAGCATGTGTATGGCAGCCCCTAACCCCTCTCAAACGCTCGCCAAGCAATCTGTCCTGGCAGACTTATTTGGCCGAGAGCATTGTTCTCTCTGCTTACCCAGCGTGATATCCCTCCTACGCACTCAGTCGTCCCTCTGCAAACCCCCCATATAGCAACAAAACACATCACTAGCCTGAAGGCTAGTGACTCATCTGTTTGCCGCAGCCCTGCAATGTTGCCCGAGGAATCGGGTGCCAATGTTCACCAGGGGACATTGATCTTATGTGAGTAGTGGTCTTAAGGCATTTATACTCAGATACAGTTTGCCTCTAGTGCAAATTATCCCAGCAAATGGACCTGAAAAATGAGCTTTGAAATGTACCTGAAATTATATATGACACGATGACATAAACAAGTGTATAGATTATACCAATACTAATAAGAACCTGCCCCTGAGTTAACATTTCTGATCACAAGATAGTGACAAAAGGTTAAACAGTCCATTATTACTCTATCTGTGAGCTAAATGAAGTCCTGTAATTGACAGCAATCTTCAAGCCTAGATTTTTCCTAGAGTTGACTACGGATGCGTGCGAGTAGACATGGGCCAGAGTATCCCACAAGATGGTGTTACAGCAGATGGTAGCGCAATGCCAGCTGCTCTGCACAGCTAAGGTTCACCAAGCCTACAATTTTAGAGCAGGTCACCTCCATCTCAAAGACGAAAACCTAATTCCCCAAGACCCCATCTGGGTGTTGGTGAGCGTAAGATACTCCCAGCCAAGATAAAGGCCAGTTCTTTTAAAAAAGTGATCAGGCTGCTATAGGACTCTCTTCCACTTAGAAGAATAGCTGCTTCATGAAACAACCTTGAAGAGGAAGAGGGATACGACAATGGTTAGAGTGGCTTCAACCTAGAAAGTCCACCTAAGGAGCAGCAAAGCAAATAGTAATAATAATAATAAAAACAATGAGACTGTGTGTATTTTTAGGCATTACATGGTGTTTGCGTCTGGAATGAAAGAAGTCATTCATATCTTAGGTCAAGCAGTCCTGAAAGATGGCTCAGGGATAAAAAAGTGTATTACTGATTGTCCTCCCAATGCAAGTTATTAAAAAACAAGGAAGGACCACTGATTATATACAGCTTTTGCACAGAACTTTATCCGCAGTATTAGTCTACATGGCTGTTTGCACACAGCCTTATGGCCTAATAGCATTACACTAATTTAAATGTTACATTAAAGGTAACCTAAACTGAGAGGGATATGGATGTTTCCTTTTAAACAATACAATTTGCTTGGCAGTCCTGCTGAACTCTTTGGCTGCAGTAATGGCTGAATCACACACCTGAAACAAGCATGCAGCTACTCCAGTCTGACTTCAGTCAGCGCATCTGGTCTGCATGCTTGTTCGGGGGCTGTGGCTAAAAGTATTAGAGACACAGGATCAGCAGGGGAGTCAGGCAACTGGTATTATTTTAAAAGAAAAAAACCCATATCCTTCTCAGTTTAGGTTCCCTTTAACAACTTACTTCGCAATCAGTCGCTCAAGCTCTCCTTCTATTCTCATTTACAGAGTTTCCCCTTAGAACCCCCTCCTCCCAATACCATAGTGTTTGAATGGAATTTGAGAAGAGTAGGAGAGGTGGCTGTCCTTCACTCAGCCTAAAGTGGGTTAAGCTCACATTAGAAAACATATCTATTTGCTAGGTACAAGAGCATTACTGTAACACTGAACCCCCCCCCCCCCATTTTAAATATACTGTACACATAAAACTACAATCACCAGACTGACTCTCCAGTGCCATTGTAGCAGATCGTGCCTGCCGGTACTGGGGGATGAACCAGGTAATTCTAGTTACATATGCACATTAATAACAAAATAAGGGGGGGGGGGAATAAGTGTTACTCTAATACTCATGTACCTAACAATCCATACAATATTTTTTTTAAAGTGAGTTTTAAACCACTTTTAGTGAATATATTACCCTCAGCAGAATACCTCTACACTTTTAGCATGGAGTCTCCTTTTCTCTTCCTCTTCATTCCTCCTCTTTATATTGTTAAAAGCCTCTTCCTGAAGTAATCTGCTGCTGTGTTCTTGTGCATATAACCGCTGAGATTCATTCCTTTCTTCTTCAATCTGAGAAAATGATAAACAATGCATAATATTTAATGCTTCAGAGTCCTTATATGTAAAGCACAGTTTCTCATTTGTGATGGATAACACCACAAACAAATAGATCACCACCTTTGTAAAACGCTTTGTGGAAGAATCCTTGAATGCCTGACCAGCATAGTGACTGCAGTGTTCTTTATGCAGTAACTAAGCATCACCTGGATACACTGAACAATTATTAACTACTTGCTGTATATGAGGACATCTTGTGGCCAAATAGTAAAATTATGCCTAAATACATTTATTTTAATAAAAACACCCACACATACATTTAAAATAAACTCCTTCCCTCCCACACTCTCCCATAGTAACCCCCAAAGTGCATAATTTTGCATAACAAAGTATACATAAATAGTTACCTTAGGGACTAAACTTTCTTAATATGTAGGTCAAGAGGGTATATTAATGTTCATTTTTAAATTATGGGCTTGTAATTAGTGATGGATGCAAAACTGAAAAAATGCACCTTTATTTCCAACTAAAATATTGGTGCCATACATTGGCTTCAATTCATCAAAGGCTGTTCGATAACAAAATCCCAGTTGTTAAAATACCGCATTCGGTATTTTACACTTCTGCGTGCTAATTCATCAATATTTTCACATGTGCGGTAGATGTTCTTTAAGTTACCGAACTACTACGGCTTCAAAGGCTGTTTGATAACAGCAGAGCAGCTTGGAGTGTCTGTGTTGTTACAAGCTGCCCAGGCATTTACAATAGAAGGCATCCTGACATCCCTTTAGATGTAAACATTTGTTATATTTATTGTTTTTATACTGCTTCTGCTGCTCTGAATCTGTTCATCAGTCTTTCTAAACATTTTATTTAATTGCCACAACTTAGATGAACTTCCCGGAGACATTACAAATGCCATGCTTGGTGATTTCACCACTAGCAACATTGCATTATCAAACAGGGACTCAAAGGGTTACACCACCAAAGGGTGCCTGGAAAATATATTTTCTCCCATTCTCTCTGCTCACTGCCTGGGAGGTCTGAAAGCTTGTTCCACTGGAGAAGTCTGTGCGACCTATCAGTGGCACTTGCAGGAGAACAGGGGCTGTTTCTATTGGCTGCCTGCTCCTGTCAATCATGGGGACATCCACAGGAAGGCATTCAAAGCTAGTTACCGACAGAGGCGAGCTGGAGATAATCACCGAATGTGTTAGCGAATGCTGTAACTTTGATGAATTGACATTTACTGACATGTGTTGAGCACAAGTCGGTAATTTATCTCATTGCTCTGTAATTTTAGCTTTTCATGCGGTAACAGCTTTGATGAATTAACATTTTCTTAAGTGCTCTGTAAAGGCTGCTGTTTTCAGCTTTACCGAATGTGGTAATGCTTGATGAATTGAAGCCATTGTACTAGGGAAATATTTTAAACTTTGCAATAACCGGGACAAATGGGCAAATAAAATGTGTGGCTTTTATCCACAGTAGAACATTATATTTTAAAACTATAATGGCAGAAAACTGAGAAATAATGTTTTTTCACCATGTTGTTCTTATTATTACCATTAAAATGCATTTAGAATAAAATCATTCTTAGCATAATGTACCACCCAAAGAAAGCCAATCTGGTGGCGAAACAAAAAAAATATAGATAATTTTGTTGTGATTAGTAGTGATTAAGTTATTGGCAAATGAAAGGAAGGTGCGCTTACAGGTGAATATTGCTCTGGTCCTAAAGGGGAAAAACCCCTCAGTCGTCAAGTGGTTAAGTTCAGTTTGCAACATTATTGGTACACCCCTTCTCCTACCCTCCCGGCAATGTAAATGGTGCTCATTTGCCAATTTTAACAAAGAGCAAAGCTGTTCTTTGCCACCTGAGAAGTTAGCAGCTTTTAAAGGAGAGCTGTAGTGAGGCAGATAGAGGCTTCCATATTGATTTCCTTTTAACCTCCTGAGCGTTACGCCGCTCAGGAGGTGATGCAACTTTGTGCCCCCTGCTGAATAAATGTGCTGTAATACCTGCAAAACCTTCTAGCACTAGGCTAGCTAGTAAATGTGTCCTGCACCCTCCGATCCCCGCCGCTCCGCCGTTTATACATTACCCCGCCTAGATCCAGCGATCGGTGCAGCCTCCCCGGACAGCTCCGGTCTTCACTATGGGGAAGATCGCACATGACGTCGCCGACGTCATGACATCATGCGCAAACCCGATCCTCCCCATAGAGAGACCGGAGCTGTGCAGGGAGGCTGCGCGATCACTGGATCCTGGGGGGGTAATGTATAAATGGGGGGGATTGCGGGGGATCGCAGGGGAGTGGAGGGTGCAGGACACATTTATTAGCTAGTCTAGTGCTAGCAGAAGGTTTTGCAGGTATTACAGCACATTTATTCAGCGGGGGGGGGGGGGGGAGGGGTGCACTCAGGAGGAGTGTCGGGCATACTGCTAAGGAGGTTAAGCAATACCAGTTTCCTGGCTATCCTGCTGATGATCTGCCTCTAATACTTTTAGCCATAGACCCTGAACAAGCATTCAGCAGACCAGGCATTTCTGACATTTTTGTCAGATCTGTCAAGATTAGTGGCTTGTTTGTTTCTGGTGTGATTCTGCAGCCAGATAGCTCAGCAGGGCTCCCAGGTAACTGGTATTGCTTAAAAGGAAATCAATATGGTAACTTCCATATGCCTCTCACTACAGTTCTCCTTTAAAAGTGTATGCTGTTAGAGGAGGATTTAAAACATACACAATATACATGGCTCAGAAAAAAAATAAAGGGAACACTTAAACAACGCAATGTAACTCCAAGTCAATCACATTTCTGTGAAATCAAACTGTCCACGTAGGTAGCAACACTGATTAACAATCAATTGTGAATGCTGTTGTACAAATTGAATAGACTACAGGTGGAAATTACAGGCGATTAGCAAGACATCCCCAATAAAGGAGTAGTTCTGGCTGATGCTTTGGTCACTATTAAATGCTGGCGGTGCTTTCACTCTAGTGGTAGCAAGAGGCGGCGTCTACAACCTACACAAGTGGCTCAGGTAGTACAGCTCATCCAGGATGGCACATCAATGCGAGCTGTGGCAAGAAAGTTTGCTGGTAGTGTCCAGGGAATAGAGGGGTTTCCAGGAGACAGGCCAGTACATAAGGAAACGTGGGGGAGGCCGCAAGAGGGCAACAACCCAGCAGCAAGACTGCTGCCTGCACCTTTGTGCAAGGAGGACCAAGAGAAGCACTGCCAGGCCCTACAAAATGACCTCAAGCGGTCAGAAACAGACTCCATGAGGGTGGTATGAGGGCCTGATGTCCACAGGTGGGGGTTGCGCTTACAGCCCAACACTGTGCAGGACGTTTGGCATTTGCCAGAGAACACCAAGACTGGCAAATTAGTTCTTCACAGATGAAAGCAGGTTCACACTGAGCACATTTGAAAGATGTGACAGAGTCAGGAGACGCCGTGGAGAATGTTCTGCTGCCTGCAACATCCTCCAGCATGACCGGTTTGGCAGTGGGCCAGTAATGAGGTTCCTTTGGGGGGCAGCACAGCCCTCCATGTGCTCACCAAAGGTAGCCTGACTGCCATTAGGTACTGAGATGAGATCCTCAGACCCCTTGTGAGACCATATGCTGGTGCAGTTGGCAATGGGTTTCTCCCAATGCAAGACAATGCTAGACCTCATGTGGCTGGAGTGTGTCAGCAGTTCCAGCAAGACAAAGGCATTGATGCTATGGACTGGCCCACTCATTTCCCAGACCTGAATCCAACTGAGCACATCTGGGACATCATGTCTCGCGCCATCCACCAATGCCACGTTGCACCACAGACTGTCCAGGTGTTGGCGTATGCTTTAGTCCAGGTCTGGAAGAAGATCCCTCAGGAGACCATCTGCGACATCATCAGAGCATGCCCAGGCATTGTCGGGAGGTCATACAGGCATGTGGAGGCCACACACACTACTGAGCCTCATTCGGACTTGTTTTGAAAACATTACATCAAAGATGTATCAGCCTGTAGTGATTTTTTTCCACTTTAATTTTGAGTGTGACTCCAAAGCCAGACCTCCATGGGTTGATAACTTTGATTTCCATTGATAATTTTTGTGTGATTTTTTTTGTCAGCACATTCAACATTCAAATCAACAAAGTATTCAATAAGAATATTTCATTCATTCAGATCTAGGATGTCTTACTTTGTGTTCCCTTTATTTTTTTTAGCAATATTTTAAACATTGATTATGAATGTCTGTTCTCTTCACTAAAATGCAAGAAGTGATCAACATTTGTTTGGCTTGGAAAGACATTGAGCTGTAGAAAACTGTTTTCAATCACAATTATGCTGAAATCTGGAAAAAAAAAACGTGAGTGTTGCAAGGCGGTAAATCCACTGATGTATTGCAATTGATTTTTGACCAGGGAATAATAGTTAGTTTGCTTTGTAAGGTAAACATCACATGGTGTTTGCCTTGCTCAAGAAAAAGGGTAGGCATACTTATACCAGATCAATACGTACTGTACCACACAGTTCCCCAACCCTCTCCTTAAGGCCCACCAACAGTTCATGTTTTGCAGATAACCACAAACATGCACAGGTGAGGGAATTAGTATCTCAGCAGAGCTGATTAACTACCTGTGTGGATTTCCATAAAACATGCACTGTTGGTGGGCCTTGAGGACAGGGTTGGGGAACACTGCCGCACCTGATATCATTTGTCATCCTGCCAGTATCCCTCTTGATATCAAATCAGAGATCCACTGTATAGCCCTCTCCCCACCACAGCAGCTCACTATACACCTCCCCATTGGGAACCTCGCACTTGTGCTGCTCCTGTCCTCTCATTTCAGAACAAACTGCCTTTCCCAATTAATGTTCAGTTGACAAAATGATCAAATATCGATCGGGGGGACCTGCCTTTTTTTAATAGATTTGCATCAGATTCAACCTTTGTAGTGGTGCATATAACTGTCCCTGGCTGCCTGTCAAGAGTGTGTGAGTATATAGGCAGATGATGGCCAGCCCATCCCTGTGCACCACGTCTCTAGCTTAGGGAAGATTTTATATGCTGCACCACCCTGTATTCAGTGGCGTAGCTAAGGAGCTGTGGGCCCCGATGCAAGTTTTACATTGGGGCCCCTCAAGCACTCTATACATAACAATTGATACGGTGCACCAAAACCTGCCAATGGCAACTACAGTGTCAGAGGTGCAAGACGGGGATGGGGAACAGCTTGTTAATGACCACTACTATTCAAAGTATCTATAGAAGTAATTATTATGAGCACAGGACCAATAGAGAGCTAATACTTTAGTTGAGGAAGGGCCCTTCGGGGGCCCCTCTGGCCCAAGGGCCCCGATGCGGTCGCTACCTCTGCACCCCCTATTGCTACGGCCCTGCCTGTATTCATTTAATGTACAACATTGTATAATGTATGCCTTCCTAAACTGGAAGCAAACACAACTGAAAGATAATTAGTCTTGGGCAGAAGGTAGAGCTAGGTTACCCATAATGATTTTTATACTTATTGTTGTGATACTGAGGAGAATAATCTCTTTACAGATACGCTGATACTTATAGCCAACAGGTGCATATTGTTCTACAGAAAGTAAAGGAGGAACAACAGGGCAGTGAGAGAGTGTGCTGAGGCCACCCCCCCCCCCACACCCCCGGAAGGAGCAATTCAAAATTAGAAGTTATAAAAAGGTATACAAATTACAAACATCCTTCATTACATTATACTGTTTAGAATGACCCATATAGACAGAACACACCAGCAGACATGCTGTACCTGTTTCATGTTGTTCCTCAGACTCCTAATTTCAAGTTCTAGATTTCTTAAGGTTAATTCAAGTTGTTGCTTTTCTTCCATTTCTTTGCGACACTGCTCCTCCTTCCTTCTGAGCTGTTCTTTGCTCATATCCTGCAGCATTTCTGCACTTTTTCTCTTTTCTTCCTCTTGTTTAAGATTAGATCTACAAGGATGGATGGAACTTTACATTTGAAACTGATCTCCGAGTAATTATAATAATAACAAATAATAATTGGAAAAAAAATAATTAAAGCACTCAGTAAAGGATAATTAAACGTTTTAAATTACATAACCAGTAAATGTCCCTAGATCTGTTTATTACATCCTTGCACAAGTGCACACATAGGGCTTGATTCACAAAGCGGTGATAACTCAGTTATCACGCCTAAAAGACTTTAGGCGTGATAAGCCGTGCAAAGCTGAGTTATCACCGATTTTTGCTGCTCTTCGCGCGAAGCTCCCAACGCACAGGTGCACGCGCAAAGTCCCACAGGGTTCAATGGGCGCTTCGCGCGCAAGCAAAACTTTGCGCGCGGAAAATTCGCGCGAGTTTCTTCTTATCATGCCTAAAGTGAGTTTAGGCGTGATAAGGGGCTTTTTACAGGCGTGCAAACACTTTGCACCGCTTTGTGAATCAAGCCCATAGGGTGAAAGGGGTAAGTCAGCAATATTATCCACTACCCAATCAGCAGGGTAAGGGAGGGACCTGCTGCAGTCCACTGTGTTATAAAAAAAGAAAGGGGAGGGGTCACTTATTTCGATTGCTCTGTATTGCTGAGATACTTGAATTACACGATTAGTTGGATCAAATTAATAATCTTTTGGCTGGTAGAACATTTCATATAAATCCCATTTCACCTTTGAAATTAGCGGTTTTACAGGTGTTATGGAAATGAGAATAATTACTCCCATGTCCCTAATAGGCCACAGCCGGCCAGACCAAAATAATCACAGTTATGTCTGTATACTGCAGCTTATTAAATGCTGGAAATGATTTGATATTTTTCTTGGGGAAAGTGGACATACATGTTTTCATCTACAGGCTGGTACAAACATCAGATAAATGTCAGATGTGCAAATGACAATCTGACAACCATTATTAGAGATTAGTGTGAAGAAGAAAAGAACACTTAGGCAAGGATAGTGTTAAGCAAACATAGCAGAAAACTGGTTAAGGTACAGAAGGTAAGCAGATCATATTCAAAATGAGAAACCATTAACGGAAAGGTCCCTCAAGGGTCAGTACAAGGTCCAATCCTTTTCAAGCAATGTATTAATGGAACACAAGAGTAATGTTGCCATCTTTGCAGATGATACAAAATTATGCAAAACATTAAGCACACATGGGCAGACAGATGGCAGATGAAAATAAATATAGATAAATGCAAGGTCATATACTTTGGACGTGACAATGGAAGAAAATATTGGATATTTGGCTCCCCATCTTAAATTCTTGTGATTGAGCCCTGGCAACTTTGCATATAAAGCTAAGCAGTGCATGTTCATAGTTACATTTTCATTGCAACACTCATTGTAGACTGAAAAAAATACTTTTGCTACCTAACAGCAGATTATGTTCCTTAAATCCTGATCAGGTTTTCTGAATCATATATAGTCTCCACCTTGAGAGAACTGTAGTAAATTATTCCAAGTTTTCATGTGGCAGCTGCTGCTAATATTCAGGCCAGCAGCTGATAACGGTGTCACACTAGAACAAATTTGTAGCTGCATAAGTAACTATTATGGCCAGCTACAAGTCTCTGTTATAAAACATCATGTGCATCATACTCCTAGATTAGGAAAAATTGTCATTCCTAACACTTCTGTGTAAATTGGTACAAGGGAATAATATGAAGGCTATCAGCACAGGATGAATAAATTATTGTTGATATTTAAAGCAAACCTGTGAGATTTAAAAGAGGAAAAGTATCCAAGAGAGAAATGCACACCTTAGTGTATGGGTGTTGGTGCAAGATTCCCAGGCAGCATAAATCCAGTATCTGAAGGAGGAGTCTGCACAAAGACTTGCAGGAACTTAATAAAAATGTTTATTGTCCCATCACACACATGCAATTACATCTGATTGAAAGGGCCGATGATAATTTTGGGCCCTGCAAGGGCAGAATGTGTTACATGTACATGTTTTTCTGCCCTGTTCCTTGCAGTCCCCAAAACGGTTGTCGGACCTTTCAGTCAGAGACATTTTCATTAACTACTTTAGCCTTCAGGACGTAGCTCCTATGTCCAAATATGGATGCTGGATGTAGGAGCTACGCCCATAAGAAAACGGCACCGCCGGGGTTAGCAGGGCCGGAACCGCTGGGGTGCACGGCCCGCCCGTTAGCCCGCAGATCAATGAGTTGGACAGCAGTTCCCATTCATTGATCTAAGTCCCTTATAACGATCACTGGCTTCTATGAAGAAGCTGCGATTGTTCTGTTACACATCCCTTCTTCACTTCCTGTAAGTACGCTTACAGGAAGCCAAAAAAAGAAAAAATGGAAAAAAAAATTGACTGTGGCCATCTCGTGGCCAAATAGTAAAACTACATCTACATACATTTTTATTAAACTGAATAGACATTTTTACATTTAAAATTAACGGTTTACCTCACACACACAAAAATATTTAAATACAATTTTTAATTAGAAAAAAATTACAATAAATAAAAAAAAAAAAAAGCATAAATAGTTACCTAAGGGTCTGAACTTTTTTAATATGCATGTCAAGAGGTTAAATTACTAATATTTTTTTAAATTATAAGCTTGTAAATAGTGATGGACGCAAAACTGAAAAAAATGCACCTTTATTTCCCAGATAAAATATTGGCACCATACAATGTGATAGGGGCATAATTTAAATGGTGTAATAACCGGCACAAATGGGTAAATAAAATACATGGGTTTTAATTATGGTTATGGTAGCATGTATTATTTTAAAGTGGGATTGTCACCATAAAAATTTCAACAGCAACTGGTCTGAGTTTATTAACCACCTTAGCGGTAATGACGAGCTCAGCCCGTCCATTACCGCCGCAATGGATATCTCCGGCCCCTGTGGGGCGATTTTGATAAATTTTTTTAATACACGCAGCTAGCACTTTGCTAGCTGCATGTGGGGTACGATCGCCGCAGCTCCTCAGCGAATCGCCGCTAGCGGCAGCGTAAGGGAGCCCCCCACCCAGACCCCTTGCACAGCTTGGCCAATCGGTGCCAGGCTGCGCTATGGGGCTGGAACGGACACCCCCCGACGCCATGACATCAATGACGTCATCCCGATCGTTGTCATGGCGACGAGGGAAGCCAAGCAGAAAGTCCCATTTACAACGGAATTTTCTGCTTGCTGTAAAAGCCGGCGGCGATCAGACTAGATGGGCAGATGCGCCCTCTAGTGGTGAATCATGTAGCTAACTTTAAGTTAGCTACAATGATTCAGAAAAATCCACCCTGGCGATTTTAATGTAACGCCAGGGTGGTTAAGTTATAAAGATGCTAATCCTGCATTCAAAACTTTTTCTGCTGTTATGGTTTGGAGTCATCACATACTTTAGGAGCACTGGCCCTTTAGTAGTCAGTGCCAAACAGTTGCATGCTGGGGGTTCTTTTTATCTATAATATATTCCTCCTCTTCCATTTATTTCCCTGCCTAGCTGCTTATCTGAAACCTGATCCCCTGCCCACTTGTGTTTACAAGCAAGGCTGAGGTGACTCAGCGATTGGAGGAGAAAAGAAAAAAAAAATAAGGGCAGAAATGACATTTGTATTTAGCCTCAGCTGTGGGCAAAAGACATGGCCCCCACCTGGAACAGAATTCTCTTAATTTACTATATAAAATTCACTGAAATCAAAATGTGGACAGTACAATACATGTGCTATGCAAGTAGATAAAGTATTTATCTACTTATATATGTGTTTTCTTCCCTGGCATAGTATGGCTAATCCTACTGCTTGAAAGCTATAACGGTTGAAAACTGTCAAATCATGATTTTTTTAAATTTTTCTCTTAATATTCCCTTCAAAAAGCATTTAGAATAAAATATTTCTTAGCAAAATGTACCACCCAAAGAAAGCCTGATTGGTGGCGGAAAAAAACAAGCTATAGATTATTTCATTGTGATAATTAGTGATAAAGTTATTGGTGAATGAATGGGAGGTGAAAATTGCTCGGATGCATAAGGTGAAAAAACACTAAAGCCTGAAGTGGTTAAGTTCCAGCAAGTCTGTGTGAGGACTCCTCCTTCAGATATTAAAAAAGAGGAAAAGTCACATATCTACCTCGGTATAGGAAAGCCTCTGGATCCTCCAGACCCTTCCCCCACATTTATCACCGTCCCAGAGCGGGTGCGGCCACATGGTGCAAGCACAGGATGGCTTATGGAAAACCGGAGCCCATTCAGCTTCATGCTTCTGCACAAGTGCAAACCATCTGGGCTTTGGGGGGCCTTTGTGCTGTAACGTAGAGGAGGGGGACGGGGTAGCCTCTACTTCGGTAACTACCCACTTGGGGCACTTTTTTAACTAAAGGTACACTTTAAGCCTTTTGATTTGAAACTTGAATTAGTAGAGCTATCTGTAGCTAGTAATGTAATGATTTACCCTGTAGTAGTATTTAAAAAAAGTCAATCAACATACTGACCTTAAACTGCTAACATCACTGTCCCATTCTACCTTGTTGTATTCCAACAAAGACTTGAGCTCTCGGTTCTTTTCTGTCATTTGCTGCAGTTCTTTGCGTTCTTCACGTAGTTTTTTAACTTCTTGGGACAACAGGGCATGCCGTCTGTTTTCTTTTTCAATGACTCGTTCGTACTCATGAATAATATTTTGAATTTTCAACAAGTTCACAGAATCTAATCGATAAAAATTCATCTTTTATTCATCCACTAAAAAACACAAACACCTGAATAGATGTGCAGTTGATATTTCAGCAAATGCTATGCATAAATAGAAACGCTCTATAATTAGCTCTACACTCCATCCCCTATCCCATCACCACTCACATGAGGTGGTCACATCACCCCAGTGAAGATAAAGCTGACCCTGCACTGTTCCTCCCAGGGAGCAAAAGAATGTGGTGGGTGGGGTCAGGTGATGGTTCTGTGCAGAAAACATTCACACTCTTCTGGCTGCATTATACTTAGTGCATTAATCTGAGTCATTATTATTTACTATTTATATAGCTCGGTCATTTTCTGCAGTGCTTTACAGAGTATACAGTCTTGTCACTAACTAATCCCTACCATAGTCATAATAGTCTAGGGCCAATTTTAAGGGAGAAGCCAATTAGCCTTAAGTTTTTATGATGTGGGAGGAAACTGGAGTGCTTTGAGAAAACCCAAGTAGACAAGGGGAGAACATACAAACTCCGTATAGATAGTGCCTGACTGGGATTCCAACCAGGTACAGGTAGAAACTTAATGCGGCCTGTATATCAGAGAAGCATCTACAGGTTCCTGTTAGTGCCTTTTTATACTACAAGATAGACCTCACCATCTTACAGTAGTGTATATGAGACAGAAATTCAGATTCTTCTATGCAGTGCTTTACTACTACCATGTACTGTTCGGTTTGTTTGCTACAACACATTTTTTTAAATTACCTTGTCCATCAAGATTAAGCTGCTCAATCAACAGCATGGCATTTCGGAACGCTGAGGTAGGGACTTCAAAGTCTTCAGTTATTGAGTCAGATGATTGTGAAAAGTTATCCATGTCATCATCATCATCATGCACCTAGACAGCAGAAACAGATTTATTATAGAGTCCACATTTCTGTTCAGTTCCATCCCTTATTACAAATATAAAAGGTTTCACAAATGATACCAAAACTAAGCTTTTATTCATCTGTAACCATTTCATTGATAAATATATTTAAAAGTTAAGTATATTACACACGGAAAAAACCTGTATAGAGTAAACATGCATACATGCTTCACCACTAGTACATATAGTTATCACTTTCTTTGCACATTGCTTGTAAATCATACACCCTGTTATGATTTAATTAAAACGGACTTGAACTCAGAACTTCCTCTCTGCTCTAAAAGATAAGCAACAGCATATTAACCTTTAAAGAAAAACATTTCTTTGCTACAGCTGATAAAAATCCCAAATAAATCTGTAGTGTGTCTACTTCCTGCTTTCATGGAAGCAGACATATCGTTAACATCCTGTGTTTACAAATTAGTTGCTCTGCCGTGGCAGTCAGCTGACACCAGTGAGAGATCAAATTGGTGATAGACTTGTGATTAGTCACAGATGAGAGGGGGATTAGATAGGCTAAACTCTCTAAAAACATCCAGGGTGCGTTTCTCTGTGTTTTCCTTATGGCATGTGCAAGAGTTCAGGCCCACTTTAATATAAACTTCAGGCATGCTATTCTTTAAAGCTATGATTAAAGCACACATAAATAAAATGACATTTCTGACAGAAAGACTGCATTACGCTGTTCTCCTGCTGCTTTCAAGTCAAAAGGTGTCATTGTGACCCTCTCTGTGTCTCAGTACATGTTCCATGCACAGGTGCGTACAATGATGTCATTGCACATGTCACCCATAGCGACAGCCAGGCTGCTCCGCTGCACCAGTGCTGACGGAGGGTGAACAGACATGTGGGCCAAGTGGCAGAAGTAAATCAGGCAAAGTGGAGATGAAGTGGTGGAGCCAAAAATAAACAAATATTTATAATACTATAAACAGTGGTTGTTCTATTCCATTTTATCCCCAGATGTAAACTTAAATATTAAAATTGTATTTTAGGGATTCTATTCTAAGGCTGCAAAGGGCAATGACAGCACAGTACGAGGCTGGCACTCTCGCCTTAGTGCTTAAGTCCCTGGTTTGAATTTTTTCAAGTTTGCATGCTCTCTCCATGTTCGTATAAGTTACTTATAGGCCCTTTGTGTTCCCCCCTCCCCCATCATATATCAAAACACACTGGAGTAAACTAATATTTCCCCCCTAAGTGCCCCTAGACTGTGGCAGGCTCATTAGACTGTGATAGGTAAACTACCTTTGAGGAAAAGTTAGTTACATGTATATTACAACGTACAATGCATACTTGCAAGGAGGTGTGAGAGATAAAGTGATGTATACCGGGGGAAGTTTAGTAAGCACAGTATAAAAGTGGTCTCATACTTGAAAGAAATCAAGAAATACCACTTTAGACTAGTTTATAGAGGCCAAATTGACCTATAAGACAACTTGTGCACCGAATGTGTCTGGCTGCAGTCAGGGCAGTAAGCCTCTTACCTGCAGTTTTTACTGCTCATGAACCCTTTCAGTAGAAATGAACAAAACTAGACTATGAAATGTGTAAATGTAAACTGCTCATACGGTGTAATAAACCCAAAGTTGGAGGAGCCCCACTGTGGCTGCACCAATCACAGGTGTATAAAGGTCTTCATCGGTGCTGCTCTGATACTAATAATATTGAAGTAAAGAACAATTCTGTTGTCTATAGCAGAAAAAAAAAATAATAAAAATATATTTTGCTCCAAGAGAAAAAGAAACAAGGTAATCCATGTAGAAAAAAATCTTCACTTGCCCTTTTGTACCAATTTTTAGCTAATTATGATGGTCTTCCAACCTTTCCTCATCAGTGTTCTCCCCAGAAATTTTTTCCAGCCGGGTGACATGAAAAAATAGCCGGGTGCATCAATATGAAAGAATGCAAGGCTGGTGCTTCTTTGCGCAACTTTGCTTATAGCATAGGAGGCGGTGAGCCCATGACAGCCGGGTGATAAAAGAGCCTGGGGAGAACACTGCTCATTCGTTTTTTATACAGTTATCTGCACAAAGCCTCATTGTTTATAATTTCTTAACCAATTCATACATTACAATTTCAAAGTGTATTTGAAAAAACACAAAACAGAATTTTAAAGTCACAATATGGAAAGGATTATACCTTAGAGGGCTCATCAACAGGTTTACCTGTTAGCCTACAATGAAAGAAAAAAAAAAAAAAAAGAAATGAATAGATAATTTATCTCAGTGTAAAAATAACAGTCCAACCGCTCATGAGAAATTAGCTAGAGTAGCATGTAAAAAATTCCCCCCCCTCCCCCCCCCCCCAAATAAATAAATAAATAAATGAAACCTGAGGTTCAAAATATATGAAAACTGCCATATGTTGTTCCTTTTAAAAACATTACTAGCTGCCTGATGTATTGCTGATCTTTCTGGTATCAGTAGTGTCTAAATCACACACCTGAAACAAGCATGCGGCAACTCCAGTCAGAACATATAATCTGCATGCTTGTTCAGAGTCCATGTCTGAAAGCACTAGAGGCTGAGAGTGATCAGCATATCCTGGCAATTTCATTGTTTAAAAAAAAGAAAAGATTAAAAATATGGCAGCCTCCATATCTCACTCTCTTCAGATGTGCTCTAAATCAGTGTTAAATGGAATATGCATACAGTACAAAAAACAAATTCTAATTCACTCCACTGCACATATATATACAGCGCCAATCAAGGGGATTGTGACTCAAATGCATTGATTCCACAGTACAAAACAAAAACTGAAGCCACAAAGTTTACTCTAATTCAATATATGTAACTCAGTCAATATATGCATAAAACTGCTGGGAGCGGTGAAACATCCACACCACACTGCCGGTACCGGATTAGCAGCTTTGGGGAATGCCATGAGTGATGCACCACCAATGTTATTGTCCATCCATAAAGGCAGTTTTCAGGGCTCGTTCCCACTATCGCGAATCCGCATGCCTCCAATGCATGCGGATTCGCACATGTAATGTGAGTGGATGGGGCTGTTTCCACTCCTGCGGTGGCGTTGTGCGTTTTTTGTTGCGGAGAAAAAACGCACAAAAGAGGCAACGATTTCGCCTGCGTCGGGAATCCGTGCGAATCGCCGCTAATGTATTTAATAGTAAAAACGCATGCGGTTTTTACATGCGTTTTTACCCGCGATTTCGCGTGCGATTTCGCACCTTTTCCAATTTTATTTTGCCCTGGCAGTGTCATGGTTAATTTCGCATGGCACCCTGCCATGCGAAATCGCACGCGAAATCGCGGGTAAAAACGCATGTGGAAACGCATCCGCATGCGTTTTTACAAGCGTCGGAATGCGGCCGAAATCGCGTCGCAACAGTGGAAACAAGCCCTCAAGATGTAGCCTGCAGAGTGATTGCCAACAGTACTCCTATGCAACTTAAATAAAAAAACACTACACAGTATGTCCGCATATTAAGCAGGCCGCGTCTGTGGCTGTAACAGTATTACCATGTCCATGACATGGTGCATATAAAGGATTACTTCACCTGCACAGGCATCAAAACAACATGCCACCAGGATGGGTCATGGTGGAGGAGCTTTCCACAGCAAGGGGAATGTTGGCCACTTCCACCAACACATTTCCCCTGTGCCTGACGTCATAAGTTTTCTCAGGACGTAACCAATTGCAGGCCAACCCAAACGCTTTCATTTAAAAAATAGCTTGCATAAACACGCCTATCTTTCAGCTTCATGCCAAGACATTGAGTTCTTTTATTTTTTCAAATCCAGTGTATGCACGAGCTGCAATGTGTAATTTCCATATCATTTAAAGTGAACTGAGTCCCATTTTTAGCACCAAGGGCATCTGAACTGCACATGAAATATGCATGATAACTGTGGTTCATTACTTAAAAAATTAATTCAATATTTTTATATTTAAATGTTTGTTAGAGGCCTTTTATTGCCCTACTTCCCTGGCCTGCCTCTGCACAAAAAACAAACAAACAGGCAGCTAAGGACTGCTGTAATTAGCAGCAGCAATGAGCAGACAAAAAGCTTTCATCAGCAGTAGGGATGATCAATGAGATGCAAATATTTCAGAGTTTCTGCACATTTCTGTACATTTTTATGCAAATCCTGTATATGCAGCTTGAAAATGGACCAATCAACTCCCACCCAGGTTTACATTGATTCCTCCATTTTCAATTTGCATATATTTGCATATAAAAATGTACATACATTTCCATAAATTTAGAAATATTTTCATCTCAATGATCATCCATAATCAAAAGCTGTACTTCAAAAACTGTTGAAAGAGTCACATTAATTACATTCACACCTTCCCCTGGATAAATAAGGGCAGTAGGAAGGAGGGGTGGCAGCTCCTACAGCTATTAGAAACCAGGTCAAATTTCATAACAGATAACAAATCCTTATTTGATACGGCCAGCAGTTACATACACCTCTTTCAGTACCGTAGATTTGAGTTGAGCATACATTTACATGCACCCCAGCTCATATTTTTAATCATCACTCCAATGCCTGTATAGAATTTATCTCCGGTAGGGCAACATACTGAAGTTATTATCCAATCCTTCAGGCCACATAATTTGCACCATATAACTCCAGAATACCTCCTTTTGCAGGAGAATTTTGTCACCACCTCTGTAACCCTGACGTAGTAGGTAAATACTTTTGGCTTTCACACCATCCACCAAGTGACCATGTACATCCCTGAAATGTTCATATAACGGGACTTTTTTGTCATCTCCACGTATTGCTCGCAGATAGCCAACAATTCTATCTTTTAATCTGCGTCTTGTTTTCCCCACATAGGACAGACTGCACCTGCATTTAATAAACAACTCAAGTTGTATTGCAATTAATGTATGCATTGATTCTAAATTATTTTCTACTACATTGAGTAACAACTATAACCTCACATGACAAAATACCCAGTATATTTATGCACACACCATTGACCCTCTATCTGCCCAGCCACATATACAATACCCAAGTGTGTAAAGCAAGCAGCAGGAAGCTTCCTTTGAATTAAGGCTCGCTTTGGTCAGTAGTTCTCATATATTTCTTACCTGCGCACATTATTGTAAAGGCAATGGAGGGGGGGAAAAGGGAAGGAGTCGGCACTACATTGGATTAAATCCGTTGATTTGAAGGATCTGCAGGGCCACAGCAGATTGGACTCTAATGGCACAGACAGCATGCTCTGACTGGAATTTTGACAGAAGTCAGGTGGATACAATGAAGATGCAAAGTCGGCACTACTGCGTATTGTGCGTTTATTGCCAGATGGTGCTTACATCACATTGCATGCAGTGAATAGTGAAATGCGTTCTCTACGGCGCAAAGTTAATGCGTTTTTTACATGTCAGACAGAATACGTCGTGTATGCTATATGGTGTCCCTGCGGTCGCTTCTAAGTGGGAGAAACCACAAGATCAATTAATAGACGTTTTAGAGAACACTTTAATTCAATTAAATCAGGCCATGGCTCACCCAGATTAATTAAGCACATAAGAGAAGCACACAACGGTAATCCCTCAGTATTAACTTTTGCAGGTATCATCCATGTCCCTCCATTGAGAAGAGGAGGTGATCGGGAAAAAAAGCTCAAAAGGGAGGAAATATTGTGAATTATCAGGACTGATGCCATGGGCCCAATGGGTCTAAATGACTATGCTGATTTTGCATGTTTTTTGGACCCTTAAGTATGGATTTTCTGATTATGTGTAAAGTTCTGATTGGAGAGCTGCTTCTAGCCACCCTATTCCCTTTATCGATCATGTTATGCTCCTGTATTAATTTCTAATTACCCCGATATAAAGACCAGGGCACTTTAGTTAGTGCATTTTCAGCTTACCTCCTGTTACCTATCCATCTCTTTTTATATTTGCTCACCGGATGAGCATTTTAATCCACATGGTTTGGCACCATATTGCCACACTCCTTGATCCCCATGTCACTTTTTTAGAGACACATATTAATTATATACACATTAATTATGGTACATGTTATGCACAAGTACACTTTATAGGCTAACAGCCTGTCTTTTTGCACTAATATCTAGTTTAATATAAACTAGTGTGACTGTTCAGGCAACCCACTACATAAAACTTTTTATGTTTGCAAGTGTTATCTTCAGTTTAGCCTTTGGCCACTAGGTGGCGCCAAACCGTCTACAGGTTGCCGTATAGAGCAATAGCTCTAGCGACCATCTAATAAGTATGGTCTGCTTTGGCACCAGTAGCCTAGTTTCCTCCTTCCCCACGGAAGCTGATCATGAAGCGCAGATGCGCTCCACCGCATGATTGGCTGAAGGGGAAGAGTAGGGGCGGCACCAGAAGGCGGAAGTCCGCCGGACGCCGCAGTAGAGGGTATTTCTACCCGGTCAGCCAGCTCCCGACATACAGCCTCCGTAGAAGCGCCCAGATAGCGCGAAACGGCCGTCAGGCTATTCCTGCACCCAGCGCCCACCACCAGCTCACAATTTCAAGCCTCCAATGTACGGTATGTGACACTTTTATTCACTGCACGCAATGTGATGTAAGCACCATCTGGCAATAAACGCACAATACGCAATAGTGCCGACTTTGCATCTTCATTGTATGCACATTATTGTAATACACAAAATATATGTCTGACTGTACACTGATCAGCCATAACATTGAAACTACTGAATGACACTCCTCAAGGGGCCAAAAGTAAAAAAAAATCAGTTCTTGAGGGTGATGATCATTGACAGGAGAGGGCTGTTGCTCAGGAAAATGAGCAGGTTGAACAGCATACAGGATCATGTAGAAGTGAGGCTCCATAGCATTGTATTGAAGCAAAGCTAGCGGTTGCGGGAAGGTGGAGGGATAACAGAACAGAGCTCAGGTCTAATAAAACAGTGTTCCCTGCACACTGCAAATCTGTTTTGCGATTCCGATTTTCCCTGAATGCAATCAACTGAAAAACGGATCAAAAAATGCAGCATGCAGTAACGATTAAAAATCAGAATCGGATGTAAAAAACGATTAGAAATCAGAATCGCATGCAGTGTGCAGGAAGCCTAAAGATGATAAATTCAATCATATTGATGTTTCATTTACCTCTTGCCATTCTCTTGTGATGTTTCACTGCTGTCCTCCAATTTATCAAGCATGTCTCCACTCCCCAACTGTCTTTGCTGTTTAGAAGCCACCTTTGTACCTCTTTGTCCATGCACAGACTTCTGGCTTGGTCCATGCTTTACACTTTCTACAGCCTGTTTCCCATTTGCCCTGCAGGAAGATCAAACAAGAAACTCACCAAATCACTACAGAAATCTGCAGATAACTGCAAAGTGCCATATACGATGCAACATTTTTAAAAACTGGTAATGGGGTCAGCTTTGCCATGAGAAGCCAATCAGACTTGCTTTAATTACGTGTTTATAGCTCAAACGTCTACAAGTTTCAGAACATCAGATAATGCTAATTTACGATAAAAAACTGCCCTATGTTTGTAATAAACATATAAACACACACACCCACACATATTTTCCAACATTTCAAGGGTGACTGATAGCTAGACCTTATTGTTTTCTATGGAGCTGCGATACTTTTACTATACGCAGCAAAATAAAGCATTTCTTGTAAATACAAAGTTTGCCAGCCAAAGCAGCAGATGGATCTCCAAACAAACATCATATTGTAATATTTTACTGATATTTAGAAAAACACTGAATTGATGCGCACTGGAAATGTGATATTTATTCTTCTCATACTGTATGTATAAAACACAACTCCACATAAACATCTAAACAAACAGAAGAAATAACGTACCGTATATACTCGCAAGCAAGCAGACCCGCATATAAGCCGACCCCCAACTTTTACCCAAAAAACCAGGAAAAAACGATTGACCCTCATATAAGCCGGGGGTAGGAAATGCTGGCTTCATGATCCCCCCAGTGTGTCCCAGTATAGCTAGTATAGTGCCCAGTATGAGTAGGTAGTGCCCAGTACAGCTAGTATAGTGCTCAGTATAGCGAGTATAGTGCCCAGTATAGGTAGGGAGTGCTCAGTATAGCTAGTAAAGTGCCCAGTATAGCTAGTAAAATGCCCCAGTATAGCTAGTATCGTGCGCAGTATAGCTAGTATCGTGCCCAGTATAGCTAGTATTGTGCCCAGTATAGCTAGTAAAAAGTGTCCAGTATAGCTAGTAAAAAGTGTCCAGTACAGCTAGTAAAGTGTCCAGTATAGCTAGTAAAGTGTCCAGTATGGCTAGTATAGTGCTCAGTATAGGTAGCATAGTGTCCCAGTATAGCTAGATAGTGCAGAGTATAGTGCTGTGTAGGTAGGTAGGTAGTTCCCCCCCGGCCGCCGCTGCTGCTATTACCTTACCGGCGGCCTCTAATATTCCCCTCTCCGTCTCCGTGCAGGGCATGTAAATAGTTTACAGCAGCTCGCCCCACGGCGGCAGCTGTGTGATGACGGAGGAAGCGTAGAGAGCGGCTTCCCGTAGCGGCGATAAGTATCGCCGTTACTATGGGAACCGCTCTCTCTACGCTTCCTCCGTCATCACACAGCTTCCGACGTAGGGCGAGCTGCTGTGAACTATTTACATGCCCTGCACGGAGACGGAGATGGGAATATTGGAAGCCGCCGGTAAAGTAATAGCAGCAGCGGCTGCGGCCGGGGGGGACATAACTCGCATGCAAGCCGACCCACCAACTTTTGGGGGGTCAAAAATTCGGCTTGCTTGCGAGTATATACGGTATTGAAAAATATCTTATTTGCTGCAAGATATTTAATTTTGTCCAGCCAGTCCCATTATTTCCATGACTAGACTCAGCTCTGACAGAAAGTATGAGCAGCACTGTGACCTCACTCTTCTCCACTGCCTTCAAGCAAAAATACATGCTGATTGGACTGTAGGTCAGGAGCACAATGATGACTCATCACTGTGGCTCCTCCTCTCACAGTAAAAGACTGTCAGCCCTGTGCTGCTTTTCCCCTCAGACTGAAAGCTGCTGTGCAGGAGAAAATGGCAGACAAGTCTTTTCATTACATATCATAAATATATACAATTTAAATATATTCATAAATATTTAAAAGCATTAAGAAACAGTGATAGCATTCAATACAATATGACATTTTCAACAGCAAAACACATAAAAGTATAAATGTAGTCTGAAAGACTGAGGTAAGACGTCATTTACATTTATTATATATAACTACTTACTCTTTAAAAGAGCTGTATTTTGAATACATTTTTGGTTGTGTATCTGCTTCCAATTGTGTCCCTGGCCTGCTGTCATCACTTTGTTTTGATGTCCTGCTATCAACACTTTGCTTTGATGTCTCCAGCTCCATCTGTCTGTTTACTATCGTCTTTTCTCTCCCAACCTAGGAACATTACAAATAGAAGGATGTGATGAATACGATTTACAGTTTAGCATGCACACACACTGACTAAAATGAGTGGGATCCAATGAAGTACACAAAACAACAGAACAATGGATTCTAGAATTTATTTTGTATTAATGAGAATTATCAAAACAACAGAAGCCAAGATAACAAGAAAAGAGTGAGAATTATTATGATTCATGAGTAGACTGTAGCTTTAAGAGGATGCCGAGGATAAGACAACGCAGCTGAAGCACACACCACAGCAGAAGGACAGTGAAATGACGATGGACTGAAGGTACAAATGACAACCATAAATTATCCAGATTGCAGGATCCTTTATAACCTCTTTCTATAGGGAAACAGAGCCGAACATTAAAGTTTATTTTTAATGTTCACAGAGAAGCAGAGAAACAGGGTCTGAAGAATGCACACTTCTACCTCTTTCTGTAGCTGTGATCTTTCTCTTGTCAAATTCACGAATTCCCTTTGTAGTGTTCCTACCTCATTCTTAAAGAGTTTCATATCTTGCTCTAGCTGTTTATCCAGATGCTTATTAGCTACATCATAAGTTTTAGGTTGCAACAGCTGTCCTTCCAGGTGATTCTGAATGTGATGGCCGTCTACAGCACATTGCTGGCTGTCCTGTTTAGGCTGCTCTTCATCAGTTTTCTTTTTCGTACAAGGCACATTTTCATCAGCTGGCTGTAAAACATGACCCAAGTTACCAGAGTCTGGTTTCAGGAAATGGAAATTGGCTATGCTAAATGTAGGAGGAGTTTTTCGCTTTTCTTGCATAGACAGAGGATTAGCATATTTTTCAGGTTGCTTGGAGTTCCCCACAATTCGTTCTTGGGTTTTACTTTTTGTGTCCTCACTCCAGTCAATTGACTCACTGTTTCCAAAGCTCTTATCATCCTTATCAACACTATCTGGGTACATCACTGGACCAACAGGCTTTTGAGGACATTCTGAAGTCCCAACTTCTTCTTTGAGATGTTTTTGTATATCCTGACAGCTATGGGAGCTGTCCTCCTGACTTTTACTGGTCTTTGAAGAATGTTTTTTCTTAGCCTTATATAGTTCTCGAAACCTTTGTTTTAGTTCTGCAGTAATGTCTTTAAAATGAGATTTCACATCTTTTTTTTCATGGTCTACCCACAGTTTTTCATATTTTTCTTCCCAAGGAACTTCCGAATCTGAAGATGACTCTTGATAGTCATCGATATTTAGAAGTAGATTCTCAAGTGATTGATGAGAACTCAGCTGTTTATCTGGATTCTTTTTCAAGTTGGCAGCCACTAATAAATGCTCACTCTCCATTACATAAAGGGACACAAAACAGCCAAGCGTTACTAGCTGCATACATTCACAGCTACAAAAAAAACTTTAAGCATTATATATTAAAAGTACCCAACAGAAGAGTAAGTCTTTAATCCTGGAGCACCACTATCAAACTGGAAAAACGACTGAAACAGAGGCGCAAACAAAAGTAAATTGTTTTTAAGTTGATAAAAATGTCTTACACGCGCTTGGCCAGCAACTGAGAATCACTCTTATCTGTTTGATGAAGCGGGAATTATCCTCTGAAACAAGTTGCACTGTGGAGTTATCAATTAAAGTTTTTTTGAACTGAACTCCTTAAGACCTGTGTCTTTTATGGGGAGTAAGTCCACCACTACCTCCCATTTTTATCAAGGAAAAAAATAATTTGCTTTTATTCTGTTAGCGCCTCTGTTTCAGTCATTTTTCTATTGTTCATCCTCAATTGGGGTGCATTTCTCCCTTTTCTCTACAGAGAGCAACTTATTAAACTGAGTGCAGTCAGGTTATATACTCCCCACCTGCCTTCACAGTGTTTGCCTTAGTGGCAACCTATACTGTTGAGTAATACTGCTCTATTGTATCTACCGGTTTCAATCATTTTATAATCTGCAGGGGATTCAAATTGTTGCGCTCTTGGTAAACAGTTGAAGACACACAGCCAATCAGCCCCCTTCAGGAAACCACTCACCGGATGGCGGGGTCTATTAAGACCAGTCAGCGCATTCAGGGTGTATGCCCCCCCCCCGTCGCCTCCCAGGCTCTCGCCTCCTTTAACCGTTCCAGCAGGATGAGGGATCACCAGGACTTCAGGGCCTCTAGTCCACCTATGATGCTGATGGTTGTGTGAAAAAGAGAAAGCACACAGAAGACCGGCTTCCAATAGTGGGACTCCATATTTATTTAAAAAACTATTAAAAACAGTTAAAAAAGCTGCACGGCAGGCTGAACATATATCTGGTAGGAAGAGTCAGCTCCCATTTGGCTGCCGTTCCGTCCAGATCAACTTAATTCACTGCCGCAGTCTGCCCTGTTCAAAGTGCCGCTAGAACGCTGGGCTGATTAAGCAGCGTACATCAAAACGTATATCTGGTGAGTGGTTGCCTGAAGGGAGGCTGATTGGCTGTGTGTCTTCAACTGTTTACTAAGAGTGCAACAATTTGAATCCCCTATTGTTTATTACTGGACATAACCCAGAGACTGTCTGCAGCACTTGGTTAAAATTATAGCAGAAACTATCATTGAACTATTACTAGGCAACATGTCCATTTTATGGGACTGATTTTGCCAATTTATTGAAATATTGTTTGCAGAGAGCGAGCGCTTCTTTTATCTTTGTTAAATGTTATAATCTGCATCATCAGGGTCTCTCGGTCTCTCTTTTTTTGTCCACTAAATTAAAGGGTGTCCATAAAGACACTAAAAATAAGAGTCACTTTTTTAACTTGATGAACTCTCATGTAACATGCTGATACAATGGATTCACTCACCAGTGCCCTATACTATCCCCAAAACAAAAGATACCCCCAAAGCAAAAGATACTCCCAAAGCAAAAGAAGAGTTTGTAGTAATCATTGCCCTCTTCTTCTTTTGGAGTCTTTCTTTAGGTTGGTAAAGTGTTACAACAAAAGTCTCAAGCTACAGGCTTACCATTACTTCTTTTCAAGTGTATCCTCAGTACTAAATGAAACCTTAATTGAAAGGCTGACACATTCCCTTTAAAACCATGCACATTGCCTGTATTCCCTGCTGATCCTCTGCCTCTAATACTTTTAGCCATAGACCCTGAACAAGGATGCAGATCAAGTCCTGTGACGGAAGACTCGATTAGATTAGCTGTATGCTGGTTTCAGATATGTGATTCAATCCCTACTGATGCCACAATGATCATCAGGACTGCAAGGCAATTGGTACGGTTAAAAAGAAAATAAATATGGTAGCCTCCATATGCCTCCAACATCCATGCCTGCACAGTAAGCCAGAGCCGATTGTCTAAGAGCGTCTTCATGCAACTGCACAGGCTTAACCGCACATCGTGCATAGTGAGCAATGCAGGACAGGAACTTCTAGAGGGTCCCGGGCAGTGGCGGTGGTCTCAAGGAGGACACAAGGGGCTCGATTCACGAAGTGGTGATAACCCAGTTAAAGACTTTAGGCGTGATAACCATTTTTATCATGCCTAAACTCAGTTTAGGCATGATAAGTTTAGGCATGATAAGTTTAGATAAGTTTAGATTGCGTGCAAAGTCCCGCACGCAAAGCAGCGCCATTAAACTCTATGCAAAGTGCACCAGACTTTGCTAGCGCAAAACTTTTGATCAGCTGTGCACTGCGGTGCTAGCCCAGTTGGTGCTTAAACTTATCACACCTAAAAACTTATCACACCTAAACTTATCACACCTAAACTTATCATGCCTAAACAGAGTTTAGGCGTGATAAAGGGCTTTTCACCACGGTGCTAACTGTTAGCACCGCTTTGTGAATCAGGCCCAAGAAGCCTCTGGAGGGAATCAAGAGGTTTCCCTCTTAATAGGCAAGTATCTAATTTTTTTATTAGGTTCAGATTTGCTTTAAAGAGTGGGATGACTTCTGGTTGACAAAACTGTAACATTTGCCAAGAAAATATGGGATTTTTTAACTTTTCATGAGCATAACCTAAATCTGGATATTATAATCCTTAAAGGATATCAGAGGTGACAAATTCAATCTAACTTTACTTACCTGGGGCTTCTTCCAGTCCCTAGAAGTCATTTGTGTCTCTTGCTGCAGCTCTGGTCTTCTGCGCAGTTGGATTGACGTCTTATCAGTTGTTTGAACAATAGCAAACAACTTTTTTTTTTTTTTTTTTTTTTGGTTGTTTCAACTTGTTTCACAACAAAAGTTGTTTGATTATTGTGCTGCATAAAACACTGCTGTTGAGTGGGTTTATGGGGCTTTAGTCCATTGGTCTTGGTATTAGGCGACAAGCTGGCAAAGCTTTCTTTCCCTGCACACCGGTTTGTACAACATGTTACTTCCACTGCCAGAAGGGTATTAGCTCACAATTGGCAAACCTTAAACCTCCCAGTTGAAGTATTTTCCTTACTATCAGATATCATGCTAGCTTCCCATATCCGGGCTAATATAACAAACACTATGCAAGGATTTTTCAACTCGTAGACCCCTTGGATTTCATGGCTGGAAAATTTTGACCTCTCACATATCCTACATAATTTGTGAGACTTCTGACATACTGTATGTTTGGTGGTTTGATTGAATAGGTGGAACCTGAGATTGTTAAGGGCCTGAGCCTACAAACGCAGTTGAGCGCAATTGTGTCCGCTTTTCAGCATCTGTAACATTGATGTGTTTCTGAAAAAGCGGACACAACTGGCTCAGGCCCTAAGAGATTATGATGCTGGATTTTGGTTGATTATTTTAATGTCCTAATTAAGACATTTTTACGTCTTCTAGTCCTGTTTTGTTGTTATGTTTATTATGTTATGTTATTCATGCTCCACGTGAGGGTTTTTTGGGGGTTTTGGCCCTTTACTTTGCTCAATCTTAATAAAGGTTTTTGAAACTAATTCCATACAGCTTAATGTCAGGGATTGACAAATCAGGCGCAACCAGAAGTATTTCTTCATTGGGAGCCCGCCTGTCCACTGCCTGTGCCGAGTGCTAGCAAACAACAGGATGGTGAATGGGAGCAGCTGATAGACAGTAAATTCATCACCTTCAGCCTCCGATTGGAAAAAAGGCCTAAAGCTGTCCAAACACATTTAGTTTTATATCAAATGTTCCAAAACAATTTATTTCTTTTTTAAAAGAAATTGATTCAGAAGGAATCAATTCCTATTGTACACTGCACATCAATTTTTAACAGATTCCAGCAGGGAATCTATTGAAAATCGATAGAACCCCAGCATTGCACTGATCAGTGCAATGCAACGCTATGGGTTGCTGATCTAACGCCACTCCTGTTCCATCCCCAATCAACCTATATTAGCCATCCTGTCCGATCCATACTTTCCATCAATTTCTTGGTACAAATTAATTAAAATTTAATCGGACGTTTGATCGAATCGAATGGGAAAATCGATGTGTATATGGGCACCTTAACACATTTGACAGATAAGCATAGACATTAATTCAAATAAGATAACAACAAGCAATTAGAAAGATGAAGTGAATGTGATATTCTGTAGATGAATCACCAGTTCTCTTGAAAACAAGCTAACGAGCCCTTCAAATCTGCAGTTTATGGAACTAATCTCACCACACAGATTAGGTGAACTTTTATTTGCTTATTAAATGTATCACATTTAGGGCCCGTATCCACTACAGCGAATCTGCATGCGTTTATGCATGCAGATTCGCACAAGCAATAGAAGTGGATGGACCGGTTTCCACTTCTGCGTGATTCTGTGCGGTTTGTCGTGCAGAAAAAATCTGCACGGCAGACCCATCAGAATTTGCACGCCGCATGCGATTTGTCGGTAATGTAACTAAATAGGAAAACCGCAAGCATTTTAGTCTTGCAGTTTTCCCGGCATTTCGTTTAAAAACCCTTGTCAATGCATGTCGGCATTGACATGGTTAAAATCGCGTTGTGAAAACCACGAGCGATTCTGCGTGAAAATCCGCATAGAAACGGCAAAGAAACCGCAACCGCATGCGGATTCGTTGACGCAATTTTCCCGTCGAAATCGCGCCGCACAAGTGGACACGGGCCCTAACATGACCAGCCTTTTGCTCATGAACACCCACATACAAATCAGCTTGGTTCTAGCACTTAGTAAAAACAGCACATCTGCTGCATGTGAATATGTCCAGAGCATTAGTCATTTCATTTGTGACCTTTCAAAAACTTACCTTCATATCATTTTGATCTTTGCTGATAAGCTTCTTATTTGATAAACCTAATAAAATTAAAATTATTTCTGTTAGATTTCTGAAGCATGATGATTGAAAATATTGCGGTTTTATATTAAAGGGAATTTTCTGCTATAACAGTCTCTCAATATGTATGCAGAGATTATAGGAACCTCTGTGGAGAATATACACTGTATGTTATATTAAATCTCAGTCATGATACTGTCTGCATGGAGTTTGTATGTTCTAATAGTTCTCCTGGGCATTCCCACATCCCTAAAACATACAGGAAGATCAATTAGTTTTCTCCCTAAAATTAACTTTGAACTGCGGCCCCTTTAGATATTCATTGGTTTTCTCTGAAAACAAAAATGCAACTGTTTCAGGAAAAGATCGCTGAGATATATAAATCAAGAAGTGGGTTTATTGATTATCAGCTTTGTGACAGCATGGGAAGGAATATGTGTTATTGGTGCTCATAGTTGGCAGCCTATGCAATAATACACACACACACACAGTTACATTTATTTAAAATAAACAAAATCAAATACTTAACTATGGCGAGGGAAGGCTCTGGGTCCTAAAGAGCCTTCCCATGCATCTCAGGATCCCCGCTTTCCACCATTGTCACCCCTGTTAGCTGTTGGCCCTGTCAGCCTCCGTGAGCCCTTGGAAATGCTCATGTCCGCAAGTGTTTTTAAAGATGGGCGGCTCCATACTGCACATACGAGAGCATGCTCTAGCACTGGTGCAGTACGGAGCTCCCTGTCTTCGCGACACAAGTGCTTCCAAAGAAGGGCAGCTTCGCACTGCACAAACGAGAGCACGCTCTAGCATCAGTGCAGTACGGAGCTCCCTGTCTTCGCGACACAAGTGCTTCCAAAGCCTACAGTGGTGGCAAATTTGAACAAGGGTGACAACGCTGGATCGCAATGACTGCGAGAGGAAAGGGAAAACTCTATAGGATCCAGAGCCTCCCCTCTTCATTGGTTAGTATCCATTTTTTTAATAATTTCAGATTTACTTTAAAGAGACTCTGTAACAAAAATGTAATCCCGTTTTCTACCATCCAACAAGTTCCTATACCTATTCTAATGTGCTCTGGCTTACTGCAGCACTTTCTACTATTACCATCTCTGTAATAAATCAGCTTATCTCTCCCCTGTCGGACTTGTGACCCTGTGTCTGGAAGGCTGCCAAGTTCTTCAGTGTTGTGGTTCTGTGATGCATCTCCCCCCTTCAGGCCACTCTCTGCACACTGCCTGTGTGTTATTTAGATTAGGGCAGCTTCTCTCTGCTCTATTATCTTTTTACAAGCTGGATAAATCGTCATTTGAGCTGGCTGGGCTTTCACATACTGAGGAATTACATACAGGCAGAGCTGTCTGCACTCTGCAGGAAGAAACAGCCTGACACTTCAGTGGGTGATAGCTGCAGGGGGAAAGAAACACACAAATGATCTCTTGAGATTCAAAAGGAAGGCTGTATACAGCCTGCTTGTGTATGGATATATTTTCTATGTGTGGACATACTGTACATCAACCTACTTCCTGTTTTGGTGGCCATTTTGTTTGTTTATAAGCAAACTTTTTGAAACTGTTTTTAACCACTTTTAATGCAGCGGGGAGCGGCGAAATTGTGACAGAGGGGAATAGGAGATGTCCCCTAACGCACTGGTATGTTTACTTTTGTGCGATTTTAACAATACAGATTCTCTTTAAAATCTATCAAGAGATTTTTTCTTTATAATACAATAAAGGTGTATGGCTGGCATTACCTACCCACATTCTATGCATCCCATCCTATTCTACTCTGTGGCTACTCCCTTTCCATCCACCACCCATTCTCCTTGACAACCTATGTTCCAATCCTCAGTTTGCCACTCTCAGATCTGTGCTGTGCCCAGCAGGCACATATTTGCTAGTACTGTACCTTTAATAAATCAGTAATAAAAGGATTTTAAAGTGTTTTGAATATTAATTAAAATCAAACATGAACCTGAAACATTCAATACCCATAATAAAAATGCAGGTACCTTTGTGATTCGGGGATTCCTGTGAAATGTCTTTGGAAATATTTTGTATACTGTCATTTTTCTGCTGCACATGGTCCTCGTTGGTATCTTCTTGAACCGAGCTTAATGTCATGGGAGGCAATGATGCAGTCTCTTTTGGTAAAGCACCAATATGCATGGTCTGTGGGAGTGTACTTTCATTCAGCTTATGGAGAGATTGGGTAAAACCTCTTGGGGTAGAACTATTTTTAAGAGAATGACTTGTAGAGTCCCAGTCAGATGCATCTAAATAAAACAAATGGTAAAATTATCAGAAAAAAATGGCAATAACCATCAATAATAAGGCAACGTTAAAAGCTGGGACAGGTAATATTATCCGAAGGTGTAGTAATGTTACAGGACCGTGTTCCCAGTGGCAGAATTGCTATTCATTCTCAAGCTATTTCATTCAATGTGACAACTGCTTCCTGTCAATACCAAAATATATTAGTGGTGATTCCTAATCTGTAAAATTGCCATTATTTTTTTCTCTCTTATTTCTGCTGCAGAGAAACGTCTTCAGTTGTAAGAGAAGATTCCTAGGCAAATAACAGATAAACAACTTACTTTAGGCAACAGTCATGAAACTGTTGAAGTGACTGCCTAAAGATATGCATTGTCTTTAAAAATTGTAGGCAGGCAGGATACAACAGCATAAAATGAGGTTGAAGACCTGCTCAATTAGGGATATTTTTTTCTAGTCTGACCACTTTCTGTCCAAAATGTGCACCCCCCCTATCCTCAAAATAGTGTTCTTTCTTAAAGGTCAATTCATTCTCAGCACAGGCCATCTCGGTACGGTGTGAAGCCAAAAACAGGCAAATTACCTCTTTTTATTACCCAATTAGTGCGGTGCCCGGCTCTGGCGCCCAAATCAGGCATGCAGCGCTGGTGCCCGAAACAATCGGCTTAGCGCTAAAATCAGCTGGCTCGCTTCTTGAGGTGTATGTAGACTGCAGAGTTAGCACTTGTATATTTTACCATGCACTTAATCTCACCAATGTACAAATTATTACACTCGTCAATATACTAGGGCACACATCATGTTTTGCTTATGACTTGATGTTGGATTCCTGGGATGTACAAGTTCTGCCTCAGTTTGTTGCTGGGCTAGAAGAAACCCGGGATGTGATATTTATTGAAGATCCTCGTGATATTTTTCCACCACTCATTACGCTGCTCTTATTTTGGATTATTTTTCTTTGAATGGAATACTAACGATTTCCTAGCAGTGTTGGTGTTGAAATGGTGGTCTCTCCTGGGCTAGTGTTGATCATACTCTAACTAAACCTGTTTTCATCTAACGTTTATAAGACGAAAGATTAGTCCCTGCCTCTAGCTGCAATCATTCCCTGGCTCCTGCAGGGAGCCCAAGTAGGAGGCTTGTATTCAACTGTAAAATTGTAACATTGTTCCTGATTTTTATACATGCTATTACGTTTGATAACAAACAACAGATAAAACCGTGTTGTTTGAAATTTTTGTGTTTTGTTTAAACTTAAAGAGTGATGAATGTTTGCAGTTTCCTAAATAAACAAACAAAACTAAAAATAGCTACAATGAAAAAGTTAGCTATAAATTAAAAGCGGAGCTGACCTCTTGTACAGAGGAGAACACAGAGAAATCAGCCTGTGTCCACCCTGCATGTGTTTATAAAGAACAGCCTGTCTAATTCTACTTTCTCAGCAAGCAATGACATAGCTCCCAACTGTCCATCTTTTGGAGGGACAGTCCCTCTTTGGGAGCCCTGTCCCTCTGTCATCCTCATTTGTCCCTCTTTCAGGACTTTGTCCCTCTTTCTATGTAAATATATATATTTATCTACTAAAAAATGTGTTTGATTGACTCTAAACTTTATTCCCATCCTTTAAATTGATATATTACTAAATTTACAATGTTACTATTGTGAGAGATCGCGGAAAAGCCGCCGCGAGTGCTACTGAGCAGGCGGCTGATTCCGCGTCCAGTGCGGCGGTTTGCACGCGGAAGCGTGTGTCTGGCGGCAGAGCGGGACACGGAAAAGCCGCCGCATGCAACAACAGTCAGGCGGCTGATTCCGCGTCCAGCGCGGCGGTTTGCACGCAGCAGCGTGCAGCTGGTGTGGCTGAGCCTGTTAGTTCACACAGGTTTAGAGCTACGCACGCGCGAGCCAGTTATACCAGCAGGAGAGGTGTCAGCTGATCAGGATGATCAGCTGATTCCTGCTGGACTCCTGATTGGCTGAGTGGTTCGGGCGGGGCGGCAGAGTCCTACAACTATATATACAGCTTGCTTGTCAGTTGCTGGTTGTCTGCCGTTGCGATCACTACGTGGAAGCACTCAGACCTTTAGTCAGTGTGTTGGAATCAGGTGGACCTGGGAATTCACACTTAGCCAGTTTACTAGTACTGTTAATCTGTGTATTTATTCAGACTAGTTCCAGGGTGCTGAGACCAAGGACTTCGCACTCAGACTAGGCATTGTTTGATATCTTTTATGACTTCTTGCTTTTCTGACTACTCCTCTGTCTTCTGATTCGGTACCTCGCATATCTGATATACCGTTGCCAGACCCAGCTTGCCTTGGATACCGAATCAGCCTTTTGTCTTTGTACTTTATCTGTCAGTGTGTTACCGACCAGGCGTGTCCGACCTCGAGAGCTATCTCTCTCCTTAAGAGATAGTCTCCAGACCAGATAGTGACATCCACCTTCGGGTGTCACTCACTCGCTGGTCCTTCCTACCTCCAGCCTGACTCCTCCCCTTGGAGAGCCTCAGGCTGCTGAAAGGTTCCTGTGCCTTCCCGAGAAGTATTCCAGCACTGCTGGTGCATTACTCAAAGTATTACTGTTACACCAAACACTCACATACCTATAGGTGTCCAGAGGTTAGCAATATATCTGTATTATCGGTGATGCTGCAGATCATCAATAATCAGGTATATATCTGCATTTTTGGTGATACTGCAGATCACCAATAATCTGATTCTCTCTGCGTGCTGACACCAATCGTTACAACTATGAAGGAAAATGAACCAGGATAGAAAGGACCAGTGTGGTTTAAATTATAAAACAACATATTCTTATGAAATCTTTATGGTATGCATGACTAGGGGTGTGACGGGGGCGTGATCAGGGGTGTGGCTTAAGTGTCCCTCTTTCTCATTTCAAAAAGTTGGGAGGTATGAGCAATGATCTAGTGTAATTTGATCTACCAGCTGTCTGCCAACTCTGCCAAGTTGAGAACCAATATGTAAACACAGGATGTTAACCATTTCTGTGCTTCGAGCAAACCAGGAAGTAACAACACTGCAAGGAACTTTATAAGCTGTAACAAGGAAATGTTTTTCTCTGTAAAGGTTATGCTGTTGCTTATCTTTTAGAGCAGAGAGGAAGTTCTGAGTTTAAGTGTTGAAGTTCCTGGCCCTGTCTCACAGCAGCTCTACTCACACACAAACAACCTGCACCACTCTCCGGCATCAAGATAAAAGTTCCTCTTCAGGTCTATCTCGCTTTCACTTTCATGTACTCAGCCTGGCTGTCTGCTTTGGTCACATGGTGTTTCTCTTTGAGACTAGCTCAATCAATAGCTGCACACTCCATTCAGGAGTGTGCAGCTAAGAAATCTCCCACAGTGTAGTAAGACACTTTAAAATAAAAACAAAGAAAATATATAGGCAAAAAGGTAGGCTTATTTTTAGACACATGAAACTTCAGCCGGAAAAGCTTTATTAAAATCCTAAAAAAATGTTTTCAATTGAAATCGACTGTTTCCAGATTAATAAGATCTACCATACATTATGATTATTTTGTTACAGTTTTTATTATAATTATATATTCATTAATTTGAGTAAAGTGTAACCTAGTGTTATAGGTATGATTATTTATCCTTTTTATTAGACAATTAGGATTATAAGCTTGACTATTATGATTATTACTGGTAATAATTATTTGATTATATTATGGCCCACTATTGTAAAGGGGCCCATACAATGGACGATTTCAGCCATCGATCGATACTATAGAATCCCCCATTCGATCGATTTGTGGCCAATTTCGATCAATTTGATCTGACAGGATGGAAAATTTAGGTCGATCTGCTGCTGGCAGCAGATTGATGGCCCATAGAGTTGCATTAAATCTAATGGTCCAATAATGCATTTAGATCGATTTCCAATAGATTTAATTCTGAAATCTATTGGAAATCTGTTCCTAGTGTGTGGCACACATCAGATAGATTCCTGTCAGATTGGACTTGACAGGCATCTGCTAGAAATCTATCTGATGGTCGAATCTGCTACAAATCTATAAGTGTATGGCCACCTTAAGATATTGTATTTATGTAGCTACTAGTTTAAAAATGGGCTTGGTCTGTCACTGCGCATGTGCCCGCTGCACACATTTCCGCCGCTCAAACTCCCGCCCGTCCGCCCCTTAGCCCGTCATTGCTCACCGCGCGTCACTCTCCCTCAATGTCTCTGCGTCCCTGCACATGCGCAGAGCGCATGTGGGACACACACAGGGACATGGGACGCAGAGACTTATTATAAAGGATTGTTTTTTTCTTCTTAAACTACTAATTCTTCGATAGTTTGATTATTTTCCAATTATAAATATATATGTTTATCCACCTGTTTCTATCTAATCCTACTTGTCATGTTATTACAACTTTTTCATTATTTTTTTTAATCATACTCCCCAATGTGTAGCTATTTATGTCATATTATCAGTATTGCTATTAACACCTCCACGTTTTAACAGCTTTTACCATATTTCTACTTGTTGACTATTAACCTCCTTGGCGGTAGCCCCGTGTGTGACACGGGGTAAGCCGCCGGAGGGTGTCGCTCAGGCCCTGCTGGGCCGATTTACATAATCATTTTTTTCAAACACGCAACTAGCACTTTGCTAGCTGCGTGTTTGGTCTGATCGCCGCCGCCGATGCGCCACTGTCCGCCGCGGAAACAGGCCCCCCCCCCCCCCGCATACCCCTTGCGCAGCCTGGCCAATGGCGGCCAGGCTGCTCTATGGGGTGGATCGGGATTCCCTGTGACGTCACGACGTCGATGACGTCACTCCGTTCGTTGCCATGGCGACGGGGGAAGCCCTCAAGGAAATCCC
This sequence comes from Hyperolius riggenbachi, assembly GCF_040937935.1. NCBI lineage: Eukaryota > Metazoa > Chordata > Amphibia > Anura > Hyperoliidae > Hyperolius > Hyperolius riggenbachi. The sequence goes on along the minus strand of NC_090648.1, from coordinate 284,936,874 downwards.
GTTCAGAACGGGATTTCCTTATGGGCAAGCGGCACCGGCGGCGATCAGTAGGTACGGGAGGGGGGGGGGCACCGCAGGGAGGGGGGAAGCATGTAGCTAGCGCTAGGCTAGCTACATGCTAAAAAAAAAATAATTTGAAAAAAACCCTCCCGCGGCCGCGCAGCCGCATTTATCATACCGCCAGGGAGGTTAATGTTATCTTTTAATTAGCATCTTCGTGTGAACACTTATGTGCATGTGCAGTTCCTTGGGTACTTTACAAACATGCAATTTTATGCACACATGTTAACCATAGTCATACACAGTTGGCCCTTTACTCCGGGGTCTAGTCCTAGGAAAAGAGGTGAGTGGACTCACCCCGAAAACCTCTGTGCCGCAACAAAAATGGGCGTGGTCAAGCATACCGTGGGCGTGGTCATGGGTGGGGCTAAATATACATGACCTTAGCAGTGATGTAAAAGGTCTGCCGGGGAAGTTTGAGCTCTGCCGTAGTATATCCCCCAAAAATAGATGTAATCTGACAGCATTTCACCAAAAATACACGTAATCTGGTAGAAGTTCCTCCAAAATACAGATAATATGGCAGTGGTTCCCCCAAAATAGACAATGTGGCAGCAGCAGTTCCCCTAACATACACATAATCTGGAAGCAGTTCCCCAAAATACGCGAAACCTGGAAGCAGATCACCCAAAATACACGTAACACCCAAAATACATGTAATCTGGCAGCAGCCGTTCCCTAACATACACATAATCTGGCAGCGGTTCCCCAAAATACACTTAATCTGTTAACAGCGGTTCCCTAAAAATGCAGATAATCTGACAGCAGTTCCCCCAAAATAGGTACCCCCAGCATAGGTAGCCAGGTCTATAGGTGCACCCAGTATAAGTAGCCATGAGTATATAGTTGTCCCTAGAATAGGTTGCCAGGTGTATAATGTCCCCAGAATAGGTAGCCAGGTGTATAGCTGTCCCCAGAATAGGTGGCCAGGTGTATAGCTGTCCCCAGAATAGGTGGCCAGGTGTATATGTTCCATAAGTAGCCAGGTGTATAGTAGCCCCCAGTATATGTAGCCAGGGGGTATATGTGCCCAGTATATGTAGCCAGAGGGTATATGTGCCTAGTATATGTAGCCAGGGGTATATGTGCCCAGTATATGTAGTCAGGGGTATATGTGCCCAGTATATGTAGTCAGGGGTATATGTGCCCAGTATATGTAGTCAGGGGTATATGTGCCCAGTATATGTAGTCAGGGGTATATGTGCCCAGTATATGTAGTCAGGGGTATATGTGCCTAGTATATGTAGTCAGGGGTATATGTGCCCAGTATATGTAGTCAGGGGTATATGTGCCCAGTATATGTAGTCAGGGGTATACAGTGGGTTGCAAAAGTATTCGGCCCCCTTGAAGTTTTCCAAATTTTTTCATATTACTGCAACAAACATGGATCAATTTTATTGGAATTCCACATGAAAGACCAACACAAAGTGGTGTACACATGAGAAGTGGAACGAAAATCATACACGATTCCAAACATTTTTTAACAAATAAATAACTGCAAAGTGGTGTGTGCATAATTATTCGGCCCCCTTTGATCTAAGTGCAGTCAGTTGCCTATAGACATTGCCTGATGAGTGCTAATGACTAAACAGAGTGCACCTGTGTGTAATCTAATGTCAGTACAAATACAGCTGCTCTGTGAGGCCTCAGAGGTTGTCTAAGAGAATATTAGGAGCAACAACACCGTGAAGTCCAAAGAACACAGAAGACAGGTCAGGGATCAAGTTATTGAGAAATTTAAAGCAGGCTTAGGCTACAAAAAGATTTCCAAAGCTTTGAACATCCCACGGAGCACTGTTCAAGCGATCATTCAGAAATGGAAGGAGTATGGCACAACTGTAAAACTACCAAGACAAGGCCATCCACCTAAACTCAGAGGCCGAACAAGGAGAGCGCTGATCAGAAATGCAGTCAAGAGGCCCATGGTGACTCTGGACGAGCTGCAGAGATCTACAGCACAGGTGGGAGACTCTGTCCATAGGACAACTATTAGTCATGCACTGTACAAAGTTGGCCTTTATGGAAGAGTGGCAAGAAGAAAGGCATTGTTAACAGAAAGCATAAGAAGTCCCATTTGCAGTTTGCCACAAGCCATGTGGGGGGACACAGCAACAATGTGGAAGAAGGTGCTCTGGTCAGATGAGACCAAAATGGAATTTTTTGGCCAAAATGCAAAACGCTATGTGTGGCGGAAAACTAACACTGCACATCACTCTGAACACACCATCCCCACTGTCAAATATGGTGGTGGCAGCATCATGCTCGGGGGGTGCATCTCTTCAGCAGGGACAGGGAAGCTGGTCAGAGTTGATGGGAAGATGGATGGAGCCAAATACAGGGCAAACTTGGAAGAAAACCTCTTGGAGACTGCAAAAGACTTGAGACTGGGGCGGAGGTTCACCTTCCAGCAGGACAATGACCCTAAACATAAAGCCAGGGCAACAATGGAATGGTTTAAAACAAAACATATCTAGGTGTTAGAATGGCCCAGTCAAAGTCCAGATCTAAATCCAATCGAGAATCTGTGGCAAGATCTGAAAACTGCTGTTCACAAACGCTGTCCATCTAATCTGACTGAGCTGGAGCTGTTTTGCAAAGAAGAATGGGCAAGGATTTCAGTCTCTAGATGTGCAAAGCTGGTAGAGACATACCCTAAAAGACTTGCAGCAAAAGGAGGTTCTACAAAGTATTGACTTAGGGGGCCGCATAATTACGCACACCCCACTTTGCAGTTATTTATTTGTAAAAAATGTTTGGAATGATGTATGATTTTCGATCCACTTCTCACATGTACACGACTTTGTATTGGTCTTTCACGTGGAATTCCAATAAAATTGATGCAGGTTTGAGGCAAATATGTGACAAAATGTGGAAAACTTCAAGGGGGCCGAATACTTTTGCAACCCACTGTATGTGCCCAGTATATGTAGTCAGGGGTATATGTGCCCAGTATATGTAGCCAGAGGTATATGTGCCCAGTATATGTAGTCAGGGGTATATGTACCCAGTATATGTAGTCAGGGGTATATGTGCCCAGTATATGTAGCCGGGGGTATATGTCCCCAGTATATGTAGTCAGGGGTATATGTACCCAGTATATGTAGCCAGGGGTATATGTGCCCAGTATATGTAGCCAGGGGTATATGTGCCCAGTATATGTAGTCAGGGGTATATGTACCCAGTATATGTAGTCAGGGGTATATGTGCCCAGTATATGTAGCCGGGGGTATATGTCCCCAGTATATGTAGCCAGGGGTATATGTGCCCAGTATATGTAGCCAGGGGTATATGTCCCCAGAATAGGTAGCCAGGTGTCCCCCAGCAGGAGGGGAGCAGCGCAGAGAGGGAGAGCTGTGGACACAGCGGGGAGGTTAGTATGTAATATTCATTTACTACAACGTCATGTGTTTATTTCAAATAATTTACCTCGCTTCAGGTTCCCTTTAAAGAGGAACTGCAGTGAAAATAACGTAAAGAAAAAAAGTGCTTAATTTGTACAATAATGATGTATAAACTATTTAGTCTGTGTTTGCCCATTATAAAATATTTCCTCTCCCTGATTTACATTCTGAAATTTATCACATGGTGACATCTTTACTGCTGGCAGGTGATGTCTGTGGAGGAGATGCTGCTTTTTTGGCAGTTGGAAACAGCTGTTACTTCCTACAATGCAACAAGGCTCCCACAGTGTGATGTCAGCACCTAGGTGCTGACATCACTCTGTGGGAGGGGTTTCACCACAATATCAGCCATACAGAGCCCCCCCTTTGAGAAAAGGTAAAGATTTATTGTTGGAAAATGGGTATCAACTACTGACTGGAATGAAGTTCAATCCTTGGTTAAAGTTCATCTCTAAAAGACATCAATTCTATATACATATACTCTATATACATATACTTTCTCAGAGGATTCTTTTCTCTGCATGACTCCCCCTTGAGCCCACAAAATATCTCCACACAATATTCCCACACAGGGCATTGATTATGGATGTTTATTTTTAATTCAGTGCATTGCAATTGTTTTGTTCCTTCTACTGCAAATTTGTATGATTGGGTCAAATTGAAATTAAACACGTACAACAACTGACCAGACAATCATCCAGTTGATTATTTTTCATTTTTTTTTCTTCTTATTCCCTTTGAAATGCATAAAATAAAATAATTCTTAGCAAAAGGTACCACCAAAAGAAAGCCTAACTTGAAAAAAAAACCTGTGTTGGGGTAGTGGTTAAAAATAAACATGTGGAATAACTGTTTTCATAGAACATTTCATACTGGATAAAAGGATTTAGATATATGCAGTTTTCCTCACAAAAGAACATTACCTTCTAAATCGTCAGCATCATCTAACCCCAAATCTGCCATAAGATCTAAGATAGGAAAAATAGAATTACAAACATATACAAGCATCTGTACTAGAAAGCAAACACATTTAAAGAAAAACACAATTACCTGACTTGCTGTTTTTTTCATTAGCTTTTGATGGAGATTTTCCAGATGACACATCTTCACTATGCAAAACTGATTTACGTGGCTTAAAAAAACAAAAAAACAAAAAACAACCAAACACATAAAAATGTTATCACCAAATTATCACAATTAAATGTACATGTGGATTTATGAATAGTTCAATAGATTTATACTAGCAGAAACAGATTAAAGGAATGATACCTTATTAGGCTCTGGAGCTGCACATTTTTCAGACACATCTGAAAGAAGGAATATTTCTCAGTTAGTTTTCAGATCTGCCTAAGTGCCAGGCGACACTTTCATGCTTGTGCCAAGGGTAGTAGTCAAAAGATTTATTCATAATATGCAGTGCCGGAGAATTAGTATAGCAGAATATGGAGACTGTTATGGATGTCGTGCAAGCCAACGTATCTCACATTAAACAAGTTACCATACCCCTCTCTCTATATATCCATCCCTCATCTTGCTTCTTATAACTTCTGGGTTGTCTTAGAAAACAAGGACTGTAATACGTGTCTAGTGAAGGAACCAAAATTTAGTTCTTACTAAAAAGTATAATTATAACTGCAAACACATATGATGATTTACTCAAGTAGAGACACCTGAGCAGTCAATTCAGTTTTAGTCTAGCATTGCAAGAGACTGTTTGTCAACATTTCATAAACATATGCTTTGCAGAATGAAGGGAAACGTGAAAAGAGACATCCGTGTTCTCCCCAGAGCCTTTCAGCTGGGCAGAGCGCCCACCTGACTCTGCCCTCCCGCCCGGCTGCCGTTTGCCCTGGTCTGTAGCAGAGTTACTTCCTCCTCTTGAATTACATTACATTACAGCAGCAGCGGCTGTGTCTGTGCAGCCAGCTCACTGTTATTCAGGGATGCTATCTCCGCCCTCTTCCCCAGCTCCCTTCGTAGTGTAGAGGGTCGGGGAAAGGTCCTGCATTTACATGCAGGACAGATAAACTTGTACCGCGGGGACGCCTGGCTCTATTCATTCCGGCAAGTCTCCTGTTATAACGGGAGAGGGGGGCTGTCTAGCAGCCACTGCTGTGGTAAATGCCTTCTATATGCAGACAGTATTAGCTTCACTTGCACTGTCCTCACTAATGCACACTAGTGATTAAACAGATGTGGAGAGGAGAGCTGTAACCTTGCAGAAGATTTCTGCTGAGAGATTATAACAAGGGTGGCATTACTGACACCTTATTTCTAGAAAATAAAAAAAGCAGTTTAGCTGTAATTTTATCTAAACTTGGAAAATACTTGTTGTTATTGCAGTCTAAACTTCAGAGCACTTAATTCAGCAGCCTCCTTCTGATATTCATAGCAGAGTATCTTCATGACAGATGATTGGTCCTCTTAAAGTGTGTGTGCATATATTGTGTGTGTGTGTGTGTGTGTGTGTGTGTGTGTGTGTGTCTGCATATATTGTGTGTGTGTATATATTGTGTGTGTGTGCATATATTGTGTGCGTCTGTGTGGTGTGTCTGCATATATTGTGTGTGTGTGTGTGTGTGTGTATATATATTGTATGTGTGTGTCTGTGTGTGGTGTGGTGTGGTGTGGTGTGGTGTGGTGTGGTGTGTGTGTGTGTGTGTGTGTGTGTGTATTGCTTGTGTGTGTGCATATATTTTGTGTGTGTGTGTGTATAGTGTGTGTGTGGGCATATATTTTGTGTGTGTGTGTGTGTGTGTGTATAGTGTGTGTATAGTGAGTGTGTGTGTGTGTGTGTGTGTGTGTGTGTGTTTTATCCTGGGCTGCCCTCACCCATCCAGTAGTACCTAGCATATTCCCTAATCCCCCACCCCCGACACCCAGTGTGATTCCGCACCCAGTGTGACCCTCCCCACCCGGCTGAAAAAATATTCTGGGGAGAACACTGGACATGTAGGAAGCCAGCTGATTTCCCTTTATAAAAGCAGGCTGTCAGTTGCGTCAATTCTCTTGTTCAGCGTACGTGTTCACTGATTCAACAACAGCGAGGAACAGAGCAAGGGTGCATACACACATCCAATTTTGATTGGCCAATTTTACCACCTCCATGTAGTATGAGAGCTTACCTACACAATCTGGTCATAATATTCAAAATATGTTGACTCTCATACTACAAGTGGTAAAATTGGCAAATGATTGGCCAATGAAAATTGGATGCATGTATGCACCCTAAAACTAATGTAAATTACAACAAAACTGGAGCAGATGCCAGATCAAGTATACCAACTGTTGCTGTAACCAAATGCTCAGCATTTGTACCTATTTTTAAGTAATAAAGCCACAATTAACAGTATCTTAAAGTACTGGAGGTAAGGGGAGGGTAGTGGAAAATATCCTGGAAAGGTAAGTAGGATAGCATATACCTTCATTGGACTCCTCTGATATACACTGCATATGGGCTGGAGCAGGAGGTGGTGGGACGTCACTTGCAGATTGTTTCCTAGGGCTGTCTGATGCAGACTGAAAGAATTAACAGACAACCATATTTAGAAAAAAAAAAAAACACACTTCTTCCAACAAAGATTCTTTTTTTTTTTAAACCGGAATATCTATGGAACTGCATGATGCTATTGTGATAACCGAAGAGCACCAATCATACCTCAGAATCCCACGGTGATTCAACATCATCATCCTCAAAGCCAAGTTCTGACATTAATGCAACTAATACAATATAAAACAAAAACATAGTGAATCAAAACACAGTGAAATTGATGTTAGTATATATGAATAAAGCATGTGCATATGCACAATGCCAAAATCTATTATATGACAAGCTGTGAATTTGAGAGCTAGATGCTCTGTAATTATAGAACAGATGCCCACAAATCTATTGGAAATGTCTAGTGTAAGCTGCAATGCACAGTGTGTACAGTGTTGGTGCTTTTCTGTACATCTTTATGCATTTGTGGTGTATGTGTGTGCCATATGTTTGTGGCCCCTTCCCATATTATAAGTTATCCCAGTGTTATATGTGCACGTTAGTGGGGAATCAGGGGCATAACTTTATTTTTTACTTTGTTAAAAGTTATGATTAGGATTTTTATTTAAATTTTATTACTGCCTAACTTACTGGCATACATGTCCTTATGTAGGAAAATTAACGAACCATCCTTTTCAGGAAGCATCAGAGGTCGTTTCAATGTCCTTATAGGGGTACAAAGGGTCCTTTTCACCCTGTACCAGCCACCAGTGGCCAGGATACTTGCAGTGTGAAGGGGGCACCAGAGAGGAGAAGCCTGGGGACCATCCAGTGAAAGACAGATGTCCCAACAGAGAGGCTGAAGGAGAAGGGGTAAAATGATCATGCTGCCAATGCCCTATTATGGTAGGAGTGACTACAGATACCTGAATACAGCCAGGAACGCCAAGCACAAATGCGTTGAGTCACGATGCATCCGATTTTGACAAAGAGATGCAATGCGACGCAACTCAACCTGATGCATTAAGTGTAAATAGGGCTTTTTTTCCTTGCTATACTTGGGCTCGAGTCTGCCCATGATCCAGTCTTCTCTGTAATAGTGTGCATGGGAGGATCCCTGCATTTGTGATTGTAATCCTATACAGTAGTATCCCTTTAGCGTAAACTCCAAGGAACCTGGACAAGTAGCTTACTATATCAAAAGGTTACTATATCAGAATTGGTCATACATTGCATATTTATACAGACTTAAGTACTGAGTTTACTATAACGAGATTCTACTGTAATGCTATATTAAAACTCCACAAAAAAATCTGTAGCATTTCTTACCTATACATAACTCCTAAGTGTATAAAAAAACCCAAACCCTTGACCAGGGTGTGCACAGCTTTTATAGGTGTCTGTTAATTACTGAAAACTGATGCTTAGCACAACATAGTATCATTAGGTTCCAAGCGGTCTTATTAAAATGTAGCAGTTATTACAATAATTTCTGTATGATGAAACTTTGTTTTAGCAACATGTAATGAAACCGTGTGTAAAAGGAGTGTCCGAATGCCTGTTGCCAGTAAGTACAGGATTGTTGCCTGTACAAAGGAGCAGAATAAGAACCTAAATTCCTTTTGATCGCTGCCAGCTGCTAATTTGAACGTTTCAGCTTTCCTAATTTCCGGTGTTCAGAGATGTGTTGCAACACCTTCCTACAGAATAAGGTTTCTAAGAGAAAATCTTTCCTTACAGAAAGAGAAGCAGGCTCAGACACTGCTAGCTTTTAAGCCATTAAATAATGGGAACTGGATGAGATTATGGGATCAGTTCTTTTCGGCGCAGATCGTTTAGGTCCCGCCATAGGCCATAAAGAGAATTACTGCTATTGCGGAGCTCAGTGAGCGATTTGGACGCTGACAATTACCGCAGCTCAAACTAGAAAAAAAAACATTTGGAGGGGGAATAGTATTTATTATGGCCCCCCGAGTTTCAGCGGGAGCAGACGAGCTGTCTTTCGTCTTCGACCTGCGCCCAAATTTGCCCACCGCCATTTAAGTGTACGAGAAAGAGGCATGCTCAGACATTACTAGCTTATGAGGGGTTAAATAATGGCCCCTGGACAAGATTATCTGACCCATTCCGTTGCTGTCTTCACTGACAGCACACCAACAGTGGTGTAAGGTGATGTTTAACAATGCACACCCTTATGGAAACCTGTAAAATGGGAGAAAGGCTCTAGCTATTGCCTGGTTGCTCAGCTTACAACTTTACTAATCAAATGAAGCTATCATGTCTGTGACCATTTCCTTTAAATGGAAGATTCATTCCCACAAACTAGAACATATTTACTGAAATAGTGTGGCTAAGTGTCAGCACTACAGTCCAATGTATAACTCCCATCCATATCTCTATCTATACAGGATTTTTATGCTGTTGCTGTAATGCTGTTTATGCTGTTCTCACAAAATTGGTTTGGATCTTACATTATGACACCAATGAGCAACTTTCAGTGATCTCATGTGAATTGTTTAATGCACTTGTAAAACACTGTGGAATAGGAGTCAGTGCTATATAATGGCATACTGATATATATAAAAAAGTTTGCATTGAAAAATACTACACTTTTTGTATTTAGGTTTGCGTTGTTATGTAATTCAAACATACACAAACCAGAAGAGGTACAGAAATGGAAAACCATGAAAATGTGTACCAACCTTTCCTGCCTACATCTCCAGCAGCTTGTTCTTTTGCTTTACCAGCAGTATCTGCTGTGGGCGAATGCTGAGGACTTTCATCATCTTCACCATCTTGGTCTTCATCCCCAGAAAAGGATTCTTCCTGAAAGCAAAAGCAGTCTGAAAATGATTACCCATTAAATATTCAACGTTACACAAATCTCCATAAAAGCACCCAGTGAAAATGCACCCTCTGTGCCAAGTAAAAAATGTGTTGTGCACAGAAAACAAAGCAAAAGTGGAGAACTACTTTCCATGTAAAGCAGAATGTCTGTTATCTAAAGCAAACCTATAGACTAAAGACACTCGCGGATCAGTCAACATCAGTCTTATCAGTCTGACGACAGCCTGTACTCATGTGCAACTGTCATCAGAACGACCGCCCCGCGAGTGGGCCTGACGACCCGTAGTTTGTAAAAGTCTGGCGTGTGTATGCACCTTTAAGCAGGCCAAACATACGTAGATTTTACTGGGCGATTAGCAGCAGATTTGATAACTCTGAATTTGCCAGTGATCTGTGCGTACATGAAAAAAAGACGCCTGGGAATTTGGGAGCCCGAAAAAAACGACTAGTAGAATATTAGTACTTAAATTTACAGATGTTTTACTACTATTAGGAGCAAATTACAACAGTAAAATATCTCCCCTCCTCTATGCCGTGTATGGAAGAATAATTCATGTATATTCTTAAATCTGTTAAAAAAGTTATGTTATGTGTTGACACTGTGTAGTCACTCTATAATATGTTAAATCACTTGGCAAAACACAACTGCAACAGCCAAATGAATGAGCTAAATGTGAATAATCATGTAATAAGACAGAATATATAAAGAGGGAGAGAGACAAAGAGAGTGCACCAAATTCACAAATGTAAAGTATATATTAGATCTAGAGAGTAATAAGCTCACTAATGCTAAGAGAAAACCACACTGGAAACAAAAGGATATCCACAAAGTAGGCACATGCTATGCAAAAAAGGTTTCTACAGTCTAGACTTTAAACAGAAGCACACAAACATCTAACCATGGCACCGTTTACTCACATGGCTTTGGCATACATTGGTATGAGTGCCTTGCAAGCATGTCACATCATTTCCTTTACTGATTTTTAAGTTCTCTTTAGGTCCTTTCATGTTATTGAAATCCTTAATGTGTTGGTCCGTTTGGGCAAAAGTCTGAAAACAGTTGTCTACTTCACCTTCATCAAGAGAAGCCTCATTTCCATCAGGATTTTCAGGCAGTCCATATATTAGTGATACTGGAACACCATTGCTATCTGAGGTTTCGTCAGCAACCTGCTCCTCCTCAGAGTGAGCAGCATCCATGCTTTCTTTGCTACCTTGTTGAGCAATTGGATTACTTTGTCCGTAATCACTTTTATTAGCATCTAGTTTAACTTCTATTTTACATCTCTGGTGCGTTTCCTCATCAACATGACCATCATCCTCCTCTTCAGCATGTTCTTCATTATCTTTATACACATTATTATCACAATCATCTTCCTCTTCTTCTGATTCTTTTTCCTCATCTTCCTCTTCCGCCTCATCATCGTCATCTCCATCTTCACATTCTTCCTCATCTTCTTCATCATCATCATCATCATCACCACCACCAACAGCTTCAGATTCTTCCTCTTCCTCCTCACTCTGATCATTTCCTTTCTCAACTTCACCATCATCACCGTTCTCTTGTTCTCTTTCTTCTGCCTCATCTTCGCCTTGTTCATGTGTTTCCACAGACCTTTTAGTAGCACTCTTTGATTTTGTTTTATCTTCATTTAATATTTCAGAAATCCATTGAGAAGCAAAATAAATTAGGAAAAATAAGACAAATTAATAAAAACATAGATTAGCAGACATTTACCTTATCTATGCTGAGGAGGGAAGTAGAAGCCAGTTGAGGAGGTTTTGTAAGGGAACCAGATGTTAAAAACGCAGGTTTGGGAAAGGAGTGGGTTTCAGGAACAGGCTTAGAATGGGATGGGCTGTTTGCATCTTCATCTTCACTATCATGAAAAGAGTCTTCTTCACTATCTGATTTACTCTGTAGAGCAAAGCTTTTAGGCTGAGCTGGGGTAAAACTACCCCTTTCATTAACTATAGCAAAAGAAATAAGCAAAAGTCAGTTAAAAATGACATAAAACACATGGACACCATGACAGTAAGAAAACTACTAAAAGTTGTTCTCACTAACCAGATTTTTTCGTATTCAACAGCTGTGTTAAGCTTGGCTTGGATGTTTTCTACAAAATAACCAAACACAATCACATTAGATTCTAGAGCAGGAGTGTCAAACACAAATACAAAGTGGGCTGAAATCGAACACTGGGACCAAGTCGTGGGCCAACCTCAATATCTAGTGGTCCTCCCTCCCTTATATAGTTCTCTGGTGTCTAATGGCCCCCCTCCTACCCCTGTACAGTTCCCTGGTGTCTAGTTGTCCCACTCCCTCCCCTATACAGTTCCCTGGTGTCTAGTGCTTTCCCCTACCTCCCCATATGGCTTCCCTGGTGTTCTAGGGCTTCACCTCCAATATAGATTCCCTGGTCTAGAGTGGGGCAAACATAATGCAAAGTGGGGAAACCACTTGAGGGCCAAATGTAATAGCTCTGAAAGCCAGAGCTATTTGCTCCACGGGCCGGAGTTTGACATGTACAGTATGTTCTAGAGAGCAACAGACTTTTCGACACAAAGTATTCTGATGATGTTATTCCACAGATTTTACATGAATGACAATAGAGGTAACAGAATGTCAGAATTTTCACCAAAATGGCCCTTTAAAAACAGGTTGTACCCATATATGTTTAAAAGTTAAATGAAGCCATATAGCTTTATCTTCAAAGCATCACTGCTCGACTAATCCTTCATTGCTTGCCCACACACCTCTTGGATAGTGGTGAATTGGCAACTACAAGTTAACATTGGGGATTAACTCCACATATTGCTGATTAAAGACTACCTATGCTGTAACTGGCAGAGCATGTCATGGCATGATGGAGGATGGAGTGGGGGTCACGGGGTTAAATACTTACCTGTCCTGATATCTTCCCTCCAGGCAGGTGATCACTCTGCCTCCATCACAGAATGGGCCCTGGCCACAGAATGGGCTTTGGCCAGCCCCCAGCTAGGCAGCCACTGATCTAATCATATTGCTGATTAAAGAGTGCCTAAGCGGTAACTGACAGAGCCTGTCATGGTATGATGGGGGGGGGTCATGGGGTTAGATACATACCTGTCCTGACATCTTCCCTCCAGGCGGGTGATCACTCTGCCTCCGTCACAGAATGGACCGTAATTGCTGACTGCCAAGCTGGGGGCAGGCCACAGCGATGCAGATGGAGGCTTCCGAAAAGCTCTTCAGGACAAATGAGTATTTAACCCTGCAATCCCTCCCCCCCCCCCCCCTCCCCATATTCCATCCTCAGTAAGACAGGCTTTGTCATTTTAAGCTTAAGTACTCTTTAACTTCCCTTGTACTCTTTAACTAGTATGTGCAGCATTCTATAGTTGCTTCAGTGCATGAATTAGCATTCTGAGCCAGATCTTTATTATAATTGCCCATTACCAATACAATACAACAATCAAATTACTGTTGATGGCGCCAATCATCTCATTGATCTGTTTTATGCATTGATTGCATTTAAAATAATCAGATTGGTTATATTTTTTTAATTCCATTTATGGGCTGGATTGATTCCTTCTGATTGTAGTTATTGGATTGGAAGGTCGATCATTCGCTAAAATTGTATCGTTAATGGGCAACTACCCGTATAGAGATTAGCCGGTCTGCAGGAGTTTTACTTTGACTGAACATATATGTGAAAATGATTATCTGCATATCCTGAACTTCACAAAAATGAGTTTAAAGAGACTCTGTAACAACAAAAACCTCCCCTGGGGGGTACTCACCTCGGGTGGGGGAAGCCTCCAGATCCTAATGAGGCTTCCCACGCCGTCCTCTGTCTCACGGGGGTCTCGCCGCAGCCCTCCGAACAGCCGGCGACTGTGCCGACTGTCAGTTCAATATTTACCTTTGCTGGATCCAGCGGGGGCGCTGTGGCGACTTTCGGCACGGAAATAGACGGAAATACCCGATCTCCGTCGGGTCCGCTCTACTGCGCAGGCGCCGGAAACTTGCGCCTGCGCAGTAGAGCAGACCCGACGGCGATCGGGTATTTCCGCCTACTTCGGCGCCGAGAGGCATCAGAGCGCCTGCGCAGGAGCCAGGAAGGTAAATATTGCGTCACGGCTGTACGGAGGGCTACAGCGAGACCCCCGAGGGACGCAGGACGGCGTGGGAAGCCTCATTAGGATCCTGAGGCTTCCCCCACCCGAGGTGAGTACCCCCCAGGGGCCGTTTTGTCGTTACAGTTCCTCTTTAAGTATATTTAAAAACATAAAATAACTCAAAGAGGAACTTTACTGAATGTAGCATAATTGATAAAATTGCTTATTTTGTACAATACTACATCATTTATTTATTCAATGTTTGCCTCATGTAAAATCTTTCCTCAATCCTGATTTACATTCTTAAATTTATCAGATTATCAGAGATGGCAACATCTGTACTGCTAGAAAGGAATGTTTGTGGTCAGAAGAGCAGAAAGAACACCAGGCCCATATGCAATTCACTTTTTCTCCTGAGCTTTCTCCTAGGAGATAATTTTACATTTTAGATTTAAAATAACTTTTTAGCACTTTGCAATAGAAAAAGTATGAACAAGTAGGTGAAAAAGTACAGTCAAAATTATTTTGAGTATTTGTTTGCTTGCTGATGGTTTATAACAAGTTGCAAAAATAACACCTAGGAGAAAACTCAGGTGAAAAAGTGAATTGCATTTGGGCCCTGGACTCCCAGAGTGCACTGGAGGTAGGAGGCTTCATGACATCATATCACACGGAGGGCGGAGTTATAGATCAATATACAGTACTATATAGGTGTAGGAAGGGTTTCTGATGCTAAAACCAGGATAATTAACATAAAAAGGGTATCCTGAATAATTCACTACATTCTACTACATGCCATTACAGTGACTTTTTAAGGCAATGAGCAGTATACAAAATACTTTTTTTATGAACTTGCGAAGTTATTTATTTTTGTTGGGGAGTCATGGCGTGAGATAGCGTAAGTTACATACACATTCATGATCATTTCAGGTTATCATCTCATGTATGCGGAATTCCCTTTAGCAATCTGCCCAGTTGGAATATAAAATTCCCAGTCAAAAGCTATTTTACTTCCTGCAATACACTGCAGCAGGACTCCGCCTGCTTTTATTTTTTTCTTACTACTAATGTGCTGTTAGGATAAGAGTTAAAATGTTAATCGAAGTGATCATAAAACATTATAGACAATTTACAAGATTAATTTAATAAACAATCCCATGAATTAGGTAAGCAGCACAACTGAAACATAAAAATGCATGCATTTATGCAAGTATGGTATGTGCAGCAATGACTATAGTAGATATGTAGCGAATGCCTTATTTATTTTGAGCAAAATAGTCTGGCAGTAAGTGATCCACCTCACACTAGGAATTACTTCCACACATACTTTCATGCATGTAGGATTCTAAAATTTAGGTCTGCTTTAACCTGTGTCATAATTCTTTGGATTTCCGAGAGGTGAAGTAAATACCTTAGGGCTGAAGTCTAAGTCATCTTCATCAGATGATGGCCAAGAATCTGCCTTTCCAGAGATGCTGTAATGGAAATTTATGCACAGGTTGTAAAGACATTTTTCAGAAACATACTTACTATAGAAAACTATTTTGCCAACTGTATTGGTTGTATCAATTCTTCAATCTCAAGAGGAGTTAAGCAGTGTACTGGTTATGTATAATGAAAGCACTTGCTAATGAGCTCAACAAATGTCTAACACTGCTGAAATGAAGATCAGTGAGTGTATTTAAGCATGGACAGTCTGGTTCATGTATAATATGTAGATACCACTGCCTGAAGGCAGGATTGCAATGCATACACTTCATTCCAACCCATTTAAAGGACCTCTGTCACGAAAATCGTAAAATGTAAAATACTTGTAAACACATAAAAATAAAAAGCCAATTTCTTCCTAAAATGAGCCATAAATCACTTTTCTCCTAGGTTGCTGTCACTTACAGTAAGTGGTAGAAATCTGACATTACCGACAGATTTTGGACTAGCCCATCTTCTCATGGGGGGTCTCTGTGTTTTCTTTATTTTTAAAAGCACTTAGTGAATAGCAGTTGCTCCGACCAACTGCCAAAATAGTGTGCTGCAACCAGGGAGGCTGGCCAGCATCTTTATATAAATCTTTTACAGGGAGTGTCTTTAAAAAGAATAAAGGCCATGCTGAGAATCCCCCATGAAGAGATGGGCTAACCCAAAACCTGTCGGTAATGTCAAATTTCTACTACCTACTGTATGGGACAGCAACATAGGAGAAAAGTGATTTATGGCTCATTACACTCTGGGAGTGAAAGATTAAAATGTTCGTGACAGTCCATCTTTAAAGCAAACTATGGCGAATAGCTAAACTTAAAAAATCCACACTGACATCTGCTTAAAGAGAACCTGAAGCGAGAGTGAAATGGAGGCGGAACATATTTATTTGGATTCTTATTTGGAAGTCCTGCTGACCCTCTGCCTCTAATGCTATTAGGCATAGATCCTGAACAAGCATGCAGCAGATCAGGAGTTTCTGAAATTATTGTCAGATCTGACAAGATCAGCTGCATACTTGTTTCTGGTGTTATTCAGCCAAATAGATCAGCAGGGCTGCCAGGCAACAGGTAATGTTTAAAAGGAAATAATTATGGTAGCCTCCGTATCCCTCTCACTTCAGTTATCCTGTAAAGGACTCCTTAGTCAAATACTTACCAGGCCTGTTGAGTGGATACAAAAATTATCTAACTCCTCAGTTTATGAAACCACTGACTCAGACTCCAAGGCCCATATGCAATTCACTTTTTCTCCTGAGTTTTCTCCGAGGTGAGATTTTCAAAGATGTCAATAAAATTCCCTTTTAAAGTGAACCTAAAGCCAAGTAAAAAAAATGAGATTAACTCACCTGGGGCTCCCCTCAGCCCCCTGCAGCCGATCGGTGCCCTCGCAGCCCCGCTCCGATGGTCCATGACCCGCCGGCGAACACTTCCGGTTTGGCCGTCACCGACCGACAGACATGGGAACGCGAGTGATTGTTCGCGTTCCCAGCCTGTATATCGCCCCCTATGCTGCTATTGTGGCCAGGAATTTCAGACTTTAAAGTCTGAAAAACACTGCGCCTGCGTTGCCGTGCCCTCGCTCCTGCTGATGTCACCAGGAGCGTACTGCACAGTCGCAGACCGTACTGGGCTTGCGCTATACATTCCTGGTGACATCAGTGGTAACGAGGACACGGGCACAGGATGTCTGCGGGGGACCATAAGAAGCCCCGGGTAAGTTCAACTCATTTTCCCCCGACCCCCCTACAGTATTCCTTTAAATATAAGATGAAAAATGTTCTCATAGGAGAAAACTCAGGTGAAAAAGTGAATTGCATATGGGCCTAGGTACCAAAAAATTACTCCAAATCATCAGCCCTGCTAACACCAACCGTCATGAAGAACCTTGAAAAACTGGTACTCGCCCGCCTAAAGGGCTCCACCCACACTCACCTCTTCAAATTGCATACAGAGCTAACAGGTCCATAGAGGATGCCATCAACATCAGTCTGGCATTCATCATGGAACAGCTCGACAGACCTGACACCTACTCCAGGATCCTCTTCCTAGACTTCAGCTCTGCTTTCAACACAATCTGCCCGGACATTCTGCATGACACCCTACTGCAACTTAGTGTAGATTGCTCTCTTTGGACTTAGATCAAGAACATCCTCACCAACAGGACGCAACTAATCGAGCTCGGCGGCTGCTTCAACCGGGAGAGAACCATTAATATTAGCGCCCCGTATAATATTCTCCCTGTATACAAACAGCTGTACCTCATCTGCCGACTTTGTTAAGGTCATCAAATTCGTGGACGATACCACCATCCTTGGCCTCATTGGCAGAAATGGCGGATGTGCCTACCGCAGGGAGATCAGGCAAATCTATAATTGGTGTAAGGACAACAAGCTCCTCCTGAACACTGTAAACACTGTGTGATTCCTACCACCCAGCGGTAGTTTCTTCAACCTCCTGCTTTCAGGCCACCACTACAGAACCCTCCACACCGAAACCTCCGGGCACAAGAAAACCTTTTTTTCCCCCAATCAGCCTTCCTTCTGAACTCGAGCTCCAACAGCTAAACCTCCTAGCAAGGTATCCCGGTACTCCTGCACTACCTCTACCTGTGTATCAATATCTGTATTCTAGATTTGTAATTCGCTGTATGTAAATTTCTCCAATGCCGGGGTGTACCACAAACAATTCAGGGGGCGGCAACTGTAACACTTGGTGAATAAACACAATTCTGGTTGTAATTAAGTGCACAAGTAACACATTTGTCTTTTATTTGAAAGTGTTTGGGATTTCTAATTGAAATGTTTTGGTGGTAAACGTGTTCTTTTGAATAAATGCACTCACCCTTCAAAGTAAAAACGAACATGCATGATTTACAACATAGAACTGGTGGAGGTCATGTTTACATTATACAATCAATACATAGTGTTGGGAAACTAATTTTCTTCTAGTTTCAAAACAACTTTCATTTCACTTTCACTTTACCCTCCACCCTGATAACATACATGTGTCTTGCCTAGCCCCTCCTTGTACTTGCTTCCTCCATCGTGATGGTACAAGGATGCGAGGGTGGTGTTGAAGTGCAGGAACAGTTTGGCAGATAAAACTATTTACTTGTGTATATACTGTATGCAATAAGGTTATTGTTGTACTGAGAGGTACGTGTTAGATAAGGCCGGAGTCACCAAGCAACTGGCAGAGCAGGTAGAAGGAGGGCAAAGCAAATAAAATATGTGCCTACTGCACCTGGTAATTTGAACACCGCCACAAGCCATGAGGCAATATACTACTATGGAGGTTTGTAATTTGGGCACCAGAGTGCACTGGAGTTTGGCTATAGTATAGCCAAACTCCAGCTGGCGTCTTCTACCTCTAATGGATGCTTGGCTGTTTTACAACTGAGCATCTCGACTACAGCAGTTACCGGTAGTTCAGCGTTCGGGAATGGGCGCTCGCCAATAGTATAGAGACAGCAATTTGTTTTGTAGCCAGAATTTCGCGACAGGGGCACCTGATTGGGAATGGGCGCTCAGCTATACCATAGCTGTGTGCCAACATATCTTTTAGGGCGCCTGGAATCACTTACAGTGGGTGCATAGTTAGCGATGGGCACTCTGCTATGGTAGAGTAGGTAGGGATTTGGGAGGGGGAGAGATTAGTGTGAGAGATAGGTTAGGGAAGGTGATCGTAGAATATCAGTAATGTTACCAAAATTCTACTATCGGTATTACCCGGTGTCTTTTTTCAATCTATGTGGAGGAGGAGGCTCAGTGAATGAAAGCTCAGTAAAGCTTACGTTCATATGCTAGATCCATCTCCCTGGCATTCATTTTTTTCCTGGATTTCTGAGCAAAAAGTGATCCAATTAATTTCATAACCTTTTTTCCTGTAACTTACCAAAATGCATCAAGCAAGGGTCTAGTATACATTTTGAAATTAATAAAAGCTTGAAACACAAAATTTTAAATACATTTCAATATTACTCGCTAAAATCTCTGCTCATTTATATTTCCAAGCTGCAGTTGCTGCTCAACCTGAACTTACACAAATGTAAAGGTGGCCATACATCTAGAGATGATGGGCAGTTTCGACCAAGAGACAAATCTCCCTCTAATCGAATCTGATCAGAGAAAGATTGGTTGGCTAATTCCCGATCAATTTTAACATGAACTCTCTCTGGATTCAGCCACATCTGTTGCCTCGCCTGTGCCCCCCCCCCCAGTGTATAAATGTTCCCCCGTGTGTGCATTTATACATTACCTGTCTTGTGTTACCCACTGCGCGGTGCTCATTGGTCTTCAGAATCCCCCGCAGATTATTGTAGGTAGGTAGCCAGGTACAGGTGTCCCCCAGTATAAGTACAGGTATCCCCAGTATCGGCTAGTTAGGTACAGGTGTCTCCAGTATAGGCCAAGTAGGTATAGGTGTCCCCCAGTATAGGCTAGGTAGGTACAGGTGTCCCCCAGTATAGGCTAGGTAGGTACAGGTGTCCCCCAGTATAGGCTAAGTAGGTACAGGTGTCCCCCAGTATAGGCTAAGTAGGTACAGGTGTCCCCCAGTATAGGCTAGGTAGGTACAGGTGTCCCCCAGTATAGGCTAGGTAAGTACAGATGTCCCCCAGTATAGGCTAAGTAGGTACAGGTGTCCCCCAGTACAGGCTAGGTAGGTACAGGTGTTGCTCAGTAGAGGCCAGCTAGGTTTAGGAGTCCCCCAGTATAAATGAACTAGGTGTAGGGGGTTCAGGTAAAAGCAGTCAGCAATAAGGAAGCTAATATGTGTACCCCGCACCCCCCGACCCAGCCGCTTTACATACCAAACCTTGTTCCAGCGATGGCCGCAGCCTCCCCACACAGCTCCGCTATTCTCCGGTATGGGGACGATTAGGACTGAGCAGTGTCATGACATCTATGACATCATCGAAGTCATGATGTCAGTCCCAATCCTCCCCATAACAGAGAATAGCTGAGGTGTGTTGGGAGGCTGAAGCCATCACTGGAACAAGGCTTGGTATGTAAAGCAGCTGTATGGGGTGTGGGGGGGTACATATATTAGCTTCCCTATCCCTGACTACATTTACCTGAACCCCCTACACCTATTTAATTTATTCTGGGGGACTCGTATGCAGTGCAAAAGCTCCTGAGCGGCATTTCCAATACTGTGTCGGGCATACCGATTTCAGAAAAAAATTTCTTGCCCGACACTGTGTCGGGCATACTGCTCCGGATGTTAAAAAAAACTTGGCCGGCACTGCCAATGAAGGTTGCCTGGGGACAAAATTTAGCATGTTTACAGCCAGGCCTGAATCATCTAAATGATGAGATTATACAACAGTTGTTTATGGCACTGTTTGCTTATCACTTTATATGTGGGGTAAATCATATCTGTGTTCACAGATGCACAATGTTATAAAACACTAAAGCGCCATACAGACATTTGACTTCATCAGCTGAAAATAATATCTGGGATCATTTCAGCTAACAATCCATCCAGCAGCCTCAGACAATAATGTATGTTGGGCTTGGCACAGCTGCTTGTGCTGCATTGCAGATTGGGGAGGCTAAAGCCCCGAACACACGCTTAACAGCGGTTTTTTATGCCACACAATTATCAAACAACTTTTGTTGTGAAACAAGTTGAAACAACAACAACAAAAAAAAGTTGCTTGCTATTGTTCACACAACTGATAAGACGTCAATTCAACAGTTGGATTGATGTCTTATAAGTTGTGTGAACAATAGCAAACAACTTTTTTTTGGTTGTTTAACTTGGTTTCACAACAAAAGTTGTTTGATAATTGTGCTGCATAAAAGACCGCTGTTGAGCGTGTGTATGGGGCTTAAAGAGAACCAGAGACGAAGCACCCTCATGTATTTTACCATATATATCAATGGGGACATTAGAGAAAACACCTGCCCTGCTCTCTGTTTCATTTTTAACTGTTCAGCTTGCTTCTTATCAGCCATGATAAAATCCCTGACTGAGCATTCAGTCTGGCTTTGCTCAGGAATTTTTATAGCCGAGTCTGTGTTCTCTGGTGCCTTTTCAAGCCCAAGCCTGCCCCCTTGTGGCTTTGCACAATAGAATAAATTGGGGTGCGCTGGGCCTATATATAACTGACCCCCAAAAGGGGGGGCTACCCCCTGTCACAATACTTACATGACACAAAAAAGACTTGCAGGGGGTATCTTCAAACTGTATCAAAATGTTTATTGAAAAAATCCAATACAACCTTCATAGTACCCTTATCCCCCCTTAAAAAACACGGCCGTATTTCCACTTGTCAGCTGACCATACACCCTCTCATACTCAGCATTCACTCAACAGTTTTGTATACAGAGATTTAGTTTCCTATATCACGTTGCATGTGACAGGATTCAGTCTTCTAATATAAACTGGACTGAGTAATAAATCTAGCAGCATGCAGTCACTAGGGATAACAAGTCCCAGCTGGAGCCAGACAGCAAGGATTGGTAGAGGTGACTGTTAAAGGCAATTTGCCCTCGCATATGGTCTCATGACTTTCTTCAATCGCAAGAAAGATTGCAAAAAAAAATAAAAAAAAAATAAATCACAAAATATCAGCCCCTATGTAGTCCACTGATACCAGTATCGTGGAAAGTGGTTAACCACAGCCTATTCCCGTAGTATTGGTTCTCCCAATTTCTTCACATGGGGAAGGGATGGGGGGCTTAAGTCCCTAGCCACATAAAGGTCACCATCGTGACCTTATGCAACAGCAGGGCGGATGATAACAGCACAAACAGCGGTGGTGAGAGCCCAGCTGGGCAGTGTCATATACCCGCACTCGTGTGTCTGCTTTGCATGGCAATATGCTTTATGTGGCTAAGGACTTAAGCCCCCCATCCCTTCCCCTGTGAAGAAATTGGGAGAACCAATACTACGGGAATAGGCTGTGGTTAACCACTTTCCAGGATACTGGTATCAGTGGAATACATAGGGGCTGATATTTTGTGATTTTTTTTTGCAATCTTTCTTGCGATTGAAGAAAGTCATGAGACCATATGCGAGGGCAAATTGCCTTTAACAGTCACCTCTACCAATCCTTGCTGTCTGGCTCCAGCTGGGACTTGTTATCCCTAGTGACTGCATGCTGCTAGATTTATTACTCAGTCCAGTTTATAGTAGAAGATTGAATCCTGTCACATGCAACGTGATATAGGAAATTAAATCTCTGTATACAAAACTGTTGAGTGAATGCTGAGTATGAGAGGGTGTATGGTCAGCTGACAAGTGGAAATACAGCCGTGTTTTTTTAAAAGGGGATAAGGGTACTATGAAAGTTGTATAGGATTTTTTCAATAAACATTTTGATACTGTTTGAAGATACCCCCTGCAAGTATTTTTTGTGTCCCTTGTGGCTTTGCTCAGGAATCATTATAGCTGAGTCAATATAGCAAAGCCAGACTGAATGCTCAGTCGGGGATTTTATCTGGGCTGTTAAGAAGCAAGCTGAACAGTTAAAAATGAAACAGACAGCAGGGTAGGTGTTTTCTCTAATGTTCCCACTGATATATATGATAAAATACATGAGGGTGCTTCGTCTCTGGTTCACTTTAAGGAAAAGTAGATAGCATGAACAAAGTAATTATCCAGGGGGAAAAAAAGAAGCTGACTAGGCCATTTGCTACCCGCCCTAAATTAGATCAATGTAGAAGTCAGTGGAAGCAATCACACTGAATCACAAAGATAAATGTGAGCATGTATGAACAATGAGCAAAAAAAAAAAAAAAAAAAGCATAAATAAAAATTGTAAAATTGTGAACTTACCGGGATTCAGAGTCAGCTTGGGAAATGTCTTCGGTCCCTGTAGATACAAAACATAATTGTTGTGATGAATCACAATTGTTACTACCATACAGGTACACAAATAGAAATTCAATTATTTTCCAGAATGTGACATCTATCACCAAGACACTGGACATTTGTGTTAGAATGGAAAGAAATAAAGTACCTGTTCAAAAGCTGGTCATTAAACTACATTTTTCCCTCTTTTAAAAAATTCTTGAATAGATTTTCCTTATAAATATTACTGCGTGTTTGGCGGTGTTCTGTGACGGACGTTGCTTGTATAGTTTGCTGCTGAATAAATGTCCAGGACTCAAGCTGGCAAGTGTTTTGTTTTTTTTATTGCATGGAGTGTCACAGTAAACACACACTAGCCACTTCCTGTCATCTTCATCTCAAAATATTTTTTGCATACATTTCTCCTTCAAGCATGACAGGATTAAAATGCTAGTGCATATCCTAATCATATCCCGAGTGGAGTACGGCAATTGACTTTTGTGTGTTAGCCTATCAACTAACAGACTAGTATCTCTAAATTGCATACTGAACTCTGCAGCGCACTGCAGCCACTTCTCTTCTGCTATTGCTCCTCTTTGACAAACTTTTTGCTGACTTCCGATGATCCGCTTGAAAGTCCTACCTCTAGCCTACACTCACAAAAAAAATAAATAAATAAAAAGTATATATATATATTTTCACCGCATAATACCCTCACAGTAGATCTGGTCCCTTACTGTCCTGCTCCACAACGTTCTGCCTCTGTCAGCCACAGTAAGCCAGTCGAGGACTACTGCGCATGCAGGATCCTGGTCACGCACCTCCTCAATTGTGCTACCGTAGCCAGGAGCCTTCTGTGCCTACGCAGTTACCAGTTTTACGATCTAAGCAGGTGCAGAATGCTCCCAAATATGGGATTTTGATTGAGGTGGCACGCACAGCTGGGACAGCGCATGAGGTGACATGACAGCGACACAGTGGTGTAGATCGGGAATACGGCGTGGAACCAGATAGATTATGGCTGCCTGGAAGAAACCCCAGGTAAGTAAAAAAAAAATCAGGGCTGTTAAGTCGGAGTTGGAGTCGAGGAGTCAGAGTCGGGGCAATTTTGGGCACCCGGAGTCGGAGTCGTGGTTTCAGAAACTGGTGAGTCGGAGTCGGGGTCACATGATTTTTGTACAAAATCCACAGCCCTGTTAAGTATTAGACTAAGGAGTCGGGAGTCGAGGAGTCGGAGTCTGAGCAATTTTGGGTACCCGGAGTCGAAGTTGGAGTCGGAGTCGTGGTTTCAGAAACTGAGGAGTCGGAAGATTTTTGTACTGACTCCACAGCCCTGAAAAAAAATTACCTTTTTTCCCCCCAGTTAGAGTTCCCTTTAAGTACAGCTTTAAAACTAACTTTTTTGGGCGAACATACAATGCACCTTGGTTCTTGCAGAACCTGACTCAAGAACTCACGATCTTCCGAATACGCAGCATGCTTACTCATCTCAATTATTCTTTTTTTACTCTATTTTTTTTTTAGGCATCCTTTTGTTTCTTGTAGTTGTTCTATGTTTTACAGCCATGATCTATACTAATCACTGACACGTTTATGTTGTTTACCACATCTGTATATGTTTATGCACCACTATACTGTATAATTTAGGAGAGCCAAGGGTTAATACATTTCTGCTGAGAAAAACGTATTTCTTTTAGTTTGCTTCATAAATGGTAAAGATTAATAGCAAACCTCTTTGCTTCCTTTGTTGTTATGTGCATACATTCCAGTGTTTCTGGCAGAACCTGGTAGGTTGGAGTACCAAATATTCCTGCCAGTAAATGGATTAGTTTACATTTTGAAAATTAGCAGTAAAGGCTCTGCTCTTTGCAGGAAATTACATCTGCAGCAAGGTAGATTTTTATTGACAGTGTCATGGCAACAGTTCTCCAGAGTACTACAGCCAAGGTTGCAAAGAAGTGCAATTAAGTTTAATATTGGTCCTAAATTTTTTTAGCTGGTTGAGAATCAAAAAAAAGGTACAGATCATCCTTGATAACATTTGATAAAATAAGACCTCTGATCTACACTTATGGCATTTTTTGAAATGAAAATTGAGTTTTCCTTCAGCAAAATCTGGGATTTTTTTTCTCACCTTGATAACCTGCACTAAGATAGTATGATGATGTATAATGTCGCTGTCTAAAGCAAGCCACTCTAAGGGGCCCATACACTGGTCGATTTCAGCCATGGATCAGAAATCGATTCTATCAAATTCCCAGATCTATTTGTGGCCAATTTCGATCGATTTGCGGCTGATTTGATCTATTTGACAGGATGGAAAATCTCGGTCGATCTGCTGCTGTCAGCAGATCGATGGCCCATAAAGTTGCATTGGATCTAATGGTCCAGTAATGCATTTAGATCGATTTCCAATAGATTTCAGTTAGAAATCTATTAGAAATCTGTTCCTAGTGCGTGGCACACATCAGATAGATTCCTGTCAGATTCGACCTGACAGGCATCTGACAGAAATCTATATGATGGTTGAATCTGATGCAAATCTATAAGTGTATGGCCACCTTAAAGAGACTCTGTAACAAATTGTTTATCTTTATTTCTTCTATGCTATAAGTTCCTATGCCTTTTCTAATGTGGTCTGGCTTACTGCAGCTTTTCCTAATTGCACAGTAGCTGTGTTATCTCTGTTATATGATCTAATCTTCTCTCTATAGTCGGCACAGTCAGGCTGAGGCAGTCAGACTGGAATGTGCAGGGCTGCTTGTGATTAGCTAGAAGCTGTACACACCCCCTGCAGGCTCTGTGTGACTAACACACTCTGCTTAGCTGAGCCTATTAGAAGCTGGTTAGTTTGTTTGTAAACACTGCCTAAAACTGGCAATTACAAGCCAGGTTTGCAGCAGAGAATGGCAGAAACAGCACAGAGGGGACCAGGAGCACATAATGAATAGAATGGTATGCTTTTTATTGTAAGAATTTCAGAGTACAGATTCTCTTTAAGGCCTGAAATAAAATAACTGGATTTTTTTGTCGTTTTGACCGGATTATTGATAGCTTTTATTGGGCCTGATATTTTACTGTACATTTTATCAATAAAAGGCCTTAAGCAAGAAAATACTCAGAATAATGTTGGCAGTACTTTTCCATTTACTTTTTGGTACTTTTTCGATTGCAGAGTACTGAGAAGTTATTTTAAAAAAATAAAATTTACTAGGAGAAAAAACGTAGGAGAAAAGTGAATTGGATCGGGCCCATTAAGATTAGGAAACGTCACAGATTTGTTTTATTTTTAACCCAACTAAAGGTACCCATAATCATGAGAAAAGTCATTGAATCTGAGTATACATGGCAAAGATCTCATCATGTGTCTGGTTCACCCCATGCAATTTCCCATCAGATAGATGGGTGGATAATTTCCGATACATCCGATCGGATTTCCGATCGTTTTCTGATCAGAAAAACGATCAGAAAACAGATCTGACCTGTTGGAAATTATCTATTCGACCCTTCTATCTGATGGGAAATTGCATGGCGTTTACCAGGCTTAAGTTTGCAGCAGATCTCACGGAAATGCACTTCATCCCTTCAATGTAGCTTTTGTTTTCGCCTATAATTTTTTTTACTCCATAAAGTATCTCTATTGGCATTTTTAGACGATCTCAAAATGTTACCCAGCAAGTAGACAAGCTACATGTAAATTTTATTGCATACCCATGCTAATTTAATCTTAACAGGTATAAAGCCACACTGATATCTGTTGTTTTTCACTACTGAATACCTTTCTTTGAATCTTTTTTTCTTGATTTTTGCTTTGAAGTCACTTGCAACTCTATATCCATACATTGATACAGCATGGAAAGAACAGATAAAAACAAAATGATAATTATACTGTGGTCAACAAAAGGTTAGCTGAATGAGTCTGTTAACCTCCCTGGCGATCAATTCCCCAGGATTTCTGTACAAAAAGTGATCTAATGAATTTTCATAACTTTTTTTTCCTGTAACTTGCCAAAATGTGTTAAGCAAGGGTGTAGTATACAGTGCAGGAGAGTATTAACATGTATGCACGTCAAACCGTTCACAGCATGTTTTGTATTGACGTGTACAGGATCTTCTCAAAAAATTAGCATATTGTGATAGAGTTCATTATTTTCTGTAATGTACTGATAAACATTAGACTTTCATATATTTTAGATTCAAATACACACAACTGAAGTAGTTCAAGCCTTTTATTGTTTTAATATTGATGATTTTGGCATACAGCTCATGAATACCCAAATTTCATATATCAAAAAATTAGCATATTTCATCCGACCAATAAAAGAAAAGTGTTTTTAAAACAAAAAAAAGTCAACCTTCAAATAATTATGTTCAGTTATGCACTCAATACTTGGTCGGGAATCCTTTTGCAGAAATGACTGCTTCAATGCGGCGTGGCAGCGGCGTCAGCCTGTGGCACTGCTCAGGTGTTATGGAGGCCCAGGATGCTTCAATAGCAGCCTTAAAGAGAACCCGAGGTGGGTTTGAAGAATATTCTCTGCATACAGAGGCTGGATCTGCCTATACAGCCTAGCCTCTGTTGCTATCCCAAACCCCCCTAAGGTCCCCCTGCACTCTGCAATCCCTCATAAATCACAGCCACGCTGCTGACAAACAGCTTGTCAGAGCTGGCTGTGTTTATCTCTATAGTGTCAGTCTGCTGCTCTCCCCGCCTCCTGCAGAACTCCAGTCCCCGCCTGCATCCCTTCCCTCCCTGCTGATTGGAGGGAAGGGACGGGGGCAGGGACCGGAGCTATGCAGGAGGCGTGGGAGCAGCTGAGACTGACACTACAGATGTAAACACAGCCTCACAGCATGGCTGTGATTTATGAGGGATTGCAGAGTGCAGGGGGACCTTAGTGGGGTTTGGGATAGCAACAGAGGCTGGGCTGTATAGGCAGATCCAGCCTCTGTATGCAGATAACATTCTTTAAACACACCTCGGGTTCTCTTTAAGCTCATCCAGAGTGTTGAGTCTTGCGTCTCTCAACATTCTCTTCACAATATCCCACAGATTCTCTATGGGGTTCAGGTCAGGAGAGTTGGCAGGCCAATTGAGCACAGTAATACCATGGTCAGTAAACCATTTACCAGTGGTTTTGGCACTGTGAGCAGCTGCCAGGTCATGCTGAAAAATGAAATCTTCATCTCCACAAAGCTTTTCAGCAGATGGAAGCATGAAGTGCTCCAAAATCTCCTGATAGCTAGCTGCATTGGCCCTGCCCTTGATAAAACACAGTGGACCAACACCATCAGCTGACATGGCACCCCAGACCATCAATGACTGTGGGTACTTGACACTGGACTTCATGCATTTTGGCATTTTCCTCTCCCCAGTCTTCCTCCAGACTCTGGCACCTTGATTTCCGAATGACATGCAAAAGTTGCTTTCATCCGAAAAAAGTACTTTGGACCACTGGGCAACAGTCCAGTGCTGCTTCTCTGTAGCCCAGGTCAGGCGCTACTGCCGCTGTTTCTGGTTCAAAAGTGGGTTCATGCTTCCATCTGCTAAAAAGCTTTATGGAGATGAAGATTTCATTTTTCAGCACGACCTGGCACCTGCTCACAGTGCCAAAACCACTGGTAAATGGTTTACTGACCATGGTATTACTGTGCTCAATTGGCCTGCCAACTCTCCTGACCTGAACCCCATAGAGAATCTGTGGGATATTGTGAAGAGGAAGTTGAGAGACGCAAGACCCAACACTCTGGATGAGCTTAAGGCCGCTATTGAAGCATCCTGGGCCTCCATAACACCTGAGCAGTGCCACAGGCTGATTGCCTCCATGCCACGCCGCATTGAAGCAGTCATTTCTGCAAAAGGATTCCCGACCAAGTATTGAGTGCATAACTGAACATAATTATTTGAAGGTTGACTTTTTTTGTTTTAAAAACACTTTTCTTTTATTGGTCGTTTGAAATATGCTAATTTTTTGAGATAGGAAATTTGGGTTTTCATGAGCTGTATGCCAAAATCATCAATATTAAAACAATAAAAGGCTTGAACTACTTCAGTTGTGTGTATTTGAATCTAAAATATATGAAAGTCTAATGTTTATCAGTACATTACAGGAAATAATGAACTTTATCACAATATGCTAATTTTTTGAGAAGATCCTGTATATCTGTTAATATCGCTAGGGAGGCTGACCATACATTTATTGAATTTTTGGATAGATATCCAGCTAATTTGATAATCTGATGGAATCTGCTAGAAATCGATGCCCCAAACGGTTTTCTTGATCGAATGATTTCTGTCGTTGATCGGCGGCAGGTCGGGAGCACGTCGCTAGCGCCGTTTGATTTGACAGCCCACAAAGCTGGGAGACACAGGCACTGATTTTCAAAGATTTCATGCTAAAATCTATTGAAAATCTTTGTGTAGTGTGTGGAGAGATTCAGCACATAGATCGCTCTCTGATCAGATAATAATTGGAGAGGGGTCTATCTGTTGGCAATATTGACCAGTGTGGCCACCTTTATAAAGAATTTAAATGGGTTAATGGCAATTGCATAAATTCAAAATAAATATCCACATTGTTCAGAACCATACACAATACAACAGCGACAAGTAATGGCTCTTTAAAAAGCCATGCTATCATTTTGGGGATAACTGCCCTTACAAAAAAAAAAGTGTACTTATAATGCAACTAGTCTGAATTCACATCAGATTGCCCCGATCAATAAAGCAGTTATAAAACATGATTTAGCTCCCTTGAAGAGGTCAGAGACTCTCGACAGCTTATGGGTTTTTAAAAAACCCTTCTCCAATACCATCATTCAGTACAATGTATGCAGGATTGCTGTAACAGAAATTATTATATCTAGCTCTGAGTATTTGGATGCCGAATCAGTCCCTGGACATAGACACCCCATGTTTTTGAATGGTGCACCAAATACTGCTGTGCTAAAATGCCAGCATTGGAGGGATTTGCCAACCCCCCACCCTCCCCCCCAAGCCACATGCATACATTATGACTGCCGCCTCCTCTCCCTGTTTCTCCCTTTCAACACAACCCTCTTAACCCACTACTGGGCTTCTAATACTACTACTGGGCTTCCATATCTGTGATCTGAATATCAAATTTGTGATCAACTAATCCACATATCAGGGCTGCTGGAGGAGTAGATAGAAAGTAAGTGTATTACAGAAACCTGTGTGCAGGCTGATGTGATGGGGCACATACACACGCTAGACTAAAGATGGCTGGGGCAGCTGATAATGACCACTTCTGCCGATAATCCGGCGTGTGTACAGTAGCACCTGACTGGCCATGCGACCACCAATAGCATTGTTCTCCCAGCTGACCCCGCCCGCCACATTCTCTCACACCAGCAATGCCCTCCCGCATAGCAACAGAACAGCTCGTTAGCCTGCTGGCATCTGTACAGCCTCAGCCCAGCGATGTCGTCTAAGGGTTAAGGCCCCAATCCCTGGCGGGCAATATCCATCAAGCCTTAACTTACAGACACGGGGTTCAGATCATAGATAAAAACATAATGGTAAGAAATCCAGTGGAAATGAATTTGAAATGCAGAGAAAAAAATGCAGAGGAATCTATGAGCAGCCACAGCATTCCTGCATACAGTGTACAAATTGTTGGTAACATGAACCTATTTTTAATCAAAAGACAGCTAAGGATGTCTTGGATATCCACAAGAAAGCAAAATCAGTAGCAGATCATTTACGTTACATTAATGATTGGGGGAAGCTTGGGTGGACTTAATATACAAATGTGATAAGTTCACTTACATTCTATGTCTGTCTATTTGCTGCCCCCACACACAAACAAACTGTGAAAGGTATGTGGCAATGACCTAGTGTTAATGTATTTTAGGAGGATTTTTACATATCATTTTCGGTTGGTTGTTGAACGCACTAGATTCATTCTCTTTGACCCTTGTATTGTATTATGCAATATGAGCATTCTGTTAGACAAGACAAATAACATTTATATCACGCTTTTCTCCTGGTGGACTCAAAGCGCCAGAGCTGCAGCCACTAGGACGCGCTCTATAGGCAGTAGCAGTGTTAGGGAGACTTGCCTAAGGTCTACTACTGAACAGTGCTGGCTTACTGAAGAGGCAGAGCCGAGATTCTAACCCAGGTCGCCTGTGTCAGAGGCAGAGTTCTTAACCATTACACTATCCAGCCACCACCAATCAGCTTGCAGTAAAACAGAGACACTTTTAAGAATGACAGTAGAAACAAAACATCAGAAATATGGAGTCAGGCTTACCTTCCCTATTTAGTGCTGGGCTGCCTAAACTAAATCCAGGTTCCACAACTCGATCAGGACTGCTGAACGTTGAGGGGCCCTTTTTCCCTCCACCATAAAAGGATGAAGGACGCTTACTCTTTGAACCATGTTCAATTATCAAATGAGAACACCTGAAACAAAAAAAGCAATTGAACCTAGAACATAAAAACTAACCTTTTTCTTTTGTTAAGTTTTCTTTCTTTTTTCACAGGTAATTCACATAATGAAAATTTGTATAATCCATAGTATGTATGACACATGAAGAAGAGCCTTCAAAGTAAGAACCCCCACCTCTATTGCTATAAATGAACTCTTTTTGACATAACAAAAAGAAAAAAAGAAGAGAACCCAGCTAGTGTTTTCTTTAATGTATTTACCGTATATATGTAACGACCAAAATCAGAAATCGGACAATTCTAGAATTGGCCAGCCGTTTCTAGAACTGGCCGATTTGACGTCGGCCAAAGTCCAAAATGCAGGGAATTTCTGACATTGGCCGGCCAGTTCTAGAAACGGCCAAAGTCAGTCGGCCAAAGTCAGAAATTCCCAGCATTTTAGACTTTGGCTGAAGTCAAATCGGTCAGTTTTATTCCCGTTTTGGTCGTAACATATTATATTAGCATTTTATTAGCGTTGACATACAGTAGCTGTAGCTATTAAAAATAAATACGCCACCAAATAATTAATTTAAACTCATGCCAAAATGCAAAATCATCTACCTTCCATTATCCATAAACTCCCATCCTCCTATCAACCTAATTTGTTAACATCCTGTGCTTTAAAATGAGCGACTATCCCGTAGCAGTCAGGTGACACAGGGGAGAGATCAAATTACAGTGGTGATTAGTCACAGATGAGGGGGGATGCATGGCTGGGAGGTGCCTTGCTGGGCGCTATGCATGGCTGGAGGGGGGCCTTTGCTGGGCGCTTTGCATGGCTGGGGGGTGGGGGGGGGGAAAGGATTTGCTGGGCGCTTTGCATGGCTGGGAGGGGGGATTTTCTGGGAGCTATGGCTTGGGGGGGGGGGGAGGATTTGTTGGGTGCTTTGCATGACTGGGGGGGGTTTTGCTGGGTGTGTTGCATGACGGGGGGGGGGATTTTCTGGGCGTTTTGCATGGCTGGGGGGGGGGATATGCTAGGCGCTTTGCATGGCTGGGGGGCTTTGCTGGGCACTTTGCATGGCTGGAGGGATTTGCTGTGCGCTTTAAATGGCTGGGGGGGGGGCAGCCTGCGCTATTTGCAGATCTTAGATCAGGGCGACCAGATCAGCGGAGAGATGCAAAGCAGCGCGCACGCTTCCCGCCCTGACCCATACACTTCACATGCGGAAGTGAGCAATGACGTCACTTCAGCATGGAAGTGTATGCATCTTGCGTGTGCGCTGCTCTGCCTCTCTTCGCCTCTCCGGTCTGGGTCGTCCTGATGTGAGGTCTGTGTGGGGGAGAGGTGAGCAGGACTTCGGGACTTGGCCTGCCACACTTAGCCAGAACGCGTTCTGGCCGGCCAAAGTCCGGAGGGAAAGTTTATTTCTTACATTGGCCGCATCAGCCAGCCACTTCTAGATTTGACTGGCCAGAACCGGAAGTGGCCAGACTTCGGGTTCTGGCTGTAACATATACACATTTAGAACACCTTTGTTTTGTGCAACAAACAGAAGTAATGGTTTTCACTGGCGAGACCATTTGCTGCACGCGCGGCACGCACGCACTTCCTTTCAACATTATACAAGGTTGTGGGCGCTGTAATGTGGGTGTCATAATTGATCACCACAAGTTGTATAAAAGCTCCAATATTTTATCAGGAAGAGTGAAGAGTTACAATATATTTCCAAAACTACTAGGGGATTAGTGACATTATTACAGAATTGTGTCAGATTCCACAAAAGAATACAAGGAGACAATGATTCTGACAAGGCAAAGACAGGGGCCCATATGCAATTCCACTTTTCTCCTACGTTTTCTCCTAGGAGATAATTTTTCATCTTCCATTTAAAATAACTTTCCAGCACTTTTAAACTGAAAAAGTACCGAGAAGTAAGTGCAAAAGTACTATCAAAATAATTTTTAGTATTTTCTTGCTTGCTGGTGGCTTCAAAGGCATTTTATTGACAAATTTAAAGAGAGTCTGAAGCGAGAATAGATCTCGCTTCAGACCTCATAGCTAGCAGGGGCATGCGTGCCCATGCTAAAACGCCGCTATAGCGCGGCTTAACGAAGGTCCCTGTCCCCCCAAACCCCCTCCGTGCAGCGGGGGAGCGCTTCCTGGTTGGGGCAGGGCTAACCGCCGCAGCCCTGCCCCATGCGCGTCTGTCAGACGCGTATCTCCGCCTCTCCCCCGCCCCTCTCAGTCTTCCTTCACTGAGAGGGGCGGGGGAGAGGCGGCGATGCGCGTCTGATAGACGCGACTGGAGGCAGGGCTGCAGCCGTTAGCCCTGCCTCCAGGAAGACAATCCCCACGACCAACTTGCCGACCATCTTTTGCGGGGGGTGGGTTGGGGGTGAAGGGACCCCCGTTTAGCCGCGGGATAGCGGCGTTTTAGCAGGGGCACACGTGCCCCTGCTATATATAAGACCTGAAGCGAGATTTAGTCTCGCTTCAGTGTCTCTTTAATATCACCTAGGAGAAAACTCAGGTGACAAGGTGAATTGCATATGACCCATGGTGTCAACAACACATAAATAAAGACTAGCAAGGACAATCTGTGATAGCCGGATGAAGATTCATCATGTATTATGATTGATTCATGTCATTTCTCCGTATGTTTCTGGGGGCTTTCTGTAGATGTCCAGTTCACCCCTCTCCCCCTTCTTCCCTCAGGCCAAAAAAACATACATACATACATACATACATACATACATACATACATCTATACAGATGAGGGAAAAAAAAAAAAAAGCTACAAAAGACTTTTTTTTTTTAATATAAATGTAATATTTGGTTTTTATTTCAAAATCTTGTAAATAGATAGGGATCAATAATGACCCCCTTTACCCATATACCTGGGAGGGGAAAAACCGTCCGGTGGTCCACATGCGGTGACCACACAAGTTCTTTTTCCCACTGATATATGAACCAATATTCTCCTAGTGGAGCAGTGTTAATGGAAAAATGCTAATCACCATTTAAATGTGTTAAACATAGCATAGTGGTTAGTGCAGGTCTACATCTGCAAGGAGTTTGTATGTCCTCACCGTGTCTGCTTGGGTTTCGTCCGGGTACTGCTTGGGTTTCGTCCGGGTACTCCGATTTCCTCCCACATTCCAAAAATATACTGATAAGTTAACTGAGGCGCTACACCTGCTACTGCTGGAATTCTGTTTTGTCCCCACTTTATTGCCTGATGAAGCGGGCTCGGCCTGCGAAACGCGTTGCACTTTTGGGGTACCATATAATAAATGTGATTGCTACTTTTCAGACAGTATTTCGTGTCTGCTTTATGGTGGTAAGTCCACCACTTCCTCCAAGCAAATTTTAAAAGCTTTTATCCACTTTTATTCTGCTGGCGCCTCTGTTCTCCTACTGCAAAATCGTGTCCACCCCTGGTGGAGGGGTGATCTACCCCTTTTTCTCATCTACAGAGAGCGACTTCTTAATCCTGAGTGACGACAGGTCTAATCTCCTCACCTGCTTATACAGTGGTTGCCTGTGTGGTAACCCACGTTTGTGAGTATATTCTTCTCACCGATTTGCTTTACTTCGTTTATGTTTTAACATACTACACTATATTGGGCTCTCGGTTTCTCTACATTTGATAAGTTAATTGGCTTCCCCCTAAACTGGCCCTAGACTACTATACATACACTACATAATGACTATGGTAGGGCTTGGATCGTGAGCACCTCTGAGGGACAGTTAGGTGACAGACGATATACTGTATATAGCGCTGCGGAATTTGACTGTGCTATTAAATACTAAATAATAATAATAACAACAACAGTCTCCAACCTCTCACGCTGGTGACTGTTGTAATCAAGTAAGACCCAATGTATTAAAAAAAAGAATAATCATATATGAGATATATACCTTTCTGCTTAAAGGACTTACGAGGTGAAAATAAACTTCTGAGAAAAACAATTATATCTATCCTACTTCTCCTAAAAATGACTTTTTTAGATATCCCAGTTTTATTTTATATTTAAATCTAGTTTTTAAGTTTTTACTGTTTCATTGTCTCTGCTCAATGACACATTCATTGCAGTATGCCAGAGCTCAAATGTATGAATTATTGAACCCTTTTATCTCTTTCCTGCTCTTAAAAGCCATTTACTGACAGAAAAAGGTTTTATGGCTGTAATTACTTATCAGTGAGGGTTATGCTATAGTCTGACCCAGTCCCGACACAGACAGAAACTGTCACTTGCATCCTTGATGTTTAACTTTTTCAGGCAGAGAAAGAAAAAAAAAGGAACACAGCATAGTTATTTGTGTGCTCGGCACTGTACATACACATGTCTATCTCATCATGTCACCTCAAGTCCTTTAAGGGTAAAAAATGTCAGTCATCGGATATTTTTTTTTTCTAAAAACTTACGCATGATGGCCATTCATAACAGCATGATCATCCGCAGTCCAACCAGTCTCATCTTTTACAAAGATGTCAGCGTTACTTTGCAGTAAATGTTTCACTAAACTGATCTGACCATTGCCGGCAGCAATCATAAGAGCCGTTCTGGAATACAAAAATTACAGGGTTAGTGCTCAAGTATTATCTAAAACAGAGGTGCCCACACTTTTTCGGCTTGTGAGCTACTTTAAAAATTAACAAGTCAAAAGGATCTACGTATGTGCAATTTTAGGAGCACAATTGTATATACAGAATGGACAATGTAGTGGGACAGATAAAAATGGCGCACAGCGCCATGGGAATAGAAATGGCGCCGCATAGACTTACAATATATAACGCTATTTAGCGTTATGAGTGTTAAAAAAATGGCACATGCAGGAGCTAAATTGTGTTTTAAGTGTTAAAAATGCAGGGGTGCTTGTGAACCAGTAAATAGCGTTTTGATTGGAACGCCATTTTTCACCCTGTGCCATTTTTAACTGGACCCAAATGTAGTGCGGCTGAGATCTACCACGAAGTCCCTGTGATCTACCGGTAGATCGCACTCTAATGGGCACACCTGATCTAAAACAAACAAAAAAGTTGTCTACATATCGCGCGCGCGTGTGTGTGTGTGTGTGTGTGTGTGTGTGTGTGTGTGTGTGTGTGTGTGTGTGTGTGTGTGTGTGTGTGTGTGAGGTTTATGACGTTTGTACACCTAATCAGGCATGTGCAGAGGGGGGCTCTTGGTGCCCAAGCACCACCCCCCCTTTTTTAAATACCCATAAAAAGGCCCCTTTGGCTGCAAGAAGAAGCTCCCCCTCCGGCTGTGATAAGCCCCACCCCTTCCCACAGGAAGTCCCACCCACACCTGCAGGAAGCTCCTCCCCATCTGGGACACTTTGGTGTAAAGAGTGCCATACAGGAATCCTAATGTAACCATCCCCACAGCTGTGGGTAAGATGGTGTCTCTCTGACACGTGTGACCTCTCCCTCCTCCAGCATCCACAGTGACCTCCCTCTCAACCTTGCACCCACAGGGACCTCTGCCTCCGCATAGGACCCTTACTGACCTCTCCCTCCCCAGCATTAGCACTGCAGTAATCCTGCGCCCCCAGCACCCACAGTGACCTCTCCCTCCCTGAGCACCCACATTGACCTTTTCCTCCCCCAGCAGCACCCTTCCTGTCCCCAGCAGCACCCATAGTGACCTCCTCCAGCACCTAAACTGACCTCTCCCTCCCCCAGCATACCCAATGACTTCCCCTTCCTGCAGCACCCACACTGACCTCTACTTCTCCCAACGTCAACCCACACCCCTTCCCCCCATAGCTGGCACCCAGTACTAACACGACACCAAGTACCTGCACCGAAGCCTGAAATTGCACCCAGTACTCACACCTGCACACAGCCTCCACATGGCTCCCACTTTCTGCACCAAGCACCCACTTAACCAGTACCTGCAACAAAAGTATCTGCATTCAAAACGCATGTGACATCCAATGCCCACCCGTAGCAAGCACCCAGTACAGGCATGGCACCAAGTAGACGCACCCTTGTCGCACCCAGTACCTGCACCTACATGACATCCAGTACACGTACCCAGATCTCACATGGCACTAAGTACCTGTAATCAACACCCGCATGACACTCAATACCCACCTATAGCCAGAACCCACATGACACTCTGTACTCACACCAAGAACCCACATGGCAACCAATACCCCCTAGCCAGAAACGAGGAGGGGGGGGGGGGGCATGCGGCCACTGGTGACAGGTCTGAAGCCAGCACTTCTGTGATTGACTGACTGTATGTGTGTTTGTTTTTTGGGCCGGGGGGGGGGGGGGAGGGATTAGCAAGGCCCCTTTTTTACATTTGAGCACCCCCTCTGCACGGCCCTGCACCTAATCCATGAATAACCAAATAATGCATAGTCCATCTCTGATTTTCAACTTTTCAACTTCCTATTCAGACACATGAACAGCTCAGCT
This sequence comes from Hyperolius riggenbachi, assembly GCF_040937935.1. Lineage (NCBI taxonomy): Eukaryota > Metazoa > Chordata > Amphibia > Anura > Hyperoliidae > Hyperolius > Hyperolius riggenbachi. The sequence goes on along the minus strand of NC_090648.1, from coordinate 284,898,874 downwards.
ATCGAGCCATTCTCAGACATAGCCAAAGGTTTGTTCTTTCTTCAAAATTTACCTTCCATTTTTGTCTTTGGCATTCACACTGGCCCCTTCTTTACTTAGAAATTCAACCATTTCTTGATTGTTTTCAGTGACTGCAAGAACAAGTGGCGTACAACCATCCTAAAACAAAAATCATGGATGTCATTAATACAGAATTCATAGGCTACCACCAAACCACAGAAATGATATTTCCATTATACCAAAATAATATCCCCCTCCTTAAAGGAAAACTTTGGTGGGAGCAATACGGTGACCTGTTGAAGTGGCCCTAAATTTTGTGCAGCACTTTGATGATGTATTGTCTAGATCAGTGTTTCTCCACCTTATCACAGCATGTGCACCTTTATGAAAGTTACGGTAGTATTTGAAGAGTACCCCCTATTTTGCACGAGACACACACACACCTATTTGACATAAAGGTAAGTGGTGGTGACAGAGGATACTGTTTGAGGAGCACTGTGAACAAAAAAATCTGAATGTGATCTGGTAACCTGATATACACATGTGCGAACGTTTGCATAAGCTGCTGGGCTTCAGATGCTGGAACTAGATGTTATGCAAGGAAATTGACACCTACAACATGATGCTGGCAATCAACAGGGCGAGAACATTTTTGATAGCGCATAACAGGAGACGACACTGAGACAGGCTGCATATTGCTGATCAAGTGTGAGTCAGAACTCCTATTTTTCAGAGTTTAGTTTAATCCTTTAGAACAGTTATGAGTTTCTAAATGCTGCTGCTGCTAAAAGGAAATCATGACAGGAATCTGCCCAGCCCATTTCACAGAAGAAACTTTGAAATTTAAATAGTTTAATACACCAAAACCCTTTATCCAGAATTCAACTGGAAGTCTGAAGCAACCAGCACCTGCGGATGCTTGAGACTCAAAGCAGAAACAGCAAGTTTCCTGGCCTATTTACAGGCAAAACACTACAGAATGCAGGATTCTGGGGCTCCCCCACCTATCCAAAGCCTTGGGGAAACTTTTATGCAAAAATCTGCCGGCAAGCGGGCAGGCAACCACGCCAGCCCCTCCCCACCACCATTCATGGCTACCATAAAAAAAATTGGAGGCCCCAACTTCAGCTCACTCTAGGCCACATTTCCAAAATTTGTTGCCAATATCTTGCCAATGCCTTGCAGACTGCTCCCAGACACTAGGATTGTTTGCAGAGGCCACCAGGCAGGACAGAGCCCACCTAAAGCACACAGGCTACCAGCAGTACAGACAGGTGAGGCCGCCAGCAGGGTGTGGAGTATATAGAGTGTGGGGATAGTTCAATATCAGCTAGGCCTATTTTTAACATTAAGTCTCACGCAAACCAGAAAGCACACTTATCCAGTGTCAGCCAATCTCTGTCAGTGCCGGATACTGGGGACTTTGCTGTACACTCCTTCACCTACAAATTTGGATCCTGAATTTTTAAAATAAGTTACCGTAACACTAAAGTCCTTAATACCTTTAGTTAGCATGCAAAATAGAACTTGCCTTATTTTCGGCATCAATGTTAGCACCATGCTCCAGTAGCTGCACTGCTACGGCCATAGATGGAATAAGAGCAGCAAGATGAAGGGCGGAATTTCCATTGACATCTACAATGTTGGGGTCTGCATCATGCTCCAATAGAATGGTAGCACAATGTTCCCGTTGACACTGTATAGCCTAGAAACAGAAACAAAATGCTATAGATATACACTTTACATAATATCACACCATCAATGACATTCGTTAGACACAAAACAGATACCTTGATGAGTGGAGATCGGCTGTCATTGTCACAAAGGTTTAGCTTAGCCTTGTTTTCTACTAACAACTTGACTGCATCTGAATGACCATTAGCAGCAGCAAGATGTAAAGGAGTCCTGAAAAAAATCAGATATCCATCATCAGTTATGTGATAAAACAAACCGGGTGTGTAATCCGTCTTTTATCAACATGGGCCTGATTCAATGCTGGGAGGAGAAGAATTCCCTGATGCCAATGAACTATCACATATCACACATACTTTACCATCTCATTCAATTCCTAAAGTTACCCCATGCATTAACACGATTGCTTTAGTGCTGCTTTTAGGTGTATGGTTTGGCAATAACATTACTTATATCCTATGGCCTATCCTATGCTATGTGACTTGAATACAGATTTTTTTAATATTATATTTTTAATCATAAAACAAACAAAAAAGTATGTTGGTCCCCTCCTTCCAAGCCTTTTTAATTCCTTTTTTAAAAAATATTGATCTAGATTTAAAGGGAACCTGAAGCGAGTCATATTTTTTTTTTTAAATAAACACATGACGTAGATGCAAATGAATATTACATACTAACCTCACCATCAGTTCCTCTCAGAAGCTCACCATTTTCTTCTTTAAGTGATCCCTTCCAGTTCTGACAATGGCCTCAATTCACTATGCTTATCTCCTGTATTTAATAACGTTTCTATAGTTATCACCATGGTGACGAAACATGTAGTATTCAGGAAACATTTTACCTCAGCAAACCTAAAGTTAACTCTTCTGTCTTTAAGTTAACTCTTCAATCCTTAAAATAACTCCAGCATTAAAGACAGGTTGTTAATTAACTGCATGTAAAAATAACTACAGAGGAGGTAACTTAAGGAATGAAGAGATAAGATAACTCTCTCACTGTGTGGAGGTACGTTTTCTCTTGCCTTATTATCTCCAGCATGATCTTAGTGAATTGAGGCCAATATTTTCTCAGAACTGAAATATGCCAGTTGCCGTCAGTTATATATTAGCAACTGTCAGTTACAACTGAATGTGCAAGGTAATATCCATGTTTCCCAATGGCTCAAGTGGGCAATATTACAGTTTAATAGTGTACTGACCAGGAAGCTGTTACGGTGTAATTGCCATTTTTAAAATGGAGGACGGAGAATTCCATTGATCACAGTGGACAAATGGGATGCAGGAGAGGAGTAGGTGATTGAGGAGTAGACTACATAGGAGGCAAGTATGACTTTTTATTTTCAGTTCAGGTTCTCTTTAAGACTCAAGAGGGATACAATGACTAGTACTGCTAATTTGACTTGAATTATGGTGTGGGACATTAAGCAAAACGTTTATTTGTATCTAGTATTTGTCAAAGAGTTTTCATGGTATTGGATGATTATTTTGCCTTTAACTATTTGTGGGAATGCATAAGAACTGATAATGCACTAATTCCCCTAAGAGGGGAACATGTCGGGGGCCTCCCTTGTTGAAGGCAGCTTCCAGATTAGTCACCCCCATGCTGGAGGCAAGGACGAGCTCTTCATCTTTAACCCTGAACACGGGTTCAGGAAGGGTGGTATGAGAGACAAATCCTGCCTGCTGTTAGAATGTAAGTATACTTGATTTCTAGCCTCATGTACTGAAGTCTAGTAAAATACTTGAGATACAGGTTCTCTTTAAGCAGAGTTTCTCGGAGAAGAAATGATGCGGCTTGTTACCAGGAACGTGTGCCTCTAGAAGGCCACATAATGGGTGTTTAGGTCGAACTGTACCTTGCAGAGTATCCACCAGGGAGACATGCAATTATGGTGCCTCATAAAAAAATAATAACATGGCAGTGCCAGCTGTGTAATTATGGCACACTTTTACCATGATTTAGCATGTTCAAATAGTGGCTATAAACTTAGCGGCATGCTTTAGCAGCGGTAGGGATGATACCCAGGAGGGTAGGTTAGTGTTAGGCATAGGTGGTGGGGGAGTTAGTGTTAGGCATAGGTGGGGGAACGGGTTAGTGTAAGGTTTAGGTGGTGAGGATTAGTGTTAGGCATAGGCAGGGGAAGGGGTAGTGTTAGGTGTAGGTGGTGGGGGGAGTTAGCGTTAGGCATAGGTGGGGGGTAATGTTAGGAATAGGTGGTGGTGAGGTTGGTGTTAGGCATAGGTGGGCTAGCAGTTTTTAATTCTGTATTATAGATTTTGTATTCCATAAAGTGAAATATTCTTTTACATATGCATGATATTTATTAATGCGTATACCCTACGCTACATATAGCTTCCTCATTGGTTGTTATTAGGCATAGGTGTGGTAGGTAGTGTCAGGCATTGGTGCGGGAGGGGGGTCTTAGTTTAAAGTGTAGGTAGGGAAGGGGCTATGGAAAAGCTTGGTTATGAAAGATAATAGAATATTGAGAATGTTACCAATAGTCTACTATCGGATACATCCGAGGCACAAAATGGAATTTAGGCATTGCCGTGCATCAAAATTTCCAAGGGCTATCCAAGCATCCTATCTAGGGCAATATCAGCCTGTTTCTGCAAAGAAAGGGCAAAAAGTTGGATTTGGCTTGGGAGAGGGGGAGTTAATACCGATGTCTTATTATTTTTTTTTTTATATAACTCAATTACCAAGCTGGAAAGAGGAAGTATCAGAGTTAAATGAAACGCACCCAGTCTTGCTGCTCGGTACTGCACCGCGAGGTCCTGAATTCAAGCACCTACACTGCTTTTAATGTACCAGGTTAGTAGTCCAGACACTGGCTACTTCCTGTACTACAGATTGCTATTGCCGTAGGCTGCAATCTTCTCAAAGAAGATGCCTTGTAATGTACATTTTGCAATCTGAATGATGTCATCTATTTACTAAGCAATTAAATAGTCTTTTAAGCCCCATCTACATGATGCGATTCTTTGTGCGATTCGTTTACCATTCTATTTACGATCCAATTAAATACGACATGTCCGATCGGGATTCGATTCAATTCGATTGCAAAACAATGGCAAATTGAATCGAATCCCTATCGAACATGTATGATTTAATTGGATTGTAAATAGAATCGTAATTGACTTGCACAAAGAATTGTATCATGTAGATGGGGCTTTAGATCAGTACCATAAGAAGGACTTTAAAGAGGAACTCCAGTGAAAATAATGTAATCAAAAAAAAAAGTGCTTCATTTTTACAATAATTATGTATAAATGATTTAGTCAGGGTTTGCTCATTGTAAAATTTTTCCTCTCCCAGATTCACATTCTGACATGTATCACATGGTGACATTTTTACTGTGGGCAGGTTATGTAGCTGCTGCTAGCTGTTTTGTCAGTTGGAGACAGCTGTAAGCAGCCATTTCCTGTCTGTGAACATTGTTACATTGTGACAGTTTGCCAAAAGTACCGCGGTACTCAGAGCTTCTTGTGGGAGGGGTTTCACCACAATATCAGTCATACAGCGCCCCCTGATGGTCTGTTTGTGAAATGCAATAGATTTCTCATGTAAAAGAGGTATCAGCTACTGATTGGGATAAATTAAAATTCTTGGTTGGAGTTCCTCTTTAACAACATATACACCAGATAGTGATAATTATTTTATTTCTGTATTGGTCCAAACATCATTAAAGGACCACTATCGCGAAAAAGAAAACCCTGAGAAACCCCCATGAGTCTGTACTGTCAGATTTTAATGCCTACTTTTTTCACCGGAGTGGTCCTTTAAAGTTTTCTTAATTATGTACACCAATGGCACTATATTGGTTACTTATGATTTTTTGTTGGCTCTGTTTCTTTGTTTGTTCTTAACTGTGTTTGGTACAAAATATTTTGTAAATCAGGTAAATATTTACAGTAAAAAGGTTTAGGTGGCCACTAATGGTCCAAATTCTAGCGAAAAATCATTAGAGCGATCAGAAATTCTGATCGGATCGGTTAAAAATAATCTCATTTGATGGGCACAATAGATTATGAAAGATTATAAAAAAAAAATCGTGAATGAGTTTTCTTCCGATCAGAATTTCTGATCGCTCAAACGATTTCTCACTAGAAATTGGACCATTAGTGTTCACATTTAGACTGACAGACAAAGATGTTGGGAAGGAATGATTTGGAAAGAAGGAATGATTTGTTAAGGATATTATTGTAACAAGCAATGTACATAGCATATACAGTACATAAATGAGTGAGCAATGTAATACAATTGTGTACCAGTGAAAAGGCAAGCATGGTATAGGGTTCCCATGTCATACAGTGCTAGATATCAGACATGCATCCTTTATCAGGTTTCTATAACAACCTTACTAAGGAGCTCTGTAAACACCAAGCATAGACACAAATTGCTACTGCAAGGAATTGACAGCTTACAGATAAGCTACCCAAGAGAATTATGTGTTTACTGAAAGTTTAACCAGAAGATCTGAGGCACATTTCAAATGTTTCTGTGGTAATTAGCAGAAATATCTGGAAGCAAATGACTGATCCACTATACCATGTTCAAACCCTTTCTTGTGTGTACATGTAGTGACACCGGGAAATTCGGGCACAGTGTAAAGCCGAAAAATGGGTCACCCTGCTCCTGAAAATGTCCCGGCCACAGTGGATTGTTCACCGCGGCCGAATTACACTGTTTTTATTGTAATTTGGGCACCGTCTCTCAGCCGCACCCAAACTACTGCCTGAGCGCCACCTATAGCCATAATACCCATTACGGCCTCTCGCTCTGCAGTCGGTATGACAGCAGAGCTCTATGAGCCGGTCAGGAGCCAATTTCATTGGCACATGACCCTGTGATCACTATAAGCCGATCTCAGGGTCAGGACAATCATAGTGACCACAGGGTCAGGAGCCAATGAAATTGGCTCCTGACTGGTTCAAGGACATGAAATAAACCCCCCCCCCCCCCCCCCCAAAAAAAAAAAAAAAAAAAACAATGCTACATGATCTGGGGGGCTGAATTGCTTTCATTTCCGTGACCTCTGGGGTCACAACGCTGGAAGGAGAGCGAGCTGCTCTTTCAGCGTCCAAGGAAGAGGGGGAGCAGCCAGGGACAGAGAGCTGTCCAATGGCAGCTAGGGAAAGCCTACAAAAATGCTCCCAGTGGGCATTTTGAGCAGGGAATCTCGCTCTTCCTTTCCTCTCGAGATTAGCAACAATCATTGTCGCCCATTTTGGGGTTTATAGCGTGGTGGTGGTGGTGGGGGCAGAGACATGTCATGAGGCAGGGAGCATGCCTGTGTCCCATCTAACCCCCCACTGCACCGCCTCGGGTACACTTTAAAGAGGAACTGTAACATAAAAAGATCCCCTGGGGGGTACTCACCTCGGGTGGGGGAAGCCTCCGGATCCTAATGAGGCTTCCCACGCCGTCCTCCATCCGTCAGGGGTCTCGCTGCAGCCCTCCGTGGAGTCCGGGCAGCGGTGACGTCATTATTTACCTTCCTGGCTCCTGCGCAGGCGCTCTGACGGCTGTCGGCTCCGAACTACACGGAAATACCCGATCGCCGTCGGGTCCGCTCTACTGCGCAGGCGCAAGTTTCCTGCGCCTGCGCAGTAGAGCGGACCCGAATGAGATTGGGTATTTCCGTGTAGTTCGGAATGGAAAGCCGCCACAGCGCCCCCGCTGGAGCCAGCAAAGGTAAATATTGAAATGACAGTCGGCACAGTCGCCGGCTGTTCGGAGGGCTGCGGAGAGACCCCCGTGGGACAGAGGACGGCGTGGGAAGCCTCATTAGGATCCGGAGGCTTCCCCCACCCGAGGTGAGTACCCCCCAGGGGATCTTTTGAATGTTACAGAGTCTCTTTAAAGAGTTGATTTGCATATTCGGGAATCATGCATCAAGGGAAACCACAGTTGCTCACTTAAAACTGAATTATCGTAAATATCTTCTGTTACAAGAAGGCAAACCATACTAAGCATTGCTTTTTATTAGGAGGGCTTATCGGGCTCTTTTAGCACTTTCCTAGTGGTTCTGGATTGCCATGAGCTATCGTGGTATTCTGTAGTAAATTATTAGAGAAACAGATGTGTGTATAGCCAGTTTAAGGCCCTTCTGTTTCCTGTTAAAGCATCATCACTATGGCTGTTAATAGTGGATGTGCAGAGATAACACAGCAAGTCCTGCAGATGGGTTCTTGTAGTTAGAGTACTACTCCAGCGTTCATACGTTATATTCAGTGGCCCTTTAGCAAAGCAGTCAGAGTATATACAATTCAGTGTGAAGCACCATTAGACACCAAGATGCATTGAAAAAGAACACTACTTTTTCGATACTAGATTTAGGCTAGCGACACACCAGGACGTTGCGTTTAGGGGACGTTATAGGGCACATAACGTGCCCCTAACGCAACGCCTGGTGCTCTCTGGTGTGGACGTCTGAGTGAGCCGCGTTGTGCAGCTCACTCTGGCGTCCGTGATGCGTACTCTTGGACACATGCGGCATCACGTGGTCCCGCCCGGCCAATCATCACACAGAGCGGCCGCTCCAGGAAGCAAACACTGCACGTCACTGAGTGCAGTGAATATTAATTAGCCATGTGCCCGGCCGCTCTCCCCTCCTCCCCAACATGACTGAGCATGTGCAAAAAGTCTAACGCGGCTTAGCCGCGTAGAACACACAGCATGCAGCACTTTGCTGCGTTACAATGTAACGCAACGTGGGCAGTGTAAACAGCCCACTTGTGTTACATTGCTGTGCGTTGGGGGAGCGTTACACGCTGCACTAACGTGCGCCTGTAACGTCCCTGTGTGCAAGAAGCCTAAAAGCAGCCCAATGTCCTATTCTGATTATAAAAGATTATGAAAAAAAATACAAAGAATGAAGAAGCATCTCGCAGAAATGCCCTTATTACAAGGTCTGTGGAGATAAAACCCTGATAATCTTAGCTTTACCTTACACAAACTATCAACACTTTTTTTGTATCAACATGTAAGCAAGTAAAATCAAAATGATTTAAGTGCAACTGAGGAATGATCAAGGGACAGAACTTTTCACTCCTAAACAAACACACTGGATGCAGCAATGAGGCTTATAACAGCACTCTTAAGAAAATATCAAATGACAAGAACATTCCAAGCAACATATATATTTGATAGATGGAAAGTAAGATAAGAGAAGCAAGTTCTGCGGAATGTGAAATGCTGGAATGTCCCCACAACAATACACTGAGTAGATCGTTTTTTGTGAAAAGACATGAGAGGGCACACAAATGAGCACCTTGGATATTTAACAAAGGATGTTTGCAGCGGTTACCATGGCAGTGTGTACACCGAAGATGCCCTCATACAGGGGAAATGCATGCTGAAAGCAATGTAATCGTTAACATTTTGTAACTGAAACGTTACACAACATCACAGCAAAAAAGCCAGGCAAACAGTACTAGGATAAAGAGTAATCTAATTATAATTAAGTAGAGCTTAAACAAATCCGGAGTTCATATACTGCAGCTCCTCCACATAATATCCCACTATTATGTATCACATATCTTAACAGTTCTCTTCACAGATCTGTTTCCCAATCCCCAGTTCATATGGAACACTGCAAAGCTAGCCTATTTACCATAGATTTATTTAAACTAAAAACTGAAAAGCTACGAGAGCATAAATATTCATTCGCTTTGCTATAACCTCCCCTCTTCTACCCCCCAATCATTAGTTGATCAGGGTCCACAGTGCAGTCAAAGTGTCACATGATGTGGGAATAAATAGACCTAGAAAAAGTTGTGAAGAAGCATAGATCAAGGTTGGGTCACAATTTTCAATATACCATGGAGCTGCGCTAAAATATAACGGACCTGTCTCAAACTGGGCAGGGAGGGAGTATTAATCAGAGATACAACATAGACACCAAGGGCAGTCACTGCAGAGATGAGCAGAGAACACTTCAATTTCTGCACTCCATAGAGCAGGCTTTATAGAGGGAAAATCCATTGTTAAAATAAAAAAGAATGTTTCACGTTTGCACAACAGCCTTTTCAAACACGTAGAAAAAAGGTCTGTGGTGAGATGGGACTAAAAATTCAAGCAAACCTGTAACCTGCCAGATACCCTTTTCCTCTTCGTGCTCTTGTCCATGTATGAGAGCGACCATATTGAGCATATGGTAGCACTGGTAGATGGATGGGAGTACAGTCATGAAAGCATATCCAACAAGCCCTTATCGAATATGCTTAGAGGGTCTCAGTACTGAATTGGTGGGCTCTAGGAGGATCGGGGGAAGCCTCTGGGCTAGTCATTTCCACAGTGAAGCATGGAGGTTGCAGCATCATACTGTAGGGAATTCAATCAGCAGGGACAATAGAACTGGTTAAGCTTAACCAGTTCTATTGTCCCCGCTGATTGAATTCCCTACAGTATGATGCTGCAACCTCCATGCTTCACTGTGGAAATGACTAGCCCAGAGGCTTCTTCGATCCTCCTAGAGCCCACCAATTCAGTACTGAGACCCTCTAAGCATATCCGATAAGGGCACAGGTTGGATGGCTGCAGGGGGCTGATAAAAGCCCCAGGTAAGTGAAACTCATTTTTCCTCATTGGGTTTAGGTTCCTTTTAAAGTGCACGTGGATGAAACTAAATATAAGGCAATTCTTCAAACAAATCTGTGACTTCAATAAGTAAAGTTGGAAGCCTTTAGATGGTCCAAAGCCTTCCCATATCCTCCTCTACCCCACTGCTGCTGGCCGTGAACCTCTTATTATTTGCGGCTGCGCACCTGTCCATGTACAAGCTCAAGCATGCTATATGTGCATGACTACTGTCCGCACCTGCCCAGTAGCATGAAGCCGCTTGTGCATGGAGGATAAAGCCTTGCACTAGTGGTTTCATGATACTGCATAGGTGTGGACCATACTCATGCGTGCGTATCATGGCTACACGGATGGAAGCATAACAACTGCAGCATACAAGCCCTACAGCCCTTACCGTCCTCCACGATTGTCCGCAATTGCCCCAGAAAAGTCCTCCAGTCAAAGCCAGTTGGTGCATGCACAGTCCGGCCGTGCGTGCTCCCATCGCAGGAGCGGACAGCTCCAGTCACCGGGAGCACGTGTGTGGCCTGGCTGCACATGCGCACTTGGACCTGGACCAGAGGACTTTCTAAGGCCAGTTGCAGGCGATCCAGGTGGCGGAAGAGGATAGTGAGGGAACAATCCGCCTGGAGGGGGCAGGAGGCAGCCCCAGGTATGTATATTTTTTTTCTCTTGCCCCTTTTCAGGTTTACTTTAAAGGTAAACCTGAGATAAGGAAAAAGTAAAAAAAAAGTTATTCATACCTGGTTAATCTCTATGATCCCCAGACACTCGCTTACCTGCATATAATTGATTGGCCTACATTGTGCTCTGAGGAAAGTTACCCACTGTGGCCCTGAAACAATTGTCAGCAATCATTTTGTGGACTGCTAATGGAATTAATTTAGCTGTCATTATGTAAATATTGGTGTGCTAACCACAACAGTGGGAAAGCGCAGCATTCAGGCGAGATGATTCGCTATACCGGATGTGTCACAGACGTGTCGGGACGATTGTAGACACACACGATTATTGACAGAGGCGGAGTCTTTAGCAGCTGCCTCAGCTGAGTTTAATCTGTGTGTTTGGACCTTTAGGTCGCATTGGGACGTTATGGTCGCACGTTATAAAGTCTTAGAATGCAGCTTACTGCACTGTAATGCTAAACCTATGGGCTGTTCACAGTGCAACGTTAAAGTCGCATTAAAAAAATGTTGCGTTGTGGTAACTCACTGCTTGCAGTGCATTTCCTCTTAACGCAGACACGTTGCGATTTTAACAACGCATTAAAACGCAACTTCCCACTGTGTATACAGCCTAAGTCTGGCAAGCGATTCATCTCTCCTCAACTGGAAAGTCAATAAAGTAATGATGATCTATTCTCTTCCTCGTCTTAGCAAAATTCGATCAAAAATGAATCTATCCAATAGTGCTTTGCCGTTGCCTGCTCAGCCAAGATTTTATAACTTTCCTGTTCATCCTTTCAATATGTAAACTGCCTAAAGTCAAAAGGAAGCTGTGCATTGTATGTTGGGGGCAATAGATTCCCAGCTGATTTGATCAGTGATCGAGCTGGCTCTAAAAACTGATACTGTATGTGGATGGGCTAGTGTAGTTTCAATAAAACAGAACTTGCAATCTGGCAGTGACAGCAATTATCCTGATCTGCTGTCATAAGATTCAATTTCCAGTTTAACTTGAAACTAACAGGATAGCCTTAGCTGCACAGCACTGGTTTTACAATAAATCAAGCAATACAGAACTACTGTATACAGTTTTCTATAGGATTCTAGCATAATTCTGTAAGAAACTTGCTAGAAATCCAGTAGGTGCAGGCAGTATATAGGGCTGTGCACCTTTCATTACTTGGCAATTTGTATGGTTGAGGAATTGTGACTGAGAAGGAGTCTGATCATACTGCCTCAGATCTGCCAGGGCATGCTTACATTTGTAGTTCTGCAGCAAAAAAAAATTTCTGGAAAAAAATTTCCTGGGAAGATGTGCATAGCCTAAGCAGCAGCAGAACTTGTAGCATCTTTGATGCTAATGTTATCCAGCGCTACTGCTGATAACGGTCACATAGAAAGAAACATGCAACTGCAGAGACAGAGCTATAATAGTAATTATGTATTTTATTTTAATAATTGTGCTACAAAGCTGCAGGCGTGACATGGTCCTTATTCATCATGCACGAATTGGAATGTGCTTCCTCACCGGTTCTCTTTATCCAGCTGGTTTACGTCGTGCTTGTGCAGCAGCTGCCTGATCTTGGCCACATCCCCGGTGGAGGCTGCTCGGTGTAACTTGCTCAGGTCCTTCTCCCGCAGCTCATAGCCCGCAGAGCGCACGCTGCCCGTCTCCGATGGGCTGGGAGAGGCTCCGCTCTTCTTCTTCTTGCCAATGCCGAAGAACTTCTTCATCTTGCAGAACTAGAGAGTGTGGGGCGCCCAGCACGGAGAGCCCGGACTACCTCCTCGCTGGCCGCCTATAGCCCATGCCGACTGATGCCAGCTCAGTCTATCAGTAACACCCCCTGGAGACTCCTCCGTGCCCACCCCGGCTCATCACAACACGGCCCTGCAGCCAGTTACCAAGCCCTGCCCCCCACGCGTAGCTCCGTTACTAAAGACACCAGCCAATTAGCAAGAACCTTCCTTTACTGAGCAGTGACGTCACACACCGAAACATTTTCTGCGCTGTACACATGAGCAGCAGCTTCCTGTCCGCTTCTCAGCAGTCATTTTCCCGAAGACAGCAGCGGAGGACTGCTGAGCTGAGGCGCTGCTGCTGGTCACTCTCTCGTAACTTGACAAGGGAAAATATAGCGGACCACTTTAGGCGTGAATTATCAAAGTATAAATAGAAAGTGCTCATAATTTGAATATCAAAAATTATAAACCTAAGCAAACCAGAACTTAAAATTAAAAGTCAAAATAAACATGCACACATCATACTTAGCTACTGCATAGTCTACTAATCAATCTCTTTCTACTCTCCTGCATGCTTTTTGTCCACTGTGATCAATGGAATTTTGGGTTAGCATACTGTTAAATTGTAATATTGCTCACTTGAGCCATAGGAAAACATCAACATTATCTTGCACATCAGTTGTCCTTTCAGTTATAACTGACAGCAACTCATATATTTCAGTTCTGAGAAAATCTTGTCAGAACTGGAAGGAATCATTGTTAGAACATAATGGTGAGCTTCTGAGAAGAACTGATGGCAAGGTAGGTACGTATTATTAATTTGCAGGTATATCTTGTGTTTATTTTAAATAATTTTACTCGGTTCAGGTTCACTTTAAAGATACATCTGGGGGTCTGAAAAAGAAAAGTTTCACTTACCCGGGGCTTCTTCCAGCCCCTAGAAGTCTGTTAGGTCTCTCTGATCCAGGCCTTTCCCCTCTGTAGGATTGCAACCCACGGCTGGGTCGGGATCTTATGTGCGGGCGCACTGCACGTCTCTTGTGATCGCGCTCCCTTCACCATATTTACATTTATTATACTTATAAAATTAACAGCACTATATGTAGCTGGGAGTACATAGCTATTCGTAATTGAAATTTAAATTAGACAGCACTGCGGCAGAGGGGTATTAACTTACCCATACCACCGCCTAATCTAATGCGCTCCACTCGTAATCCAGATCACGTTCCACGTCACTACCATGCTTGCATTGGGTCACTCCCATGCTTTTCTGGGTTGAAGGAGGAAGCATAGGAACAGGGCCGCTTCTAGACTTTTTGCTGCCTGAGGCAAACTTGTGATGATGCAACCCCCACCCCCCTGATTTTTGAATGATCGCACAGCACCTAACAATTTACTCTGCTGCATTTAATGTTCTCACATGACATGCTGCAGCTCAACACAACAACAAAATGGGGCTGGCTGTGAGTCTGTGACAAACAAACTGCTCACCCTCAGCCACTCCATTCCTCTTTAGGAAGGTACACACAGTACAGAAATGCTGCTCCTGAAATCCCTGCGCCTGATGCAAATGTTTCACCTTGCTTCATGAGAAAACCAGCCCTGCATACGAATGACAGGGAATGCGAATGGAGTGCATCGGCTAAAATGGCATGGGTAAGTTAACCCCTCCCCCTCTGCCACGGGCAACACTGTCTAATTGAAATTTTGATTACGAGCAGCTATGTACTCATAGCTACTTGTAGTGCACAACACTAGTGGGAAAGCCTCTAGTCGGTCCTGAAACTCCCGGGATCCTCCAAGAGCAATGCAGAAAGACAGTTCCAGGAGAGCCTGGCGTGCATCAGTGGTTGTCGGTTGAGTGGTGGAGAGCTTTGTGGCTCTAGCGGACGTTGGGTGCCAGCGATGGATGCATGCACATCTCCCGGGGGAGCGAGACAGCAGTGCTGTGGTGCTGAAGGACAGCAAACAGCGCAAAACCTCACTTCCCATTGCACTGCACTCATGAGCATTGCTCAGGTGAATAGCTAGTGTTCCCTTCAATATTGCTCTTAACCCTCGTCATCATGTGAGTGAAGCCTGCAATTGAATTTGCTGGTAATCCTCCTGCGATGACTAGGTGGTAAGTAGCTCGCATGTGCAATCTGCTTGCAAATGTACATTTTGCAGACGTACCTCATTCCAGTTGGTTGCCAAACAACAATTAGTTGGCCTTCTTTTTCAAAGATTTTGAATCCGATAGTGTTGATGATATTTAGGTTTTGTCACTAGTAGAGATCAGGGCATATTCTGGCCTTTTTGTCACCCCAGGCAAGAAAACCTGTGTCATCCCCCCCATCACCACATGAAGGAGAACTACATCTCCTAGCATACATTGTGCATCCCCAGCATGCATTGCATGTCTGAGGACATAATTAACTGGCTGGAATCTGCAGTTTCTACTTCAGGGGAGATTAGACTTGGGCTTACCTATTGAAATGGGGGGCTATGAAGATAAGGTAAGAAAATGCCTTCTTTATCTCCCAAAGCACACACAATTTACAGTGCTCCCCTAGGGGGAGGTTGTTTAAAAAAATTATAGTTTAATGCCCAGATCCCTTTAAAGTCAACTGGAAAAAGAAAACAACTCAGAAACGCAGATTAGTGCTAAGAAGCTCTGCTCTACACTGAATCACCACCACTCGTCAGTCAGGAGCAACAGCTGGATGAGCAGCATGCTGTGCACAGTGAGTCACACGCTGTACACACACTAACCCAGTGCTGTTCCAGCTGCTGCTCCTCCTCCCCACCCGAGTGTCTGACAAGCTCCTGGATTCCCTGGCATCTTCTCTTCAATGCCCATGATCTTTGCTGCACTTTGCCCATTCAGTCTTCAACTATTAAATTCCACGCTGCATGTGACGTCACAACAGAGGCAGTGCATGCACTCATGTGGGGAAGGGGACAGGTCAGAGCGGCATGTATCATCTAATGGCCTTGAGGCCATACTGAAATGTGAAAGGCTGTTAAGTATCTTCAGGTGTGTCGTTGACCTCCCCACTGAGGTTAGAATCTCCCCTAGCACAGAGTCTAAGTGACCACGGGTCTTCACCAGAGGCCCCGCAAGGAAAGCTGGACTTCGCTGCCTAGTGCCCACCAGGTTGCACTCAGAGAGACTCTAACAGTGGTTCAGAGAACAATTGACACAGCGTTGTAGAACTGTAGCAGAACAAGCGTAATCGTAGGACAAGCCAAGGTCAGGACAGGCAGCAGAAAGTGTAATCGTGAGACAGGCCAGAGATCGGGACAGGCAGCAGACAAGCGTAATCGGAGGACAAGCCAAGGCTCGGTGCAGGCGGACAACAAGCAATGGTTAGGAACAAGACAGAAGTCAAAACACGGGAAGTCAATCAGGAACTGCGAGCTAAGTACAGGTACTAAACTAGCAAAGCTGCACGAACTGACAGCACCTATTGCAAAGTGAGACTGGCTTTTATAGGCCAGCCACTGTTTTTGGGCGACAAACTCAAATCTCGCGCATGCGCAGATGCGAATGTAATTACGCGTGAACGCTTATAATAGTCCGCGTTCATGCGTGCGCCAATACAGAAATAATCACCGGATGTGACGCCAAACGGCGTCACCCAACGGGAGAGGAACAGCAGAGCGAGGCCTGGCCAGCGTGCACACTTGGAAGCAAAGTGCCATGACAGTGAGTATAACAAAGGCAGAGCGGCACGGTAAACACGGCCGCGTACACAGCGAGCAGGTGCTTCAGACAGTGATCTTAATTATCACCATCAGCAGGCACTGCAGTGTGCCCATTAGAACCAACTGTACTCCAGGCAATGACCTGGAGCGATTTTTGTTAACAACGGCTCTGGTAGAGTTGGTCATTGAGATTAGTAATGTTTCCAGCTTCCATGCAGGAATTGCATGCAGCTTCGAGTTGGTCCATTGAAATCACTTTCCTGATGGTTTTGGATTGTTCCAGTTCCAAGTCATATACAATTTGCATGCAAACCAAAAAAATTATCATCTCATTGACCATCTCTAGTGAGAAGTACATTAGCTTACATTCAACCCAGCCATCTGGCACAAAATAAAGAAGGATATTTCCTCCGGGGGTTATTAACCACCTCAGGGATGTAGAATATATTCATGCTTTACTTGTACCACCATGTCAGAGGGAGATTTCCACTCTTTGAACATTTAGGTAGTTTACTATTCAAATGTGCATATTATGAGTATCCCTGATCCTTAGGAAGATGGCCGTCAGCCATTGAAACATGTCGATCTAAAAGGAGTTTTGAGCAAGCTGATAGAGAAGCTACCAGTGTGGACACACTTGCATTATCCGCAGGCTGCTAATACGAGCCTGGAGACTGACAGCCGCGTTGGAAAGCAAGTTGGAATGCAATAAACTCCAGGGGGAAGTGACGTCACTCCCAGTCAACCACTTGCCCGGAAGCTGTAGTAGGCAGAGCTGATTTCACCGCTACTGTACTGCTGGAACTACGCGGATACAGTTACGCATAGGAAGCGGACGTACTGCACTCTGAGTGGGGGACTTAGTGCGAGGCTACCGGCCGGAGCCCGCATGGAGAGAATCAATAACTGTTAGAAGATGCGTGAGTAACCTTATGAGAAACGCGATTAAGCACTGCTATTGCAAGCACTCCTAACAAAAGCTATTTGGCAGCTCTATTAGAGTGGCAGACTATAGTGTTACAGCAGACTATAGTGCTACACAGAACTTGTGAGGGCAATTTTTGAGCAGAAGAGATCTATATATGTGTACATTTTTTCTTATTTAGGTTATTTTTATCATTTTTTGTCTCTTTTGGATCAGGTGGCTCCATTGTGTGCAAGCTGTGAGTGATTTATGCATGTGAGAACACGGCATAGGAGAGTGCATACCTAATAATAGTATGAAATATGTGAGTGAATGCTGTTGGTTTGAAATACTTAGATGAACATTGTTTTAATTGTGAGCAAGCCTGGCATTTTTATCAGACCTTATTATTTATGTGAAATTGTACTTTTAATAAACAAATGTATATACCTAGAAAAACTGACGTTATCCTATCATATATATATTGGATTGTGTGCATAATAACTATACACCCGGTATAGTCCAGCCAGTGGTGGCTGGATAGTGTAGTGGTTAAGGGCTCTGCCTTTGATACAGGCAACCAGGGTTCGAGTCTTGGCTCTGCCTGTTCGTAGCGCCATCCTCTGTATTAACATATTATGAGTATCCCTCTGCATTCCCCATACATTTACATGATCTCTTTATCAGGGCCGGTTCTAGCTACAGTGGGGCCCTAGGGCAACACTTAATCTGAGGGCCCCCTGCCACCAACTCCCCCAACAAAGTCCACTGCGGGGGAGCCAAGGTGGAAAGATTCTGTTCACAGAGACACAGACAGACCCACGCAGAAGACTACACTGAAGCAAGTCACATATTTAGAGCCTCTTTAAAAGGGCTCAAAGGTAATATCCAGGCTGCATAAAAAAAAAATCTACTTACCCGGGGCCTCCTCCAGCCCCTGGCAGCCACTATGTCCCATGCCACAGCTCCACTCTAAGCTGCTGGCTCTCGGTCTGCTCAAGGTCGTCCTCTACTGCGCCTGTGCGAGCACCCCTGTCAATCAAGTCCATGTCCGGAGCGCAGGCACAGAACTACTGAGCCTGCGCAGTACACTCCAGACAATATGGACTTGATTGACAGCAGCCCTCGCGCAGGCGCAGTAGAGGATAGAGTGACCAGACGTCCCGGATTGCCCAGGACGCGTCCCGGATTCGGGGTCCGCTGTCCCAGGCAGCATGAGGTCCCGGGAAACGTCCCGCTTTCAGCAGCGGGACGTCCCGGCCTCGGGACTCTGGCCACTCTATATTCATGAACTGGCAGCGGCGTCTATAGACGCCGTGCCAGTTCATTGCCCGCAGCCCCGCTCCAGCCTAACTGTCTTCCGGTGTTCTGACACTGGCAGGCGAGCAGGGCTACGGCAAGATGGCTGCCGGAGCCCTGTACTGGAGACTATTTGTGTCTCCAGTACAGGGCTTCGGGCGCCATCTTGCCGTAGCCCTGTCAGCGCGGGAGAAAAGATCAGCAGCAAGATGGTCCCGGGAGCAGCGCGCTAGAAGCTGGAGACTTCTGCCAGGTGAGTAAATGCTTTCTTTTCCAGGTGAAATGTTTGCCCGCATTGCTTTTTTTTTCCAGGTGAAATGTTTGCCCGCATTGCGTTTCTTTTCCAGGTGAAATGTTTGCCCGCATTGCGGTTTTTTTTCCAGGTGAAATGTTTGCCCGCATTGCGTTTCTTTTCCAGGTGAAATGTTTGCCCGCATTGCGTTTCTTTTCTGGTGAAATGTTTGCCCGCATTGCGTTTCTTTTCTGGTGAAATGTTTGCCCGCATTGCGTTTCTTTTCTGGTGAAATGTTTGCCCGCATTGCGTTTCTTTTCTGGTGAAATGTTTGCCCGCATTGCATTTCTTTTCTGGTGAAATGTTTGCCCGCATTGCGTTTATTTTCTGGTGAAATGTTTGCTTGCATTGCGTTAATTTTCTGGTGAAATGTTTTCCCGCATTGCGTTTCTTTTCTGGTGAAATGTTTGCCCGCATTGCGTTTATTTTCTGGTGAAATGTTTGCCCGCATTGCGTTAATTTTCTGGTGAAATGTTTGCCCGCATTGCGTTAATTTTCTTGTGAAATGTTTGCCCGCATTGCATTTATTTTGTACTGAAATGTTGGCCGCATTGCGTTTATTTTGTACTGACATGTTGGCCGCATTGCGTTAATTTTGTACTGACATGTTTGCCCGCATTGCGTTTATTTTGTACTGACATGTTGGCCGCATTGCGTTTATTTTGTACTGACATGTTTGCCCGCATTGCGTTTATTTTGTACTGACATGTTTGCCCGCATTGCGTTTATTTTGTACTGACATGTTTGCCCGCATTGCGTTTATTTTATACTGACATGTTGCCCGCATTGCATTTATTTTGTGCTGACATGTTGCCCATTGCGTTTATTTTCTGGTGTCCGGGGTAACTGTTACTGCATTTATTATTTAATGGTCATAGATGACTATGTTTGCTGCTTTGTGGTTACGGTATACTATTAGCATCACACAGTTTCTGCACACCCATGGTGCAAAGTCTCGTTTGTCTTATGCCTCGCTGTTACATCATTACGTTAGCTCCGCCCATACAATGTCATGGCTACGCCCATTTTTCACCGCGGCGCAGGCCCCCCCCCCAGTCTTCGTTGCTGCGCGCTCCTCAGTCCTCCCCACTTTTCAGCGCCCCCTACCCCCCCCTCCCCACGCCCCCCCTCCCCGTCCCAGGTTGGACCCACAAAAATCTGGTCACTCTAGTAGAGGATGACCTGGCAAGGTCGGCCTCTGCACCGGAGCGGACCAGGAGCCAGCAGCTTTGAGTGGAGCTGTGGCGTGGGACATAGCGGCTGTTAGTGGCTTCCAGGGGTTGGAGGAGGCCCCGGGTAAGTAGATTTTTTTTAAACAGCCTGGATATTACCTTTAATTCAATGCACAATTTGCAGCAGAGGCAGGGTTAATAGACTGTGTAAGATGCAGCACAGCCAGTATATAATGTATATAATCCAGTGCAGCACTGGATGGGTTAAAGGTATGCACTGTATCATGTAGCACAGACAGAAAATCATTATTAGAGCCCCGACAACTGCTGGAAGGGTTAATGGAATGCATTAGAAGAGCCAGAGACAGACCTCTGTGTAGCTCGGGAGGGGTTAATGGAAGGTGAGTGACCGCATAAGTGACACTTTGTAACAAGTTATAAGTCTCTTTTGAAAACTCTCCCTCCCACCCCCCACCAGAACAGACAGAGAGCAATTAAGCCTGACTCACCAGCACAGGCAGGCACATCAGATTCCATCCAGCCAGCACTAACAGCATGCTTTCCTCTTCACAGGCATGGACGCACAGATGTGACATCTATGCCTGCATCACATGGGGGCGCTGCGCTATGGCTGGCTGTGTATATGTAACACAGCCAGCCAAGGAACCAAGGAGACCAGGACGTCAGGAGGAATCAGTTATGTATGCCCTCGGCTCCCCGACCCACATTCCCATCACCGCCCACAACGGCACCCAGCCCAGGCAGACCACACACACTGAGCAGGCAGCAGCCGGCCAAAGCATCCGGTGGCTGCTGCAGCCAGAACATCTTCTTTGGCTGGCAAAGGGGTCCTCCAAGAACTCTGGGGCCTAGGGGCAGTTGCCGCCTTTGCCTTACTTGTAGCGCTGTCCCTGCTCTTTATTCAGTCCTATTCAAATTTTTTTTAAGTTGAAGTTTATTGAAAATTTTAAGTACGGTACATTATAACAACATTGCAATAAGCCCCCAACAACCCCCCACCCTCTGTCCCTTTACCAAAATCTAGTGCACTGGTCAATCAAAGGAAGAGCCCTCGGTTAGATCACCACTTTATCCCTCCAACCCACAACCTAAATTATAGTGTAGTATAGTGTAGTTGGGGTCCTATGACAAAGGAACTATCCATAGTATAATGCAAGGCTGTATAATCTATCCATCTCTGCCACACTTTCTCAAACATGCGTGGGCTGTTTCAATTAAGGTATATAAGTTTATACCATGTCATAGTGCTACTCATTCTTTTGGACCACGAAGAGGTAGAGGGAAAAGATTCAGTGTACCACTTATGAAAGATCTTAATAGTAAATGGAGATCCAAAGCAGTGGCCGGCACACAATAGGCTGGGCACAGTACCTGGGATCCTAAAACTCACTAGGTGCTCACAGCAGAAGATTCAATTTGCAAGTGGAGAAAAGACAGTGCTGGACCCTCCATGTCAATGCTTAAGGGTTTATTCCATCAGGTACAAGGTTACATTACAGGCAGAGCGAGGGGGTACAGAAAGTCTAACAGCCGTTTCACAGGTGTAATACCCGCTTCCTCATAGACTAGTCTTTGAGGAAGCGGGTATTACACCCGTGAAACGGCTGTTAGACTTTATGAAAGATCTTGTGTCTACCATAGAAACACATAATTTTGACTAAGATGGTTTGGTGAGAGGAAAGGGTGGAGTCAGTGTAGAGTCCCAAGAGGATGGCTCTGGGGTCCACCACAACCATCCTATCTACATCACCTATGTTAAAGTGCTGGCCAGTCTAGACTAAAAGTCTTGGAGCACTGGACAGCTCCAGAACATATGGAAGAAACTCCCTCTATCCATTTTGCATTTCAGACATGTGTCAGGCTTGTCAGAATAGTATACATGCAATTGTTGTGGGGTATGATAGGACCGATACACTAGCTTCAAATGGTCATATCTATCAGTAGCATAAATTAGAACCCCACTCATACTTTTTAGGACATCTACCTATTCCTCCCCAGACAAAGGCCCTACCCTACATCTGAAGACCACTTGACCCGGCCTTTGTCAAGTCTAAGGGTAAATTGGGGGACCAATCTCATACAGATCTCTAAAAACAGTTTTTCGATCCTTTCACAAATCAGGAGATTTTCTATTTCATCAAACTCCCATGTCCAGCTACCCGGAAACCAAGCACTCCAGGAATCTCAAAATCGTATTGGTAGGCTGCTGGTATCTGAGTTTGAGCTCATTAAAGGGGAACTAAAGTGAGAAGAATATGGAGGCTGCCATATTTATTTCCTTTTAAGTAATACACCTTGCCTGTCAGCCCTGCTGATCTATATGGCTGCGGAAGTGTCTGAATCAGACCAGAAACAAGCATGCAGCTAATCTTTCAGATCTGACATTAATGTCAGAAATGCCAGATCTGCTTCATGCTTGTTCAGAGTCTATGGCTAAAAGTATTGGAGGCAGAGAATCAGTGAGACAGCCAGGCAATGTGCATTGTTAAAAAGGAAATAAATATGTCAGCCTCCATATCCCTCTTGCTTCAGTTGCCCTTTAAAGGTCAACAACTTGCCCTGTGGGGCCAGCTGCTCCACTTGTTTCATTCCACATCTGGCCCATATCTGCGGGTCTGGGACATTCACGAAATGGCCAAGCCTGGGATTTCTCCAGATGCGGGTATAAGAAGAGAGGGTATTGGGCTTCTCAAACTTTGCCTTGGTGGTTTCCCACTCCTTGATTGTGGTCTGCATGGAGGGTGTGATCTCAGAATACCAATTAACCTCCCTAAAAAGGAGGTTAGTAAGGAACCCACCACTGCAGCCTCTAAACTAGCTACCGTACTTCTCTTGTCTTAGGTGAACCACCATCTAGTAGTGGCCAGGACTGACACCATAGAGTATTTTCTCCGGTCGGGGAGTGCCAGTGCCAGTCCCCTTCCATCAAGTGGGAGCTGCATTGTAGCAAGGAAGAGCTTGGGGAGATCAGAGAAACCTAGAAGTTATTGATTCAATTTTGTGGAACATCAGCTGCGGCATCCATACTGGGAACTAGACAAGAGTATCTTGGACAGGTTCATCCGTCCCACGAATGACAGTAACGGTCTATTATAGGCTGAAAATTAAGGGGAATGTAGGTCAGTCAGCACCCTTTAGTTGCATTGAGGAATGACACGTCACCTGGCTGACTTGTGGGCGACTTGTTTATGTAAAGAAAAGGCCTGTAAGTGCAGCGCAGAGGAATCTGCAAGGCCGCACATGATAGAGTAGCCTGCCAGGAAGTAGAGGGTTAAGTTTAGTGGGCAGATGCCGAAAAGGAGGAGGTGGAGTTGGTTAGGTAGTTTGAAGAAGGCGGGGGGTGGAGTTACACAGACGGGCTTTAGGCGGAAAGCTGGAAGGACGTGACTTGCCTGGCAACATGGAGGATTTGGAGGCCTTGGTCGAGAGGATCCGAGTGGAAGCGGCGTCCAGGGGACCGGAGTGGGTCCAGCTACAGATGGCGGCCTTGGCGGCGGGTCCCAGCACTAGCGGCCAGCAACAGGAGCTGGGGCGGAGAACCTCCAGGCCGCCCGAGCGGCTCAGCCCAGAGCCGACCTCGCGTTCGCAGCGGAGGGGCGGGAGCCCTGTGAATCACCCTCCGGCGCCCCCTGCTAAGAAAGCAACGGCAGGTGGGTCAGCTGGGAGTACCAGCAGCGGTAAGAGCGGCAAGAGCGGCTCGGCGGGAGGAGGCAGGCGTGGAAGAACGGCGGACAAGACGGGGGCGGCGGCCTCTTCACACCAGGCCGCGCGCACCTCCAACAAGAAGAAGGGTGGTGGCAGATCGAGCAGCACGGCACCTCCTCTTCGCAGAGCGGGGGGAAGGGGGCCCGAGAGTCTTCCGCAGATGGATCGTCTGCCGGGAGAGGAGAGGAGACAGCGGCAGCCAGGTCGGGGGGCGAGCGGCCAGAGGACAGGGCCAGCAAAGGAGCAGCCAGGCAGAGCACGCGGCGCGCCAGCCGGGCGTGGCCGCTGGGGGGTCCAACGATGCAGCACCACGCCACGATGGAGGGGCATCTACTTCGGCAGGATCCGGAGCAGCGGTCGGGCAGGTGGGGGTACCTGCGCCACCAGGTGAGGCCTCTACCTCTTCTAGTCTTACCAGCATGTCATGTGGGGCAAGTTCAGGGGTGCACGGGGGGCAGGCACAGATTGGGTGTGGCTGGGGGGGTAACGCGCAGGCAGTGATCATCCCGGCCTTGGAATAATTAATGGCAGGTATGAGGAACTTGTTGGGGGGCCCCCCGGCAGCACTGGGTTCACCGGTGGGGGCGTGGGCGGGTCAGGTACAGACACCAGTCACCCCCTGGGCAGTTCCTCAGAGGGAACTACCACTGTCAGGTGGTGGAGGGTCAGTTGCGCAGCAGCCAGCTGCAGCGGGTCCAGTAGTTCCCCAGGTTCTATCCCCAGTGGTACGGGCACCGGCGGTGCTGGCTAGCTCGGAAGTAGCAGTACAAACCATTGAGGTGTCGGGGGAGGTTTCAAAAGCAGGGGAGGTGGATTCGATTAGGCTGGCAGATGCGGCGAAGTAAAAAATGTATGTGTGCCTTACGGGACCTCTAGGGATTCACCTGAAGGCGGAGGTTTGTGAACGCATCTGGAAAGGTGAGTTCGTTGAAATATTCTCGCTGTTGCAACTTGCCAAGTTTAACCTGGATAAAGTAAAGTCTACCGAATCCAAGAAAGAGGAAGAGGAACGGCGCAGGTACCGCTTGATCCCGCGCACGTTTCAAAACTGGTTGCAGGCGTTCGAGATTTTGGCATGTGTTATTGGGGAGAAGAACCCTGAGTGCTGTTCGGCGCTTTTCTGCTATCTGAATGCGATTGGTGAGGCGTACAGGAGGTATGGGGGGGATGCCTGGCTCAAGTATGACGAGTTATTTAGGCAGAGAAAGGCGGTTCGGCCTTCAGTGTGCTGGAACCACAAGGACATAGAATTATGGATGAGTTTGATGATTCCAGCTACAGGGCAGCAGTCCTTTCGGGGACAAGAAAGTACAGGTGTTACAGGAAAGGCAGGAAATAGGACGAAGGGTTTGTGCTGGCAATTTAATGACGGCACGTGCAGATTTGGGTCCTCGTGTCGATTCAAGCACGAGTGCTCAGGGTGTGGTGGATCACACCCAGCATCGAGATGTTTTAAGCAGAAGAAGGATATAGCAGTGGCGTTCCTACCATAGGGCGGCATGGGGCGCCCCGCACCGGGTGTCGGGCGCCCCAGGGGGTGTCATCAAGGCCCCCACATTGGCCTGTGCCGGCCGGACAGGAGGGGGAAAGCAACCCGGAAAGGAGGGGTGGCGGGGAAAGCGGCGGGGAGGGGGGCCGGACCCCCCACCTCCCTCACCTGGGTCCCCTCCTTCTGGCGCTTCACCCTCCTAATTAGCAGCAGCTTGATGAGCGGGCAGGAGCGGGCGGAGAAGACTTACTCACCTACTTCCTGCGTTCCAGGCGATGGCAAATAGCGTCATCGTCACCTGACGCTGGTCTCCACCTTCTCCACCGCCCACTGTGCTTCCTGATTTGCGGAAGCACAGTGAGCGACAGAGAGACCAGCGTCACGTGAGGATGACGTTATGCGCCATCGCCTGGAGCAGGTGAGTAAGTCCTCCCCGCCCGCTTCGCTAAGCTGCTGGCTGCTGCTAATTAGGAGGGGGAAGCGCCGGAAGGAGGGGACCCCGCCACCCCACCTTCCAAGCTTCCCTCATACCGGGGGCCACTATGCTACACTGGGGGCACCTATGCTACACTGGGGGCCACTATGCTACACTGGGGGCCACTATGCTACACTGGGGGCCACTATGCTACACTGGGGGCCACTATGCTACACTGGGGGCACCTATGCTACACTGGCGGCCACTATGCTACACTGGGGGCCACTATGCTACACTGGGGGCCACCATGCTACACTGGGGGCCACCATGCTACACTGGGGGCCACTATGCTACACTGGGGGCCACTATGCTACACTGGGGGCACCTATGCTACACTGGGGGCACCTATGCTACACTGGGGGCCACTATGCTACACTGGCGGCCACTATGCTACACTGGGGGCCACTATGCTACACTGGGGGCCACTATGCTACACTGGGGGCACCTATGCTACACTGGGACCACTATGCTACACTGGGGCCACTATGCTACACTAAACTATACTGGGGCCACTATGCTATACTGGGGCAACTATACTAGCTATACTGGGGCAGTGGCGGTGCCAGGGGGGTGGTTTGGGTGCTGAAGCACCCCCTAATATTGTCCAAGCACCCCCAGCGTGAACTGATTTTCGGCGTCTAATAGACGCTGTGTCAGTTCACTGACAGCAGCAGCCCGCAGCTCCAACAGCGGCAGAGCAGGGCTACAGTAAAATGGCGTCCGAAGCCCTGCTCTGGAGACTGAGTCTGCAATGCAGGGCTTCGGGCGCCATTTTCCCGTAGCCCTGCTCTCACCGCGGGAGTTTCAGTTGCTGGCTGCAGAGGATCGTGAGAGCTGCGCGCCGGACGGAGGCCGGGACAGGAGGTCTGCTGCTGCTTCAGGTGAGTAAATTTTTATTTAATTTATATTAGCAGGTGTATCGACTGTTCTGGCCAGGTCTGCTACATGATTGAAGTGTTTTCTGGCCAGGTTGCCACATGATTGCATATATTTTCTGGGCAAATCTGCCGACATGATTGCATGTATTTTCTGGGCAAATCTGCCGACATGATTGCATGTATTTTCTGGGCAAATCTGCCGACATGATTGCATGTATTTTCTGGGCAAATCTGCCGACATGATTGCATGTATTTTCTGGGCAAATCTGCCGACATGATTGCATGTATTTTCTGGGCAAATCTGCCGACATGATTACATGTATTTTCTGGGCAAATCTGCCGACATGATTGAACGTGTTTTTTGGGCAAATCTGCCGACATGATTGAACGTGTTTTTTGGGCAAATCTGCCGACATGATTGCATATATTTTCTGGGCAAATCTGCCGACATGATTGCATGTATTTTCTGGGCAAATCTGCCGACATGATTGCATGTATTTTCTGGGCAAATCTGCCGACATGATTGCATGTATTTTCTGGGCAAATCTGCCGACATGATTGCATGTATTTTCTGGGCAAATCTGCCGACATGATTGAACGTGTTTTTTGGGCAAATCTGCCGACATGATTGAACGTGTTTTTTGGGCAAATCTGCCGACATGATTGAACTATTTTCTGGTCAAATCTGTTCACATTACGTGTATTTTCTTGAGAAAACCTGAACAATTATGTGAATTTTCTGGGGAAAGGCCCACTGTCTTTGTGTTGCACTTTTAAGGGGAACCCGAGGTGAGAATAATATTGGGCTGCAATATTTATCTCCTTTTAAGCAATACCAGCTGCCTGGCTGCTGTGCTGGTCCTCTGCATCTAATTCTTTAAACCATAGACCCTGAATAAGCAAGCAGCAGGTCAGGGGCTTCTGACAATATTGTCAGAACTGACAAGATTAGCTGCATGCTTGTTTCTGGTGTAATTCAGTTCACTACTGCAGCCAAATAGATCAGCAGGGCTGCCTATTGTTTAAAAGAAAATGAATATGGCAGCCTCCATATCACTCTTATCCCGGGTTCACTTTAAATTAGTTAGCTCTGCCCTCATCCGGTCATGGCCACGCCCATTTTTCGCCGCGGCGCGCAATGCGCGCCGCATGTTATAACCGCACCCATTTTTTGTTAGCTATACTGGTGCCACTATACTATACTAAGGACAACTTTAGGGGGGGGAGCGAGCCTACACCTGGCATTACCCGCCGTGTCACGTTTAGCATGCCACATTTGCTGTTTTTTTTTTTTTTTAATGGGGGGGGGGGGTGTCTTTTTAATACCCAGCACCGGGTGTCAAATGCCCTAGGTACGCCACTGGGATATAGCGTCGGATGCTGGAAACAAGAGGGAAGACCCCGGTGAGGGTTCAAAAGATGGAACCATTCCTTTGTGAGTATCCGCGGGCGAGTGACGCATTGTTTTTGCGGCACGGTTTTTCGGAGGGTTTCATCATACCCAGTCATTGTGCAGCAGCGGGTGGGGGTCCACATAGGAATCTTAGGTCGGCACGTGAATTTCCTGAGGTCGTATCATCAAAATTGGCGAAGGAAATGGCGGCAGGATGGGTAGCGGGACCATTTAATGATTGCCCACTGGAAGGCTTAATTGTTTCACCACTGGAGGTGGTCCCCAAAAAGGAACCAGGAGCCTTCCGCTTCATACACCCAGAGCTGGATTAAGGCTAAATGGGGCCCTAAGCAAAGTAACTGATTTGGGCCCCCCATCATGTCGTAATAGAATCAGAAGATCCAGCTGCACAGCAACATGACGCACACACCGGGGCAGCCGAGCTACTGGTTGCTATGGGCAACAGCCCGCTTTCCTCTGTGGGTGCACAATGCAGGGAATAGCAGCGGCAAAATGCAGAGTGAGAGATGAATGGCTGGGAGTTTGCACTCAGGGGCTGGGGCACCCCTGTGAAGAGGGCACCAGATATCACAGCAGCAGCACTTTCCCCCTGCATCTCTAGCCTGGCAATAGCAGAAAGCTCTGGACACCGCCAACCCGGAAGCCGTTCCCCAGACAGAATTACATAACCACCCCCACCTCCGAACAACCGATTTCCTTCCAAACTAGACAGCCACCATGCAGCCTCAATCCCAGTGAATACGATAGTCCAGCAGAGAAGGCAGCCGCAGCGGGGGACAGCACCAGATGACTCACATTCACCTATTGCGATCCAAGCAATAGAGGTCCCGTCATCTGGAGCCCATCTGTCTCCTCTAGAGTGCTGCTGCTCTGTTACTACTACTATTACTACTTCCTACTTCCTGTCTGATCTGAGAATCAGGAAGTTCAGAGCGAGCGGCTGCACTGTAGAAGAGACAGATGGGTTTCAGATGACAGGATCTCTATCGCTTGGATCATGGATAGGTGAGTGAGCGTTTGCCATCTGCTGCTATCATTCTTGCTGCAGCTGTGGTTCTCTGTGGAAAGGGAGGGCAGAGTGGGCAGCGGCAGAGCGCACAGTAGCAGGAGGGGGACCTAGGAGGAGAGCCTGGCTCTGAAGACAATCAGCAGCGCATGGCATCATTTGACAAGACAAATAACAATTATATCTTGCTTTTCTCCTGGCGGACTCAAAGCACCAGAGCTGCAGCCACTAGGACGTGCCCTATAGGCAGTAGCAGTGTTAGAGAGACTTGCCTAAGGTCTCCTACTGAATAGGTGCTGGCTTACTGAACAGGCAGAGTCAAGATTCGAACCCTGGCCTCCTGTGTCAGAAGCAGAGCCCTTAAAGGGACTCCGAGCAGTGCCTGTGGGTATGCCTTTAAGCATACCCACAACTAATTAATTACATCCTCACACCTACCAGCATGATGTTTGTAATTATATCCCCATGGGTTCCTTATATTTCATTGCATTGTGCTGAATCAAGCTGCCGACTTTGGAGAAAAGTCGTCCTGCGGCCGCGATTTCGATCGCGAAAATAGTGAAAACTAAAAGGCATAGGGTGGCCGTTTATATATCATTGGAAAGAGGAGAAAGAGAGCTTTAAAATGATATGCATCTTTCCATAGTTACTGCACTGCCCAGAGTCCCTTTAACCATTATACCATCCAGCCACCGCTGACAGGATGGCGAGGGCTGGTTTATGTGCTGATGGGGCCCCTTTGACTCTGAATGGGGCCCCATGCAACTGCTTTTGTTGCCTGGTTGGTAATCCGGCCCTGCATACACCACCTGTCTTTTTCCAAAAGGCTCGTCAGTTAATGACGGTTTGTCGGGAGAGGACACATCGGTAGTGTATACGTCATTTGACATAGCTCTAAGATGGGTTAGGAGGCTAGGTCAGGGTTCCCTTTTAGCCAAGACAGACATCGAGTCGGCTTTTAGGCTGCTGCCGGTCCATCCTTCCAGCTTTTGTTTGTTGGGGATTGTTTGGGAAGGTAAATATTTTGTTGACCTTTGCCTTCCTATGGGTTGTGCAATCTCTTGTTCATTTTTTGAAAAATTTAGCTGTTTCATCGAGTGGGTGGTAAAAGAAGTCGCAGGTGTCCGCTCAGTGATACATTACCTGGATGACTTCCTTTTTATGTATGGATGCGGCAGGTTCATCTGATTGCTCTTCTTCCCTGGCCACAATTTACCAGATTTGCGAGTCTTTTGGAATTCCCCTGGCATTAGCTAAGACGGAAGAGCCGACCACTTCCTTGAAGTTTTTGGGGGTTCACATCGACACGGTGGCTATGGAATGTAGCCTTCCAATTGATAAAGTTAGGGATCTCCGGATTACCATCCAGAAAGCAGTAGAAAAACGGAAGGTCACCCTGCGGGACCTTCAATCTCTACTCGGCAAACTGAACTTCGCTTGCAGGATTATGCCGATGGGGCGCATTTTCTGCAGGCGCTTGTCTAACGCCACGGCGGGAATTTCTTCACCTCACCACCGCATTCAGATGACGTGGGACATGAGGGAGGATTTAAAGGTATGGTTAACCTTTTTGCAGGATTTCAACGGCAGGTCATTGTGGATGGAGGAGGAGGTGAGTAATTTTGACATTGAGTTATTCACAGACGCGTCGGGCTCTCACGGTTTTGGAATTTTTATGGCTGGCAGGTGGTGCGCTTCCCCCTGGGACCCTTCGTGGGTGGAAGCTGGTTTTATGGCGAACCTGGTGTTGTTAGAGCTGTTTCCGATAGTGGTGGCTTTGGAACTGTGGGGGGGGGGGGGGAGTTTGGCTAACAAACGCATTCGCTTCAATTGTCATAATTTGGGCGTAGTGCAGGCTGTGAACAAATTTTCAGCATCTTCGCCACCAGTGGTTCGGGTAATGAGGCAATTGGTTCTGTTGTGTTTACGTTTCAATATTTGTATCTTTGCGGTGCATTTGCCCGGGGTTGACAACATCATTGCTGATGCCCTCTCTCGATTCCAGTGGGACAGGTTCCGGGTGGCAGCACGTTCAGCGGAAGGGAGTGAGGTTCTCTGTTCAGAGAGGATGTGGACGATTCCGTTCGGGCAGTATCACAGCTGATTAGGAGGTCCCTATCTGAGTCATCATGGGCAGCGTACGCGCCGGTCTGGGGGGCGTGGGACACTCTGATGGCACGAGTCGGGGGCTGCTCAACGGATGAGGATCGGTCGTACCTGCTCCTATACTTTGTAGGGAATAATTTTGCGGAGGGCACATCAGCGGCGGCCATGTCTAAAAAGTTGGCGGCATTGGCCTTTTGGTTTAAGTTCAGGGGTCAAAGGGATGTGACCAAGGATTTTAGGGTTGGGCAGGCGATGAAAGGATTCAGAGTGGGATCGGGTAGAAGGGATTCCAGGTGCCCAGTCACGTTTGAGGTTTTGAGTAAGGTGGTTATGGCCCTGCAGGACGTGTGCTCTGGTCAAAACGAGGTGGTGCTTTTTAGCACCGCATTTGTGTTGGCCTTCTTCAGGGCATTCCGGAATGGGGAGTTGGTTAGCAAGTTAAAATCTACGGGGGAAGGTATCCTCGCTGGCGACGTTGCGGTTCAGGACGGGGGGGTGTCCATCACCTTACGTAAGTCAAAAACGGACCGTGTGGAAAAAGGAAAGGTCATCACTCTTTTCCAGATTGGGGGCTTGTTGTGCCCCAGGGAGAATATTCTGCGGTTCTTGCAGATGAGGCCGCAATCGGCCCACGTCTTTTTAGCGCACACCGACAGTTCTCCATTAGCCCGTTTTCAATTTTCAGCTATTTTTCGCAAGTGCCTGGTAAAGGCGGGCCTTCCTCCTAGTGAATTCGCCTCCCACTCTTTCCGTATAGGGGCGGCGACTGAGGCGTCGCGCTGGGGTCTCAGCGAGGAGGTAGTCAAGAGGATAGGCAGATGGGATTCAATTAGATATAGGTCTTACGTTAGGTTACACTTGATATAAGACTCCATTAGTTATGTTAATGGGTGTTAGTTTGTTTTCCTTGTTCATTTCTTGTTTTTCAGAAAACCCAGCCTTGGTGTGGATCTTCGGTCACTCCTACGTCGCTAGGGGTGCGAGAAGAGCTGCGGTTCGCCCTGAGGGGCGCCAACTTGGTTTCCCGAGGCAGGAGGTCCTCATTCGCTGGCTGGGTTTCCCAGGCATATTATGGGCCAGGGTTTGGCCAGAAATTAGCAGATACGCTGGGTGGGACAGGGCCCCGGATGTGCTTGTTCTGCACGTCAGGGGCAATGACATAGCTTCCAGATCAACCAGGGCCATCATTCGTGACATTAAATTTGATGTGTTACGACTCAAACGGGAGTTTCCAGCTACAGTGGTAGTATGGTCTGACGTGGTGGCCAGGTCCTCGTGGAGATTGGCGAGGTCAGTAAGCAAAATTAATAAGGCTAGGGTCAAGCTCAGCAAGGAGGTGGCGAGGTTTGTGACGCAGAATGGGGGGTAGCTATCAGACATGTTGAGCTGGAGAGTGACCTTCACTTGCTTCTCAGCAGAGATGGGGTGCACTTGAATGAGATTGGAACGGATTTGTGGGCCTTAGCGATAGAGGAGGGCATTCAGAGAGCTTTGAAGGTGTGGGCCTCTCTGCCGTGAGGGGTCACGTCGGTTCGTGGTGGAGGGGTAAGGGCTCCGAAGGTTCGTGGTTTTTCTGGGGGGATTTGCCTCAGGTGCAAATCACCAGATTAGGATCTCAGCAAGTGAAAGTAATTCGGTGGCATGCAGCTGTCCCTGAGCCGGTGACCGTGGCGGGGGCCGGTTATAGGCTGTTTGCCAGTTAATTTTAAGTCCAATGTGTTTTATATTTCGCATCCCTTACCTCAGCTCTCTAAAAAGTTATATGTTTATATTTTGGTATTTTGGTAAATAAACGGGCTGCTTTGGCCTATAAAATCCATGCTGGTGGTCGTTTGTATTATTTAGGGTCAAGGGGGTGGGTAACTGAGGAGGCTAGGCTATTGCTACTATCATGTGTTTTGGAAATTGTTATGTCCAATTTCTGATAAATGACTTATGTCTTTTTAATGTTTTCTAGGAAGTACAGGAAATAGGATCCTCAAACAGAAGTAGAAAGTGCAGTGGAGTCAGCAACAGGAATTACATAGAGCGATTATTTGAGGCATGGAAGTCTTGATTCCATTGCTTCATATTCACTGATGGGTAATTGCTGTATGTTCCCATCAGGTTTATAGATATTGCAGCCTGTGCCTTGCTTCCCAATGTTGCATGTAATCATGAAATGTCACAGGATATTGAGGTCCACAGCTAAAGCATAGTGCTTGATACACATCATGCTCTGGTACGCTCCTGGTGATGTCAGTGGGAGTGAAGGGCACGACCGCGCAGGTGCAGTGGTTTTCCAACTTTAAAGGTGGAAATTCCAGAAGTGAACTGGAATGGACCTGAGCATTGGTGAGTGGCTGTGCGGGCACAGGATGTCTTTGGGGGACTATTAGAAGCCCCAGGTAAGTTCAACTCTTTTCCCTCTACCCCCCGACAGTAGTCCTTTAATAAAGGCTCAAAAAAATCTAAAATAGTCTTGTGCTACTTACTAGCATGAGTATTTTATAGCTCAACATGGCTGTTGTACCTGTTGGATCAATACATTTCAACAGATTTTATCATTTGTTTATAAACACCTGAATAAGTTCTTTATTAATTTGAATTATAAATTAATGGTGTGATGATCACCAAGCAATTATTCCTTCCTAGTATTCATTCTTTTTATGACACCTGACCTTAGGTATCATTGACTCTATCTACTTCAATAACTTCAGAACTTCACTGCATAACCATATCCTCCCTACTCTGTAAAATGTAGGAGTGCCCTTGAGGTGCAACATATATTGGGGCCGCAATATATAAGAAACACAAGTCACAATTGACACAACGGTTCTGGGTTAAATGCTCCAAAACCCTATTAAGGTACTGGATCATAGCAAATTTGATTTTTTTTCTAAGTAGGCTTTTATTTACATTTGCTTTGCTCTGCAGGTATTTAGTGTGTGTGTGTGTGTGTGTGTGTGTGTGTGTGTGTGTGTGTGTGTGTGTGTGTGTGTGTGTGTGTGTGTGCGCGCACACATGTGGTAACATGATGGCCACACTTGTGGGTGAGTGGCCGCTCTTGCTAGAGAAGTAGGAAAGAATAAGGGGATCTAAGGTGGATATAGGAGCAGGGGTTAGGGGGGGGGGGGGGGGGGGTGGTGAAACCTAGGTGGGGGACCCCTTATAACATTTTTGCAGGAGAGTGGGTACATGGTTTGTAGTTATGCTTAAACATGCCCTTATTTTGTACATAGCTGTGATGCTTCTCCTTGAGGTGTGGTGGCTTGTAGATATACTTAAAGAGACTCCGTAACAAAATGTTCAGCCTTTTTTCTTTCATCCTACAAGTTCCTCTACCTGTTCTAATGTGCTCTGGCTTACTGCAGCCTTTTCTAGTTGCACTGTCTCTCTAATATATCTTATCTTCTTTTCTTTGTCAAGCTTTGTCAACCCAGAGAGGAAGGAGCTGCCTCTGCTGTGATAGGGACAAATTATGCACGCCCCCTCAAGGCTCACTCCTATGTGCTTTGTTTATTTCTCACTCACGGACAGTTCCCTGCTCTCAGTCTCAGTGTGCCTGTGAGGCTGTGGGAGGAGGGAGCTTCCTGTGACATGCTGACAATTTGTTACCCAGACACAAGTCCAGACTCCTGGCTCATAAGAAACAGCTGTGTTTATAAAGGAGTTTGAGGATGCTTGTCACGCTTTAGTGGCACAGAGCTGCAGAGGCAGAAGGTAAAACATTTTCTAAACTTGCACATAACATCTGAAGGCTGAATTCACTGTGTAATAATGAAAACTTGTCATGCAAACATAAGGCAGTATACATCCTCTTTCTTTTCAGTATACTTCCTGTTTTGATGGCCATCTTTACTGTTTACAAAACAGTTTATAAAACTGTTATTTTATCGCCAATATTGCGGCGGAGAGCGGCAAAAATGTCACAGAGGGGACTAGGAGATGTCCCTGAAACAGGCTGATATGTTTCTTTATATAACATTTCTTCAATACAGATTCTCTTTAAAAGGCACACATATAAGCATACGACACAGGCCACTCATGTTGGTGGTAAGTACATACACTTTATTACACTTCTATCTGTTGATGCTCAGGTTATCCTATTGCTGACAGCCCAGAAATGTCCCTCTTGCTGTATCAGTAATAAGCTAAAAAGAGCAGGAGCCTTTGTTACTCATCGTCTACACCTGCATTAACTGAGTGATTGACAGTAAGCCTGAAACTCCCCTCTGACAGTCTCTGATAGGGATATTGTGAAATGATTGTTTTATTTTACATAAAATACATTGTATATAAGTTGAAATAATAGCTACCAATAATCTTAGCACTGCATAGAACTGAATGAAAAGGATTGTTCATGTCCTAATGAAAGGTTTCAGGTTAACGATAAATCAAGTAAGCTTCCTAAAAACAAAGCCTTAAAGGACACCCGAGGGGAAATAAACTGATAAGATAAACAATTGCATCTATCCTCCTTCTCCTAGAAATGACTTTTTTTTTAGATATCCCACAATTGTATTTTATATTTAAATCTACTTTTTAAGTTTTTACTATTTCATTGTTTTTGCTCAATGACACATTCATTGAAGTATGTCAGAACTAAAATCTATGAACCATTGACCCATTTTATCTCTTTCCTGCTCTGAGAAGCAATTTTCTGATAGGAAAGTGTTTTATGACTGTAATTCCTTATCACTGAGGGTTACACTGTAGTCTGACTCAGACAGGAACTGTCACTTACATACCTGATTTTTAAACCTGTCAGAGAAAGAAAGAACACCGCATAGTTATTAGTGTGCTTGGCCCTGTACATACACATGTCTATCTCTTCATGTCACATGTCACCTCGGATATCCTTTAAAATTAGTATTGGGGACACAACTTACCTATTCAGGACTCTTTTTTTTTCATCCAATTGCAGTAGCAATTCAGTGGGCCCATCTTGTCAGTAATTAAAGAGAACCTGAACTGAAAATAAAGAAGTCAAAATAACCATACACAGGTCATACTTACCTCCTGTGTAGTCTACTACTCAATCTCTTTTTCCTCTCCTGTGTCCTGTTTGTCCACTGTGATGAATGGATTTCTCCGTCCTCCATTTTAAAAATGGCCATTACCCTATAACAGCTTCATGGTCAGCACACTGTTAAACTGTAGTATCATCCACTTGAGCCATAGGAAAATATGGACATCACCTTGTACATTCAGTTGTAACTGACAGCTGCTGATATATAACTGACAGCAACTGGTATATTTCAGTTCTGACAAAATATTGTCAGAACTGGAAGGGATCACTGTAAGAAGAAAATGGCGAGGAACCAACGGTGAGGTTAGTATGTAATATTAATTTGCAGCTACGTCATGTGTTTATTTTAAATAATTTTACTCGCTTCAGGTTCACTTTAAAGAGACTAGTTGATAGGCTGGATCTATATATCTATACTTATCTGGGGCTTACTCTAACCTCATGCAGTGCATGGGTTCTCTCGCCCGTCCTCTCCGCCTGCTCCGTTCTGCCTCTATATCACCTGGTAATCTGGCCAGTCATGCTCTTCAGCTCATGCACAGCTCCAGCCGCGTGCACCACCGTCGTGCTCCAAGGCCCGGGAGCTTTCTGCACCTTCGCAGTACTACTACTGCACAGGTGCAGAACACTCCCAGCTGCAGGAGCATGACAGGAGGCGTGCATGCGGCCGAACCATGCATGTACTGAAGAGCATGGCCAGCTCGATTACCGGGTTAGATAGAAGCAGAATGGAGTGGCCAGAGTGGATGGCAAGAGACCCCATGCACCTCATGGGGCTGTAGGAATTCCCAGGTAAGTATAAATACAGCTTATTAACTAATCTTTCCTATTATGCCAGTATGAACCAGCCCTAATGGTCATTTACTATATGCTTATCAAGATCCTTTTGACGCATGTCTCTTTCCTACTTAATGTTGATGATTCATCATCTGTACTGAACAGGTTCGTACTGGCCCACCGGGGAGCCGGACAAATCCCGGTAGACCCTCTTGTAGTTTAAAAATGGCACTAGCGCGACCCCACCCAACACCAACTATTCTTGGCTAGCTATGCTGGGGGCTCCTTTTCCTTTTACCTATGGGGGGGGGGCAACGATACTCCTGTGTGACTCTTGTGCGACTACTTAATAATTTTATATTAAGACAAGTGACTGCGCCCATGTACCAGTGCATGGCAACGCCCCTTTTTTGCCACATATTACTAGCTCGCCAGCCAGTTAATTCAGCACCTGCATAGCCTCCCTTCCAATCTCACAAAAACATTTCTGGAGCAGCCCCTGCATAGTCATGTCATGGACTGACCTCAAGAAGAGCTCACAATCTATTCCCTACCATAGTCATAGTCTAAAGTCCTTCCAAATTACGCGACATCTACGCGAAGCTTACAAAATACAAGGGTATGTGAGCTCCAAATCAGGGGGTGTGTGGGCCCCAGGCTGAAACTTCTCCGGTAGGCACTTAGTGTCCCAGTTCGACCCTGATACTGGATGCAGTACTGAGGGGGAGGTTGTTGCAGCAATTGCAATTCTGATAGTATAGAAAAGCAAAAGTGCTGTAAAACTAGCTTCAAAAATGTTTGCCAAAAATCGCAATAAAATCAATTCAAAATCTCTAATAGCAAATCGCTTTTTGGTGTGAAACAGCCCTTGGATTTTGTACTCTTAGTGAACATGTAATTGTCAACTGTAGAAGTCATATTTTTAAGGGTCTCACAGTGAAGAAGTGCCTTGCAGCACTAAGGTCTCAGGTTGAATTCTTGGCTAGGACACTATCTGCATGGATGTTATATACTCTACCCATGCATGCTTTCTCTTGGCATTACCCCTTCCACTTCTCAAAAACATTGAGGTATGCTGTTTATTAGTTTTTCAAATTGGTCTTAAAGTGGAATGAATCCCAGCATTTCTTTGTTGTTTTAAAAGGTTATTTACAGCATATAATATACTAACACAGTAGTAAAGCAGAATTAGTAAAACAGAATTCAAAGGGTTAAATCACAGGACTGACTTTTTCTCCTGCAGGGAGATCCCACATCCGAACTGGTGATAACCTTATCTTGTGCTTACATTCTTCACTTAATACAATTAAGTAAACATTCTCTGACTGTGCAGAAACTTCTGCTAATGAGTCCTGAACTGAAACAATGCTCAGAACTCATTGCTGGGTGCATTTACAATAGAAATACAACAGTTATGAATAAAATGCACCAGCAGCTTTCAGAGTAAATAAACTGAACTTTGGGACCTTATAGTTTCTAAATGAATAATAATACTTGTGCACAAAAGCAAATATGATAATTGTATGGGTTATAAAAAGTAGGAAAACACATTTTTATTGAATATTTTGTCAGAGTTCAAGACCGCTTTAAATATGGTAGACACATTAGATAAGTTAACCTCCTTAGCGGTATGCCCAACACAGCTCTCTGTCCTCAGGAGTGCCCCAGGATGAATTAATTTGCTGCAATGGCTGCAAAACCTTTAGCTAGCACTAGGCTAACTAGTACAAGTGTCCGGCACCCCCGATCCCCCGCGATCCCCCCTTTTATACATTACCCTGCCTGGATCCAGCGATCCCACAGCCTCCCCGCACAGCTCCGGTCTCTCTATGGGGAGGATCGGGTTTGTGCATGACGTCATGTGCGATCCTCCCCATAGTGAAGACCGGAGCTGTCCGGGGAGGCTGCGCCGATCGCTGGAGCCAGGCTGGGCAATGTATAAACTGGCTGGATCGGAGGATCGGGGGATGCCGGATACTTGTACTAGCTAGCCTAGTGCTAGCTAAAGGTTTTGCAGACATTTCAGCAAATTAATTAATACTAGGGCAAAAAGTCACAAAACCTCCTGAGTGGTGTAACGCTCAGGAGGTTAATATCAAAAATTGTTTTGAAGTGCTGTGGAAAATATCAATGACATATATATATATATATATATACATATATACAGTGGGTTGCAAAAGTATTTGTCCCCCTTAAAGTTTTCCACATTTTGTAATATTACTGCCACAAACATGAATCAATTTTATTGGAATTCCACATGAAAGACCAACACAAAGTGGTGTACACATGAGAAGTGGAACGAAAATCATACATGATTCCAAACATGTTTTACAAATAAATAACTGCAAAGTGGGGTGTGCATAATTATTCGGCCCCCTTTGATCTGAGTGCAGTCAGTTGCCTATAGACATTGCCTGATGAGTGCTAACCCCAGACACTACCAAACTCCTTGTCCATGCCCTCATCATCTCCCGCCTGGACTACTGCAACTCCCTCTTGTCAGGCCTTCCTCAAAACCGCATCGCCCCCCTAAAATCCATCATGAACGCAGCAGCCAGACTCATCTACTCCTCCCACCGCTCTGTCTCCACAACTCCCCTACGCAAATCCCTTCATTGGCTTCCAATTCACGTCAGAATCAGCTTCAAGATCCTATGTTTGGCATACAAATCCTTACACAAGTCCTGCCCAACCTACATCTCTGACCTGGTCAGCAGATATACACCTGGCCGCCCACTTCGCTCCTCCAACGACCTCCTCTTAACCACCCCACGCATCTCGCACTCCCATGCCAGACTGCAGGACTTCACTAGAGCTGCCCCTATCCTGTGGAACTCTCTCCCGCTGCCCATCAGGCTCGCTCCCACCTTCAACACCTTCAAAAAAGCACTCAAAACTCACTTCTTCAAGGAGGCCTACATCAACTCAACACTACCCTAATCCTTTCTGCCAATAACTTCTTGATGCACCCCCTCCTTTTGTGTCACCAGCCCCTCCCTCTAGATTGTAAGCCTTTAGCAGGGCCCTCTTCCCTTGTGTATCATACTTGACTATGTGCACTTTACCCAGAATTTGGAACTGGTAATTTTTTACCACTACCATTCCAGTTTATGATCTGGCATTGTACTATTATCTGCATTGTGTTGCGTATCTTATTGCTATTACCTGTATTGTTGTATCTATGGTCTGTTACCTGTATTGTTCTGTCAACCCTGTTATGATTGTCTGTAATCCTATTTATTGTACAGCGCTGCGTAATATGTTGGCGCTATATAAATCTAATAAATAATAATAAAATAATAATAATAATAATAATAATAATAATAATAATAATAATGACTAAATAGAGTGCACCTGTGTGTAATCTAATGTCAGTACAAATACAGCTGCTCTGTGAGGGCCTCAGAGGTTGTCTAAGAGAATATTGGGAGCTCCAACACCGTGAAGTCCAAAGAACACACAAGACAGGTCAGGGATCAAATTATTGAGAAATTTAAAGCAGGCTTAGGCTACAAAAAGATTTCCAAAGCCTTGAACATCCCACAGAGCACTGTTCAAGCGATCATTCAGAAATGGAAGGAGTATGGCACAACTATAAACCTACCAAGACAAGGCCATCCACCTAAACTCACAGGCCGAACAAGAAGAGCGCTGATCAGCAATGCAGTCAAGAGGCCCATGGTGACTCTGGACGAGCTGCAGAGATCTACAGCTCAAGTGGGAGACTCTGTCCATAGGACAACTATTAGTCATGCACTGTACAAAGTTGGCCTTTATGGAAGAGTGGCAAGAAGAAAGGCATTGTTAACAGAAAGCATAAGAAGTCCCGTTTGCAGTTTGCCACAAGCCATGTGTGGGACACA
The DNA here is from genome assembly GCF_040937935.1 of Hyperolius riggenbachi. NCBI lineage: Eukaryota > Metazoa > Chordata > Amphibia > Anura > Hyperoliidae > Hyperolius > Hyperolius riggenbachi. The sequence continues at coordinate 284,858,083 of NC_090648.1, read as the reverse complement.
GCAACCATGTGGAAGAAGGTGCTCTGGTCAGATGAGACCAAAATTGAACTTTTTGGCCAAAATGCAAAACGTTATGTGTGGCGGAAAACCAGAGGTGTCCGAGCCATTAGGCAGCTATAAATTTTCGCCTAAGGCGACAGGAAGAGGCAAGGGCGCTTCTGCACTGAGTAGTGAGAGAAGAAATGCCTCTCAGCTGACTCAGGTGTCAGTTTACACAGCAGCAGCAGCAGCAGCAGAGGGGCTGACTGGACTTCAGCTCAATGATTCAAAGAACCACAGTAATGAATGAGTCAGTGAGAGAAGGCACTCATCCTAGTCAGGGATCTGAGGAGTACAGCATCATCAGCTCCTGAGTCCGACTCCTGAGAATTCAGTCCCTCTCTCTCTGCTACGTGGATGTAGAGACTGTGTAGCAGCCAGGCATTGACTTCCCCCCAGGCCGCCTTTCATTCAGTGATTTAGGGTTGGTCCTGTGTCTGCTGTATTCAGGTTTGTTGATGTAAGGCAATGTAAAACACTAGGCTAGCTGATAAAAGTGCAATTAGAGGGCAGGCAAGCTGGTAAATATACACAGCATGATGTAGAACTCGTCTGGAGGGTCAGTGGGAAAAAATCTGTCTGGTCTCTCCCCATTGTTATAATGACTGCAAGTGCAGATAAGGTCTTAAACAGGTTGAAAAGTTTTGACAGTCCCTAGACTCCAGGAGGGCTGCTTGCTGACTTGTGTAAGAGACTGGCAGGGACAGCAGTCCTATTACCAGCAACTAGTCTCTGTGTAATGTGGGACTGCAATACAGATAAACTGCTCCATCTCAGGCTATTCTCAGTCTCCCTCCACTCCTCCTATCTCTGTATGTGTATAGTGTATGTCTACTGTGTGCTGTGTATAGTGTGCTGTGTGTGTGTGTGTGTGTGTATAGTGTGTGTACTGTGCTGTGCGTGTCTAAAGTGTGTGTGTGTACTGTGTATAGTGTGTATGTTGTGTGCAGTGTGTGTACTGTGTGTGTGTGTATAGTGTGTGTGTGTGTACTGTGTGTGGTGTGTGTGAGTGCATGCCGCAATAAGTATATTTTATGGTGAAACGCTCTGCTGCATAACAACTATTTTCTGGTGAACCCATGCCGCAATAAGTACATTTTCTGGTGAAACACTGCTGCATTATGATTTTCGGGGGTCTTGGGGGTGGGGTTCACCACAGGAGTGGTGTTCACCATGGGGGGTGCGGGGTATGGGACTGGGGACAATCACGGGGGGGGGGGGGGGTGCCACAGGATTTCTCGCCTGGAGTGACAAAATGGCTAGAGACGCCCCTGCGGAAAACTAACACTGCACATCACTCTGAACACACCATCCCCACTGTCAAATATGGTGGTGGCAGCATCATGCTCGGGGGGTGCATCTCTTCAGCAGGGACAGGGAAGCTGGTCAGAGTTGATGGGAAGATGGATGGAGCCAAATACAGGGCAAACGTGGAAGAAAACCTCTTGGAGACTGCAAAAGACTTGAGACTGGGGCGGAGGTTCACCTTCCAGTAGGACAATGACCCTAAACATAAAGCCAGGGCAACAATGGAATGGTTTAAAACAAAACATATCTATGTGTTAGAATGGCCCAGTCAAAGTCCAGATCTAAATCCAATCGAGAATCTGTGGCAAGATCTGAAAACTGCTGTTCACAAACGCTGTCCATCTAATCTGACTGAGCTGGAGCTGTTTTTCAAAGAAGAATGGGCAAGGATTTCAGTCTCTAGATGTGCAAAGCTGGTAGAGACATACCCTAAAAGACTGGCAGCTGTAATTGCAGCAAAAGGTGGTTCTACAAAGTATTGACTCAGGGGGGCGAATAATTACGCACACCCCACTTTGCAGTTATTTATTTGTAAAAAATGTTTGGAATGATGTATGATTTTCGATCCACTTCTCACATGTACAATACTTTGTATTGGTCTTTCACGTGGAATTCCAATAAAATTTATGCATGTTTGTGGCAGTAATGTGACAAAATGTGGAAAACTTCAAGGGGGCCGAATACTTTTGCAACCCACTGTATATATATATATATATATATATATATATGTGTGTGTGTGTGTGTGTGTGTGTGTGTGTGTGTGGTAATAAAAGTATACATAAGGGACAGGTTTATTTGAAGGTTGCTATGCTTGTTGCAATCCCACTACATGCTTTGGGACATTAATTAAATGCTTGTCTGATGTAACGTATATGGGGTACCTACTATCAATTATTCTTCTGCCAATTCAACAACTACAAAACTTATGTAAATCGCTTTTCTCCCGTTGGACCCAAATCGCAATGGGGTTTGCATCAATAAATCAATCATTTGTTGCTGAATGATCATTTAAATAGCAATGAAATGTTGCCAGATTTGTCAACATTGCATTTACTGATTGATTAAATGATTGGTTCGCTTTGGGTTTTGGGTACATTTAGACAAATACATTCTTCTTACCATACTGCAGGTTTGCTTTATACTAAACCACTCCTATGCAGATGAATCATAAATCCTATGTGCAACAAACAGTTCTTGTAAATGCAGAGATTAGTATCTGTATCTGGTGACATAGTGAAAGTATTCTGTATCAATCCAGTTTGATTATAATGATGTGCACTACTCTACATTGTCCTTTTGGTGGCACTGTTGTAACATGCAATTGTTAATAATGCTTTACCGCTAGCTATTACTGAAACATAGAATGATCTGAAGTCACCTAAGTCTCTTGTGCACAATGTACTGACATTAAATTCTGTACTCTTCAGGGCAAACATTCATTGTTCATCTATCCGGCTTCACAATATCACACATATGCTGGAAGTATTATTTATAGAAGAGCATTCAGCTAGTGTCATATTCAACTGTTAATCAGAATTATAGTGATATGCATTTAATTAATCATTATTTACTACTTGTTTCTCATTTGTATATAACATTTGCAAATTCAGAATTTTGCCACAGGTATATACATATAATGTACAGTACAAATGAGGTTATATGAGCCAACATTTCAAATGGCAGAGCTAAGTCATTTGGGGTTGTTTTGGAGACTTCCACGTACCATTTGGTTAGCATGTAAGAATCCCATAAGGTAACATAAAGTTAACCGAGTTTGTCCTGATTTCAGCTATCGAGTTTAAAGTGTACCTGAACCCTGTATGTCCTTTTTTGTTTGCTCAGCTTTTGGCTTTAGTAAGTTTTGGAGTCACACACCTGCTTCAGCATTCAGCCAATGGAGTCAAACCTGAGTCAAAGCATCTGATCTGCATTGGGCCAGTGACTCAAAGTATTACAGTCAGAGCATCAGCACAGAAGTCAGCAACCGGAATTGCTTATTAGAGAATGAAGATGGCAGTCTTCGTATGCCTCTCACTTTAAGATCCCTTTAAGACAGCTACGTACACATGCAATTACTGTTGGCTGCACGGATTGGGACTCCGTACAAAGGGTCAGGTTCTGTACAGCTAGCCTACAACCTGCTATGGACGTTGTATGATAATGCGCTTCGGTGGTGGGTTAGGGCAAAAATAAAGCACCAGTGGAGATCATTCACCACTCCAGATATATTGACTGAGAATTCTGTTTAGCTTTGGTGCAAAGCTTTAGAGGTAGAACGTTTTTTTTAGAGTCATAAAAAGAGTATCATACGCAGATAAGTAATTTTCAGAAGTAGCATAAAGCAAGATGGCAGCCTTCATGAAACCTAATTTACACATTCTGTATCTCGGGGCAGAAAGGTTAGATAGCTCTCTCCATTAGCGTATTGGACAGTGTGATGGCTAACTGATTGGCACTTTTGCCTTGCAGTGCCAGGTTCCCAGGTTCAAACTCTGCCAGGACACAATCTGCAGACACTTTGTGTGTACTTCTCATGTTAGCTTTAAAGTGCTCAGTTTGAACCTTTCTGGCCAGAGCTGCAGAATGTGCTGATGATCCCATTTCATAAAGTCTGCTATCTTGCTTTCTGCTAAATCTTTTATTTTAGTCGAAACAAGAGTTCAGATTGCCCCTACATTGCCATGACTAGTGAGGTAAGGGTAACAACTGCTTTCCCTCCTGAAGCCACACCTCCTTACCAACTGACAGTCTTTACATAGGAAATCAACCAGTAAGGAGATCTGCGTCAGTGGAAATAGCAGATCCCTGAGCCTTGGTATGAATGTGTTTTATGCTCCTTGTTACTATGATCCAAAATCTGTCATTCCTCCTACTACATCTAGGTGCCAGTGCATTAACCACTTAAAGAGAAACTCCAACCAAGAATTGAACTTTATCCCAATCAGTAGCTGATACCCCCTTTTACATGAGAAATATATTGCTTTTCACCAACAGACCATCAGGGGGCGCTGTATGACTGATTTTGTGCTGAAACCCCTCCTACAAGAAGCTCTGGGACCGCGATACTTTTGGCAGTTTGTTACAATATAACAAGGTTCACAGACAGGAATTAGCTGTTTACAGCTGTCTCTAACAGCCAAAACAGCTAGCAGCAGCTACATAACCTGCCCACAGTAAAAATGTCACCATGTAATAAATGTCAGAATGTAAATTGGGGAGAGGAAAGATTTTACAATGAGCAAACACTAACTAAATCATTTATACATAATTATTGTAAAAATTATGCACTTTTTTTATTACATTATTTTCACTGGAGTTCCTCTTTAAGCTGTACGGACGTCACATCTGTGGCTGCTATAGCCGCTTCAAATGGTCTCCGAAACAGAAAGCATTGGTGGAAGTGGACCCCTGAGCCAAACCAGGCCTGCGTAGTGAGAATGATTGCTGTGTCAGTGACAGCCATCATTCTCTAAAAATGTACAGTGATGTGAAAAACTATTTGCCCCCTTCCTGATTTCTTATTCTTTTGCATGTTTGTCACACTTAAATGTTTCTGCTCATCAAAAACCGTTAACTATTAGTCAAAGATAACATAATTGAACACAAAATGCAGTTTTAAATTATGGTTTTTATTATTTAGTGAGAAAAGAAACTTAAAACCTACATGGCCCTGTGTGAAAAAGAAATTGCCCCCTGAACCTAATAACTGGTTGGGCCACCCTTAGCAGCAATAACTGCAATCAAGCATTTGCGATAACTTGCAACGAGTCTTTTACAGCGCTCTGGATGAATTTTGTCCCACTCATCTTTGCAGAATCGTTGTAATTCAGCTTTATTTGAGGGTTTTCTAGCATGAACCGCCTTTTTAAGGTCATGCCACAACATCTCAATAGGATTCAGGTCAGAACTTTGACTAGGCCACTCCAAAGTCTTCATTTTGTTTTTCTTCAGCCATTCAGAGGTGGATTTGCTGGTGTGTTTTGGGTCATTATCCTGCTGCAGCACCCAAGATCGCTTCAGATTGAGTTGACGAACAGATGGCCGGACATTCTCCTTCAGGATTTTTTAGTAGACAGTAGAATTCATGGTTCCATCTATCACAGCAAGCCTTCCAGGTCCTGAAGCAGCAAAACAACCCCAGACCATCACACTACCACCACCATATTTTACTGTTGGTATGATGTTCTTTTGCTGAAATGCTGTGTTACTTCTACGCCAGATGTAACGGGACACGCACCTTCCAAAAAGTTCAACTTTTGTCTCGTCGATCCACAAGTTATTTTCCCAAAAGTCTTGGCAATCATTGAGATGTTTTTTTTTAGCAAAATTGAGATGAGACTTAATGTTCTTTTTGCTTAAAAGTGGTTTGTACCTTGGATATCTGCCATGCAGGCCATTTTTGCCCAGTCTCTTTCTTATGGTGGAGTTGTGAACACTTACCTTAATTGAGGCAAGTGAGGCCTGCAGTTCTTTAGATGTTGTCCTGGGGTCTTTTGTGGCCTCTCGGATGAGTTTTCTCTGAGCTCTTGGGGTAATTTTGGTCGGCCGGCCACTCCTGGGAAGGTTCATCACTGTTCCATGTTTTTGCCATTTGTGGATAATGGCTCTCACTGTGGTTCGCTGGAGTCCCAAAGCTTTAGAAATGGCTTTATAACCTTTACCAGACTGATAGATCTCAATTACTTTGATGTCTAGCTTTTGAGGTGCTTTTGGTCTACTTCTCTGTGTCAGATAGCTCCTATTTAAGTGATTTCTTGATTGAAACAGGCGTGGCAGTAATCAGGCCTGGGGGTGACTACAGAAATTGAACTCAGGTGTGATAAACCACAGTTAAGTTATTTTTTAACAAGGGGGTCAATCACTTTTTCACACAGGGCCATGTAGATTTGGAGTTTTTTTTCTCACTAAATAATAAAAACCATCATATAAAACTGCATTTTGTGTTCAGTTATGTTATCTTTTACTAATAGTTAACGGTTTTTGATGAGCAGAAACATGTAAGTGTGACAAACATGCAAAAGAATAAGAAATCAGGAAGGGGGCAAATAGTTTTTCACATCACTGTATAAAGGACGAACATGACTTCCTGTGACGATCATGCACATCACCCCCCTACTGCAGCAGTGATTAGTCAAAGGGGTCATCACTATTACTGCTAGTGCATTGATTAAAAAAAATGTTCACAGGTGCCCCACCAGGGCCGGCCCGCCCATGAGGCGGGGTGAAACTTTTGCCTCAGGCGGCACTTCTGGGGGGGCGGCACCCGCCCGTCCATGTGTGTGGGGGGCCGCCCGAGCTGGAGGGGATAGCGGGCAGGAAGGGGGTATTGGGCCTAGCGGCGGGGAGGGGGGTCGGACCCCCCCTCCGTTGCCTGGGTCCCCCGTCCTCCGCTCCCCTCCAGCTTTAAAAAGGTCCGTGCTGTGGCTGCAGCTATTCGTAAGAGGCAACGGGCGGGGATTACTCACCTCTTCCTCGTTCCAGGCCAGCGTGCGCTCCACTGACGTCACTTCTTGCTACGCCGCAGGAAGTGACGTCAGTGGAGCGCACGCTGGCCTGGAACGAGGAAGAGGTGAGTAATCCCCGGCTGTTGCCTCTTATGAATAGCTGCAGCCACAGCACGGACCTTTTTAAAGCTGGAGGGGAGCAGAGGACGGGGGACCCAGGCGAGGGAGGGGGAGGTCCGACCCCCCTCCCCACCACTAGGCCCAATACCCCCTTCCTGCCCGCTATCCCCTCCAGCTCGGGCGGCCCCCCACAACAACGGCTTGGGGGGGGGGGCGGCGGCGATTTCTTTAAAAATTGCCTCAGGCGGCAAAAAGTCTAGGGCCGGGCCTGTGCCCCACCCACTGTGACCTAACTCTCACCTGAACCCTCTACTAATATGCATAACCCTAACCTCCCCTAAACTACTGCTAACCCCAACTAACCCCTACTACTCCTAACACTAACCAGCCCCTATCTGAATGAACTGCAAACAAGCCATAGGCGCACCTTGAAAATAATGGAATGCTGTGCATCCAGTTGTATTTAAATGATGTATATGTGACCTCATTTTAATCATAATGAGTTGTAGAATACATTTTGATGTGTCTTATAGCTTGGACCCCTGTCACATAAAAATTAGGTAGGGACAAACTCAATCCATCCCAAAAATGTTATTTTCAAAATTATGATCAAACTTGGCAAAATCTTCAGCAAAATTACATGAGTCAGTAGCTTATAAAACACCAACTTTTTGAAATTCCCTGGTTGCTAGCCTAATTTGTCGTGAAAAAAAAAAAAGTTTAAGATCATTTAGGTGTGATAAGCATGGATAAAGTTTTTGGGGAATGAATGGGAGGAGCACTGAAATTTCCTCTCGTCTATTACGTGAAAAAACCCGTGGGCTGAAGTGGTTAAAGGGAATCTGAAGTGAAAATAAACTTAAGATATAGTGATGTGTATGTGTAGTACAGCTTAGAGATAAAACATTTAGAGCAGAGACATGAGTCTAATATTGATTCCAGTACAGGAAGAGTTAAGAAACTCCAGTTGTTATCTATGCAAAAGAGCCACTGAGCTCCACAACTTTCAAAGTTCCAAAGAGCTCTGTCTTCTGAAGCTTATTATCTCAAGTGTCTGTCACTGTATTTTGTTTTTTTCTGCAGAGGAAAGTTCAAAAGTTCACTAGCCTGCTCTGTAAAATCATTTAAAGTGCTGAGTGTAATGTGTAAACCGCAAATATTAGAGAATGATGCAATGTTATAAAAAAAAACACTATATAACTGAAAATAAAAATAAGAGAATATTTTCTTTGCTACTAATGTTCTAGTAATTATCTGTACCACACAACCAATTCATTATATCATTTTTTTTTTTGCTTCAGTGTCACTTTAAAATGCTGCTCGTCATTAAATATAAATCTATGGCTTCAAACAGGAAATGTCATTGAGTTCTATGAAAATCAACAAGAAACGAGTTCCACATGGTAAAAAAAAAGTATATACTGTTATAGTAGATTTTTTTTTTCCAACAAAAGAAAAGAGCATATCATATAAAGCAACTAATAATCCAAAATAACTATTGTAAACGGCAGCATAATAAACATATAATCATTAGCAAGTGGAAAAATACAAATAAGTCCTTGATATGGATTTAACAAAGCCCTACACTACTCATCATGAACATGCGTTAATAAATTCATCCAAAGTGGCAGGTGTCCTGGTCATGGATCCAGCATAGTAATCAACAAAAGTTCCCTAAAGGAAATATTTGGATTCACCCCAAAGGTACATGAAATTTGATTATTTATAAAAAAAATATTATGATTCTAGTCTAGTGTAAATAATCCAAGAAAATGATGCAGCTACAGATAGCTACATATACGCACTCACAAATGGCAGCATTGTAAGTGCAATGCAAGTAGCAGCAGCGCAAGCAAAGCATAGTAGCATTGAACAGTGCCACAGTGCACTATGCCAATAAACAAAAGGTTTGTGTCAGAAATGTGAGGCTTGGTATGGGCAGGAAGAGGCATGGTTAGGCTTTTAAACCAGGAGGTCCAGACAAAAATCAAGTTCATCTGAATTCAGGAGAATCTTGTTCATGAGGTGACTAAGCTGTACAGTATAAAGCTATGCCACTAGTTTACTGTCATCCAAACCTCCAGAGGTTGGCATTAAATCCAGATATAGTGCTACTAGCACCTAAAATTAACATTTGTGATTGCATTAGACTCCACTAGCAGCCTGTAATGAACGAACAACAGGTACTTGAGAAGGAAAAGGCAGTAGAGGCATGGAGATCACTAATGTGCCTAAGACAACACCACTGCAGCTGATTGGTTGTCATACATATTTTAAAGGGCACTGACTATGGGAAATACCTGAACGATCATCTAACTGATGACCAAAATAATCACAAATGTTCATTTTGGATATTAGGTGTTTGATGTTTGTACATACCCGTGGCTTTCATATTAGTTTTACTTTCAATAACTGTGCTTTCAGTACAGATAGGAGATAAGGTAAATTATCTCAGGCAGTAATTTGCACTAAGTACGAATAGTGAGTAGATTTAAGAGAAAATAAAGATTGTGCACTATTGACAGATTAGGGAACATGGGTACAGTCTTTATGTTCCCAACTTATGGTATGTGCACCCCAAAATGTACTTGTGTTGGGCATTGAATGGTAACAGTAAAAAAGGGCGCAGGAGGCTAGTGGACAAATCGGGCGCCGCCATTCACTCCCATAATAAATATCGTTTAATGGGCGCCCGATAGGAAAAAAGGGCGCCGGAGAAAAATAACGTTTTAAAAGCGTCACCCGGAGACTTCATGTTTTATTACTGCTTCTCATGATTACACATTATTTAATGATTTATACATTTTTTAATATTATTTTTAAACGAAAAACAGTACAATATTTTTTTCAAACATTATTTTTAAACGAAAAACAGTACAAATTTTTTTTTCAAACATTATTTTTAAACGAAAAACTGCACAATATGTTTTTGAAATGCTTATCACAGGGAGGTCTTAGGTTTAGGCACCACCAGGGGGGTCTTAGGTTTAGGCACCACCAGGGGGGTCTTAGGTTTAGGCACCACCAGGGGGGTCTTAGGTTTAGGCACCACCAGGGGGGGTCTTAGGTTTAGGCACCACCAGGGGGGTCTTAGGTTTAGGCACCACCAGGGGGGTCTTAGGTTTAGGCACCACCAGGGGGGTCTTAGGTTTAGGCACCACCAGGGGGTCTTAGGTTTAGGCACCACCAGGGGGGTCTTAGGTTTAGGCACCACCAGGGGGGTCTTAGGTTTAGGCACCACCAGGGGGGTCTTAGGTTTAGGCACCAATACGGGGGTCTAGGGGTTAGGGGTAGGTACAGGGAGGGTTACTTACTAATTTTTTTTTAAACGTTATTATACGTTTCACTTTTTAAACGGAAGATTAACGTTTTTCACAATTGCCGATTTCATGAACATTATTTAATGATTTATAACTTTAAAAAACATTATTTTTAAACGAAATATAGTACATTATATTTTTAAACGTTATCCATGTTTATCGTTTAAAACCCCGCGCCCTTTTTTCCCAGCGCCCCTTTTTAACGTACGCGCATTGAATACGTGTTTTGGTTATAGGACACCTGAACTAAGCGGGATATGGACCCTGCCATATTTATTTCCTTTTAACCAATACCAGTTGCCTTGCTTCCTGCTAATCTTTCTGGCATCAGTAGTGGCTGAATCACACAACCAGGGCCGGCCCGCCCATGAGGCGGAGTAAAACCTTTGCCTCAGTCTGCACTTCTGGGGGGGCGGCACCCGCCCGTCTGTGGGTGTGGGGGGCCGCCCAAGCTGGAGGGGATAGCGGGCAGGAAGGGGATATTGGGCCTAGCGGCGGGGAGGGGGGTCGGACCCCCCCTCCCTCGCCTGGGTCCCGCGTCCTCCGCTCCCCTCCAGCTTTAAACAGTTACGTCGCTGGCTGCAGCTATAAGAGGCAACGAGCGGGCGGGGATAACTCACCTCTTACTCGTTCCAGCGTGCGCTCCACTGAGGTCACTTCCTGCGGCGTAGCAGGAAGTGACGTCAGTGGAGCGCAGGCTGGAACGAGGAAGAGGTGAGTGATCCCCGCCCGCCGTAGCAGGAGGTGACGTCAGTGGAGCGCAGGCTGGAACGAGGAAGAGGTGAGTGATCCCCACCAGCCCGTTGCCTCTTATAGCTGCAGCCAGCGACGTAACTGTTTAAAGCTGGAGGGGAGCAGAGGACGGGGGACCCAGGCGAGGGAGGGGGGGTCCGAGGTTGTCCTCTACTGCGCCTGCACGAGCGCCACTGTCAATCACTCGCACATGGTGTGGAGTGTACTTTTCAAGTGCAGTAGTTCTGTTCCTGCGCAGTACACTCCACTCCACGTGCGAGTGATTGACAGCGGCGCTCACGCAGGCGCGGTAGGGGCTGGAGGAAGCCACGGGCAAGTAAATGCCATTTTTTAAAATCTGCCTGGACATTCCCTTTAAAGTATATGCAAAAGTAAATGTCATACCCCTAACAAATATGCATGTAAGGTGTACTTGCAATGATGTTAGGAGTATTTGGCATATGCTGTCTTTCATAAAGATGCATGGGATATAATAATGCTGAGAACCATGGCAGTAGTAGGTAGAAATATAGAATGTAACAGTTTAGAATGAATTTTAGATGACTGTACCTACACCTTTTGCTATTCCCCAGTTCTATCATTTTGATGAAGCTGTACAATTGTCTTGCCTTGGTTGTCTGCGTAATTACTAAATCTTTTCATGTTATGAAGAAGTAAGATACTAAATAATTCAGCTAATGTTGAGCAGGATTACTTCATTCCAACATCTGAGATTGAGCTCGGATAGCTTTCACATGTAGCTTAAGGGTCTATAAGAAGAGGCCTTTTTGAAGATTCTTTATTACTTTATTTCTATTCATAGAGCACGTAATACTTTCCATTCTTGAAGGACAAAATAAGGGTAAAATGGAATCTGTGCTGAAAAAGAACATTTACTTGGACACCTAAATCTTAGACCAAAGTGTTTGAAGCCTCATAGACATTTTCCCTGTGGCTAGCAGCAGAAGTGTCATTGAAAATCCACATGTTGATGAATGGTAATATGTGGACCAGAGGTGCAATGTGGACCTCTGGTGGCTTAACATAACAATCCTTACTGAATGCAAAACTCATGATCTCATTCAATCTCATGGTGTGTTTCTGCTGTGTTCAAATGTCCTTAATAGATATGTAAATTCTCATCTTTATTGAACATATGGCAGATAACATAAAGGTGTCATTGTTATTAAAGAAACAATGGTCTGTTTTCGTCTCAGGCTTTCTCGTCTTTATTTTTTGAAAAAGAGAACACTACAGATGCATCTGTTCCTCTATGAATTTGACAAAATACTATCTGGGATTTTGTTTTATACTTTGATTCACACATTGAAAAAATTATTTGAATCAGTAGCTTCTTTATGGAGTTATCTACAAAAATATGATTGCTGCTTTGAATAGCTTGCTAGCCTTCTACATCAAGGTATAAGCTAATCAAATCCCTGAACATACTGAATATTGTATTGAGCAGTGCAGCATAGACAACACCAGGACATTGTGTTGCCTTATTGTAACTGAATGCACTTTTCGTCCTGAATAATAAAACATTTGAGTTTTTCTGAGTTCTAGTATGTAGCCTGATAATGTGTAACTGTGCAAAAATAAATTATAATACAAATACAATGTTTACAACAGCTTTAGCATGCATAGAAATACTTGCATTACTTTTTGTAATAGAAAGAAAAGTACGAGATGGAATTGTAGGTAAGACTTTTATAAGCCCTGGTTCAGCCCCCCAGATTTGTCATCAATAGTAAAGGTGAAATACCACAAGAACACTATATACAATGTAAATAACTTAACAATAAGAGACAGTACAGCATATAGCCAATCAAAAGAAAGCAAGTCAACAAGATGAGGAACAAGGCTTGAATGCAGAGTAGGATAGGGTAGATAACTGTCAATATCGGGACAAATATTAAACCAAGTACTAGTAGAAGTAGCTAGCTTGTCCTGTCAGCCAGACACAAGTGGATGCATATATCTCCAAAACTACAAGGAGACATTCACTAAAGAATATTGGAGCCAAAACCAAAGACACCTTGGGCCATGTGCAACTCACTTTTTTTCCTAAGTTTTTTTCCTTGGTGATATTTTCACACATTATTAATAAAATGCCCTTTAACCATTTCAGCCCGTGGGTATAACTTTATCAGTACTTATCACAAAGAAATGATCTATACCTTGTTTTTCCACCACCAATTAGGCTTTGTTTGGGTTGTACATTATGCTAAGAATTATTTTATTCTAAATGCATTATAATGGCAAGAATAATAAAACATTTAAAAAATTGATTATTTTTTAGTTTTCAGCCATTATAGTTTTAAAATAATTCATGCTACCATAATTAAAATCCACACATTTTATTTGGCCATTTGTCCTGGTTATTGCAACGTTAAAATTAAATCCCTAGTATAATGTATGGTGACAATATTTTATTTGGAAACAAAGGAGCATTTTTTCAGTTTTACATCCATCATTAATTTTTAGCCCATTACTTAATAATTATATGCCCTCTTGACATAGATATTATTTTTTTTTTATTCCCTAAAGTCAGTAGGTGCAATTTTACTATTTGACCACAAGATGTCCCCGCTAAGCAAAATCCTATTAGCGTACTTTGTACACTACATTGGATACAATGTGTTACTGTAATGCAACAAGGGAAGTGACGCAAGGTTTCAATGGATGCTTGCGATCACAGTGCCTGCGGGGAGATTAATGAATGGGAACTTTGTTCCCATTCATAAATCAAACGATCGGCGGCGGAAAATGGCAGAAATTTCGGTGGGAGGAAGCACGGCGGCTCTATTTAAGAATAAACACTGTTTTCGAACAAAAACAGTGTTTATTCTCGGCGGTAATGTACGGATTGGCACAGGGGACTTTTGTCCCCTGCAGCCAATCTCCCATGGCATAAATGGTTAAGCCAGCAACATGCAAGAAAATACTCAGAATAATTTTGACAGTACTTTTTTATCTACTTTTTTAGAACTTCCTAAATTACAGAGTGCTAAAAAATTATTTTAAACAAAATATGAAAATTATCTCCTAGAAGAAAACTTGAATTGAAGAAGTAAATTGAATAAGGGCCCTGGAGTATACTGAACTTGCAGCATGAAACATCAACCAAGCCACTAGACCTTTATAACTATAGTTTTACTAGAGACCTTGCCATTAAGTGATGTGCATGATGCCTATTGAGTGTAACCATTTTGCCCTTTACATTTTTTTACCTGTACTTAATCTAGTCATTTTCTTAAGTGGTTAATTTGGGTGCCACCATAGCTCACAGTGTTATTATTGGCTATGACGGCCCCAGGGCAGTAAATTGGACACCAGGTGCCCCACATCAATAAGGCTCTCATGAAGAGAGCTGCTTCTTCTCTGCAGTGGCTCTCTGATCTGCAGCTTCCAGGGCTGCTACTTGCTGGACACACCCAATCACCAAGGCTCTCTGATCTGAGGTTCCCATTCTCCTGCTCACATAGCCACTGCTGCTCTGCATCGGCTATATCTGGACTGACACCCATTTTTGTTGGCAATTTTTTTTATACCTACTCCAATTTTATGGATGTTTAACACTCTGAATCTAATTTGGGAAGTTGCTGTAGAATTTTACCTGTGTCTGCATTGTTGTTTCTGGAAACCCTTCAGAGAGTTTTGTGGAGTTTATAGGAAAACTGTTAGTCCGAGACATAAGGAATTTAGGACATTAATGAAACCTTCTTGGAGATTCCAACTTCACTTTATGTAAAATATTGCATTTTTGTTGCTGGCTCTGACATTGAAATGAAATTACTTACTAACGTCCTGTCTAGAAAGAAAGTGATGGAAAGAGATGGGGACACAGGACATCCATGCAAAACTTAAAGTCTTAAATCCCAATGACTTCATCTATTTGCTGATTTATCTTTATTCCTTGATCTTTTCTTTTCCCTTGTTGGGCTATGCACTGACCAATGAAATTCTTTCCTGTTAAGAAATACCATTGGTCAGAATAAAGACCAATAGGAAACATGATGGCAATTTCCATGATGCTTATGTGAGAAAACGCGGAAAAGCCGCCGCGTGTACTGACAGCAAGGCGGCTGGCTCCACGTCCAGCGCGGCGGTTTGTACGCAGCAGCATGCGTCTGACACTATGATAGATCGCGGAAAAGCCGTCGCATGTACTGTCGGCAAGGCGGCTGTTTCCGCGTCCAACGCGGCGGTTTGCACGCAGCAGTGTGTGTCTGGTGTGGCTGGGTCTGTTAGTGCACCTGCATGGAGAGCTACGCGCGTGCCCGCCAGAAGTCAGGACCTTTATGCCAGCTGGAGATGGATCAGCTGATCAGGACGATCAGCTGATTCCTGCTGGACTCCTGATCGGCTGAGTGGCTCGGGCGGGGCGGCGGAGTCCTGCAACTATGTGTACAGCTTGCTTGCCAGTTGCTGGTTGTCTGCCGTTGCGAACACTTACGTGGAAGCATACATACCTTAGTCAGATCCTACAGTGTGTTTGAACTAGGAGGACCTGGGAATTCACACTGAGCCAGATTACTTCTATTTATTATTGTATTATTATTCAGACTAGTTCCAGGGTGTAGAGACCAAGGACCTCACACCCAAAGACTAGGGAACTGTATTGTCTCTGTGTTGTATTATTCAGACTAGTTCCAGGGTGCTGAGACTACGGACCTCGCACCCAAGACTAGGGAACTGCATTATCATTTGTGTTATATTCCAGACTAGTTCCAGGGTGCTGAAACCACGGACCTCGCACCCAAGACTAGGGAATTGTATTATCATTTGTGTTATTCTCCAGACCTGCTTGTGACGCCCATCTTCCAGGGGTCACTAGTCACTGGGTTTTATTGCTATTCAGCCTGAGACTCCGCCCCTTGGAGGTCTCAGGCTGCTGCACTTCCAAAGGGAGGTATTTCTCATACTGCCAAGGACCACCTGCTCAAAGTTATTACTGTTGCACCAAACACTCACACTATATAGGTGTCCAGAGGTTAGCAATATATCTGATTATCGGTGATACTGCAGATCATCAATAATCGAGTATATATCTGCATTCTTGGTGATACTGCAGATCGCCAATAATCAGATTCTCTCTGCGTGCTGACACCGATCGTTACAGCTTATGCCAGTGTTTATTCTATATCAGAAATAGGAGAGAATAGAAAACATAAAGCATGGTTGACTCTGCTGACAGGGATCCCTATTGACCCTTTGATGAGACCAATTAAGTCTTCAGGGGAGATTCTCCAGTAGTGGACTAAAGTTGACCCTAAAATGTATGCTTTTGGGTGTCGATAGTAGTAGAGCAGTGCTATGGGATGGATGTGCATCAGGCAACATTGCATGAGTTTATTGCTTTCTTATTTCTAATATTATTTCTTGCTACTAGGTAGCATGCTTAAGCAGGGTTCACACTTGTTAAAATCACACACATTTTGCGCATATAATGAAACGTGCATTAGCGCACATGCAGTATAATGGAAGTCAATGGTTCCCTTGTGATTGTGGATTTTTTTGCATTTATTTTGCTTTTGTGTGTCCAGTGCTTTCAAAAAAATGGACATCTTCCTGCTTTCCTCTGTGTACTGTGTGCTAATAGCAAATGCTTTTGTAATTGGTTGCAATAAAAAAAATCGCACGAATAAAACAAAAAATTGTGCAGGGAAAATGTGAGCAACAACTTGATTGCATTGCAATGTAAAAATGAAAAAAAAAGGACAGCTGCGATAATGCACAGTTAAGTTTGACATTTTTATAATAATTAAGACCAAGTACCAAAAGCTTTGAAAATTCACCTAGGAGAATACTTAGGAGAAAAAGTGAATGGGATTGGGCTTATTGACCCATATCTATAAAGTAGAACTTAGTCTCTTGTAGCTGACCACTCTGCTTACTAAGCACTCTATTTATTAATAATTATTTCGTTTAACTAGTGATTATTAAAACTCAAGTTTGGTCTGCATTTTTTGTTAAAACTATTTTCTTTATTTCCTCCTTTCTTCCTTCCAGTTTAAGGCCAACTGCAGTACGGACACATTGCTAGTCTAGAGGCTAGGCATGCGTCTGTTGCTACAGAGGAAGGAGGAGCGACGATGTGCAGTTCATGATGGAGCAGCTTCCAGTAGGTGAGGTCAGTGGGAGAACAATATTCTTATGGTTTGCTCAAGCATCAGACATCACTAAAAATCTGATATGCTGGATCTTTAGTTGATGTCAGAAGTCTCCCATAAACACGCTAGATTCTCCCACAAGGTGGTCTTTATTGGCTCAAGTTTAATCCAACTTGTAAACATAGCTTAGGAAGCAATTATTGACAAAGAGATCAATGTGATGAATGCAGCAATGCAAAACCAAACTCTAATCTGGAAACTGTTATTAAATTGTGGTTCTTATACCCATTAAAAGGCAACTCACTTAGATTAATGATTAATCATTAGGAAACTGACCTTAGCTTTTCCACTTCATTTGACTACCAAGTGACCTTTTTGTGGTACAATTACATCCCACAATAGGAGGTCATTATCATTAACTGTATTTTATTTAATTGTGGCGATTCATGCCCTTCATAGTTACTTATCATGCCATATGCATGGAAATAAGTGACAGCATGTCTTTAAAAGTAAGATCAAAACAAAACAAACAACGACAAAAAATTATTGTAAAAGAAAACTCACCAGATGTCATTCTGTGTCATTCATGCATTGATAATTAGGGATGCTGTAGTACTTAGTTCACAATATCTGTCAAACAAAAATAAACCAGTTATTTGTTACAGTAGACATGTTACCAATGCATGTAGTGCAATTAGGTATGGCTAATGAGGCACTGCACATCAGCACTTTCAAGGTTTTGTCGAAGTACATTTGCTTTAACTATTCTGACATGATTTATGTTGTGTGCTGCAAGGGGGTACTGCAGATTGATTGCTAAAAGAGTCAAATACACAGTACTGGTTGGTGAACATGAACCAACAGAGACTCTGGCCAATACAGTGTTTCCAGTGTTCTTCCAAACAAAAAGTGTTTCACATAATACAGCATACATTTTATACTGTTAGAGCTCCTTAAAGAAAACCTGAACTGAAAATTAAAAGTCAAAATAAGCATACACAAGTCATACTTACCTTCCATGTAGTCTACTCCTCAGTGTCTTTCTCCTCTCCCGCGTCCTGTTTGTTCATTGTGATCAAGGGAATTTTCCGTCCTCCATTTTGAAAATGGCCATTACCCATAACAGCTTTCTGGTCAGCACACAGTTAAACTGTAACATCGCCCACTTGAGCCATAGGGAAACATGGACATTACCTGGTACATCAGTTTTCCTCTCAGCTTTAACTGACAACTGATATTTTACTGACAGCAACTGATATATTTCAGATCTGACAAAAATATTGTCAGAACTGGAAGGGATTATTGTCAGAAGAAAATGGTGAGCTTCTGAGAGGAACTGATGGCAAGGTAACTATGTAATGTTCATTTGAAGTTACCTCATGTGTTTATTTTAAATATTTTTACTCAGTACAGGTTCTCTTTAAGGCTGCTTTCACATTAAGAAATTACAGGCGCACGTTAGTGCAGCCTGTAACACAGCCCATCGCACAGTAATGAAAATTCAATGGGCTGTTCACAGTGCCCACGTTGCGGTACACTGTAACGCAGCACATCCGTTGAGAGTGCTGCATGCTGTGCTGTGCGTTATGCATGGCTAAGCCGCGTTAGACTGTGCACACATGCTCAGTAGTGTTGGAGTAGGAGGTCTTCCCGCCTCCTCCTCGGCCAGGCACATGGCTAATTAATATTCACTGCACGGTGTGACGTGCAATGTTTACTTCCTGGAGCGCCGCTCTATGCGGTGATTGGCCGGCTGGACCACGTGATGCCGCATGCGTCCAAGAGTACACATCACGGACGCCAGAGTGAGCTGTACAACGCGGCTCACTCTGATGTCCACATCCAAGAGCACCAGGCGTTGTGTTAGGGGCACGTTATGCGACCATAACGTCCCCTAAACCGCAACGTCTTAGTGTGTAAGTAGCCTAAAGCAGCACTATCATTAAAATTGTAAAATATAATATACAAGGGCTGTCTGGAACATAACAGCCATTTTCACTTAATCAAGGAAACATTTTATGCATTTTAGACAAGACCCTATTCAATCGACTTTTTTTCCAAAGTTATATCTACACCTAGGCCCATATCCAATTCACTTTTTCTCCTGACTTCTGCTAGGAGATACATTTACATCTTCTATTTAAAATAATGTTTCAGCACTCTTCAGTTGAAAAATTACCAAAAAGTAAGTGAAAAAGCACTGTCAAATTTATTCTGAGGATTTTCTTGCTTTCTGGTGGCTTAAAGGGCATTTTATTGGCATTTTAAGTTTGAAAATATCACCTAGGAGAAAGGTCAGTAGAAAAAGTTAATTGCATATGGGCCCTAGGCCCTTATTCAATTAACTTTTTATCCAGAATTTTCTCCTAGGAGATAATTATTCATCTTCTCTTTATAATATTTTCAGCATTTTGTGATTGAAAAAGTACCAATAAGTAGGTGAAAAAGTACTATCAAAATTATATGGGCCCTAGCCCATATGCAATTAATTTTTTTCTCCTGAGTAATCTCCTAGGATATATTGTAATTTTCATATTCTGTTTAAAATAACTTTGTCGCACTTTACAATTGAGAAAGTGTGATGATTTGCTCAGCTGCCTGTGCAGGCAGGCAGCCTTTTGACCATTGTGTAGGTTTGCATGCTGCAGGACTCTGGAAAGAAGAGCTTCTGTCAGTTTTGCAGCTTGTGCTTGCAGAGGAATTTGCATACGTTGTCATGCAAATTGCCTGGCCACATTCATTGGAGGCGTGTACTATAAGTACTATGTCTTTCCCACAATGCTTCGCTGGTCATAAGGATTTCGTCCTATGTAACACTCCTGGTGGGGTGTCAGCCTTACTCTCTGTTTGAAGATCAGCTTAGAGTAATTCCTGGAAACTGTGCTAGGCAGATTACCCTAGTGCAGTTAGGGTTGTTTATCTGTTTTGTTTGTCTGTTGCCATTGTCCTGTCCCAACGGTGGTCAACAGGAAATGGTTCTGATCTCTGTTCTTGGAGTATAGCTGGTTGCTAACAGCTATCTCTTCTGTTCTGCCTCTCTGGATCGCGCTAGCCACTTTTCGCTAGCACTGTGGATCCTTCTGTTCTGTCTCCTGGGATCGCGCTAGCCACTTTTCGCTAGTGCTGTGGATCCTTCTGTTCTGCTACTCTGTACCTGGATCGCGCTAGCCACTTTTCGCTAGTGCTTTGGATCCTATCTAGTGTTGGACGAACACCTGGATGTTCGGGTTCGGGTCCGTTCGCCGAACATGGGCCAGATGTTCGGCATGTTTGGCCCGAACCCCGAACTCCCCAAACATCCCGCTTTTGGGGGCCCTATGGGGTCGCAGGCATAAGGGGGGAGCATGCCTCGGTCGCGGGGGGGGGGGGTCGGAAATTCCCCCCACCCCCTCCGCTAGTGCTCCCCCCTCTGCCCGCTTCCCCATAAAAAAGTTTGATGAAAGTACCGGTGGCTGGCCTGGCAGTAGAGTGAGTGAGGAGGAGGAGTCCGGAGAGTGACGCGTTGAGGCCGGGCAGCGGGCGGTTCAGCGTTGTACCCTTGTGGTACTTCCGCCCTTTCTCTGACCTCACGTCCTCTACGTGATGACGCATACGAGGGTATGCATGACGCGTACCCTCGTATGCAGAGGACGTGAGGTCAGAGAAAGGGCGGAAGTACCACAAGGGTACTACCGCTGATCCGCCCACTGCCCGGCCTCAACGCGTCACTCTCCGGACTCCTCCTCCTCACTCACTCTACTGCCAGGCCAGCCACCGGTACTTTCATCAAACTTTTTTATGGGGAAGCGGGCAGAGGGGGGAGCGCTAGCGGAGGGGGTGGGGGGAATTTCCGACCCCCCCTCTCCGTGACCGGGGCATGCTCCCCCCTTATGCCTGCGACCCCATAGGGGGGCAGTATTCGGCCGAACAGGGCCCTGTTCGGCCGAACAGGGGCCCTGTTCAGCCTGTTCAGCTGGGCATTGAGCTGTTCGGGCGAACCCGAACTAAAAAGGCCGAACACCATGAGGTGTTCGGCCGAACTCGAACATCACCCGAACAGGGTGATGTTCTGCAGAACCCGAACAGTGGCGAACACTGTTCGCCCAACACTAATCCTATCTCTCGCTTGTCCCTGTTTTCGTGTGTCTGTCTTGTCTGCTTCAACCGCTTGCTGGAGGCTCGGTGAGGTAACCGTTAAGCAAGCGTTCGCGTCCTCTGTTTCATGTTTGTCTGTCGATGGTTAGTTAGGCGTGCTTGTCTCTATTGTGCTTATCATGTGGAGACCGCGCATAACCGCGTGCACTGTTGCGAATGAGTGTGGTGTTCGCGGTTAGCTAGCGTTTGTTATTTTCCGCATCTTCTCATTGTAGTATTTGCTGTGCCTTTGCTACCCTCGTATTCTATTCTGATCTGCCTTGTGTCACGTCTGGTGATCGCACCTCTCGCGATCGCGTTCCTATTTCATATCTGCTGTTGTGTGTGCGCGGTCGCGGGGTGGCGTCTGGATTGGCGCACACACATACAACCTGTCCCTTTGCTCATTCTCATTCACAATCGCCTCTCTTGCGATTGCGTTCTGCGCTTCGTACAATTCCTGTCTGGCATTTGTGGAGGTACAGAGGATTGGTTCCTCTGCACTCCCCAGCGCCATCTGCCGACAGGAATTTCCCTCTACAGGTGCGTAGCACCTTTTGCTGGGTGCCTGCAATTACACGCTTGTGGAGGATTTCCGCCGTGTCAGCGCACGCGTTGTGCGCTGATCACGGAGAAAGTTCCACAATCGTTACAGAAAGTACCCAAAAGTTGGTGCAAAAGTACTATCAAAGTTATTTTGAGCATTTTCTTGCTTGCCGATGGTTTAAAAGGTGTTTTATGACACTTGAACATTTGAAAATATCACCTAGGAGAAAACTCAGGAAAGAAAGTGAATTGCATATGGGCCCTTGTTTAATTAACTTTTTCTCCTAGGGGATATTTTCTCACCTTACCAATAAAATATCCTTCAAACCACCAGCAAACCAGAGAATAATTTTGGCAGTACTTCTTCCCTTACTTTTTGGAACTTATTAAATTGCATAGAGCTGAAAAGTTATTTTTAACAGAAGATGTAAATCACCTAGGAGAAAACTTAGGAGAAAAACTGAATTGAATAAGGGCCTTTGTTTAATAGATAGCGGAGATGCCACCGCAGCGGTGAGCGGCATGGCGGCTGTCTCCACGTCTCAGCCGGCGGCCTTCGCCGCGCAGTTACATGGTGGAGTTTTGCCTGGTCCTTCAGTTGCACATAGACTGAGGGCTACGCGCTCGCGCGCCAGGCGACAGGACCTTTATGCGAATAGAAGGCCGGTCAGCTGACTCCAGTAGTGCTCCTGATTGGCTGAGTGACTGGGGCGGCGCTGTGGGGCACTCTCAGTATATATAGGACCTGCTTGTCAGTAGCTTCTCGTCTGCTGTTGCAAATGCACTCAGACCTTAGTCAGATCCCAAAGTGTGCTAGAACCAGCAGGAGCTGGGGATCCACACTTAGTCAGATTCTGTTGATAGTTAAAGAACTAATTGAATTGTATTATTTGTTATGACCTTCTGCTAGCCTTGACTACTCTTCTGCTTACTGATTCTGTGCTTCTGCCTATCTGATCCTGTTGCCGACTCAGCCTGAACACTACTCTGATTTAAGCCTTCTGTCTTTGTACCGTATCTGTCCGTTTGTTGCCGAATATGCTTGTCTGACTCTCCTGCCCTCACCAGTGAGCCTAGTCCCTGGTGAGGGATTCTCTGTACAGCTTAATCACCTGCTCCTCAGGTGACCAGTAGCTGCAGTACAGTCTTAATCACCTGCTCCTCAGGTGACCAGTAGCTGCAGTACAGTCTTAATCACCTTCTCCTCAGGTGACTAGTAACTGTGGTACTGTCCTCATCACCTGCTCCTCAGGTGATTAGGAGCTGCAGTACGGTCTTGATCTCCTGCCCCTCAGGTGATCACCTGCTGCAGTACAGTCTGAATCACCCGCTCCACGGGTGATCAGTATATGTTGTCTTACTGTGCACCACCCGCTCCTCGGGTGAACTGATTACTAGTTCATCTGCATCTCCAGCTTGCTCTGTATTACTGTTGCACCAAACACCTACAGTATCTTTACATCTGGTTGTCCTGTGTCTCGCTATACTAGCATTATTGGTGATTCTGCAGATCACCACATAATCAGGTATAGTATCTGTATTGTTGGTGATACTGCAGATCACCAATAATCAGAAAATCTGTTCTTGCTGACACCAATTGTTACACTTTGTAAGTAAAATGCCCTTAACCACTTCAGGACCAAAGTGCTAAACCCCCCTAAAGACCAGGCTATTTTTTGTTAAATTGGCCACTGCAGATTTATGGCCAAGCTGCAGGGCCGCACAACACAGCACACTAGTGATTCCCCCCCCCCTTTTCTCCCCACCAACAGAGCTCTCTGTTGGTGGGGTCTAATTGACCCCCCCCCCCACACACACACACACACCGTGTTTATGCATTTTTTTATAAATATTTATGTTCATATTTGTGTAATATTTTTTACTATTTCTGTCTTTGTTTTTTAAAACCCTCCCTCCCCCCAACCAGCCAATCATGGCGATCTGCTCTCATAGGCTTCAGCTGATCGCTCTCTTGTATCCCTGCAGATTGCAGCACTGTACTAACTGAAAAGACAACGATTTCGCTGTCTAACAGTCTTCGGAGCGTCGATCGCCGCTCGGAGACTGAATGTGGGGCGGAGCTCCGCCCCTCAAGCAGGAGATGTGCACGCAGCCTGCGCATGATCTTCTGCAGTAGTCAGCCCCAGGACTTGACGCCAATTGGAATTAGGCGATCCTGGGACTGCCGCGGCGGCAATGCCCATTGGTGGGGGGCGATCTTTAGGTAGTTAAACCTCCAGCAATCAAGGAAATACTATAATAATTGTACTTTTTTCACTTACTATTTGAAACTTTTTCAGTTGCAAAGTGCTGAAAAGTTATTTTAAAGAGAAGATGAAAAAAAAGTATCTCCTAAAGAGAAATAGTTACATGAATAAATGTGGGTATATCTTCTGATTATTATTTTATGTACTGATACATAATCACCTCCTTTATTTAAGAGTGTATCATATATTTTTACAAGGTTTTCAATCCCTTTATTGTAGATGCACCACACTTCTCACATATGGGTTTGGGGTGTGTGTGTGTGTGTGTGTGTGTGTGTGTGTGTGTGTGTGTGTGTGTGTGTGTGTGTGTGTGTGTGTGTGTGTGTGTGTGTGTGTGTGTGTGTGTGTGTGTGTGTGGGGGGGGGATGTGTTGATTCTGCAGTACACTGATTTCCATTAACGACACAGACTGGTTTGTCTACAAACACCTTTCCATTAACATAGCCATCAGATTCATGAAGAGGTAGAGGGTAGGTATCTTAAATGCTGTCATGCATCTGTAGTTGATGTATCATTACATTTTTAGGCAATCACACTTTTTGCTTTCTTGGCCTTTTGCTTTAAGTAATGTAATATTTTTTTTTTTTTTAAAGCAAACTGTTGTAAGAAGTTAAACCTACATCTCTGAACTGCCTGGACTTGCTTACAGTATGTGCTTAAAACAGAAGATCACAAAGGTAGTAAGAAAGCTGAAGTCTCATAACAATTACTGAAAACAAGATTTTGCTTCTGGTGCAAGAGAGGGGTTATCAATATTTTGTTCTACAGCTAAGAGAGCCTTATGAATGTCAGCATTCTGATAACCTACTGCTTTCAAGTTCTCAATTCGACACTCTCAATGCATAGTGCACACATTTTCTTCAGAGTGAGATGCTTGACATGACTATTAAAGACCACACAAGCATTAGAGTGTGAGGCAGCTAGATTGTAAAGTCTCTGCAAAATAAGAAAACATAGACAGATTTTACAGTTGACTTGGATGCACCAGCTGTAACTAAGCTATGGCAATGGTTCCGGTAGGAAGAAGAAATTTTGCTACCCCCAAGATCCATAAAACTCTGTTCTTTATTGTAGATTTTGTATAAATTGCCTAAAGTATAAAAGAGAAAATCAAGCTGGTTGATGTTGGGAATAGAATGACCTGACGGCTGTTTTTTTGTCCATAGTTGCTTTTTCCAAAGCTCAGTCACTGACATCAAGGCATGTGCAAAGTTATGCTACAGCAGAAAAAAAGTTCAAAAATAGCGGCAGTGGGGTCTCGTGCAGTTATATGGTCACTAGCTGGTAACAGTGGTGCACCAGTGTTTGGTTACACTGTTGTCGAACTCCAGCCTTTTTGATAAGGGAGTTGGCTGGGGAGGTTAAATACTGGGTTTAGTGTCAGTATTAGGAGTAGGTGAGGGGAGGTTAAATACTGGGTTTAGTGTAGTAGGTGAGGTTAGGTGTAGGTGGTGGTGGTGGTGGTGGGGGTTAATGTTAGGAATAGATAGGGGAGGGTTTTTTCTATGGGTTCCAGTAAGTTTTAGCTATGCCCCTGATGTTGTATGTGACTAATTAGGCTATGGGTTCTTTCTTGTTTTCTTTCAATTATTTAACTTTAATAAGAGTTTTGCACAATCACGACTAATTCATGCAGTACAGAAACCCAGGAGCTTTGGGGATACGTAAGACAAAGTAAGTAAGACAGAAACAGGTACAGAGGATGGCAGTGATAAACAACATATGAGCCAAGTTGCACTTTCCATCCCAGGGGAGCTAATCCATTGCAGTCCTAATTCCTACTAGTATGGTGGCACTTGTTTTTTTTAAGTTTTCTCTTTAATTTTCCCAATGCCCCCCACTCTCACCGACATACCTATTCCAAGAAAGTACCATGGAGTTTACTGGAATGTGGATCAGGATTGCAAAGGTAAATTGTACCTTTGATGGGTTACTGTGGTATGAAAAGTCCTTACATTTACACATAAACCTGTCTTTGTTCAAGTCACATTTAAGGTTATTAGTCATACCATTACCTTGAATTTGTTTTTGCTTTAGAGACAGCTCAGATCTCTTCTTCAGGCTTGCTGTATTCTCAAAACTAAAATGTATCATGTTTTAAACACAAAAAGCAGGGGACAAACAAAAAATAAAAATAAAGGCTCTTAAAGTAGATAAGAGTTCTCAGTTTCTAAGATGTCAGACACTATCTGTAACCAGATAGTCCTTTTGAGATGCAAAGTATCTTTTGGATGAGAGTTTGCTGCATTCTGGACCGGTCTTGTAAATTTAAAGTGTATCCCTGAGCAAAAACTAAAATCCTCCAGCAGCCAATATTTATGTACGTAACCTTACAAGCCTGACCTACATTGCAGCATACTCTCATCAAAAGGATTCTTTGCATCTCAAAAGGGCTTCGGCTACAGATAGTGATACCTCAGAACACATTCATTCTTATCTGCTTTAACATCTTCCACAGTGAGACCAACGAAGTAGAATACTAACGTCAATGCAAAATTAGTTTTACATATGAAAGCTAACATGATAACAATGGTACTGCGTAAGGTGACTTAAGTATGAGAAATTTCCATTCTTGCCTACACTTTCCTGATGAAGAGATCTGAGCTGTCTTGAAAGCTTGTTATTGTAATCTACTTAGTTAGCCCACCATTTCTCTAGAAGTTAAACATGAGTGTTCTGCCACAAAGCATATTCAGAATAAAGGCAGCAATACTCAAATATTTACATTAGGGCATAATGGGACATCTCATATCATGCAGCTCTGAGACTCTCAAAATTTTCTACTGATGTGCTGATTTTATTTATCCAAGAACAGAAATGAATCTTAAAGGACACCTAAAGTGAGAGGGATGTGTTGGCTGCTGGATAGTTTAGTGGTAAGGGTATTGCCTTAGATATGGGATTTGAGCCTTTGACCAGGTTTCAATCCCTGGCTCAAGTCAGTACATAAAATAGTGAGGAGTCTATGATCAAGTCTCCCCAATGATCCTGGTAGCCTGTGGATCATGCCCTAAGTGACTGCAGTTCTGGTGCTTTGGGTCCTCCAGGAGAAAAGTCAATATAAATGTTCTGTCTCTGTCTTGCCTTATTTCCTTTTAGCCAATGTAAATTGCCTTGGTGTCCTGATGATCACAGTATATATAAGATAGTATAAAGGATGTGTTGAGTTGAGTGCAAGTAGGACATATTGGAGTGAGAAAACAAAGAGAGGACCTGGAAGGCTCTAGCAGGGGTCCCCAACCCCCGGTCCACAGCCCAATACCGGGCCACAAGACGTTTTGTGCCGGGCCATGGGTTTGGCATCTTCTTTTACAGTAGCTTGTCTCACAGCAGTGCGGGCGTGTCTCACGGCTGCTGTGTAGAGTTAGGAAACAGGGCTAGCAGTTCTCATAGTAACAGCGATATACATCGCTGCTACAGGGAGCCACTCTCCTGCTTCCTGACTCTACACAGCAGCCGCAAGATGCGCTGCTGTGAGAGATTATGAAAAGCACGCACAGAGGAGAGGGGACGGCGGGGACTAATGGAGGAAGTGGCCACCAGTTTATAAGCTAACAGGAGCGGGCAGCCGTGGGGTGGAGGGGGGAGCAAGCACTGGGGCAACCATACTAGCTATACTGGGCGCACCTATGCTAACTATACAGGGACAACTATACTAGATATACTGGGGATACCTATGCTAACTATACAGGGACAACTACACTAGATATTCTGGAGGGCACCTATGCTAACTATACAGGGACAACTATACTAGATCTAATGGGGGCACCTTTGCTAACTATACAGGGACAACTATACTAGATCTAATGGGGGCACCTTTGCTAACTATACAGGGACAACTATACTAGATTTACTGGGGGCACCTATGCTAACTATACAGGGACAACTATACTAGATATACTGGGGACACCTATGCTAACTATACAGGGACAACTATACTAGATATAATGGGGGCACCTATGCTAACTATACAGGGACAACTATACTAGATATACTGGGGGCACCTATGCTAACTATACAGGGACAACTACACTAGCTATATTAGGGGCAACTATACTGTCCTAGGGGCAACTTTACTATTTATACGGGGAGCAACTATATTACCTATACTGCAGCAACTATACTATCAATACTGGGGGCAACTATACTGCCTACACTGTAGCAAGTATACTATCTATAATAGGGCAACTAAACTACCTATACTGGGGGCAACTATACTACCTATACTGCGGCAACTATATTA
The DNA here is from genome assembly GCF_040937935.1 of Hyperolius riggenbachi. Lineage (NCBI taxonomy): Eukaryota > Metazoa > Chordata > Amphibia > Anura > Hyperoliidae > Hyperolius > Hyperolius riggenbachi. Next base: position 284,829,835 of record NC_090648.1, on the reverse strand, counting down.
TCTATATTGGGGCAACTATACTAGCTACCTACCTATCCTGGGGCAAATATACTACCTATATTGGAGTAACTATACTACCTACACTGGGGCAACTATACTAGCTATACTGGGGAAACTGTACTAGGTATACTGGCGTAGCTATACTCCCTATACTGGGGCAACTATACTAGCTATACTGGGGTAACTAAACTATACTACCTATACTGTGGCAAGTACACTAGCAATACTGGGGCAACTATACTAGCAATCCTGGGGTAACTATACTCCCTATACTGGGGCAAATTGGGGGGTTTGCTGCCCAACCCCCCATTCCCGCTGCCGCGCCACAGCTCTGGAAATTGCTTTTTTAAGCGCTTAGCGATTTCCCCATCCTTTCAATTGAATTGCAAACGCTCTAAAAATGGGGCAGGAGCTGCGTTAGCATTTGGATAGAAAGCTCATCGCTTCTGTGAGAATACTTGTCACGGACGGTTGCGGGGCCGCAGACGCGTCCTGGAACGCCCGTGAAGAAAAAGCGATCGCACTCGATTCTCTGCATCGATTGCGCTTCAGATCACTAGAATCGGGATTGATTGTGTAGGAGCCTCTGCTTAACTGCAGGAGGGCTCTTTTGATATGCTAATGAGCAGGAACAAACCCTTGTGCTCAGGAAGCTAATCCCAGCAGGGGGCTATTCAAAACCTGCTTCTTTCCCAGACTGGCCGGAGCCACTTAGCCAGCCATAAGAAAAACATGGGTGGTATGATTTCCTGTCGGTATACGAAAACCCTATGTTGCACAGCTATAAAATTCATATCGTCTTGTTCGGTAAAATCTGGCCATCGTGCTCATATGACATTCATTGTGATAGCCTGTCCAGTTATTGAGATATGAATTTTCTCAGGAGCCTTACCCCGCTGGCTTAGTCATGTCTGATGTCATATTAATCTGTATTTTCCGACAAGTATGAATCTCTTACCCCCCTAAATATAACGTTTATGGTTCAGGAGTTACAGCATTTCATAAGTTTAGCCCTAAAATCTTTTAGAGGGAATGAACTGTCATTTGTTGGTAACTCAGAGGGGGCCATAATTGCCACACCCCCAAACCAGCTTCATCAAAAGCACATGGCCAGCAGGCGGGCTTCAGTCCTCCAAATTCCGCCTTCCTGAGAGCACATTGCCAGCCAGAGGACACATGGTTGGCGGCCATCTTGTCTAAACTGAAACAAAGGACACATGGCTAGCGGCCATCTTGATTGGCCATCTTCTGTAACCTGGAACAAAGGACATTTTCCATGTTTGCGTGGATTTTAAACTTTGCTGGAACTGAACAAAAGGAACTCTACAAGTTTTCCCAGAACGGACATATTTCCACTAATCCTAAGTATTTTCTCCCTTTTATTTCATACTGGCTATTACTGTTTTAATAATTGTTGATTTTGATAATTGTCTGTATATATTAATTATTTATATTGCTTTCAATAAACTGACGCTATCGTCAGTTGTTGTTCTAGCTACCCTATTATTCAGCATACACAGAAACTGATCCCAGGTCTCTGAAGAGACGCTACTATTGTTTGTTGTTGGCTAGACAGAATACAGCATGTTTTAACCGTTTTTATTTGTAGATCTAGGCACAGTCAGTCGGCGGGCTCCTCTGTCCCATGGTAATGGAGGTGGTGGCAGTTATACCCTGGAATAGTGTGTAAAGTTGTAATTTCCGTCTCCCCACAGGCTCCCTTCTGGTTTGTCTGCGGCCTATTCCCAACGGTTCCTGCACATTGACTGCGACCAGAGTTCGCACGATCCGTGCGCTGGCACCGTTTGGGAGGCCATTTGCGGTCTGACCACTAGGGCTTTTAAGGCGATTTTTAATATCGCCAGCACTAAAAAAAAACCGAAATCACCCCTAATGTGAACAACCCCTATAGGTCAACATCGTAGGAATTTTGGGAATAAGTAGGTATGCAGAATTATATCAACTAGAAATGGGTCAATCACTTAAAGGGTGTAATGCCTGAACACTAGATACTTTGAATATAGAGATATCAGGAAGTCGGGAATAGCCAAAGGTCAAACACATATCAGAAACTGAGGTTCCGAGGGGGTAAGGCAGAGACAGAGTCGTTTAAAAGGCCGAGATCATACCTAGTATCAGATGACTGCAGTACAAGAAGGATGAGACAAAATCAAAGGGAGAGGCGAGCCGGGTCATGCTGACTCACATACACAGCGGAGCCGGGGATGCTGCCAGATGGAGATGAAGTCTTTCGCCGTTGCCCGGAAACACTGGAGAAGCCACCGGCAGCAGCGTCAGATAAGTTTGTAACAAAGGGGCAGTATGGTGAAATATTGTAAAATTTAAAATATGTACAAACATAAACAAATAAGAAGTACGCTTTTTACAGAGTAAAATAGGCAATAAATTACTTTTCTCCTATGTTGCTGTAACTTACAGTAGGTAGTAGAAATCTGACAAAAGCGACAGGTTTTGGACTAGTCCATCTCTTCATGGGGGGATTCTCAGGGATTTATTTATTTTCAAAAGCACTTGGCATTTGCTCTGTCCAACTGCCAAAAAACTATGTAGCGAGCAGGGAAGCTGGATAGCATCATTATTTAAATCTTTTTTAGGGAATATCTTTGTAAAGAATACAAGCCTTGATGAGAATCCCCTATGAATAGATGGACTAGCCCAAAACCTGTCACTTCTGTCAGATTTCTACTACCTACTGTAAGTGACAGCAACATAGGAGAAAAGTAATGTATGGCTAATTTTACTCTGGAAGAAACGTACTTCTTACTTGTCTATGTTTGCACGTATTTTAAATTTTACAATTTTTCCCCATAGTGCCCCTTTAATTAAATATGCTTCTCTGATAATGAAAAAGAAATACAATACAGTACATAAAAAAATGTTGATGTTTCACCATTATGTAACACAATGTAATGTACGTCATTTGGCTTTCTGTCATGAGACAATAAATAAAATCAGTTTTCTAGATTTGTTCATAGTGCTGTAATTAATACTGGTAGTGTTTTTGTTAGTTGACACTATGTGCATTACATAACACCCATTTTATAACACAGCAGGCATAAAGCAACACACACTCTCAAATTTATTTTCATAGCAGGTACAATTGCTATGTAAGGTGCTCTTTTTGCACACATTATCCAGAAGTGCATTGTTAAACGTGTGTAAAGATAATGTGATCCATTACAATGCACAGATGTAAACATGCCCATGTTATTGTATGGACAGTGCACTCACATATGGCAACACAACACACATAGGGCTTGATTCAGAAAGCAGTGCTATATGCATCCAGCACGCAATGTGCCGCACACAAAGGTTTGCGCATGTAAAGCACAGCGTGCGCACGCAGCCGAGGGTTATCGCGCGGTAATGCGCACACTTTGCCAAGTTAGCGCGCGCACGTTACCGCACACTAACCTTTACGCGTGCAAACCTTTGCGCGTGTCACATTGCATGCTAAATGCATAGCACGGTCGTGCTATGCATTAGCACTGCTTTGTGAATCAAGCCCATAGTGTACATGCACCCTGAAATGTAAAGAAAAGCAGTATAAACACACTATGAGTGCCTCGGATTATGGTTTTGAAGCTGTGTGTATTTTGTGAGGCAGTGATGTTGGTATTCCCCACTTATCTTTCTTTTCTCAGTTGTATTTTCGAGGTTAACACTAGGTGCCCTTTAGATTTTATATTAAACATGTAAAATCATTGAAGAAGGCTTAGGGATGAATAAAATATTATGCTCTTTAAATTCTTCCAGCATATCTCATGCTTGTTCCTATAAAAATATGTTGTTCTACAGCTGTTGTGGAACTCGAAAATAAATCTTCCATTTACCCACTGAATGAAAACTGATATGGGGGGCAAGAAAGCTTTTAAGCAAATAAGGCAGGAGGGTATTAGAATATCAGTAATAATACCGATACAGTGTTCTACTATGCCTGTCTGTACAATAATTCTATCACAAAAAAACTCTCCTATCTACTCCTATCAACCACCCACCTACTCCTATCATTAACCACCCCCCACCTACTCCTAACACTAACCACCCCCACCTACTCTTATCATTAACCACCCCCACCTACTCCTATCAACCACCCCACCTACTGCTATCATTATTCTCTAACCACCCCACCTACTCCTAACCTTAACCACCCCACCTACTCCTATTATTAACCACCCCCACTTACTCTTAACACTAACCACCCCCATCTACTACTAACCACCCCCACCTACTCCTACCACTAACCAGCCCCATCTACTCCTACCACTAACCACCCCCACCTACTCCTAACACTGGTTACACTCCCATCTACTTCTAACACTAACCACCCCATCTACTCCTTCCACTAACTACACCCCATCTACTCCTAACTAGAGATGGCCCGAACGGTTCGCCAGTGAACAGTTCCCGGCGAACTTCCGGGGTTTGCGATCGCGGAGAACTGCAAACTTTTCCTGAAGTTCAGTTCGCCCTCATAGTGCATCATGAGGGGCAACTTTGACCCTCTACATCACAGTCAGCAGGCGCATTGTAGCCAATCAGGCTACACTCCCTCCTGGAGGCCCTCCCCACATTATAAAAGACAGGCAGCGTCGGGCTTTGGACTCACTCGTGTGCCTGCATTAATTAGAGAAGGGAAAGCTGCTGCAGACTATCATAGGGAAAACTTAGTTAGGCTCTTGTAGGCTTCTTAGCTTGCATCTTGCTGATTCTTATTGCTAAAAATGCACCCCTCAACAGCTCTTTGGAGAGCTAATCTTGTTCTTGTGATCTATTTTTTTTTTGTGGCTTACTGACACTTGTGTTGCATAGACAGCCTTGGTAATTCCTACTGTGTGTGCCACTGCCAGGCCCAGCACATTCAGTGACTACCTGTGTGTGTGACAGGTGCACATTGTATAATCCATCACTGCATATACCTACCTGTTGTTCACTGTGCACCCATCTACCTACGTGAGCGCACGCAGTGTCACTGTGCCTGTCCGGTACCTTTCTGTGTGTGACAGGTGCACATTGTAATACCCATCACTGCATATACCTACTACCTGTTGTTCACTTCAGTGTACCCACCCACCTACGTGAGCGCACGCAGTGTCACTGTGCCTGTCCGGTACCTGTCTGTGTGTGACAGGTGCACATTGTAATACCCATCACTGCATATACCTACTACCTGTTCACTTCAGTCAGTGCGCCAACCTACCTACGTGAGCGCACACAGTGTCACTGTGCCTGTCCGGTACCTGTCTGTGTGTAACAGGTGCACATTGTAATACACATCACTGCATATACCTACTAACTGTTGTTCACTTCAGTGCACCCACCTACCTACGTGAGCGCACAAAGTGTCACTGTGCCTGTCCGGTACCTGTCTGTGCGTGACAGGTGCACATTTGTAATACCAGTCATTGCATAATTGTTCACAGTACCTGTGTGACCGCACACTGCGTAATATACCACTCCGAGCATACCTGTTAACTGTACCTGTGTGACAGCTGCACATTGTATTGTAATACCAGTCACTGCATACCTTTCACTGCATCTGTGACTGCACATTGTATTATACCTGGCAGTCAGTGCATACCTTTCACTTGAATGGACGGCAGACTTGGCCTCCATAACAGATTCTCGTTAAAGGTAGTAAAGTCAATCAGGGTCATATACAGCAGGGCCTCGAAAGTCCTCCTGTATTGTTATTTTTTGCCACTACCTCAGGACTTGCATGCCATGCCTGCTGCCTTCCTTATATGTGTGGTGGTAGCCAATCCTCAGGTTCCAACTCCGGACCGGAGTCGAACCCTGACTCCCCGGCCGTACGCTTTCTTTAACAACTGGAGAGAAAGAACCATCGACAGTATGAGCAGCGATGGACTACTGGGTGCGCAGGCTTGACCTGTGGCCAGAGCTGTCCCAATTTGCCATCCAACTTCTGTCTTGCCCTGCCTCAAGCGTCCTGTCAGAAAGGACCTTCAGCGCAGCTGGAGGCATTGTCACTGAGAAGAGAAGTTGCCTAAGTCACAAAAGTGTTCAGTACCTGACCTTTATCAAAATGAATGAGTCATGGATCCCGGAGGGCTACTGCCCGCCCGAAGACTAAGTCAGTCCCCACACACAGCATCTCTACTTGCATGCCGTTTGACTGCCTGCACCAAGACTAAGTCAGTCCCCACACAGCACCTCTGCCCGCAGGCCGCTTGACTGCCTTCTCCACCAACCAACAGGGTCCAGGACTCCAGGTGGATTCCTGCATTTTTCTGGTGCGTGTATATGCCTGCCTAATTTTTCTGGCTGCACTGCAGCTGCAACAACAAAACAAAAGGCATGTACATGTTCCAATTCCTCTTCGTGATCATTACCTTGCCGCGGTGAAGGGGCTTGCGTATCACAATGAAGCAATGACCGGCCGGCTATATGAGTTTTTCTGGGGGGGGGGCTGCCGACTCTGCTTGCTTATACCTTTCTGTCTCTGCCTCCCGATTTTGTACTGCATCTGTCTGTCTGTTGCCGAACCCGATCTGTCTGACCACTCTACTCTCACCAAAGGGGTCTTGACTCTGGTGAAAGGCACTGTACTGTTAGTACCCACCAGCTCTTCTGGTAAGGTATTGCCAAACCTATCAGTACTACTGTTGCACCAATCAGTCATTGCTATTGTTGTCACAACAGCTTCCTATATACCAGTATTATAGGTGATACTGCAGATCACTTAATAATCAGAATTCTGTTATTTGCTAACACAAATCGTTACAGAACAGCAGACTAGTCTAGACTGGGCGAACATCTAGATGTTCGGGTTCGGGCCGAACAGGCCGAACATGGCCGTGATGTTCGGGTGTTCGAGCCCGAACTCCGAACATAATGGAAGTCAATGGGGACCCGAACTTTCGTGTTTTTTAAAGCCTCCTTACATGCTACATACCCCAAATGTACAGGGTATGTGCACCTTGGGAGTGGGTACAAGAGTAAAAAAAATTAGCAAAAAGAACTTATAGTTTTTGAGAAAATCGATTTTAAAGTTTCAAAGGGAAAACTGTCTTTTAAATGCGGGAAATGTCTGTTTTCTTTGCACAGGTAACATGCTTTTTGTCGGTATGCAGTCATAAATGTAATACAGATGAGAGGTTCCAGGAAAAGGGACCGGTAACGCTAACCCAGCAGCAGCACACGTGATGGAACAGGAGGAGGGCGGCGCAGGAGGAGAAGGCCACGCTTTGAGACACAACAACCCAGGCCTTGCATGCGGACAAGAAGCGTGCGGATAGCAATTTGCTTTTTGTCGGCATGCAGTCATAAATGTAATACAGATGAGAGGTTTCAGGAAAAGGGACCGGTAACGCTAACCCAGCAGCAGCACACGTGATGGAACAGGAGGAGGGCGGCGCAGGAGGAGAAGGCCACGCTTTGGGACACAACAACCCAGGCCTTGAGGTGGGTGAGCGGTCTACTACTGTTCCCAGCAGCGACACAGAGCACAATGCTATACAGTGGTGGGTGAGCGGTGTACTACTTTTCCCAGCAGCGACACAGAGCACAATGCTATACAGTGGCGGGTGAGCGGTGTACTACTGTTCCCAGCAGAGACACAGAGTGACAGTAAACACAATGCTATATAGTGTGGAGGAGCAGTGTACTACTGTTCCCAGCAGCGACACAGAGCACAATGCTATACAGTGGTGGGTGAGCGGTGTACTACTATTCCCAGCAGCGACACAGAGCACAATGCTATACAGTGGTGGGTGAGCGGTGTACTACTGTTCCCAGCAGAGACACAGAGTGGCAGTAAACACAATGCTATATAGTGTGGGTGAGCGGTGTACTACTGTTCCCAGCAGCGACACAGAGCACAATGCTATACAGTAGTGGGTGAGCGGTGTACTACTATTCCCAGCAGCGACACAGAGCACAATGCTATACAGTGGTGGGTGGGTGAGCGGTGTACTACTGTTCCCAGCAGCGACACAGAGCACAATGCTATACAGTGGTGGGTGAGCGATGTACTACTGTTCCCAGCAGAGACACAGAGTGGCAGTAAACACAATGCTATACAGTGGTGGGTGAGCGGTGTACTACTATTCCCAGCAGCGACACAGAGCACAATGCTATACAGGGTGAGCGATGTACTACTGTTCCCAGCAGAGACACAGAGTGGCAGTAAACACAATGCTATATAGTGTGGGTGAGCGGTGTACTACTGTTCCCAGCAGCGACACAATGACTGGGGGGACCCTGGCTAGCCTGGCTGGAGAGAGAACTACCCTGCCTGCCTACCCAAAGCTAAACCCACAGACAAATGGCGGAGAAATGACGTGGATCGGGTATTTATTTACCCGAACCACGTGACCCGTTCGGCCAATCACATCGCTAGCGGAACGTTCGGCCATGCGCTCTTAGTTCGGCCATATGGCCGAACAGTTTGGCCGAACACCATCAGGTGTTCGGCCGAACTCGAACATCACCCGAACAGGGTGATGTTCTGCAGAACCCGAACAGTGGCGAACACTGTTCGCCCAACACTAGAGCAGACCAAAATGTCTATGGACGCACTGTGTAACCAGGTTGAGGCCTTGACCACAGCGGTGAACCTTGGTCAATACCCAACAAACTCAGATCACCCAGCTGTCTGGGGTGGTTTGCACCCTCCAGACTGCAACTGGACCAGTGCAGTCCCCTCCAGTAATAGAGCCTAGAATTCCTATGCCAGGAAAATTTTCAGGGCACACATCTGATTTTCAGAATTTCAGGAACCGCTGCCTCTCTTACTTTGAGATGAGACCTGTTTCATCAGGGACTGAGAGTCAGAGGGTAACCTTCATTAAAACACTTTTATCAGGGGATTCACAGACATGGGCCTACAGTCTTCCGACGGGTCATGAGGCATTATCTTCAGTTCAGAATTTTTTCAAATCAATGGCTATCATATCAGAATCAGAATCAGAATCAGAATCAATTTATTTCGCCAAGTACAACAGGGTCGTACCCGGAATTGGTTTTGGCACTGCAGGGTCGGTGGTGGTACAGTAACCATACAATACCGTGAGGTGGTACAATAGCAGGCAGTATGGTACATTAAGCAGAAGATAGAGTATAAGTACAAGTACATTGAATATACAGTACATATATTAGCAGTAGATAAAGTATGGTACATTAAGTGTACAGTAGATAATACAAGGATAGGCACAGATATAAGACACATGCAGAAGAATAACCAAGGAAAAAGACCTGGCGGGTAATCCGCTGCTGTCTATAGCACTCAAAACGCTGTATAGCGATAATTGAATCAGATGCTCCCCCAGATCGTCCTTGGGAAAAAGAGAGAGGAGAGGACCCACAAGAAGAAGGAAAAGAAAAAAAAGAAAGAGAAAAGGAAAAAAAACCACAAAGACAAGTTAGACTCCCTGTGATTGTGATGAAGCCCATGTGGTTAGTGTCCTGGTACACTAGATGATGAGCAGCAGCAACTGTCCATAGTAAACTGACTGGCGTGAGATACGATGGGGACCCTGGCCTTTATGTTCGCTGCGGTGCAGTGGACCGTGGAGGGAGGGCTGCAAAAAGTCCTTGCTGTCGCTGGTGTACTCTGGCAGTGATGCGGTCTGTGAGGAGGGATGGGGGCCCATGATGTTTCGCCTGTAATACACAGTGGCCTGGTTCCTCTGGGATGTGGCTGGCATGGAGATCGTGGAAGTCCGACTTCTCTGGCAGCTGCAGCTGTGGAGGGAGACCTGGTGATGAGTCTGGCCGTCGAGGGGGAGACAGACGTAAAGCATTGTCCTGGCCGGGAACTGCTTGTCTCATTGCGGAGGTGGCGGCATGCACAGAGGCATGGCTCAGCTGTTCTGGGTGCCTGGAGCTGGAAGCAGGAGGCGGCGGCATTTATGGAGGCCACGTGGGTTACACCAGGGCACAGCAGATCCGACTCTGGCAGTGATCTTAGCGTGCGGTGAGTCTCCAGAAGCTCAGCATCGCTGGCGAGGGTGACATGCAGGATGCCAGGCAGAGCGGTACGGAGAGCTGGAGCAGCGGCTGTCTCACATTCTGAGCCGCTGAGGTTGCAGCAGGGGCCAGCGTCACGTGGGCATTTCCCACGTGGCGAGCCGATCTTCAAGCAATGCTGTGTCGCTGGAGTCCGGGGAGCCAGAGGGGGTGTCCAACCAGCCTATGGTGTGGGAGAGCCATAGGAGACCCCAGAAGGTAATTTTTGGCTGGGGTCCAGGGAGGGAAAGTTGAAAAAAAGAAGTTAGCGAGCCGGAGCCCTGTGGCCGTGGCTACCTTGTTGGCGCCATCTTGGTCCAGATATTGCAGTTACTGCTGAGAGGAAACTTAAAAATCTCAGGCAGGGACATAACACCGCAGAGACCTATGCTGCATAGTTTAGACAGTGGGCAGTATCGGCTAGGTGGGGACAGTTTGCCTTATTAGACTGTTTTTTATCTGGGTTATCCGACCCCATTGTGGATGTAATGCTAAGCCATCCTGAACCCAAGACTGTTGATGATACGATCTCAATTGCAGTAAGAATAGATCGCCGTATTCGTTATCAGAGGCAAGCTCATAGTAAACGCCCTGTGAGGTCTGTTCCCGTCACCTCTCCTACCCCTTCTCTTCCTCAGGATGAACCGATGCAGATCGGACATTCTAAATTGTCAGAGGTCGAGAAAATTTGGAGACGGTCAGAAGGGCTCTGCAAGAACCGCACCACACATAATATAGTAGAAAAATACAAAAAAGCCTTTATTGTACCATACAGTAAATAAAACCATAAAAACAAGAGCACATTAAGAATGAACTGCCCTCAATGAACAATATGTAAGTCAATAACACACATACATATGCGTGACTGTACAACAGGACACACCGGATGGCTGCAAGTGAAGAGGTGAAGAGAGGCTGAAACAGGCAGTTGGACACCCTGTAAAGTATGAACAGGGTGAAAAGAGTGGAATGAGGAGGGGATGACAATGTTGATCCCCTATCAGTGGTGAAGACAGTGAGATGAGTGCCCGCAGAGTACCAATCCCAGGCAGCGTGTGTGAACAAGTGATGAGGGCACTAGCCAGGAAACAGTGAGAGACGTGTGTGCAGCGGCAGAGCCAGGCTGCCTGGGTGCAGAAGAAAGGGTGTAAAGGGCTGGAAGCCCAATCTCACGGAAATCCGAGTGGTGTGGGAGCCAGAAGAGGGAGAAGCTTACCTGTGGTGCTGGACAGGAGGGCGTGCGTGACAAGAGCCATCGCGATTTGCCGCAAAGAGTGGCTTCTTGCCCGGAAGAAGACGCTCTTTGCGGCGAATTGCGACGGCTCTTGTCACGCACGCCCTCCTGTCCAGCACCACAGGTAAGCTTCTCCCTCTTCTGGCTCCCACACCACTCGGATTTCCGTGAGATTGGGCTTCCAGCTCTTTACACCCTTTCTTCTGCACCCAGGCAGCCTGGCTCTGCCGCTGCACACACGTCTCTCACTGTTTCCTGGCTAGTGCCCTCATCACTTGTTCACACACGCTGCCTGGGATTGGTACTCTGCGGGCACTCGTCTCACTGTCTTCACCACTGATAGGGGATCAACATTGTCATCCCCTCCTCATTCCACTCTTTTCACCCTGTTCATACTTTACAGGGTGTCCAACTGCCTGTTTCAGCCTCTCTTCACCTCTTCACTTGCAGCCATCCGGTGTGTCCTGTTGTACAGTCACGCATATGTATGTGTGTTATTGACTTATATATTGTTCATTGAGGGCAGTTCATTCTTAATGTGCTCTTGTTTTTATGGTTTTATTTACTGTATGGTACAATAAAGGCTTTTTTGTATTTTTCTACTATATTATGTGTGGTGCGGTTCTTGCAGGGCCAGTACTTTCTCTCTTTAGTGTTATACAGCATTATTGGCCTTTCTGCACACATTTATCTAGTGACATTATTATATACTCATTAGCCTACTTTATTATTTGATGGTGCTTGTCCATTTCTCTTTTTGGTCAGAAGGGCTCTGTCTATATTGTGCAGAAAAAGGCCATATAGTACAGAACTGTCCTAAAAAGGCGGAAAACTCTGCCGCCTAGGAGTAGCCAGAGATACTACCCTAGGCGAGCCAGTGTTACCTCTACTTGATAATCGCTTACAACTCCCTTGTTCTATTTCCTGGGAAGATCAAGTCCGGTCTACTCAGGCATTTATAGACTCGGGTTCTGCCGCCAATTTTATAGATTATGATTTTGTTAAGAAATTGGGGATTCCCCTGCTTCCCTTAGACAGACAGATTGTCCTCACTGCAGTGGACAACTCTCCACTTCAAGGGAACCATCCCCTGTCTAAGACTCCAAGTTTTTTATGTCATGTGGGGGTATTGCATAGAGAACAAATACAATTTTTTGTACTTAAAATGGCCACTTCTACTGTAATCCTTGGGATGCTGTGGTTGCAAAAGCATTCTCCTCAGATAGATTGGAGCTCTGGCCAGTTCCTTAGCTGGTCCTCCTTTTGCCATCATCATTGTATGGAGAAAGTTGCTGTTTGCACCACCAGGATTCAGATAGAAGGGCTACCTGCACAATATGCTGAATTTGCTGATGTGTTTTGTCCTAAGTCGGCAGACAAACTTCCTCCACGCAGAAGTTTTGACTGCCCCATTGAGTTAAGGCCTGGTTGTATGCCCCCTAGAGGTCATCTGTATAACCTGTCCGCGCCTGAAAAATTTGCTATGCAGGACTACATTAAAGAAAACCTTGCCAAAAGTTTTATCCATCCTTCCAAGTCTCCGGCCGGAGCAGGGTTCTTTTTCGTTCAAAAAAAGGACGGTGGGCTTCGCCCCTGCATAGATTATCGACAACTGAATAAAATTAACATAAGGAATCGTTACCCACTCCCGTTAATTGACAACTTGTTCGCCCAGGTTACTGATGCATGTGTCTTTTCTAAACTCGATCTAAGAGGGGCATACAACCTGGTACACATAAGGGAGGGTGACGAATGGAAGACGGCATTTAACACACCTGACGGGCACTACGAGTACCTTGTTATGCCCTTCGGGTTGTGTAATGCTCCTGCTGTCTTCCAGGAGTTGGTCAATGAGATTTTCTGAGAGGTCCTGCGACGATTCGTCTTGGTATATCTGGACGACATACTGATTTTCTCACCCACTCTAGCGAAACACAAGGAGCATGTGAAGTTTGTCCTGAAAAAACTAAGAGAATTCTTTATATGCAAAAATTGAGAAATGTCTTTTTGAGGTGTCGGAAGTTCCTTTCTTGGGGTATATTATTTCAACCTCAGGACTCTCCATGGACCCCAAAAAAGTAGCTGCCGTTTTGGAGTGGCCACAGCCTATGGGGCTGAAGGCACTCCAAAGATTTCTTGGCTTTGCCAATTATTACAGAAAATGTATCAAGGGATTTTCTTCTGTAGTGTCACCTCTCACTAACCTCACTAAAAAAGGAGCTGACACTTATAATTGGTCACCCAAAGCACATTCTGCTTTTTCATCCCTGAAGAACTTGTTTTGCTCCGCCCCCATTTTGCAACATGTCGATGTCACTTGTCCCTTTATAGTTGAGGTGGACGCATCAGAGATTGGGTTCCGTGAACAGCCTGCGAGCCTCCGATTGCGGCTCGCAGGCTAAATGTAAACACCCGGGGACGTAATCCCCGGTGTTTACATTGTACAGCGCTGCTGTCACAGCAGCGCTGTAAAGGAGATCGGCGATCCCCGGCCTCTTATTGGCCGGGGATCGCTGCCATCTTATAGGCTGAAGCCTATCTGAGGCGGTACAGGACGGATCGCTGCCCTGTACCGCCTACATTGCGAAGGAGAAGGAGGGAAGGAGGGAGAGGGGGGAATAGCGCTGCGGAGGGGGGCTTTGAGGCACCCCCCCCCCCCCCGCTAGGCACAAACAGGCGGCGGCGAACAGACCCCCCCCAACAGGACATCCCCCTAGTGGGAAAAAAAGGGAGGAAGTCTGATCGACCCTGGCTATTTCCTGATCTGTGCTGGGGGCTGAAGAGCCCACCCAGCACAGATCATAGAAAAACTGGCCAGTCCTTAAGTGGTTAAACAGATACAGAGAGACATACTTTTCATTGCCTGTATGCTTCACTGTATCTACTGTATGCCATGGTAATGCAGCGTTAATGTGCATTACCACCTTTTTTTTGCGTTGCGTTGTAATGCTGCATTGCAACTTTAACGTCGCATTACAACGCAACGTCCCATCGTGAATATGCCCTTAATGTTTTTCATCATCCAGTCGTGCTCTGCCAGTATTTTTAGTCCTCAACATTTGTGCTTTGTGTTATCACATATTTTTAGATTTGTAGACTCTTCTTGCAGACCAGCTTATTCTAATGCATTGTTCAGATGGGAGGCTGAACTGCACACTTGCCTAGCAGTTCAACATCCTGTCTGCCGCCCGGCAGTGCAATTCGGATGCAATTTAAATGCACCCGAATTACAGCAGTGGTAACATCACTCAAGTGATGTTACTCAGCAGTAGAGGACCACGACATGTCAAGACTGAGCACAGCTGCAGCAGCGCTCAGAACTGACTCCTTTGGGGGCCACCTTTTTTGCGTCGGTACCGAGCGCTAACAAGCGCTTGACCAGGGCAGGTGAGCAGTCGACAGTTGCCTGTCTGCCTGTGTGAAAGAGGCCTGACACTGTTATTTGCAGTTAGATATAGGCAGTAATGGCCTCTGAGCAGTTCACTAAAAGCTATCTTCATGCCTTGAAAAAGTGTACATCTCTATAAAGTTATAGATTGGTTTTTTTTTATGCTACCCAATCAACAAATCATTTATAGATGAGTAGCTGTGTGGAGTGTTTGTATTTCTCTTGTACTGCAAGGATTTACAGTGAACAAGAGTACTTTACATTGGTATCCGTGGCTCCGGTTTTGGTCCGTGCCAAAAAAAGGGAGCCACGGATACATTTCTTAAACAAATGTGAACCGACCTTTAGTTGAAATTGGTCCTGAAACTACTTGGTTCTACTAAATGTTGTCATTTGATACTTACATATGGTTACATAGTAACAGTGATATAAATATGATATAAACTGTGATATAGTTGATTCTTTTGCATGTTCAGAAAGTACTGATTTAGTTTTTGACTCTCCTTGGCAAATTGTCAAACCATTTTTGCTAGATTTTCAATGTTGAGGCAGAATTTACTTTCGTCCAGTCTTTGCCGATGTCCATATTCCTTGCAGAGAGACAACCTTTCACCTGTGTGAGTATCTGCCATGAGATAAATGACTTGGTTCTTATGCATGTTTGTTTGGTTTATCTGGCTCTGTAAGATTTAGTAGCTATAGGCTTGCTATACACCAGCGATTCTGGATGTGTTAGCCTGGCTTCAGGGGCTTAGAGATAATTTGCATATTCAGCAGTAGTTGATTGTGGGTAACCACAGTTACACACTCAAAGCTGAATTATCGCAAATACCTTCTGTTTTAAGAAGGCAAATCACATTGGTTCTTATGTGTAGAATACTTTCTCCATATATTCCTAGGAAGAATACATTAGGGTGCAGGAGACCTCATACTTCTGGCATGACTCCACTTACCCAGAGGTTTTTCATTAGGAGCACTGCAAAGTCATGTTTGTCATAACATGACCAAAGGGGTAGAGCATTGTACCATGTTAGCCAGTTAAAGCAGGATTTAGGTCTTTTTGAAACTGTTGCCTGATACATGACCTAGGCTGAGTAAGATTTGCCTGCATTACTTAAAGCTACAAAGGCATAGCAAATGACCAGGTATTGCTTCACTTCACCCAAAGCTTGTAAAGGGTGGAATGGTGCTTTAATGTACCTTGCTGTGTACCCTAACTTGATAACTTAATTCTATGTTTTTGAAGTGAACCTGAAGGGAGAATTTTAATAAAAGTTAGATACTTACCTTGGGGAGGAGCCCATGGATAGTAGTGAGGTTTCCCCCATCGTCCTCAATCCCACTAATGCAGCACTGGGACCCTCTAAAGAAAATACAATAATAGCTTGTTGGATTTGCTGTCCGGCCAAGCTTCCCTCCATTTATGAGTCCTGTCTGCGCCTGTGCAGTAGCACGGTGCCACTTGTGCATGGCTTTTTCCTCCATGCACAAGCAGCGCCATGCTACTGAAACGGCGCAGACAGGACTCATGTGGGTGCAGCGCAGGAGTTCTCCTACATGGAGGAGAGCATGACCTTGATTTAGAAGAGCATCCCAGCATGGAGCTGTGGGGACCAGGATGACCAGGGATGTGGAGACGGTACAAAAATCATCCGACTCTGATTCCTCAGTTTATGAAAAACTCTGACTCCATGTACGCCAAATTGCTCTGACTCCTCGACTCCAACTCCTTAGTCTAATACTTACCAGGACTGTGAAGTTGGTACAAAAATCATCCGACTCCTCAGTTTATGAAACCTACTACAGTACTCTGATTTCAGGGACCTAAAAATTGCTCCGACTCCTTGACTCTGACTCCACAGCCCTGAGGATGACATGGGTAGCCTCTACCTTGGTAAGTATTTAACTTTATTTTTTCCTCACAGGTTTACTTTAAATACCAGTAAATACCAGTAATAGATTTTATTTGATGGTACATGCACTGATTGTTTTGGAAGTAGCATTATTTCAGAACAACATACTACTGCCTGTGGTGGCACATAGCAATGCCAGAAAGCTTTGGATATCTGGATAAACACATTTCACAAAACAAACAAGCTTAGGGAACAGTGCTGGAGAGTGGCCACGACTTTATGTGATGCAGCTGTACACAATGGCATCGCATTGTATAATTATGACAAAATAATCTCAATCTTAATCAAAGCTGGTCAAATTTACCATTGTTTATTGATTTATTTTTTTATTAACATAATGTCAAGTCCCTGACAGTCCATTACCCTGCTAGATTATAAACCAGAAATGCCTGGCTTTTATTGAGCAGAGACTTTAGCCTAACACATCTTGAAGTCTATTCTCTGGAATTCAAGGCATTGGTAATTAATTCCTGACCAAACATGAGGTTAAGGCATAAACGCTCATAGAAAGGGTCAAACAGTCAGCAGAACTGTGAAATGCATAAATGTATTTGTGTTGAACAAAGAGTGACATTATTAGTAATCATAATAATACCAAAAAGAATGGAAAAAAAAATACAAAATTACACAGCCTTTCATTGAAGGGAATCTGAAGTTAAAATAAACTTATGATATAATGATTTTGTGTGTAGTAAAGCTAAGAAATGGAACATTAGTAGCACAGATGAGTCTCATATTGTTTCCAGTACAGGAAGAATTAATAAACTTCAATTGTGATCTATGCAAAAGAGCTTCTCTGAGCTCTCCAACCCAACTTGGATCGGCTACAGTGCTATTTTCTGAAGCACTTATCTCAACCTGTCTCTCACTGTTTCTTGTTTGTTTAAAGAGGAACTTCAGCCTAAACAAACATACTGTCATTAAGTTACATTAGTTATGTTGATTAAAATAGATAGGTAATATAAACTCTTACCCACACTGTTTTAAAAGAACAGGCAAATGTTTGCTTTCATGATAGCAGCCATCTTTTTGGTTGAAAGGAGGTGACAGGGAGCATGAGACACAGTTCCAACTGTCCTGTGCCCTGAGCTCCTCTCCCAGTTGCTAGGCAACATGAATAACAACATAGGAAATCCCATCATGCTCTGCACAGCATCAGGAAAAAAAAGCCCGGGCTTTTTTTCTTTGATGGGTGGAGCTTAGCTAAAAATGATGCTTTTGTAAGTAAAACAAAGTTCTGATGCTGTGAAACTGTTAAAGAAACACCAAGCTTTTTCAGTTCTGCTGAGTAGATTTTTAGTCTAGAGGTTCACTTTAACCACTTGAGGACCGTGGACTTTACCCCCCTTAAGGACCAGGCACTATTTTCCATTCAGACCAATGCAGCTTTCACGGTTTATTGCTCGCTCATACAACCTACCACCTAAATGAATTTTAGCTCCTTTTCTTGTCACTAATAAAGCTTTCTTTTGGTGCTATTTGATTGCTGCTGCGATTTTTACTTTTTATTATATTCATCAAAAAAGACATGAATTTTGTCAAAAAAATGATTTTTTTTCAACTTTCTGTGCTGACATTTTTCAAATAAAGTAAAATTTCTGTATACATGCAGCACGAAAAATGTGGACAAACATGTTTTAAAAAAAAAAAAAATTCATTCAGCCTATATTTATTGGTTTGGGTAAAAGTTATAGCGTTTACAAACTATGGTGCAAAAAGTGAATTTTCCCATTTTCCAGCATCTCTGCCTTTTTTGACCACCTGTCATGTTTCATGAGGGGCTAGAATTCCAGGATAGTATAAATACCCCCCAAATGACCCCATTTTGGAAAGAAGACATCCCAAAGTATTCACTGAGAGGCATAGTGAGTTCATAGAAGATATTATTTTTTGTCACAAGTAAGCGGAAAATGACACTTTGTGACAAAAAAAAACAAAAAAAAAAGTTTCCATTTCTTCTAACTTGCGACAAAAATAAATGAAATCTGCCACGGACTCACCATGCCCTCTCTGAATACCTTGAAGTTTCTACTTTCCAAAATGGGGTCATTTGTGGGGTGTGTTTACTATCCTGACATTTTGGGGGGTGCTAAATTGTAAGCACCCCTGTAAAGCCTAAAGGTGCTTATTGGACTTTGGGCCCCTTAGCGCAGTTAGGCTGCAAAAAAGTGCCACACATGTGGTATTGCCGTACTCAGGAGAAGTAGTATAATGTGTTTTGGGGTGTATTTTTACACATACCCATGCTTGGTGGGAGAAATATCTCTGTAAATGACAATTTTTTAATTTTTTTTTACACACAATTGTCCATTTACAGAGATATTTCTCCCACTCAGCATGGGTATGTGTAAAAATACACCCCAAAACACATTATACTACTTCTCCTGAGTACGGCGATACCACATGTGTGGAACTTTTTTGCACCCTAACTGCGCTAAGGGGCCCAAAGTCCAATGAGTACCTTTAGGATTTTACAGGTCATTGTTATTCCGTTAGGAGTATGGTGAGTTCATAGAAGATTTTATTTTTTGTCACAAGTTAGTGGAAATTGATTTTAATTGTTTTTTTTTTCACAAAGTGTCAATTTCCGCTAACTTGTGACAAAAAATAAAATCTTCCATGAACTCACCATACTCCTAACGGAATACCTTTGAATGTCTTCTTTCTAGAATGGGGTCATTTGTGGGGTTCCTATACTGCCCTGGCATTTTAGGGGCCCTAAACCGTGAGGAGTAGTCTTGAAACCAAATGTCGCAAAATGACCTGTGAAATCATAAAAGTACTCATTGGACTTTGGGCTCCTTAGCGTACTTAGGGTGTAAAAAAGTTCCACACATGTGGTACCGCCGTACTCAGGAGAAGTAGTATAATGTGTTTTGGGGTGTATTTTTACACATACCCATGCTGGGTGGGAGAAATATCTCTGTAAATGACAATTGTTTGATTTTTCTTACACACAATTGTCCATTTACAGAGAGATTTCTCCCACCCAGCATGGGAATGTGTAAAAATACACCCCAAAACACATTATACTACTTTTCCTGAGTACGGCGGTACCACATGTGTGACACTTTTTTGCAGCCTAGGTGCACTAAGGGGCCCAACGTCCTATTCACAGGTCATTTTGAGGCATTTGTTTTCTAGACTACTCCTCACGGTTTAGGGCCCCTAAAATGCCAGGGCAGTATAGGAACCCCACAAGTGACCCCATTTTAGAAAGAAGACACCCCAAGGTATTCCGTTAGGTGTATGTCGACTTCATAGAAGATTTTATTTTTTGTCACAAGTTTAGTGAAAAATGACACTTTGTGAAAAAAAAAAACAATAAAAATCAATTTCCGCTAACTTTTGACAAAAAATAAAATCTTCTATGAGCTCGTCATACACCTAACAGAATACATTGGGGTGTCTTTTTTCTAAAATGGGGTCACTTTGTGGGGTTCCTATACCGCCCTGGCATTTTACGGGCCCAAAACCGTGAGTAGTCTGGAAACCAAATGTCTCAAAATGTTCAGGGGTATAAGCATTTGCAAATTTTGATGATAGGTGGTCTATGAGGGGGCAAATTTTGTGGAACCGGTCATAAGCAGGGTGGCCTTTTAGATGACAGGTTGTATTGGGCCTGATATGATGGATAGGAGTGCTAGGAGGGTGACAGGAGGTGATTGATGGGTGTCTCAGGGGGTGGTTAGAGGGGAAAATAGATGCAATCAATGCACTGGGGAGGTGATCGGAAGGGGGTCTGAGGGGGATCTGAGGGTTTGGCCGAGTGATCAGGAGCCCACACGGGGCAACTTAGGGCCTGATCTGATGGGTAGGTGTGCTAGGGGGTGACAGGAGGTGATTGATGGGTGTCTCAAGGTGTGATTAGAGGGGGAAATAGATGCAAGCAATGCACTGACGAGGTGATCAGGGCTGGGGTCTGAGGGCGTTCTGAGGGTGTGGGCGGGTGATTGAGTGCCCTAGGGGCAGATAGGAGACTAATCTGATAGGTAGCAGTGACAGGGGGTGAGTGATGGGTAATTAGTGGGTGTTTAGGGTAGAGAACAGATGTAAACACTGCACTTGGGAGGTGATCTGACGTCGGATCTGCGTGCGATCTATTGGTGTGGGTGGGTGATCAGATTGCCCGCAAGGGGCAGGTTAGGGGCTGATTGATGGGTGGCAGTGACAGGGGGTGATTGATGGGTGGAAGTGACAGGGGGTGATTGATGGGTGATTGACAGGTGATTGACAGGTGATCAGTGGGTTATTACAGGGAAGAACAGATGTAAATATTGCACTGGCGAATTGATAAGGGGGGGGGGGTCTGAGGGCAATCTGAGCATGTAGGCGGGTGATTGGGTGCCCGCAAGGGGCAGATTAGGGTCTGATCTGATGGGTAACAGTGACAGGTGGTGATAGGGGGTGATTGATGGGTGATTGATGGGTAATTAGTGGGTGTTTAGGGTAGAGAACAGATGTAAACACTGCACTTGGGAAGGGATCTGACGTCGGATCTGCGGGCGATCTATTGGTGTGGGTGGGTGATCAGATTGCCCGCAAGGGGCAGGTTAGGGGCTGATTGATGGGTGGCAGTGACAGGGGGTGATTGATGGGTGATTGATGGGTGATTGACAGGTGATTGACAGGTGATTGACAGGTGATCAGGGGGATAGATGCATACAGTACACAGGGGGGGGGTGGTCGGGGGGAGGGGGTCTGGGGAGAATCTGAGGGGTGGGGGGTGATCAGGAGGGGGCAGGGGGGGATAAAAAAAATAGCGTTGACAGATAGTGACAGGGAGTGATTGATGGGTGATTAGGGGGGTGATTGGGTGCAAACAGGGGTCTGGGGGGTGGGCAGGGGGGGGTCTGAGGGGTGCTGTGGGCGATCTGGGGCAGGGGGGGGGGAATCAGTGTGCTTGGGTGCGACATAGGGTGGCTGCAGCCTGCCCTGGTGGTCCCTCGGACATTGGGACCACCAGGGCAGGAGGCAACCTGCATAATACACTTTGTAAACATTACAAAGTGTATTATACACTTTGTATGCGGTGATCCGGGTGCTAGTAACCCGCCGGCACTTCCGAACGGCCGGCGGGTCACAGCGCGAGCTGGGCGGAGCCAGTCCCCGGCGGCCAATTGCGTCACGAATGACGCGATCGCGCCGCCCATGCCCCTACAAGGACCGCCGCCATTTGTCAATACGGTGGTCCTTGCGGGGTCCACTTTCCGTCCGCCAATTGTCTATACGGCGGTCGGGAAGTGGTTAAGGAAGTTCAAAGGGCCATTAGCTCTGCTCTGTTTCATCATTTAAAATGCAGAGTGTAATTTGTAAACTGCAAATATTAGAGAATAATGCAATGGTATAAAAAAAAGCTATATAACCAAAAATAAAAATATGAGACTCTTTTCTTTGCTACTAATGTTCTAATAATTATTCATACTACACATACAATTCATTATATTATACTTTTTTTCGCTTCTGTGTCACTTAAAATGAAAATATATGGCAATGCTCTATATTAAAGCAGTACTACTGCATATCATACAATTAAAAACATATTTGCCACTTCTTTTTTGATGATATAGTTATCCAGCCTGCCTCAGTAAAAATCTTACCCTTCTCCCACCTCTGGACACATTCGGTTAGCAGGGAAGTTGCATTCTGGCATAACAAGGTAATATTTACTTCAGTTTGTGAGCAGACCACTGCTGTTTTCAAGCTGCATATACACTTTCAATGACTATTGCCCATAGGGATCAGTACTAGGTCTCTAGGGACATAGTTCTGTGCATAAGCACAGTAAAACGTCAAATGGCTACATCTGAGTGTAATTCGCATTCTTTTGCAATGGGTGAGGATAAAGAGAGGGTAAAGGGAAAATGATGCAGCACAGTAGGGAAACAATGCAATTGGCTGTTTTTATCTCCTACATTCAAAGATAAATGTACAATTAACAGCCTTGAGAGCTCCTGCACAGCTTAGTGATAAGTGATTTTCCCCTTTAAATAGCTGGTGCTTAGAACTTAGAATAATGTTTTCTGTAGGAGCAAAGTGAAAGTTTTGAATGTACTTCTGCTTTAATGTAATTTTACTCTACATAATATTAATATTATTACTGTTATTCTTATTTATTCTGCAGGATTTTACAGAGTACATAGTCATCTCATTAACTAATGCTACGTACACACATGCGACAACGATCGTTCGTTGAGAACGACGAACGAACTTTTAATTGATGAAAGAACGACCTAAGTAAAGATAGTTTTAAAAGGTGTGTAACGATCTGATCGTTAGAACAAACGTTACATCACGTAAAGCATCTATTGCGCCTGCGCATAAAAATGAGAAGTTTCACAGAGAAATAGTGAAATGCGCATGTCAAGCCTAGTACGAACGACCGTTTCCAACGATTTACTACTTTTGCAAACGATCGTCGTTGGTTAAAATCCGCCGAGACAGAACTTTCTTTTGTAGCGATTTGGCTCGTTCGTCGTTTGCCTTAATAGTCGGTGGTTCGTTTTTTGTAACGATCGTCATTGGTAAAGATCGGGGAACGATCGTTACAAACGACTATAGTCGCATGTGTGTACGCACCTTTAGAGGTCACAGTGTAATCCTCACAGTAGTCATTGTCTCCTGTCCCTAATATTACCTGTATCTCCTGTCCCTACATTACTTTGTTGAGGGAGTGCAGCTAACCTAACAGAATGTTATTGTGTTTGGGATTTAACTGGTGTGCCCAGAGGAAGGCCATGTAAACACAGGAAGAACATGCACATTGTTTGGATCAGCAAATAATTAGTAGCCCTCCAAAATTGCCGATCATAGCAATTCAATTAATATGTCCTGTTTTTGTATAGCACTTTTCTCCTGTCAGACTCAAAGCGCTTGCGAGGCAACTACTAGAGCGCACTCAGTAGGCAGTAGCAGTGTTAGGGATTCTTGCCCAAAGAACTCCTTACTGAATAGGTGCTAGCTTACTGAGTAGGAAGAGCTGAGATTTGAACCCAGGTCTCCTACGTCAGAGGCAGAGCCCTTAACCATTACACTATCCAGCCACTAAATGTATATGTATTCGAGAGACCTAAAGTCATATAAGGAAAGCATCCCAACCTATAGGAAAGCTTTTGTAATACATGATGGTTGACCATATGCGTAGGGTTGCCAGGTGTCCGGTTTTACACCGGACAGTCCGGTTTTTGTGCGCTGTGTCCGGTGCAAAAATGCATGCTAAACCGGACAATTAAGTTGTCCGGTTTAGAGCCCTCCCCGCAGCGCAGGAGGAGAACAGCGCAGCAGAGAGAGAGCTGGGAGCAGCGGTGGAGAAGGGGGGCAATCTCCCCCCCCTTCCCTCACCTTAGGGTGCTCTCTCTCCCCCTCTGTCTCCTCCAGGATGATGTGCAGGCTGGCAAGTGGCTGCAGGCGGAACTTACCTCTGTGTCGCTCCAGCGCCGGAAGTTCGGGTCCCGCAGCCGCTGAGATTCGACTCAAAAAAGATCCGGATCAAAGATCCGAATCATTCATGAGCCGGACAACACTAATCAGTCTGAATAGTGTTGTCCAGCTCATGAATGATTCGAATCTTTGATCCGGATCTTTTTTGAGTCGAATCTCAGCGGCTGCGGGACCCGAACTTCCGGCGCCTGCGACACAGAGGTAAGTTCCCCCCGCAGCCACCCGCCAGCCTGCACATCATATTGGAGGAGACAGAGGGGGAGAGAGAGCACCCTAAGGTGAGGGAAGGGGGGGAGATTGCCCCCCTTCTCCACCGCTGCTCCCAGCTCTCTCTCTGCTGCACTGTTCTCCTCCTGCGGGGGGGGGGGGGGCGGGGGGCACCTGGCTACCTAACCTATTCTGGGCACATATAGCCCCTGGCTACCTATTCCGGGCACATATACCCCCTGGCTACCTATTCTGGGCACATATAGCCCCTGGCTACCTATTCTGGGCACATATACCCCCTGGCTACCTATTCCGGGCACATATAGCCCCTGGCTACCTATTCCGGGCACATATAGCCCCTGGCTACCTATTCTGGGCACATATAGCCCCTGGCTACCTATTCTGGGCACATATAGCCCCTGGCTACCTATTCTGGGCACATATAGCTCCTGGCTACCTATTCTGGGCACATATACCCCCTGGCTACCTATTCTGGGCACATATACCCCCTGGCTACATATACTGGGACATATATACCCCTGCCTACGTATACTGGGACATTTACACCCCTGCCTACATATACTGGGACATATATACCCCCTGGCTACATATACTGGGCACATATATCCCTGGCTACATATACTGGGAACACTGGCTGTTTGTCATTATGTGCATTTAGTGGTGAAAAGCTGTCTCTTTTGTGCATTTACTGGTGAAAAGCTGTCTCTTATTATGTGCATTTACTGGTGAAAAGCTGTGTCTTATTATGTGCATTTACTGGTGAAAAGCTGTCTCTTGTGCATTTACTGGGGAAAAGCTGTCTCTTATTATGTGCATTTACTGGCGAAAAGGTGTCTCTTATAATGTGCATTTACTGGTGAAAAGCTGTCTCTTATGTGCAGTTACTGGTGAAAAAATGTCTCTTATGTGCACTGGACCAGTACTACTGGTGAGGACAGTTAGTGACATGGCTATGTATTCTGTAATGTGCTGCAGAAGATGTCAGTGCGATATAAATACTATAAATTTTTTTTAAAAAAAGCCCATTGCTTAGCCCCACTCTACATAAAAGTGCGCTTCTGACTCCGCCCCTAACTCCACCCCTAACTCCACCCCCTGTCCGGTTTTCTCCATCAGCCGACCTGGCAACCCTACATATGCGTAGATTTTAAAAAGATGCCCGAGTATTTTTGCACTGGGTAATGCCATTATAAGAATATCAGTAATGTTACTGATATTCAATTAGCTCCTTAATTAACTCAATTCTCACACTAACCTCCCCCCTACCTATCTAACACTAGACCCCCCCCCAATGTGTCTAACACTAACCCCCCTTACCTAGCCAAACCCAGTTACTAACCCCCGCCGCTGCCAATTTCTGGCAATCAGCTATACTATAGCAGAGCACCCACCACTATTTCCTGCACTGCCCTCTCGTTGCAACTTCAGGGGTGTCACCTGCTGAATCGCCCTGGCCTGCAGCGGTCTGTGTCCAGGTGGTAAAGGACTCCGGTGACTGCCCCGTTAGGTGGCAGCCACCTGAGTCCTTTTCCACCTGGACAGAGAGGGTGATTGCCCAAATACTACAGGCTCATTATGTTTTACTAAATAGTAAGTGCATTTTAATTGCGCTTACATTTTAATTTAATTAAAACTGTTTTACACTATGGAGCACTCCTTCTTCTCTTTTAAAGGGAGTCTGAAGTGAGAATAAAAAACATAAACAGATACTGGCCTCGGCTGTCTTCGGAAGCACTGATGCTACTGCACGCACGCGAGTGTCCTCTCGCGCGCACTCGCCCATGAGCAGAACAGAGCCGCCGATCTTCAGGAGCCCAAGTGCTTCCGAAGATTTCTGAAGTCTCCCACAGTAGTGTTGGGCGAACACCTAGATGTTCGGGTTCGCGAACGTTCGCCGAACATCGCCGCGATGTTCGGGTGTTCGCGCCGATCTCCGAACATAATGGAAGTCAATGGGGACCAGAACTTTCGTGCTTTGTAAAGCTTCCTTACATGCTACATACCCCAAATTAGCAGGGTATGTGCACCTTGGGAGTGGGTACAAGAGGAAAAAAAATATTTGAAAAAGAGCTTATAGTTTTTGAGAAAATTGATTGTAAAGTTTCAAAGGAAAAACTGTCTTTTAAATGTGGAAAATGTCATGTTTCTTTGCACAGGTAACATGCTTTTTTTCGCCATGCAGTCATAAATGTAATACAGAGAAGAGGTTCCAGGAAAAGGGACCGGTAACACTAACCAAGCACCAGCAGCAGCACACGTGATGGAACAGGAGGAGGAGGCGCAGGAGGAGAAGGCCACGCTTTGTGAGACACAACAACCCAGGCCTTGCATGAGGACAAGAAGCGTGCGGATAGCATGCTTTGTACCGCCATGCAGTCATAAATGTAATAAAGATAAGTGGTTCAATAAACAGGGACCACGCGGCAACGCTAACCCAGCAGCAGCAGACGTGATGGAACAGGAGGAGGCGCAGGAGGAGAAGGCCACGCTTTCAGGCGCAACTCAGGCCTTGCATGAGGACAAAAAAATGCGTGCGCAAAGCAATGCAATAAGTAGTTTTCAGGACACAATGGGCTATTCGGAGGAGCTATTCCCACCCCCACAATCTTCTACCTGTGAAAGGTCAATGGAACAGCCACAAATGTTGTGCCCGGATTCACAACCTTTTTCTGTGGAAAATGCACCTCTCACTGAAATGCAAGGCGAGGCCGAGGATGAACATGACGTCAACAACTCAACATGACGCAAAATGGGGGCGGAACAGAAAGCTGCTTTCAATGTTTTGAAGGCCTTAATTGCCTCCGGTGGCCAGTTAGATGCATCATTCATCACACCCAAATCCCAGAGCAATGTGTGCAGGAATTTGAATCGCAGGAGGTGTACCGAGATCATCTGGACAAGTGACCAAGTGACCAAGTGACAAGTGACCAAGTGACAAGTGACAAAGTGAAAAGTGACCAGTGACAAAATGACAAAGTGACAAAATGACAAAGTGACAAGTGACAAAGTGACAAGTGACAAGTGACAAAGTGACAAGTGACAAAGTGACAAAGTGACCAGTGACAAAGTGACAATTGACAAAGTGACAAGTGACAAAATGACAAAGTGGCAAGTGACAAAGTGACAAGTGACAAAGTGACAAAGTGACAAGTGAGAGGTTGTTCTGGGGAGCTCTACTCCACTGCACACAGTCACATATGAGGAGAGGTCTCGTCGGGACTGCTGATCCTCCTCAGCTTGCTCAAAGCCTTGAGGGTTCCTGAAGATCCTCTGCTTGGAGTTCGCCGGGGTTCAGCTTGGTGTCGGGGTCGGCGGCGTCCTCCTCACTCCAACGTGGCAGATCTTCTGTTGAAGGAAAAAAAAACATTTTTAAAAGTCCAGTACCGCTTCTGAAGGACTCACCAAGAGATGCAGGAGCGCTTCAATCTAGCGCACCATCGCTCGCTGGGTGATGTCCCTCCCTACGCGCTGGAATTCTACGCTGCACATGCTAGCACGCTTTTGCGCAGTGCCTAGGCGCATTCCAGCAG
Source organism: Hyperolius riggenbachi (assembly GCF_040937935.1). Classification (NCBI taxonomy): domain Eukaryota; kingdom Metazoa; phylum Chordata; class Amphibia; order Anura; family Hyperoliidae; genus Hyperolius; species Hyperolius riggenbachi. Next base: position 284,802,112 of record NC_090648.1, on the reverse strand, counting down.
CTAGCTACCAAGCTTCTGTGGATCTGATTGGGCCACCATGTTGGATCTCTGCCAAGTCCTCCAAAATTTTGAGCAATCCACGTTGCTTGTGACTGAGCAGTGACAACTCTAGTCAGCATTACAATACCACTGCTGTGTTTACTGAAGAAATCAATGTTGAAGATGGAAACCGCTGGCATGAGGCAAGTGGGGGGATCTGAAGATGAAAACGATCAGCGTGATGATACCAACATCAGGCAACCTGCCTCAGCAAACGCTGGTCCCAGCTATGACAAAGAACAGGACGAGGAACAGCTGGAGTTGGAGCAGGAATTGGATGCCCCCACTGCCGAGGGACAGAGCGGTGCACGTTGGACTTCCACAATTTATCGGGAATGGACAGCAGAAGAGGAAGAAAGTGATGCTGGTGACGAATATGGTGCATCACAACAATCACAACGCTCACAAGAACATGAAGACAGAGGAGTCTGGCAGGATTCTCTGGCACACATGGCTCAATTCATGCTAGACTGCATTGAACGCGGCCCGTGCATTATTCACTATTCATTATTATTCATTATTCTGGACAACACCAATTACTGGGTTTATACCCAGTTTATATAAACACATTGTTAAAAAACTGATTGAAGAAAGTGTCAGACAGGTCAAAAATGGAACAATTCCAGCAGGCCCTTGAGGATGGAGACTTTAGAGAGGAGATTGACATCCTCCTCCTTCTCTAGCCAGTTGTACGCCGACAGACTGACTTCAGCAAACCCAGGAGGACCAGGAGGGCAGCAAAGAACACAAGCTGCTGCTAGTGCCCAAAAGGGAATGGTATTGGCAGTGTCCTTGGAGTGGGAACATTTTCTGACACCCATGCAGCAGCCCACAGAACAGCAATCGGGCAGTTCCACGTCCTCCAACACCAATCGCCTGGAGAAGATGGTCAAGGTCTACATGTCAGATGGCGTAGCTGTGTTGAACAATCCATCTGCAGACAGACGGTGAGTGTGACAGCACAGAAGGACCATGGCAACTCACTCATAGTACCACAGTTTGATAGTGCTGCCCAAAAAATTATATGGATCCGTGGACTCGGGCAGTACTGGGAAGTGGGAACGCAGATTTTAGTACCTAAACACACGATACAACATGTTTTCCGGGGTCGGACTCTGAGGCACATACAGATGGTCCTGATCATCAGCCTCATCATACAACTCTTCTCCTGAGTCTGACCCACCCACCACCTCTGCCACCCCAACATCCCCAGACACAGACCCCTCATCGTCCTCAACATTAACTTGGGATGCTGGCCTGAGCCAGACCTCCTCCACATCAGGCCCCATCATCTCCTCAATGGCAGCCCTCATTAATCGCTCTGGCGACGGACCGATGGACACAACGTTCTCCTCCGGGGAGGGCTGCTGCTGACCACTGGCTGCTGGGGTGGATGTTATAGCTTGCGTGGGGCGTTGGCTGTTGCTGGGAGTGCTGCTCACAGCGGAGGTCTCTGAGGAACTCATGGTGAGCTCATATAGTGGTTGGCGGTGAGTGGAGTATTATTGATCCCAGCAATATACACACTGACTGGCAGAGTACGCAATGCTATATAGTGTGGCTGAGCGGTGTACACAGAGTGGCAGTAAACACAATGCTATATAGTCTGGCTGAGCGGTGTACACAGAGTGGCAGTACACACAATGCTATATAGTCTGGCTGAGCGGTGTACACACAGTGGCAGTAAACAATGCTATATAGTGTGACTGCGCCGTGTACACAGAGTGGCAGTAAACAATGCTATATAGTGTGGCTGAGCCGTGTACACACAGTGGCAGTACACACAATGCTATATAGTCTGGCTGAGCGGTGTACACAGAGTGGCAGTACACACAATGCTATATAGTCTGGCTGAGCCGTGTACACACAGTGGCAGTAAACAATGCTATATAGTCTGGCTGAGCGGTGTACACAGAGTGGCAGTAAACAATGCTATATAGTCTGGCTGAGCGGTGTACACAGAGTGGCAGTACACACAATGCTATATAGTCTGGCTGAGCCGTGTACACAGAGTGGCAGTACACACAATGCTATATAGTCTGGCTGAGCCGTGTACACAGAGTGGCAGTAAACAATGCTATATAGTCTGGCTGAGCGGTGTACACAATGCTATATAGTCTGGCTGAGCGGTGTATACAGAGTGGCAGTAAACAATGCTATATAGTCTGGCTGAGCGGTGTACACAGAGTGGCAGTACACACAATGCTATATAGTCTGGCTGAGCGGTGTATACAGAGTGGCAGTAAACAATGCTATATAGTCTGGCTGAGCGGTGTACACAGAGTGGCAGTACACACAATGCTATATAGTCTGGCTGAGCAGTGTACACAGAGTGGCAGTAAACAATGCTATATAGTCTGGCTGAGCGGTGTACACAATGCTATATAGTCTGGCTGAGCAGTGTATACAGAGTGGCAGTAAACAATGCTTTATAGTCTGGCTGAGCGGTGTACACAGAGTGGCAGTACACACAATGCTATATAGTCTGGCTGAGCGGTGTATACAGAGTGGCAGTAAACAATGCTATATAGTCTGGCTGAGCGGTGTACACAGAGTGGCAGTACACACAATGCTATATAGTCTGGCTGAGCGGTGTACACAGAGTGGCAGTAAACAATGCTATATAGTCTGGCTGAGCGGTGTACACAATGCTATATAGTCTGGCTGAGCGGTGTATACAGAGTGGCAGTAAACAATGCTATATAGTCTGGCTGAGCGGTGTACACAGAGTGGCAGTACACACAATGCTATATAGTCTGGCTGAGCGGTGTACACAGAGTGGCAGTACACACAATGCTATATAGTCTGGCTGAGCGGTGTACACAGAGTGGCAGTACACACAATGCTATATAGTCTGGCTGAGCGGTGTACACAGAGTGGCAGTAAACAATGCTATATAGTCTGGCTGAGCGGTGTACACAGAGTGGCAGTACACACAATGCTATATAGTCTGGCTGAGCCGTGTACACACAGTGGCAGTAAACAATGCTATATATAGCGTGGCTGAGCGAGGTACACAGTGGCAGTACACACAATGCTATATAGTGTGGCTGAGCAAGCGGTGTACTACTGTTCCCAGCAGCGACACACAATGACTGGGGGGACCCTGGCTAGCGTGGCTGGAGCGCGAACTACCCTGCCTGCCTACCCAAAGCTAAACCCACAGACAAATGGCGGAGATATGACGTGGTTCGGGTATTTATTTACCCGAACCACGTGACCGTTCGGCCAATCAGAGCGCGTTCGGGCCGAACCACGTTACCCGTTCGGCCAATCAGAGCGCGTTCGGGGTCCGAACCACGTGACCCGTTCGGCCAATCACAGCGCTAGCCGAACGTTCGGGGAACGTTCGGCCATGCGCTCTTAGTTCGGCCATGTGGCCGAACGGTTTGGCCGAGCACCATCAGGTGTTCGGCCGAACTCGAACATCACCCGAACAGGGTGATGTTCTGCAGAACCCGAACAGTGGCGAACACTGTTCGCCCAACACTATCCCACAGCAGGAGATTCAAATGGAGAAGCTTGTGATAGAACAAGGACACCATGAGGAGAACAGGAAGGCTCTATAGCAGAGTTCCCCAACCATATCCTCAAGGCCCACCAACAGTACATGTTTTGCAGAAAACCACAAACATGCACAGGTGAGGTAATTAGCAGGGCTGTGGAGTCGGTACAAAAATCTTCCGACTCCAACTCCGACTCCTCAGTTTCTGAAACCACAACTCCGACTGCGGGTACCCAAAATTGCTTAGACTCCGACTCTCGACTTCGACTCCACGTTTCTGAAACCACGACTCCGACTCAAACTCCGAATCTGGGTGCCCAAAATTGCCCCGACTCCTCAACTCCGACTCCACAGCCCTGGTAATTAGTGTCTCAGCAGAGCTGATTACCTACCTCTGTGGCTTTCTACAAAGCATGCACTGTTGGTGGGCCTTGAGGACAGGGTTAGGGAACACTGCTCTATAGGACCTAGAGCCTTCCCTCTCCTTAGATGAGCATCTGTTTTTCATTTTTATTCTCACTTCAGACTTTCTTTAAAACATGCCTTACAGCCAGACATAAAGAAGCAGCTAAAGTGTTAAACTGGTCACACCACTCCCTGACACCTCTGGTATCCAGAAGCGCAAGATTTCACTTTTCTGGCTGATCTCTTTGGCTGTAGTAGTGTCTGAATCACCCCAGAAACAAGCATACAGCTAATCCTGTGAGATCTGAAAATAATGTCAAAAGCATCTGATATGCTGCATGCTTGTTCAGGGTTTATGGCTAAAATAATTAAAGGCAGCGCATCAGCAGTACAGCCAGGCAACTGGTATTGCTTAAAAGGGAATAAATATGGCAGCCTCCATATCCTTTTCAATTCAGTTGTCCTTTAAAGATCTGGCATGCCATATCATTAAGCAACCACAGCAGACCTTGAGGGACCAATGTACACATGGTACATTGACATTTTCAGCCGAGATGGACCCAACATGCTGCCTTGGCCAAGAACAGTCTAGATTGTGGACAAGTCTTCAACCACTGTTTCAGATTTTATTACATAATCAAACAGAGTAACCAAGCAGCTCTGGGTGACCCAAAACCACTAGGAAAGTATACGGGACCAAGAGACCGAAAAGCTCTCCTTTTAACAAAGCAATGCTTAGTGTGCTTTGCCTTCTTAAAACGGAGTATCATACAGAGATAATTTGCATATTCAGTAGCGGTGCATTGTGGGTAACAAGTTACACTGGAACTGTTGGAAAATATTACAATTTAAAACACATACAAATATGAAGTATGTTTCTTCCTGAGTAATATGAGCCATAAATGACTTCTCTCCTATGTTGCTGGCATTTACAGTAAGTAGTAGAAATCTGACATTACCGACAGATTTTTTTTGCTAGTCCATCTCTCCATAGGGAATTCTCAGCATGACCTTTATTCTTTATACAGACACTCCCTGAAAAAGATTTATACAAAGATGCTGGCTAGCCTCCCTGATCACTATACACTTTTTTGTCAGTTGGACAGAGCAACTACCATTCACTACGTGCATTTTAAAAAATAAAGAAATCCCTGTGAAATCCCCATGAGGAGATGGGCTTGTCTAAAACCTGTTGGTTCTGTCAGATTTATGCTTCATATTTATATGCTTCAGATTTATGGTTCATTTTACACTTAAAGAAACTTACTTCTTAATTGTATATGTTTACAAAAATTTAAAATTTTAAGATTTTTGCGACTGAGATCCTTTAAATCTACCTTCTACCTTTAAAGTACCTTCTGTTTTAAGTTGGCAAACTATCCAATCAAACACTCCCATTATGCATGGATGCTTATAGTGAGCATTCAATGATAGTTGAGTAGAAATCAAGCGTTAGAGTGAGGTCAAGTGAGAAGGGCATTTTGACTTTACTAGAAACGGTCATTAAATATATTTTCCACCTCTATTTTATTTTCAGGTTTTTTTTCTTCAGTTGTGTTTCTTATAATTCACAAACCTACTTTTACAGACACTATTTTTCCCCAAACTCCATGGAACAAGTTTTCTTCTGATGTGTCTGCCCTACTCGGAATAGCAGATAGTTGAGCTTGTGGACAGCATTTATTACCAGGGCTGTTTATCCCAAATTTAATTTGGGCTCTTTCCCTGGTGCCTAATTAACATTAAAAATCAGTAGGCAGTAGAACATATAATGAGGTACTGTAAAATACCTCCTCTGAACGTTGCTACAGATACTAATATTTATTGAATCCCACTTCACGCTTTCAAATGCCGCCTTCAGCTCCATGACAACAGAGTGAAAGTTTTACTCAGCTGTAATCCCCGTTGAGTGGAATAATGAATAAATTATTGCTCTAAGCAGAAATGAAAATAGACATCTAAATATAACCATCATCTCTGCTTTGTTGATAGTATTAATATTCAGATTTTCTGTAACTCTGGCTTGTGTATCAATACGGCTAATACACCAGATTCAGATTTCAATGAAGATGAAAGGCTACATTGTATAATACGGTATAACTGACAGTCTAGAAAATGAACCGTTGAGGTTTTGCTTTTTATTTAATACGTGTACCCTAAAATTGTTTTCGCTACATTGTACAGTACATGACCTGGAAAACCTTTTATACGCATAATTTAATGCTTTGCTCAGTGCTTGAAATCCATGAGTGTATGAAATGCATTTTTACTGTAGAACTCTGGGAAGCAAAAGAGCTTTTCAGAAAATGTATATTATTAAGGATCCACATGAGTATACCTGAAGTTTCACTCGCAGCCTTGGGAAATGTATTTTTCAGAAAAATGGTTTAACTGGATGACAGGCAATCATTCTTTGAAAAATGTAGACTAATTAGACAGTCCTTCTTTGTCACAGGCAGCCACTGTTTTCACTGAGAGTAATTCCAGCTGTAGCATATTGTCATTTTATGCACTGCCTACAGGTAGAATCTCCCGAAATAACGCTGGAACTCTTTAGTACTGCAAAAATAAATAGCCGCGTAACTATATCAGTAGCAATATCTCCAGAAAACCTGGCAGAACCATTTATAAACAAGTTGTGATAGATTTGTAAGCTCTTCACAATAGCATTTTTTGTTCCATGAATCAGCATCCGTAAATGTTGAAGGCCCTCGTCCTGGTAAAAAGGTTCTTCCAGATCTGTGGAGACATTCAGTGGCAAAGTTTACCAGTTTATTAGCACCTAGAGTAGCTGTGGTCACATTAATTCCATGATGTAAAGTTACTGTAAAATGCCAGGGGGTGGGGCTAATTTTACAAAGCCACCACAAGTTTATGCTGTTGGTCTATGATGGCTGAATGTTTGGTGTTTGAGATTGTTGTTATTACATATGAAGGGCTCTTATTGTGGATAAGCCAATGGATGCTTTGTATATTTGTAAAACTCAATAAAAGTACTGTGAAGAGTGGTCTATTCGTCTAAATTTGGTTTCAAGATAGTTTGGAAACATTTACTACATCATTTGAGATTCAGGGGATATCGAGTGCAAACACTTCTGAAGTCAATGGGTGAAATCATTCTGGTATTTATTTTGGTCAATGGGTAATGAAGGGCAAACAAATAATAATATAAAATATGAGAAAAATCTGAATAACAATATGGAATGGCAATACCATGAGGATCAGAGGCTACATGAGAAAGGTGCAGATCCTTCAGTTTTGAGGAACTTTAACCCATTACAGTATTTTAGAGGGTCAAAAAGGCCTTTATACAGGATTCCCACCCCTGGCACTGTGCTGGCAGCCTACATTGTCAGCAGCACCCCAATAAACATAAGCAATTTAAACAACTGGTATGTATATAAAGGTGTTTTCTCATGGTCTAAATCTTAAGTGGTGACTGACTGTCCATAAATCTTTGTGAATTGTCTGCTCCAAAACAAATTCCCACTACTTCAGCTTGAAAAATAAGCAAAAAAGTTGTTTTTATAATAATTGCAGGAGGGTCTAATAAAAAAAATCCCATCAATCAGCCTGGTAACCCATTCTGTGTACAATCATCCTTCTCCTTCCAAGCAGTAATAGCCATATGTGAAAATTAGACTCTTTCCTGGTTCCTAATTGTCATCTTCATTTGGACAATGCCGCCTCCTTTTTAATCTATAGCCTTTCCAGTGCAGAGCCTTCAGCCATTAAGCATGCTCTAATGAATAAAAAAAAAGTGCAGACGTTCGTATCATAGTGTATTTCTCCCAGCTGCAGCCTATCACTTTAAAAGGATGTGATTGGGCCAGCACATTTTTTTATTTTCCAAGAAAGATCCCTTGTTCTGATAAGCAAGATTTTTTTTTGCAGCAGATGGTTGGCAAAAGTGGCTAATATCAGCCATTTCAGCTAACCAATGCCGAATATTGAACTTATGCCTTGAATGGCAGATCACTGGAGAGAACTGTTGTATAGTGACTGGCAGACAAAAAGATGACGTACCTGTGGTCTGCTTCATTCTGTTATATGTAGTATGGCTGCCTGATATAAGAAGTGTGACAGCACTTTACTAAATCGGTTTTACACTCAGTTTTCAGATGATTGGCCTCATTTATTAAGACTTCTATGAGCTGAAAACCTTTGGAGAAAGAAAACAATCTAAAAACATGACCTAGATTTCTATAAAACAATGTGCTGCAGCTGGTGGATGGATGTATTTTTTCAACCAAACTATGTAACTATGTATGGTGTGCGACTGCAAATGCACCAACGTTATTTTGCCTTTGACTAACTCTTGTTGTGGTCTGATAAGGCCCAAGTGAGGGTTGCAAACTACTACCATCTAATTGTAAACAATTTTAAATGAACTCAGTGCAGATTTGCAAGATTTCTTCTGTTCTCCAATGACTTTCAAAGAAATCAGGTATCTGTGTGCCATTAACTCTCCATATTAAAAGTGAATATGCCTAAACTATTCGTGGCTACTCTGGCTCACAGCCTCCTGTAAGTCCATCCTCGGTAGCGTCACTAAAGGGGTGCAGTAGGTGCAAACTGCACCAGGTGTCACCAGCAAAGGGGGTGACACCAAGTTCCAGTATAAAGGAGAGTGGAATAAGGCTATGTAAATATAGAGCAGACTAGTGCCTGATGTACTTCTACCTCCTGTTCTTCTCCTTTTTGGGTCATGTGGTGATCACCTTAACATCCCCCTATTCACCCCTTAGTAAAGGTGTCCCATCCAACCACCCACCCCAATAACAAGTGTGTCGAGCATGGTATCCCTCCCTTGTACCCCCACAGAAAACATTGTCAGACTTCCTCCAGCATGTGGCCAGCAAAACAAGCATTTAACCCTTCCTCCACCTCCGGTATGATTCAACAATCCCTAACCCTAACTTATCTCTCCCCACCATAGCAAATGGGTCAAGAATAACCCCTTCCCAACCCCATTATCAACAAATGACAGTAACCAGTAACGTTACTACAAAAAAAAGTATTATTGGTTTAGTTTAGTTTGGTGAGGTTGGAGGTTCATGGGGTAAGAGAGGGGCCTGGACACCACTAGTTTCTGCAATGGGTGACACCAACCCTAGTGATGCCTCTGTCAATCCTCATGCTTCTTTTACTACCGAGAAGCTTACAAGCAGCATTCCTACTGGAAACAGGCATAGAAATATATTCCAGTTAATTTAGCTAAATAACAAATGTGCAAATTATGTATCTTTTAAAGGGATACATAAGTACAAAGAATGTGTTTCTGTATACCTAGCTGAAGCTGCTTTTTAATCATTCGGTATAACCATAAAATATGATGGCTCAGCAAACCTGGCCATGTGCCATTTTGATACCAGAAGATTAATAGAGTTCAGAGATAGCAGTTAGATTTATTGGACAACAACCACTTCATCGTAAGTTATAAGATCACTTTGCAGCCAATTAAGAAGTCAGTGGGAGATACAATAGATAATTAGACTTTAAAATAAGTTGATTGAAATGCAAAGCACTATCATAAAATAGAGGTTGTTGGAAGTGATAGTGCTATTTCTGGAACTGTGACCTACTTCCTGTATTAGCAGAAACCCTATCATCGATACTGTTAAAACCCTTTCATAATTCAACTTCATGTCACTCAACAATGTTTCATCACTTTCACAGTGTTGCATTATTCATTTTTTTTTCTTACCACAAAGTACTTGCTGCTAAGCGTCCTTATGTAGCTTGGAGAGGAGTTTTCTGTGCTCTCTCATATACTCTTTATCTATTGTAGACAGATTGACAGACTGAATTTAAACTGCAGGATTCGTTGCAATGGTTTTCTTAAAGTATACCTGTGACAGAACCCCTCCCCCCCAAAAAGTTAGATACTTACCTCAGCTACTCATAATCGAAATTTAAATTAGATAGCATTCCCGTGGGGGGGGGGGGGGTGTGTGTGTTTGGCTGGATAACTTACCTATGCCACCACCAATAGCCGATGTGTTCCAGATGTGTTCTGTCAGAATTCTAGCGGTTTTATTTATGCAGGAAAAGCTGTCATATGTGTATGTTTTAAGTTGTAATGTTCTATGCAAAACTTCATTGTAAGCTGTAAAGTTAGAGTACTTTTTAAAGATATTGCTCTGTGACATCTCAGCATATTCCAGGCAGTAAAACTCATAATTGGACTATTTTAGTTTTGAAGCCAAAACATTCTTTGTTATGCTACAAGCATCTTTCAAATGTCAAGGTTATAGATGCTTCTGTGTAAAGACTGGGAACAAGTTAAAACTCACATTACTGCAGTAATTATATATGTACATTTTCTTAATTATTATACATAAATATTACTAATATAAATATTAATAATCAATACAGTCCTTCCAAAGAAAGAAATAGTTATTGTTAAACCCTATATAATATAATTTAATACTTTGAAATACATTTAAAAGCTGGATTCTACCAGTGATAGATGAGACAGTAAAACATTCTCGTGAGATTGTTATGATTCTGGAGGATTGTTGCCGTGCTCTAGTCTCAGCTAGCTGATAACACATGATGTTTTGGGAACAGGCTTTATAAAATATAAAACAAAGAAGGTGTTTTCCCAATTAGTGAAAGATGATTCAATGATGCCACCTGGCGGTTTCATAGTCTTATAAAATTAATATTATTAATACAGATTGTTATTACATGATAAAATGGTGACCTCTGCCGGTTGAAGTTATATTTATTCATAAGAAAGGCAAATATATAGAACATGATTTTATATTATTAAGATTTAATATGCAATTATTTCTTATATGATTAATTGTTTTAAGAAGAATTATATAATAAGTTTTATATTTAAATGAGTATATTAGAAGCCCTGTGTACTTCAATAAGCATTACATTACTATATCTGTAATTCACAGATTGTTTGGGTCAACATGCCCTATTTCTTGTTTGGGAAAGAACACACATTCCAAAATAATTAGCAGATGGGGACATTATCAGAAATGCATCATGAATGACAATGTTTAGTCTTAATGTCTGGGGCAAAAAAGTCAACCAGCAGACAAGATGGCTGGTGATGTCCATTTTTAATTAACTGCGTCAGAAATGATCTAATCAGATTGTGTAAACATTGCAAACCTACGTTAATTCCCACAAGATAAGGTAAATAACCACTTCACAACTGAGGGGTTTTACCCCTGAAACACCAGAGCAATTTTCACCTTTCAGTGCTCCTTCCATTCATTCGTCTATAACTTTATTATTACTTATCGCAATTAAATGAACTATATCTTGTTTTTTTCGCCACTAATTAGGCTTTCTTTAGGTAAGACATTATGCCAATAATAATTTTATTCTAAATGTCTTTTAACCAGTTCCCTACCCTGGGGTTTTCTCCCTAAAAAACCCAAGCAATTTTCTACATTTCACAGGTCTCCTATTCATTAGCCAATAACTTTAGCAGTACTTAATACAAATAAATGATCCATACCTTGTTTTTTTGCCACCAATTAGGCTTTCTCTGGGTGGTACCTTTTGCTAAGTATTATTTTACTTTGAAAGTATTTTAAAGGAAATAAGGAGAAAAAAAATTTAAAAAGTCATTATTTCTCAGTTTTCAGGCATTACCGTTTAAAAATAAAAAGTATTACTGTAGATCAAGCCCACATATTTTATTAGTCCATATGTCCTGTTTATTTCAACATTTAAATTATCTTCCTAGTACAATGTATGGCGACAATATAATATTTGTCAATAAAGGTGTATTTTTCCCATTTTTTTGCTTTGTACTTTACAAGCAATTACAAGCCGTATTCGCCAAAATACCAGTAATATACCCTCACGGCATACATATCTAAACTGCTAAGTCCATTTATTAGCTCCCACCCCCGTAATTAGCAAGATGTGCCCCTTTATTACCCTCCGCCCCCATAGATAGCCAGGTGTGCCCCTTTATTCCCCCCATCCCCCATAGATAGCCAGGTGTGCCCCTTTACCTTCCCCCCCAATATAGATAGCCAGATGTGCCCCTTATTAGCCCCTCCCCATAAAAATCCTAGATGTGACCCTTTATTAGCCAGATTTTCCCCTTTGTCCCTCCACCCCCATTGATAGTCAGGTTTGCCCCTTTGTTTTTCCCCTCCAATATTCAGATGTACCCTCTATTCCACCTTCCCCCCCCCCCCATGGATAGCCAGGTGTCCCCCTTTATCCCCCCAGTATAGCCAAATGTGCCCCTTATCAGCCCCTCTACAGTATAAAAGATATATGTGCCCCCTTGACCCCCCAGGTGTGCCACTTTATTCTCCCCCCCCCCTCCCCATAGATAATCAGATGTGTCCCTTTGTCAGTGCCCCCCTATATATAGTCAGGTAAGCCTCTTTTCCCCCATAGATATCAGCGTGTGCCCCTTTGCCCCCCTCCCCTTTGATGGCCAGGTGTGCAATGATCCTGCCCCCTCTCCCCCTTAGATAGCCCCCAGATAGCAATTATGCCCCCCTCCCCTCACCTCCATGCTGCGATCGGGCAAGCAGCATGGAGGATTAGCATGTAAAAAGCTCACCTTGCCTCATTCCAGCGCGATCAGCCTCCCCTCCGTACATCACCGCTGCCTGTGTCATTATGCCGAATGGACCGGGTCCCGGCTTGATGGCATTCCAGCGCGATCAGCCTCCCCTCCGTACATCACCGCTGCCTGTGTCATTATGCCGAATGGACCGGGTCCCGGCTTGATGACACAGGCAGCGGTGATGCATGGAGGGGAGAATGATCGTGCTGGAACGAGGTGAGGTATGTTGTTTACATGCTAATCCTCCATGCTGCCCGATCGCAGTATGGGGGAAGGAGGAGGGGGGGGGAATACTAATTTACAAGGGATCGGGCTGTGGGTTGGAGGATCGAACCCCCGGGAGGGCATCCTTAATTAGTGTAGTTAGAGGGAGGGGGTTAATGAGCCCAGACGCGTGCTAGCACGCGCACTGTGCTCATTAAAGGGAACTGACTTATATTCACGTCATGTGGCTTTCAAGAGCCACTTACAATGACGTGAATATACTGTAGGTAGGATATGAAGTGGTTAATGGGAAAATAGGAAAAAAATTTGGGAAAAAAAATCATTATTTCTCATGCATGCTAATGTAATTAAAATCCATGAAATGTATTTGCCCATTTGTCCCGGTTATTACACCGTTTAAATTATGTCCCTATTACAATGTTTGGTGCCAATATTTTATTTGGAAATAACGGTGCATTTTTTTTCAGTTTTGCGTCCATCCCTAATTACAAGCCCATAGTTTATTAAGTAACAGTGTTATACCCTCTTGACATAAATATTTAAAGAGTTCAGTCCCTAAGGTAACTATTTATGTTTTTTTTATTGTAATTTTTTTTTCATGTATTACAAAAAAAAAAATAAAAAAATTAGGGAGTGTGGGAGGTAAGGAGTTAATTTTTAGTGTAAAACAATGTATTTGTATATGAAAAATGCTTTTGAGTGTAGTTTTACTATTTGGCCACAAGATGGCCACAGTACGTTTTTGTTTATGCGACCTGTAAGCATCGGAAGGATGCTTACAGGAAGTTCAGTGAGGCTGGGAAACCTTTTTTTTTTCACAATGATCGCGCTGCTTCTCTTAGAAACAGCCGATCATTGCTGGGGGCTTAGATCAATGAGCGGGAACGGTTTTTCCCGTTCATTGATCTCCGGGCGAGCAGCTGGCGGCGTGCATGAGCGTGGGAGCACGCACACGAGCAAACAGGAGCGCGGACAGCGGCAGTACCGGCGGGAGGTGTGGATATCTACGCCCCTGGTGGGGAAGGGATGGAAAAAGGGGCGTAGATATCCGCACCTGCGGTGGTAAAGTGGTTAAGGAATTTATAAACATTAATTTTATGACTTAGGTATTCAAAACATGATAAAGCATTGACGCACGGAAGATTTAGCCAATCAGAACCTGGGATCCAGGGAAATTCCAGATTAGGCAGCCATATTGCATCCTATCCCTATAAAAGTAGGAGCTGAAAGCTTATAGTTTGCAGAAGCCCAACAATCTCCTGAGAAGACACATGAGGCAGAAGCTACTTTCCCACACATGGTTCTAGATGCTGAAGAGATGACAGAGAAGGGATAATATGCTTAATATTATGGTGATTTACTTTAGTAATTTTTCAGCATTAAGTTTTGTTAAGATGTTAGCACGAAGTTTTTTTAGAAGTTATTTGTTTATGCTATTTCTTTGAGAAGATTACTACAAGTTTTACACAACTATTATATACACAGCTATTGATACAGATGAGACTACTTTTGATCTTATCCTACATAACACAACTGTTATATTCTTTTTTGAATGTGCTTAGAAGATTGATGATCGCTTGGCTATAAAGCCTTGATGAGATGGAATACTGTTAGAAGGAAACACTACTTGGAACTGTTCATATTTTGTACAGTGGGTTGCAAAAGTATTCGGCCCCCTTGAAGTTTTCCACATTTTGTCATATTACTGCCACAAACATGAATCAATTTTCTTGGAATTCCACATGAAAGACCAACACAAAGTGGTGTACACATGAGAAGTGGAACAAAAATCATATATGATTCCAAACATTTTTTACAAATCAATAACTGTAAAGTGGTGTGTGTACAATTATTCGGCCCCCTTTGATCTGAGTGCAGTCAGTTGCCTATAGACATTGCTTGATGAGTGCTAATGACTAAATAGAGTGCACCTGTGTGTTATCTAATATCAGTACAAATACAGCTGCTCTGTGAGGGCCTCAGAGGTTGTCTAAGAGAATATTGGGCGCACCAACACTGTGAAGTCCAAAGAACACACAAGACAGGTCAGGGATCAAGTTATTGAGAAATTTAAAGCAGGCTTAGGCTACAAAAAGATTTCCAAAGCCTTGAACATCCCACGGAGCACTGTTCAAAAGATCATTCAGAAACGGAAGGAGTATGGCACAACTGTAAACCTACCAAGACAAGGCCATCCACCTAAACTCACAGGCCGAACAAGGAGAGCGCTGATCAGAAATGCAGTCAATAGGCCCATGGTGACTCTGGACGAGCTGCAGAGATCTACAGCTCAGGTGGGAGACTCAGTCCATAGGACAACTATTAGTCATGCACTGTACAAAGTTGGCCTTTATGGAAGAGTGGCAAGAAGAAAGACATTGTTAACAGAAAGCATAAGAAGTCCCGTTTGCAGTTTGCCACAAGCCATGTGGGGGACACAGCAACCATGTGGAAGAAGGTGCTCTGGTCAGATGAGACCAAAATGGAACTTTTTGGCCAAAATGCAAAACTCTATGTGTGGCGGAAAATTAACATTGCACATCACTCTGAACACATCATCTCCACTGTCAAATATGGTGGTGGCAGCATCATGCTCGGGGGTGCATCTCTTCAGCAGGGACAGGGAAGCTGGTCAGAGTTTAAGGGAAGATGGATGGAGCCAAATACAGGGCAAACTTGGAAGAAAACCTCTTGGAGACTGCAAAAGACTTCAGTCTGGGGCGGAGGTTCACCTTCCAGCAGGACAATGACACTAAACATAAAGCCAGGGCAACAATGGAATGGTTTAAAACAAAACATATCTATGTGTTAGAATGGCCCAGTCAAAGTCCAGATCTAAATCTAATCGAGAATCTGTGGCAAGATCTGGAAACTGCTGTTCACAAACGCTGTCCATCTAATCTGACTGAGCTGGAGCTGTTTTGCAAAGAAGAATGGGCAAGGATTTCAGTCTCTAGATGTGCAAAGCTGGTAGAGACATACCCTAAAAGACTGGCAGCTGTAATTGTAGCAAAAGGTGGTTCTACAAAGTATTGACTCAGGGGGCCGAATAATTACGCACACCCCACTTTGCAGTTATTTATTTGTAAAAAATGTTTGGAATCATGTATGATTTTCGTTCCACTCCTCATTTGTACACCACTTTGTGTTGGTCTTTCATGTGGAATTCCAATAAAATTGATTCATGTTTGTGGCAGTAATATGACAAAATGTGGAAAACTTCAAGGGGGCCGAATACTTTTGCAACCCACTGTATATATGCTGTATGATAAGCAAATACAATTTTTTATATAAAATCAAATACTGAGTGCTCTGATTCATTTCAAGGTACACCGTCAATTTATTACTGTTATAGAGGGTCCTGACCCCACTATGCCGGATTTATATGATAGCAACGCTTTAAGGGCTGGTCCTTTACTGAGTTAGCAATCACGAAAAAGGCAAGAACTGCTCAGGTTTTTGACAGTTCCTCTTTCAAACCCTGATGCAGTGAACTTACGTGGACCGTGGGTGGAACGTATCGGCTATAGGTGGTGGCATAACCGCCTTCCTGGTAAGTTAATCCCCCCCCCCCCCCCTCTGCTGTAGGCAGCAGTATCTAATTTAAATTCCGATTACAAGTAGCTACGTACTCTCAGCTACTCATAGTGCAAATTAATTTTTCACAATTGGTGAAAAATTAAACATATGTGTGGTACATTGGTCAGATTTTTTAAATGTTACAATCAGTCAGAAAAATTGATTTCAATTCTTGAATTGAAAATATATTTAAAAAACTGTATGGTGTGTTGCCACCTCTACATTCTAAGAGGGAATCATGAGTCTCAGATCACAAGAGTGCAAATTTCCACATAAAAGTTGTGACTGACAATTGCCATGATGATTGGAACAAATCACAAGTATGCACTGACTAAACAGAAATGTCTGTGAGCATGTCTACACTAGTATGCCCATAACCCGCAATGATGCTGTGAGGATTCACTAAGTGATTTTACACCCAGGCAATGGCTGCAGTGGTCAACTGGCTGACAATGCTGCTTTTTGAAAGTGGATTTCATCATGAAAAGGTGTTAAACGAAAACACCACTTGATATGATATGTAATAATGATTACAACTATTCACTGCACATACAGAGATTCTTACTACCACACCACCAACAAAGAGCTAATGCAGGAGCTTGAGGAGAGCACTCATGTGACCGCAAACCCTGCATGCCATGTTGCCACACCACTGACCATAAGCCCCCATTCTGTTACCCTCACATACTTCTTTGGGGAAAAAGACAATGAAAATAAGTCCTTGTTCCCTAGTTGGGACATGGTTGCATTTTTTTCCTTGGTGGGGTCGAATGTTTGGATAAAGGGTTTATAACGTTTGGTGAAATAAAAGAGGGGGGAGAGGGCGGTAGTTTCCCTTTGCAACTCTTTTTTTCTTCCTAAGTCCCAACCTTTGCACACTGCACATGTGTACACATTTATAGTGTAATGATGCATAGTGCAGCACACTAGTGCTGGGCCGAAATTACGCATTAGCGTAATTACGCATCGTAATTCACTACAAATGCACCGTAAGCGTTACATGTAAGGTTACGGTATTACACGTAATTAATTACGCGTAGACCGCAAGTTACGTTATTACGCGTATCAAATTACGCGTAAGACCGTAAACTCCTATTGAAATTACACAGTCTGCCGTAATCGCGTAATATTACGCTCCCGTATAATATAAAAAAGCCGCCGACTTTAAGGGTTAATAGCAAAGCCCCCTTAAATGCTAAGAGCCTCAAATTTGGAGAATATATTAAGGAGATCAGAAGGAATAAGAGGAACAATTTTTTTTTTCAAAAAGACCTTATAGTTTTTCAGAAAATCGATTTTAAAGTTTCAAAGGAAAAATGTATACATTTAAAAACCCGCCGACTTTAACGGTTAACAGCAAAGCCTGCTTAAAATTTAGGAACACCAAATTCCCAGGGTATATTAAGGGGATCAGTGGGAATAAGAGGAACATTTTTTTTTCAAATAGACCTTATAGTTTATGAGAACATCGATTTTTAAGTTTCAAGGGCAAAAATGTCTTTTAAATGCGGAAAATGTCAGTTTTTTTTGCACAGGTAACAATAGTGTATTATTTTCATAGATTCCCCCAAGTGGGAAGAGTTTTACTTACTTCGTTCTGAGTGTGGGAAATATAAAAAAAAACAACGTGGGGTCCCCCCTCCCAGACCTCTTTAACCCCTTATCCCCCATGCAGGCTGGGATAGCCAGAATGCGGAGCACCGGCCGCGTGGGGCTCCGCACCCTGACTATACCAGCCCGCATGGTCCATGGATTGGGGGGTCTCGGAAGGGGAGGGGCAGCCAAGCTTTCCCCTCCCCCTCCGAGCCCTTGTCCAATCCAAGGACAAGGGGCTCTTCTCCACCTCCGATGGGCGGTGGAGGCCGCGATTTCCTGGGGGGGGGGGGGGGTTCATGGTGGCATCTGGGAGTCCCTTTTAAAAAGGGGTCCCCCAGATGCCCACCCCCCCCTCCCAGGAGAAATGAGTATAGTACCCATTTCCTTTAAGAGTTAAAAGTAAATAAACACACAAACACTTAGAAAAAGTATTTTAATTGAACAAAAAACATAACCACGAAAAAAGTCCTTTAATATTCTTAATTAACCATGAATACTTACCTGTCCCTTTAAATAAATGATCCCTCGCAATAGCCTCGGAAATGTTCTATCAGTTACAATGTAACAAAGTTATTATTGCTAGTAGGAGAATTACGCGTAAGACTGTTCCGTAATAACCTGCATTACGGTATTCTTACGCGTAATTGCGTAAGGACCATGCGTAATTACAGACATGAACCGTAGATAAATGTCTACGCCATAACCGTAATTCCGCAATGCGTAATAGCGTAAAATTACGCGTAATGATCCGTAAGCGTAGTTTTTTCCATTACGCCCAGCACTACAGCACACTAAGTACCCTATATTAGTGGTCTGCATGCGCCTATTCTCAGCTATCAACAGGGATGTGTGCATGAGTGTGCACTACTCCCTATTGGCTGCAACGGAGGCAATCATTGCTCCTGATATGTAGAGAGTCACATGAGTTTGTGATATACTGTATTTTGTGGAGTCATTGTGGGCTGGGCGGAATGTAATCCCAAACTGCTTGGTAATCATGTTTTTTTTACCTCAAACTAAAGTCTGGTATATACATCCAATTTTGATTGGCCAATTTTACCACTTCCATTAGTATGCGAGCTTAGCTGCACAATCTGTTCATAGTATCCAAAATCTGTTGGCCTTCACACTACATTAGCCAATCAAAATTAGATGTGTGTACCAGGCTTTAGCCAAAGGATTGCAAATTGCAGTCCCTTGGTGTAGTACATAAGCTTCACTTTGGCAAGGGGAGTAAAACATCCCTTTGTCACTTTACAAGTAAAAACAAATTAAAATATTAAACATTTTGATATGTTAAAAAAATAATTAACAAAATAGCTCCATTATGGGTTTTTATGTCAACCAACTGGATGGCGACATAGCTGACTGAGTAGGAAAACAATTAGCAAAACGAATGAATGTTCATTGCGTTATCCAAGTAGCAGCTCGTCACTACTGCATCAGTACATGTACACGAGTGTATGGATCTGATTTACTGCTCAGTGGACAGAGAATACTGTTTGAATACAAAATGAAAAAACACCTCTAATGTTCACTCACCAGAGGAATCAATTGTTTTTTGTGTGGCACAGTTAATCAGTAGAAGAAAACCAATTAATTTTCTCCCAGCTGATCGTAAAAAAGGTTCTTTATTAATATGTTTTTCTCAGTCAAATGATCAAATAATCATTGATTAATTAAAAGGTAGATTTCTTCTTCAGTTACCAAATGAAATTTTCCTTCCCTTTTTTAATTTTAGCATGAACCTCATGGGAATACGCTGAGCAATGTAACCCAGCCTTACCTTCGACTAACTCACAGGATTCACAGGCGCTCCCAAGCATATTAGAAGCTATAATTCCTCTACAATTGTCTAAACCTGTATTGGGGCCGCCAAGCTGAAATTGATCTGTAACACCTCTGGCATTTTCTTCCTGGGGAAAACTGCATTAGAAGGCTAAATCATTAGAGCTCCAAACCCGATGATCTAGGCTGAGCAAAACTTATCACCGCAAGATTAAAAATGTAATCAATCAAAACATGTTTTCCTTCCCGATGTTTGGCGATGTGTTGGCAATATTAGCTTTAAACTAACCTGTGACATTTGTAACCACTAACCAGATACTACAGGGGAGCTTTTGTAAATATCATGAGCCCGAATTTATATCTCCCTTCTTAGAGCAGTGGGTTTTTACAATTATTCAGCTTTATGTGATCAAGAAGGAACTCCCATGATGCATCACTTCTGCTTAGTAAGGTCCCGTTTACACTTAATCAGTTGGTATGTGTTTTTTTTTCTTCTCTATAGCAGTGCATTGTGAAAAAGATTTCAGGTAAAACGTGTTAAGTGTGAACTGTGTCGTAGGAAAACATGGGCATTACTTTGAAAATCAGTTGTCATTTCAGTTAGGGCCTAAGCCTACTAACGCAGTTGAACGCAGTTGTACGCAGTTGTGTGCACTTTTCAGCATCTGTAACATTAATGTGTTTCTGAAAAGCGGATACAACTGTGTACAACTGCGTTAGTGGGCTCAGGCCCTTATAACTGAGAGCAACTGATTAAGTGTAAACGGGGCCTTAGTAAATATTCAGATGATTCTGATATGTCCCTGAAAAACCAAACACACATTCAGAGTCGTTGGGTATACATAAAACGGAATAATTAAAACATAAAAAGACAGATGTACATTTAGCCTATTTATTTTATATAGAGAGAGATTTTATGTCAATTTTAGTCCCTTTCAAAATCCTAGTGGTTTTGGTTCATCATGATTTAAATAGGTACTCAGTTACCTAAAAGCAGTAATGCTCATCACGGCCTCATGATCACGGAATAGCTGTGATTCACAAGCATTTTTTCACTATCCGCCGCCGTGATCCGATTCCGTGATCGAGATTCGATCACGGAATTCAATCACGGATTTGGCTGTGGTTACTAGTATTCGGAACGGTAAAAATATCCGTGATTAAAGTAGCCAACTTTAAAGGTCAATAGCAAAGCCCTCTCACATGCTATAAACACCACATTTGCAGGATATGTTACCCACTTAACGACCAGCTAACGCCGATAGGCGGCAGCTGGTCTTTTGTGGTTTAACATGGAAACGGCCGCTCGTTCCATGTCAGTTCACGAAGAGTGTCTCCTTGAACAGCCTGCGAGCCTCCGATTGTGGCTCGCAGGCTAATTGTAAACACGCGGGGAAGAAATCCCCGCTGTTTACATCAATACAGCACTGCTGCACAGCAGGGCCGTAAAGGAGATCGGTGATCCCCGGCCTCTGATTGGCCGGGGATCGCCACCGTGTGATAGGCGGAAGCCTATCAGAGGTGGCGCAGGACACATCGCCGTCCTGTGCCGCCCATGGAGCAAAGGGGAGGGAGGGAAGGAGAGGGAGGGAGGAATCGGGCTGCGAAGGGGGGCTTTGAGGAGCCCCCCCGCTCGGCCACACAGAGCGGCGGCGATCAGACTCCCCCCAGCAGGTCATCCCCCTAGTGGTTAAGTATAACAGTGGGAACAAGGAAACATTTTTTTTAAAGACCTTATACTTTTTGAGAAAATCGAATTTAAAGGTTCAAAGGAAATTTCAAAAGAAAAAAATATACATGTAAATGCGGTAAATACATTAACAGTGATTACCGCATTTAAATGTATACTATTTTCCTTTGAACCTTTAACCACTTCGGTCTATCTGGACGGATATATCCGTCCAGATAGCCTGCACAGCTGCTGCCAGGCCGTGCGTGCTCTCGCGCACGCTCCTGCCACCTTTCGCTGACTGAGATCAATGAATTGGAATACAGATCCCATTCATTGATCTATGTCCCCCTAAGAAAAACCGATGGCTTTCTCTGGAAAGCTGCAATTTTTCTGTGTCCAACGTAACCCCTTCTGTTCCTGTAAGCGAGAGCTCTGGCTTGCAGGACGAAAAATCAAAAACTCACTGTATAATAGTAAATAGTAAAAATACATCTACAAACTAGTAAAACTACATCTACATTTTTTTTTTAAATATACACAATTTCATTTAAAATCCCCTGTTTACCTCCCCACTCTGAAAAAACCCAAATAAAAATTTTAATAAAAAAATAAAAAGAATTTACAGTAAAAAAAACCCAACATAAATAGTTACCTAAGGGTCTGAACTTTTTAATATGCAAGTCCAGTGAGTATATTACTATACTGTTTTAAAATTATAAGCTTGTAAATAGTGATGGATGCAAATTGAAAAAATGCACCTTTAGTTTCCAATAAAATATTGGCGCCATATATTGTGATAGGGACATAATTTACATGGTGTAATAACCGGGACAAATGAGCAAATAAAATATGTGGGTGTTAACTATGGTAGCATGTATTATTTTAAAACTATAATGGCTGAAAACTGAGAAATAATGATTTTTTCAATTTTTTCTTAATATTCCCATTAAAATGCATTTAGAAAAAAATAATTCTTAGCAAAATGTACCACCCAAAGAAAGCCTAATTGGTGGCGGAAAAAACAAGATATAGATCAATTAATTGTGATAAGTAGTGATAAAGTCATTGGTGAATGAATGGGAGGTGAATGTTTTTCTCGGATGCATAAGGTGAAACGACACTGTAGGCTGAAGTGGTTAAAATCGATTATCTCAAAAACTATAAGGTCTTTTTGGATTTTTTCCCCCTTGTTCCCACTGTTCTACTGTTCTACTTAACATATCCTGCAAATTTGGTGTTTATAGCATGTAAGGGGGCTTTGCTATTAACCGCTAAAGTCGGCGGGTTTTGGCGGGATTTAATCACCAATACTTTTTTATTGGAAACTTTAAATTCGATTTTCTCAAAAACTATGAAGTCTTTTTTTTTAAGTTGTAGCCACTGATCACCTTTATAATTTTTAACCATGCAATTTTGGTGATTGTAGCATGTATGGGGCTTTACTATTAATGTTAAAGGAAAATCCGGAACACGGCCGTGATCTTGGATTTTAAAGGCAATCATGGCAAAAATCCGAGCCATCTCATGGGTATCCCCTGGTAATTACATCCCATGGGAAATTACCATGCAAAACAGACACTGCACTACCACAACACATCAGGGCCAAACATGTGGCAATGTTGATACAGTGTTCCATAGCCAATAGCTTTAATTCTAGTGCCAAACTCACCATCGTTATAGAGTCAATGGATGTTCACACCTGCCCATAATGGTCTATTAATATTTCAGTTTCAATGCTCATTTTTCATAGGAGAAATGATAAAAAATGATTCTGGGGATTATTTTACAATGCAAATTGCCTACTGTGATAGTGACCGTATTTGCAAACATTTGGAGTAAAAAAAAGCTATTATGGTAGTTACGATAGATGTCCTTTAACCTTGCACTGTAATATTACATCTAAATAGTGGAAAATTCAGGGCTCTGAAAGACATTTGAGCTGGATGTAAGTTGTGTAAACCTAACAAATGTTTATTGTTTATCGGGAACAATGTTTGCAGAGATGGAATTCAACAAGGGAACATTCGGATTTAGCCTGTCACAAAAGAAGAGTGAAATTGTCTTGCTAGACACTCCCCGGTGCATTTCAGATCCTGAGTAAATCCGCACTGTAATCTGATTTCAATAACTGGGTAATAGACCTAAATGTATTAAGTACTTTGAGCACGTTTGATTTTCATCAGGTCTCAAAGATGAATGCCAGGAAAGGCATGTCAATTTCCGATTGTTTTCTATGGGAGATGAGACAGGTGGCATATTGTGCGCTCACTCTCATGTGGCTGCAGATAAAAACAATATGAAAAATGAAGCCAGCAGTCAGCATTTAATGCTGTGAAAGCATAATGTGATCCAGGAACATGCCAAACGCTAAAACATAAAGGTGTGAAAGGGGAAAAATAATTATTCCACTATATTTTGACATGCTGATTTGTGCATTTGTTTTTCTTTTCGTTATGTTAACAAATGCTCCTGTAGGTAAACAGCAGGCTATGTGTTTCTAATTAATTATAACCAGCTCATAAATGGAAGACAGGTATTGTAAACTTATGCTGGTGACTTCAGAGCAAATCAGTTCTTAAAGTGTTAATATTTAAATGTGCTGTCTAACGAGACACTGATCTCCCACCGATATCTGCCAGCATTAATGCGGAATTGTCACCATAAAAATCAAATTTCAACAGCAACTGGTCTGAGTATTACGTGATAAAGATGCTAATCCTGCATTCAAAACTTTCAAAACTTTTCCTGCTGTTATGATTCATCGCATACTTAACCACTTGAGGACCGCCCCCAGCCGATGGGCAGCGGCAAAGTCCGGGCCCAAACGACCGCAATACGCCCATCGGCGGGGGCGGCTGCGGGAGTGGCTATGCGGCGATCGCGTCATTCGTGACGCGATCAGCCGCCGGGGACTGGCTCCGCCCACCGCTCGTAGTAACCCGCCGGCCGTTCGGAAGCGCCGGCGGGTTACTAGCACCCGGATCGCCGCTGCACATATGTATAATAGGCTTTGTAATGTATACAAAGCCTATTATACTGGCTGCCTCCTGCCCTGGTGGTCCCAGTGTCCGATGGACCACCAGGGCAGGCTGCAGCCACCCTAGTCTGCACCCAAGCACACTGATTTCCCCCCCCCCCCCTGCCCCCTGATCGCCCACAGCACCCCTCAGACCCCCCCCTGCCCACCCCCCAGACCACTGTTTGCACCCAGTCACCCCCCTAATCACCCATCAATCACTCCCTGTCACTATCTGTCAACGCTATTTTTTTTTATCCCCCCCCCCTGCCCACTGCCCCCTCCTGATCACCCCCCACCCCTCAGATTCTCCCCAGACCCCCCCCCCCCCCAGACCCCCCCCCCGTGTACTATATGCATCTATCCCCCCTGATCACCTGTCAATCACCTGTCAATCACCTGTCAATCACCCGTCAATCACCCGTCAATCACCCCCTGTCACTGCCACCCATCAATCAGCCCCTAACCTGCCCCTTGCGGGCAATCTGATCACCCCCCCACACCAATAGATCGCCCGCAGATCCGACATCAGATCACCTCCCAAATCCATTGTTTACATCTATTCTCTCCTCTAAACACCCACTAATTACCCATCAATCACCCATCAATCACCCCCTATCACCACCTGTCACTGTTACCCATCAGATTAGACCCTAATCTACCCCTTGCGGGCACCCAATCACCCGCCCACACGCTCAGATTGCCCTCAGACCCCCCCTTATTAATTCGCCAGTGCAATATTTACATCTGTTATTCCCTGTAATAACCCACTGATCACCTGTCAATCACCTATCAATCACCCCCTGTCACTGCCACCCATCAATCACCCCCTGTCACTGCCACCCATCAATCAGCCCCTAACCTGCCCCTTGCGGGCAATCTGATCACCCACCCACACCAATAGATCGCCCGCAGATCCGACATCAGATCACCTCTCAAGTGCAGTGTATACATCTCTTCTCTCCTCTAAACACCCACTAATTACCCATCAATCAACCCCTATCACCACCTGTCACTGTTACCCATCAGATTAGACCCTAATCTGCCCCTTGCGGGCACCCAATCACCCGCCCACACGCTCAGATTGCCCTCAGACCCCCCCCCCTTATCAATTCGCCAGTGCAATATTTACATCTGTTATTCCCTGTAATAACCCACTGATCACCTGTCAATCACCTATCAATCACCCCCTGTCACTGCCACCCATCAATCACCCCCTGTCACTGCCACCCATCAATCACCCCCTGTCACTGCCACCCATCAATCAGCCCCTAACCTGCCCCTTGCGGGCAATCTGATCACCCACCCACACCAATAGATCGCCCGCAGATCCGACATCAGATCACCTTCCAAGTGCAGTGTTTACATCTCTTCTCTCCTCTAAACACCCACTAATTACCCATCAATCACCCCCTATCACCACCTGTCACGGTTACCCATCAGATTAGACCCTAATCTGCCCCTTGCGGGCACCCAATCACCCGCCCACACCTCAGAACGTCCTCAGACCCCAGCCCTGATCACCTCGCTAGTGCATTGCTTGCATCTATTTCCCCCCTCTAATCACACCTTGAGACACCCATCAATCACCTCCTGTCACCCCCTAGCACACCTACCCATCAGATCAGGCCCTAATTTGCCCTGTGTGGGCTCCTGATCACTCGGCCAAACCCTCAGATCCCCCTCAGACCCCCTTCCGATCACCTCCCCAGTGCATTGATTGCATCTATTTTCCCCTCTAACCGCCCCCTGAGACACCCATCAATCACCTCCTGTCACCCCCCTAGCACTCCTATCCATCAGATCAGGCCCAAAACATCCTGTCATCTAAGAGGCCACCCTGCTTATGAAAGGTTCCACAAAATTTGCCCCCTCATAGACCACCTGTCATCAAAATTTGCAGATGCTTATACCCCTGAACAGTCATTTTGAGAAATTTGGTTTCCAGACTACTCACAGCTTTGGGCCCGTAAAATGCCAGGGCAGTATAGGAACCCCACAAGTGACCCCATTTTAGAAAGAAGACACCCCAAGGTATTCTGTTAGGTGTATGATGAGTTCATAGAAGATTTTATTTTTTGTCAAAAGTTAGCGGAAATTGGATTTTTATTGTTTTTTTCACAAAGTGTCATTTTTCACTAACTTGTGACAAAAAATAAAATCTTCTATGAACTCACCATACCCCTAACGGAATACCTTGGGGTGTCTTCTTTCTAAAATGGGGTCACTTGTGGGGTGCCTATACTGCCCTGGCATTTTAGGGGCCCTAAACCGTGAGGAGTAGTCTAGAAAACAAATGCCTCAAAATGACCTGTGAATAGGACGTTGGGCCCCTTAGCGCACCTAGGCTGCAAAAAAGTGTCACACATGTGGTATCGCCATACTCAGGAGAAGTAGTATAATGTGTTTTGTGGTGTATTTTTACACATACCCATGCTGGGTGGGAGAAATCTCTCTGTAAATGGACAATTGTGTGTAAAAAAAATCAAAAATGTGTCATTTACAGAGATATTTCTCCCACCCAGCATGGTTATATGTAAAAATACACCACAAAACACATTATACTACTTCTTCTGAGTACGGCGATACCACATGTGTGACACTTTTTTGCAGCCTAACTGTGCTAAGGGGCCCAAAGTCCAATGAGTACCTTTAGGATTTCACAGGTCATTTTGAGACATTTGGGTTCAAGACTACTCCTCACGGTTTAGGGCCCCTAAAATGCCAGGGCAGTATAGGAACCCCACAAGTGACCCCATTTTAGAAAGAAGACACCCAAGGTATTCTGTTAGGTGTATGATGAGTTCATAGAAGATTTTATTTTTTGTCACAAGTTAGCGGAAATTGATATGTATTGTTTTTTTTTTCACAAAGTGTCATTTTCCGCTAACTTGTGACAAAAAAAAAAATCTTCTATGAACTCACCATACTCCTAACAGAATACCTTGGGGTGTCTTCTTTCTAAAATGGGGTCACTTGTGGGGTTCCTATACTGCCCTGGCATTTTAGGGGCCCTAAACCGTGAGCAGTAGTCTAGAATCCAAATGCCTCAAAATGACCTGTGAATAGGACGTTGGGCCCCTTAGCGCACCTAGGTTGCAAAAAAGTGTCACACATGTGGTATCGCCGTACTCAGAAGAAGTAGTATATTGTGTTTTCGGGTGTATTTTTACACATACCCATGCTGGGTGGGAGAAATCTCTCTGTAAATGGACAATTGTGTGTAAAAAAAATCAAACAATTGTCATTTACAGAGATATTTCTCCCACCCAGCATGGGTATGTGTAAAAATACACCCCAAAACACATTATACTACTTCTCCTGAGTACGGCGGTACCACATGTGTGGCACTTTTTTGCACCCTAAGTGCGCTAAGAGGCCCAAAGTCCAATGAGTACCTTTAGGATTTCACAGGTCATTTTGCGACATTTGGTTTCAAGACTACTCCTCACGGTTTAGGGCCCCTAAAATGCCAGGGCAGTATAGGAACCCCACAAATGACCCCATTTTAGAAAGAAGACACCCCAAGGTATTCCGTTAGGAGTATGGTGAGTTCATAGAAGATTTTATTTTTTGTCACAAGTTAGCGGAAAATGACACTTTGTGAAAAAAAACAATTAAAATCAATTTCCGCTAACTTGTGACAAAAAAAAAAAAATCTTCTATGAACTCACCATCCTCCTAACGGAATACCTTGGGGTGTCTTCTTTCTAAAATGGGATAATTTGTGGGGTTCCTATACTGTCCTGGCATTTTAGGGGCCCTAAACCGTGAGGAGTAGTCTTGAAACGAAATTTCTCAAAATTACCTGTGAAATCCTAAAGGTACTCATTGAACTTTGGGCCCCTTAGCGCAGTTAGGGTGCAAAAAAGTGCCACACATGTGGTATCGCCGTACTCAGGAGAAGTAGTATAATGTGTTTTGGGGTGTATTTTTACACATACCCATGCTGAGTGGGAGAAATATCTCTATAAATAGACAATTGTGTGTAAAAAAAATTAAACAATTGTCATTTACGGAGATATTTCTCCCACCCAGCATGGGTATGTGTAAAAATACACCCCAAAACACATTATACTACTTCTCCTGAGTACGGTTATACCACATGTGTGGCACTTTTTTGCAGCCTAACTGCGCTAAGGGGCCAAAAGTCCAATGAGCATCTTTAGGCTTTACAGGGGTGCTTACAATTAGGCACCCCCCAAAATGCCAGGACAGTGAACACACCCCACAAATGACCCCATTTTGGAAAGTAGACACTTCAAGGTATTCAGAGAGGAGCATAGTGAGTCTGTGGCAGATTTCATTTTTTTTTGTCGCAAGTTAGAAGAAATGGAAACTTTTTTTTTTCTTTTTTTTGTCAGAAAGTGTCATTTTCCGCTAACTTGTGACAAAAAATAAAATCTTCTATGAACTCACCATGCCTCTCACTGAATACTTTGGGATGTCTTCTTTCCAAAATGGGGTCATTTGGGGGGTATTTGTGCTATCCTGGAATTTTAGCCCCTCATGAAACCTGACAGGTGCGCAGAAAAGTCAGAGATGCTTGAAAATGGGAAAATTCACTTTTGGCACCATAGTTTGTAAACGCTATAACTTTTACCCAATCCAATAAATATACACTGAATGGTTTTTTTTTTATCAAAGACATGTAGCAGAATAACTTTCGCGCTCAAATGTATAGGAAATTTTACTTTATTTGAAAAATGTCAGCACAGCAAGTTAAAAAAGTCATTTTTTTGCCAAAATTCATGTCTTTTTTGATAAATATAATAAAAACTAAAACTCGCAGCAGCAATCAAATAGCAGCAAAAGAAAGCTGTATTAGTGACAAGAAAAGGAGGTAAAATTCATTTAGGTGGTAGGTTGTATGACCGAGCAATAAACCGTGAAAGCTGCAGTGGTCTGAATGGAGAAAAAGGCTCTGGTCCTTAAGGGGCGAAAAGACTGTGGTCCTGAAGTGGTTAAAGGGAACTAGAGAGGAATGGGGGGTGAGAAAAAGGAAAAGATTTTATACATACCTGGGACTTCTTCCAGCCCCATAAGCCTGAATCACTCCCACGCCGCTGTCCTCCGCTTCCTGGATCCGCCGGTACCGGGCCCGTCACTTCCGGTGGACGCGGCTAATTGTCCACATCACAGGGGCTCCCTCCATACCCGTACGCATGTGGCTGCGCAGTAGGCAGCCGCACGCGTACCTGTATGGAAGGAGCCCACTGTGATGCGGAGAATTGGACGCGTCCGCCGGCCGACTGGCCGATTGGCGGTAATGACGGGACCCGGTATCGGCGGTTCCAAGCAGCAGAGGAGAGCGGCGTGGGAGCGATCCGTGCGTATGGGGCTGGAGGAAGCCCCAGGTATGTATATTTGATTCTCTCTGGTTCCCTTTAAGGAGCACTGGCCCTTTAGTAGTCAGGCCAAACAGTTGCATGCTGGGGGTTCTTTTTATCTATAATATATTCATTCTCTTCCATTTATTTCCCTGCCTAGCTGCCTATCTGAAACATGATCCCCTGCTCACTTGTGTTTACAAGCAAGGCTGAGGTGACTCAGCGATTGGAAGAGAAAATAAAAATGTAAAGGGCAGAAATTACATCAGGATTTAGCCTAAACTGTGGGCAAAAGACATGATTCCCACCAAGAACAGAATTATCTTCATTTACTATATAACATTCACTGAAATCAAAACGTGGACAGCACAATACATGTGTTATGTAAGTAGATCAAGTATTTATCTACTTATATATGTGTTTTTTTTGCCCTGGCATAGTATGGCTAATCCTACTGCTTTAATAAGTGACTCAGAATATACGCCAGCAGTCATAGGTCTCCCACCAATATCTGCCAGATTTAATAAGTGGCTCAGAATATACGCCAGCAGTCATAGGTCTCCCCCAATATCTGCCAGCATTAATAAGAGCCTCAGAATATATGCCATTAGTCATAGGTCTCCCCCCAATATCTGCCAGCATTAATACGTGACTCAGAATATATGCCAGCAGTTATAGGTCTCCCACCAATATGTGCCAGAATTAATAAGTGACTCAGAATATACGCCAGCAGTCATAGGTCTCCCCCAATATCTGCCAGCATTAATAAGTGACTCAGAATATACGCCAGCAGTCATAGGTCTCCCACCAATTACTGCCAGCATTAATAAGTGACTCGGAATATATGCCATTAGTCATAGGTCTCCCCCCAATATCTGCCAGCATTAATACGTGACTCAGAATATATGCCAGCAGTTATAGGTCTCCCACCAATATCTGCCAGAATTAATAAGTGACTCAGAATATACGCCAGCAGTCATAGGTCTCCCCCAATATCTGCCAGCATTAATAAGTGACTCATAATATACGCCAGCAGTCATAGGTCTCCCCCAATATCTGCCAGCATTAATAAGTGACTCAGAATATACGCCAACAGTCATAGGTCTCCCACCAATATCTGCCAGATTTAATAAGTGACTCAGAATATAAGCCAGCAGTTATAGGTCTACCGCCAAGATCTGCCAACATTAATAACTGACCCAGAATATAAGCCATTAGTCGTAAGTCTCTCCCAACATCTGCCAGCAATAATACGTGACTCAGAATATATGCCAGCATTTATAGGTCTCCCACCAATATCTGCCAGCATTATTAAGTGACTCAGAATATACGCCAGCAGTCATAGGTCTCCCCCCAATATCTGCCAGAATGAATAAGTGACTCAGAATATACGGCAGCAGTCATAGGTCTCCCCCCAATATCTGCCAGAATGAATAGGTGACTCAGAATATACGCCAGCAGTCATAGGTCTCCCCCAATATCTGCCAGCATTAATAAGTGACTCAGAATATACGCCAGCAGTCATAGGTCTCCCCCAATATCTGCCAGAATGAATAAGTGACTCAGAATATACGCCAGCAGTCATAGGTCTCTCCCCAATATCTGCCAGCATTAATAAGTGACCCCCAATACATGCCAGCAGTCATAGGTGTCCCCCAATATCTGCCAACATTAATAAGTGACCCCCAATACATGCCAGCAGTCATAGGTGTCCCCCAATATCTGCCAACATTAATAAGTGACCCCTAATACATGCCAGCAGTCATAGGTGTCCCCCAATATATACCTGCAGTCATAGGCAGCCCCCAGTATCCACCAGCACTCATAGGTGGCCCATGATCTGATTTGTTCCCAGGGGAGCAAAAGTCTGCTTATTTATGAGAAATGGCGAAATTAAGCATCATAATTTTGGTTATGAGTAAAATTAATTACACATTTTCTGGAAAATTCACATTATGATTTTGCTTCATAAGTGAAAATTTCAATGCAAAATTTAGAATTTGTGAAATTTGAGTTTAAAACAATTAAAGTGCTGCAAACGTGTGTGGAGATTACAAGGAATATAGACGGGCAATTTAGAACTATGGAAGCATTGGGAGCAGTTTACAAAGCAATTCTTTCTTACAGGGATTATCACACTGGTGCAGATTTAAAGGGAAGCTGAAGTGAGAGGAATAAAAGGTTGCCATCTTCATTCTTTAATGTCAGTAGCCTGATTTCTGTGCTGATGTTCTGCCTCTAACACATGAAGTCACTGGCCCACAATGAACATGCAGATCAGATGCTTTTCATCTGGTCTAACTCCACTGGCTGCATACTTGTTGTAAGTGTTTTGACTCAAAAAGCAACTAAAGCCAAAAACTCAGCATGAGAGCCAGGCAATGGGTATTGTTTATAAGAGAATGAAGATGGCAGCCTACGCATTCCACTCACTTCAGGTTCCCTTCAGGCCCATTTTACACTTGCAATGGAAACCTTCATTGTGTTACCCTGTCTTACCACAGAATAATAGAACAGCAATTGTGTTAGCACACTTACTGCGTCACATTGCGCCGGAAGTGCCCGATGCGTGCTGAGCCGCAGAAAAGTCAACAGCGAATTACCGTCCAGCTTACGCGCTGATGCAGCGGCGACAGAAGTAACGTTAGTCAATGGGCGAGTCATACATATTAAAAATGATGGCGGCGGTACGGCGGGGAAACTCGGGAATCTCAGTGATGTACTTACTCTGCAGCAAGAAGTCACTGGGCGCTGTCTGTCTGTGCACTCTGCTGCAGGGTCATATGTTTGTCATTTTGTGCGTTGCGATGCAATGTGGTGGGAGTCGGGCATTGCACTACAAACACACATTGAAGGTGTAAAACTGGCCTCAGTAAAACCAGTGCAAGGAGCAGAACTGGTTTAAAACTGAGCAAATGTCTAGATCAAGGTTTCTGATAGGTTGCTCTGAGCAACTGAGTGATTTACCACTGCACCAGTTTTAGTATACTGGACATTTTGTAGGTAACAAGCCAATTATAAAAAGGTGTAACATCAGTAGTATAATTATACATTGTATGCATACGTAAGCATAAGTACACTGACCCTTTAAAGCCTATTTCTACACTTTTTGTTTTCTTAGCTCTTACTCTGCCACACCGAAAACAAAGAAGGTCTCCTGCATCCAAGACAACTTTGTATTTACCTAATGGGGT
Organism: Hyperolius riggenbachi; assembly: GCF_040937935.1. NCBI lineage: Eukaryota > Metazoa > Chordata > Amphibia > Anura > Hyperoliidae > Hyperolius > Hyperolius riggenbachi. The sequence continues at coordinate 284,769,200 of NC_090648.1, read as the reverse complement.
GCTGAACTTCAGGGAGATTTAATCCCTACAGGCTGTGTGGTGAGTGTCAATGTCCCCTATGCCACACACATGTCCCAAAGGAAGAAATGACATGCCAAACTTGCACTTTACCATAGCCACCCATGCTGAGATCCATAAACCCTAAAACCACATTCCAAAGGGCAATATCCTCAGTTTTGTTTCCCTGAACCATAGTTATGACCCCAATAGGAATGAACAGGATGGATGGATTCCAGTAATGGTAAATCCACCCCCAGAATGCATAGAGAATATGGCCTGAAGCTTTAGAGAACATGAGGTTTTCTATGGGGCTGGGAGTACTTCAAAAAATTGCAAAACTTTTAGGGTTCCAAAGTATCATATTTATTAAGTCTTTCCCATGGGTAAATCCTGCTGCCTGACTATTATATTCTCACTTACCTACACACTCGCCTAACAATGGCAGTGGGTAAAGTCCTCTGTTAATATTTTGTAAATTTGCACAAAAACTTTTTTCCCCTTCAGTATGTTTTGTTCTAAATGTGGTCCTTTATAAGAGGCTACTTCAAAATATGCAGGCAGACGATTGGTTCATTGTTTCATCATATTCCACTCACTTTTTTAGCTAGAGAATAATCGTTTTTTAAGGATTATTTTCATTGTTTTTCAGAACATTATTTAGGCTCATGTTTCATTGATAAGCAATTACATTGTTATACTTTTATGTACTACTGTATTTTAATTATAGCATGGGTTCACCTTTTGATTGAGAATTATGATGTAGCAATGTTCTTTAGAAGACTTATAAAACTTAATTTTATGGTTATGAATATTTTTGTATGCATCTTGTAACTATAGCTCATTTCCTAAGCGCACTATGCGGTGTGTTTACCGTTCCCTCTAAAGGAATGTTAATTATTTCCTCCTGCATCAATAAATCATCTGCATTCAAATGCAATGTGTTAAGCTTACCTGATTTATATACAGATAGGAGCCCGTTTATTAAATTGAGCAATTAATAGCCAGAATTCTTTGGGATTTATTATAACAGGCAAAACACCTTGAGCCTGCATTCCAATACCACAAACACCGGCTAGAACAATAAATCCATCACGTTGCTTCCTTTAAGCTTACATTTTCATGCAGCAGCACATATCCCTTGGCTATTGTTAATGGATATAGTTGTCATAGATTGTCGTGAAATGACTGACCATTTTTCCTTTTTTGAAGTGTAATGCAATTATTTTACTGGATGAAACATTTTCATATAAGTTTTTATTTCATTTTGAAGGATCTCATTCTTAAAATGCGACCAGATCGCCCCCCTTTTGTCCCCACTAGGGGGATGATGTGCTGGGGGGGGTCTGATCGCTCCTGCCTGTCTGGGTGTTGCGGGGGGGGGGGGGCACCTCAAAGCCCCCCTCCGCAGCGAAATTTCCCCCCTCCCTCTCCTCCCTCCTTTTCCTTAGAGATCCGAGGCTGCACAGGAACGGATCTGTCCTGTGCAGCCTCTAACAGGCCCCTGCCTGTCATGTGACAGCGATCCCTGGCTGCTGATTGGCCGGGGATCGCTGATCTGGTACAACACTGCTACTGTTAGCAGCGTTGTACAAATGTAAACAAAGCGGATTATTTCCGCTGGTGTTTACATTTAGCCTGCGAGCCGCGATCGGCGGCCCGCAGGCTATTCACGGCGCCCCCCGCCTGCAGCCGGCGACGCAGAATTGCGTCGCTGGTCCTGCAGCTGCCACTTTGCCGACGCGCGTTATGAGTGCGCGGTCGGCAAGTGGTTAAGGTGGCCACACACGATACAATAAAATGATCTGATTTTACGGTAATTCGATAAAAACGATCGAATCTCTCGGAAAAAGTGAAAGCTTTTTCTTTCATATGACTGAAAAATGCGTTTTTTAGCGATCCGGAAAGATATTTTTCTTCAATCTTTCTAAAGATTGTATGGTGTGTGTTAGATTGCCAATTTATGAATATACACACCCTAGCAATTTTGTCATCCAATCATTTTTATCATAATTGGGGAAAAATGTAGCATAGGTGTGTGGTACATTGGTCATATTTTTGAAATGTTACAATCAGTCAGAAAAATTGATTGCAATTCTTAAATTGAACAGATATTTAAAAAATAGTATGGTGTGTGGCCACCTTAAGGGACACCATTGCACCTATAATATACAGATTTCTGATTGTCCACCTTAATGATGACAAAGGCACTGACTGGTTTATCAAGCTCTCACCAATCAGCACTTTTGTTATGCTCATGGTACCCATTAAGGGATGTGTTTACATCTGATCACCCACTCCTTACATTATATAAGCATTGATTAGCATAAATTGTGCTGCTTGGAGGGCAGTGAAGAAGAATTCTGAACCACCATTGAAAACTAAGACATTCTTTAAGTCTGGGATCTTACAATACACAAACTTAGTTCCTCCCCCCTAATTAAAATGTTTTAATTAATTATTAATTAATTATTAATTATTATGTAATTAATCTGAAGCCATAAAAAAAAAAAACCTAGATACGTACCACAGCACAGGAAAGCCTCTGGATGTTCCAGAGTCTTCCCTGATCCCCATGAACCACTCTGCTGCTCATTAGGACCAGCTTCTTCATGGCAGTGTTCCCCTCTGTGTATGAGCATGGCCGCACTACTGCACAGAGGACAGTAAAGATCGTATCTATGCAGTAATATGAAGCTGCTTGTGCTTAGAGGAAAATGCCTTGCTCAAGCGGTTTTGTGTAATTGCACAGAAGCAACATATTTGACAATATTATCGAATATGTTCAAAGGTTCCCAGCACAGGAACAGAGGGGTATAAGAACATCAGGGGAGCCTGGAAATTACCCTAAGGCTTCCCTTTACTGAGGTAAGTATCTAGCTTTTTCTTCTCAGTACAGGCAGGCAGGCTTTACTCAGCCAGTCGATGGCCACTGCGCCTGCGTAGTCCTGGCCTTGCACATCCTTGATCATGCTCCTGTCGCTGAGAGCATCCTGCACATGTGCAGTATAATAAAAATTTGTACTGTGAATGCGCAGGAAGCACCTGGCGATGGAAGTATGATGAAGGACATGCACGGCCAATGCCGCAGACGCAGTGGCCATCTTCTGGCTCAACAAAAATGAAACCAAAATGCTGCATGGGACTGGAGGATCGTTTTTTCTTGGCGTGGACACAGGGTTGCTGCAGGGGGCTGGTAGAAGCCCCAGGTAAGTTGAACTGTTTTTTTAGGTTTCCTTTAAGGTTCACGTCTGTTTGCATAATAGGCCAGTTCTGGTCATTCATCCTATTACCTCTGAGTGTTTAGTTAAAACACATATAATTTGTCATGTTTTCTAGAACTGAAAGTTATGGAGCAGGAAGCCTGAGGATGATCAGAGAAAACTCTCAAACAGGGAATTCATGTCTACCTTCAGGAAAGTGGCAGAATCACTCTAGTTAGTTTATGACAGGGCTGTCATACTATGGACTAAACTGCCAAGCTTCCCTAATTTTGGCCAAACACCGACTGATGTTATTTGGTTTTGTTTCATGTGAATCAAATGACTGATGTCCGTGACTAATTTGAAGAGGTTGTTTACTGATTATAACTTAATGAATGAAAGTGATAACTTTTTACGATATATAATTTTACAAATCATTAGCAAATAATTGCAAAATCTTTTCTTATCCTGATTTACATTCTTCAATTTATCACAGATGGCAGCATCTTTACTGCTTTACTGAGGTATGTTTTTCCTCCTATCTGTATAGTGAGCAGGAATAACACCTAATTTGCCAGAGTGCTGTGGGACAGAAGCCTGTGTGGCCTTATAGATTAGGGTAAGTATCACTGAGAGGATGGGGTTACATACAATATACAGATATAAGACGTGTTTTTGATGCTGAAATCAAGATAATTAATGTAAACAATGGTATCCTAAATAATTTATTACCATACTATTTTACTATATGTCCTTACAGCTCTTTTTTAACTGTGTCTGGAATCCAAACAGTAACACTACTCATTGTTTTTTTATACAAAGGATATTTATAGTATTTTCGTCATTTATTTATTTTTGTTTTTCTTTTTACTAAAGACATTTTAAAGAATCTATATTTTATACTTTTAAAAATAAAATATTTGGAGTATATACAATATTTTGAATTTTGTATATAAAAATTACAGTGATTATGTTGATGATGTAATAAAGATGCTGATGATGATACTGGCAATAGCAACATCAATCAAAGGAATGTTTTCAGTTTTTTATGGTAGTTTCTCTGAAAAAGGGAATAAAAAAATATTTTGTTCATTCTGTAGCATTACAGAAGTGTCCTGACCAGGGGTGGTCAATAATATGCAAATAATTCCCAGTTTTTGCAGGATAATGAAAATTCTGTATGCGGATTTATGCCGCTTGAAATTGGACCAATCAAATTTCAATCAGATTTGCCTGGATCATTGCAATTTCTATACATTTGTATACAACAATTGCATACTACTGCATGAACTCAGAATTATTTTCCTCTCATTGACAATCCCTACTCCTGAACATTGTAGACATACTACAGATTTTTATTGCCTGAGACAATTGTTTGTGATCATTTTGGGTTGAACTATAGCATGGGTAGAAGTGTCCCCAGTGTCACTGGTTTCCCTTTGAGCAATCTGTTGTGTTGAATGAACTTTGGGCAACCACTACTGGTGTCACGGTGGTGCACCTCATACTTGTCATCCTCCTTCCTTTCATCTCCAGGACAGACAGGCTTCTTGGCAGGCAGAAAAAAGCATGTCTGTGCAACAAACCTTGCTAAGCTATTAAACATTCCTGCCACCTGGACATGATTGTCACGTCCAAGCAGCTGCTGCTGTGCTGTTGCGTGCATCTGCGCGCTCCCACGTGCGATCACGCATGCGCCTGTGCGCCCGTGCCACCCCGTTAGCCTGGAGATCAGTGAATGGGAACGTAGTTCCCATTCATTGATCTAATTCCCCTGCAGAAAAAAAGACAGCTTATAATCAGAGGCTGCGGCCTTTCTGAGCAAAAAAAAGTTTCTTATCCTCGTTATGCTTTCTGAAAGCAAGAGCATTCACTTCCAGGACTAAAACTTTTTTTTAAGAGTGTGGCCATCTGTTGGCCAATAGTAAAACTACATCCATATACTTTTTTTATTAAATAAACACATATTATTGCATTTAAAATTAAATGTTTAGCTCCCACACCAAAAATTACCCAAATAAATTTTTTATGAAAAAAAAAATTACAATAAAAAAAAACAAAAAAACATCTAACACCATACGTGGTTCTGGGGCCCCGGGCAGTGAGAGTTCCCGGGCCCCAGGCTGGCTCATGCACCATTGTTTTTAATTATTGTAGTATCCCATGCAGTTTAGTTAGGGAGGGGTGCAGATGAGAGGGAATATCCTGCACGCTGGTGCCCCCTGCTGGTCATATAGCCATTGTCTATATGCAACTAAAGCCCTCTCCAACTAATTGGCTGACTTGCTCAGCTTCTGCTTGATTATCACTGCAAGCTAGGTGTATTATGTGTGCACTTCTCATTGGCTTATAAGCAGCCTGCAGGCTTTATAAAGCAGCAGAGAACTGTTTGGGAGTGAGTTTCTCCAATTGTGTGTTTGGTAAGTTTTAGAGCAGTAGGAGACAGGCCTTGGAGGTGGCAGCTCCAAGGTTTTGGCTGCGCTCACATATGGTGTTAGATGCTGGTTCTGGGGCCCCGGGCAGTGAGAGTTCCCGGGGCCCCAGGCTGGCTCATGCACCATTGTTTTTAATTATTGTAGTATCCCATGCAGTTTAGTTAGGGAGGGGGGCAGATGAGAGGGAATATCCTGCACGCTGGTGCCCCCTGCTGGTCATATAGCCATTGTTTATATGCAACTAAAGCCCTCTCCAACTAATTGGCTGACTTGCTCAGCTTCTGCTTGATTATCACTGCAAGCTAGGTGTATTATGTGTGCACTTCTCATTGGCTTATAAGCAGCCTGCAGGCTTTATAAAGCAGCAGAGAACTGTTTGGGAGTGAGTTTCTCCAATTGTGTGTTTGGTAAGTTTTAGAGCAGTAGGAGACAGGCCTTGGGGGTGGCAGCTCCAAGGTTTTGGCTGCGCTCACATATGGTGTTAGATGCTGGTTCTGGGGCCCCGGGCAGTGAGAGTTCCCGGGGCCCCAGGCTGGCTCATGCACCATTGTTTTTAATTATATACATTGTGATAGGGACATAATTTAAATAGTGTAATAACCAAAAAAAATAGGAAAATAAAATACATAGGTATAAATTATGGTAGCATGTATTATTTTAAAGCTATAATGGCCAAAACTGAGAAATAATGAATTTTTTCCATGTTTTTCTTAATTTTCCTGTTAAAATGCATTTAGAAAAAAATAATTCTTAGCAAAATGTACCACCCAAAGAAAGCCTAATTGGTGCTTGAAAAAAACAAGATATAGATCAATTAATTGTGATAATTAGTGATAAAGTTATTAGGGAATTAATGGGAGGTGAACATTTCTCTGATGCATAAGGTGAAAAATACCCAGTGGGCTGAAATGGTTAAAGTGGTCTGAAAGCCAGCATTTCTACTTTGCTCTAAAAGATTTCTGATGGCTTGAAAGCTACTATCCCAGAATTTTTTTTAGCAGAACATCACTGAAATGGTTAAACAAAGCACTTCGTCCTGCTATTCAGCTTCAAATACGCATCCAAACTGGAGATAACATTATCTTTGTTTACATTCCAATGTTGTTACAATGTGTGTAAACACAGTGTAACAAGTGAAAAGGAACTGTCTGCGAAGCTCTCTGTGCTTCAGACACACACACACACACAGTTCATAATAGCTCATTAGAAGATGTTAATATATAATAAAATCAGCTTGAATAAAATGCAATGGCAGGTTTCAGGGCAAGATAAACTACACTTTGGAAATTTGTAATTTGTAAACAGACAATATTACTTATGCACAAAAGCAAATATGATAACTGTATGAGTAATAAAAAGTAGGAAAACACATTTTTATTGAATGTTATGTCGGAGTTTCAGACCACTTTAACTGAAATAATCAGAAGTCATTTGACTTCTAGACAAAGGGGGAAAGAGGCCTCTCAAGGTATGAGAAAACTGCGTTAAATACAAATAAAATTAAAAATATGAGGTGGCTTACCTCGAGGAAGACAAATTCGTATAGCAAAAATGAAATTTGATATGCACTGGCAATGCATTTTGTGAGTCTTTGCCCACTTCCTCAGGCCGAATATAGTGCCAAAGGAGTGCTGAGCCAAAGAGCAAGGCCCCTTTAATTTTTTGGTAAGCCACCTCATATGTTTCATGTTATTTGTTTTTAACACAGTTTTATCATACATATGAGTCCATGTCCATGACTCCAGTCCATGGGCATTCACGATCTCGCCCTGTCCTGGCTTTCATCCTACCTCTCCAACCGCTCCTTCACGCCTTCCATGAGTCCTCGTCCACCTCCAACCACCTCTCGGTGGGAGTCCCCCAAGGTTCGGTCCTTGGCCCCCTACTGTTCACGCTATACACATCCTCCATTGGCAAGGTTATTTCCTCCATGGGTTTTAACTATCATCTGTATGCAGATGACACCCAGATCTACCTCCACACCCCTGACATATCCACCACTACCATGGACAAGGTCTCCTCCTGCCTATCAGCCATCTCCTCCTGGATGTCCGTTCCGGAAACTAAATCTAGACAAAACGGAATTTATGATCTTCCCACCCCGGCCATCCACGAACCTCCCAGATGTGCATGTCACTGTTAACCACACTACCATTCGCCCTACCTCTCAAGCCCGCTGTCTGGGTGTCACCCTGGACTCCGCACTCCCTTCACTTCCCACATCCAAAACCTCACAAAGTCCTGCAACTTACACCTTCGTAACATCTGTAAGATTCACCCTTTCCTGACCTCTGCCACCACCAAACTCCTCATCCATGCCCTCATAATTTCCCGCCTTGACTACTGCAATGCCCTGCTGTCTGGTCTCCCTATGACACGAACTGCCCCACTGCAGTCCATCATGAATGCGGCAGCCAGAATTATCCACTGCTCCCATCGCTCCACCACTGCAGATCCTCTCCTAGAATCCCTCCACTGGCTTCCTATCCAGTCCAGAATCAGATTCAAGATACTGTGTCTGACCTACAAATCTTTCCACAAAACCTGTCCAACCTACATTTCCGATCTTACTCAGAGGAGCACACCTAGCCGCTCACTCCGCTCTTCCAATGAACTTTGCCTAACCGCCCCCTGCATCACCCAGTCCCATGCATGCCTCCAGGACTTCTCAAGAGCTGCTTCAACACTATGGAACTCCCTACCTCCACCCATTAGGGCAGCCCCCTCCTTCAACATCTTCAAGAAAGCCCTCAAAACTCACCTTTTCACTCTGGCCTATTTCCCCTCACAAGTGCTCTAAACCTACAGCTGAACTCTGGTCCCCTACCATTCGTGTCTCTACCTCTCCCTCTAGATTGTAAGCCTTTGGGCAGGGTCCTCCTCCTTTTGTGTCCTACCTGATCTTGCACCTCCATTACTGTGAACCCATGCTATGCATCTGAGTGAACCTAACTTGCCTAATCTCCATGCTCCATCCAGTGACTGACTAAGCATTACCTTGTACTCATATTGTGCTGTGTGATCTGGTTTTCTTGTATTCCTGTATTGTCATTTTGCTGTATGTCACCCCTAAATATGGTCTGTAACCTAAATTAATGTTCAGCGCTGCGTAATATGTTGGCGCTTTATAAATACAATAAATAAATAAATAAATATGAGACTATTTTCTTTGCTACAAATCTTATATTAATTATCCGTACTGCGCGTACAATTCATTATATCACATTTTTTTCACTTCAGTGTCACTTTAACTGGTTTTTTTTATGTTTTCTGTAAAGAGTTTTTTTGCTCAAAAGTGGGGTCACTTAAAGATATCAAACAACTTCTTCACAGCTACATTTTTGCTTAGTTGTAATGCTTTTCATCTGTCACTAGAGAGTTTTGCAAATATTAACCACTTTTTTTTGGGTTATACATAATCTAACATTTTTAGCATTCTGCTCATTGCTATACAGAGATTTTCGGCATTGTTTTGTGTAGGACACTATTAATCATTTCAATCTCATCATTTTTACCTGTACTTTGCACAGGCAAGCAATTTGTAATCCTCCACAGAAATACTCATTTAAGAAACCGTTTCATCAGTCTGCATATCTTCATATCAGATCTTTGCTGAGACCCTCCTGTGTAAACCACACAAGAATATAATTAAGCCTTAGTCATTTTTAGCTACTGTATCAAATAATTACAGCAGCAAGAGGTGCTGTTTGGGTATATTTAATTTGCAAAAAGCATGCTGTTAGTTGCCAGAGGTGTTCTGCTGATGCAATGCTCATCTGAAAATTAAAAAGACTTTTAAAATGAAGGTATTTAACTTACTTATTTTATTAATTGCTGTCAGATTAATAAATTTGCAAGCTCTATTTAAACAAGTAATTATTCATAAATGTTAAGCATGAGACACATAGTTATTTATTTGATTAGGAAATAGGAACAACTGCAAAGTGATTGCAGAGGGCAGTGGTACAATGCGTAAACAGCAAAGTTTCAGCTTCTTTTAATCCATATTTAGACAATATGTTAAATCTAAACTGATTGACTCATAAGCAAAACCTTATCTGAAATCACTGCCTTTATGAAGAATATTATTTTGCAACTAATATGGTTCCATTTTACATTTTATACTAGATTCACACTGAGGCATGCCATTGCATTGCTTTATAAAGTGCATAAAACGCAAACAAAAACAGCATTTGCAGTGGCATGGAAAGTAACACAGGCAAAGAAATACTTGCATACCAATTGACAAACACCGTGCATCAACGTGTGTGAGTCTAGTAGAGATGGCCCGAAGCTCCGATTTTTGGTTCTCTAACCGCGAACGTGAACTTCCGCAAAAGTTCGGTTCGCGTGAACTTTTGCGAAGCGCAATAGACTTCAATGAGGAGGCGAACTTTGAACACTAGAAACACTTATGCTGGCCAGAATAGTGATGGAAAAGATGTTTCAAGGGGTCTAACATCAGGTAGCTGAATGACAGAACAGTGACTGTCCAGCTGATCAAATTTGGTCTCTTCACAATGAAGCAAACAACCTTATTATCTAGGGTGTCCCCCCCCCCCCCCCGAGACACTCATATAGCCGGTGGTCATTGCTTCATTGTGATACGCAAGCCCCTACCTGCCGGTCCAGGCGTTGGTGGAGGGTGGATCCGGAAGGGCGAGGCATTGGACTAAATAATGTCCGCATGTCCGACATCACCATGAGACGCTGGAGCTTCCTATCCTTGCCTGCGTGGATATGGGAGAAGGATTACTGGCAGTGGTACCTTTATTGGGTTGTGCAGTGACATCACCCTTAAACGCATTGTAAAGCATAGTTGCCAGATTGTTCTGCAAGTGCTGCATCCTTTCTGCCTTCATGTGATTTGGAAACATCTCCGCCACTTTGTGCCTATACCGAGGGCCACCCAGTACTGCTTATTCCCCTTGAGTTTTTTTATAAGGGGGTCCCTCAACAGGCTGGACAGCATGAATGATGCCATCTGCACAAATTTGGATCCAGACGTACTATCCATCTCCTCTTGCTCTTCCTCAGTGACGTCAGGTAAGTCCTCCTCCTCCCCCCAGCCACGAACATTACCACGGGAACATTGAGCAGCACAAGCCCCCTGTGACGCCTGCTGCGGTTGTTCTTCTGCCGCCGGCTCCTCCTCCAAAGAAACACCTTCCCCATCATCCAAGTCTGACTCCTCTTCCCCATACAACTCTTCCTTCTCCTCCTCCTCCCCCCTCTGTGCAGCCGCAGGTGTTGAGTAAACATCTGGTTCTGATGAGAATTGATCCCACAACGCTTCCTCCTGTAACTATTCCTGTTCACGCTCCTCCACAGCTTGATCCACCACTCTACGCACGGCATGCTCCAGGAAGTAAGCATACGGGATCAAGTCGCTGATGGTGCCTTCACTGCGACTCACCAGGTTGGTCACCTCCTCAAATGGCCGCATGAGCCTGCATGCATTTCACATGAGTGTCCAGTTCTTGGGCCAGAACATCCCCATCTCCCCAGAGTGTGTCCTTCTACTGTAGTTGTAGAGGTACTGGGTGACGGCTTTCTACTGTGCTAGCAGACTAGAGAACATAAGGAGGGTAGAATTCCAGCGAGTCGGGCTATTGCAAATCAGGCATCTCACCGGCAACTTGTTTCTTCACTGAATATCGGCAAAGCATGCCATGGCTGTGTAAGACCACCTGAAATGCCCACACACCTTCCTGGCCTGCTTCAGGATGTCCTCTAAGTCTGAGTACTTTGACACAAATCTTTGAATGACTAGATTCAGCACATGTGCCATGCAGGGTACATGTGTCAGCTTTCCCAAATTCAAAGCGGAAATGAGATTGCTGCCATTGTCACACACCACGTTGTCGATCTCCAGCTGGTGCGGGGTCAGCCACTGATCCACCTGGTTGTTAAGAGCAGCCAGGAGAGCTGCTCCAGTGTGACTCTCCGCTTTGAGGCAAGACATGTCTAAGATGGCGTGACACCGTCGTACCTGGCATGCAGCATAGGCCCTGGGGAGCTGGGGCTGTGTAGCTGGAGAGAAGATTTCAGCACCAGTAGAGTTGAACTGCCACTCAGCCAAGGAGGAGGAGTATGACGACAGCAAAGAGTATGTAGCAGGAGGAGAGGATGTGGTAGGAGGCCTGCCTGCAAGCCGTGGCGGTGTCACAAGTTGATCCGCTGCACAGCCACGTACTCCCTGCTTGTCAGCGGTCACCAGGTTGACCCAATGTGCTGTGTAAGTAATGTACCTGCCCTGATCGTGCTTGGCAGACCAGGCATCCGTGGTCAGGTGGACCCTTGACTCAACGCTGTGTGCCACAGATGACACCACTTGCCTCTCAACTTCACGGTACAGTTTGGGTATCGCCTTTTTAGAGAAATAATTGCGGCCTGGCATCTTCCACTACGGTGTCCCAATGGCCACAAATTTATGGAAGGCCTCAGAGTCCACCAGCTGGTTTGGTAGCAGCTGGCAAGCTAACAGTTCCGCCAAGCCAGCTGTCAGATGCCGGGCAAGGGGGTGACTGGCAGAAATTGGCTTCTTCCGCTCAAAAATTTCCTTCACAGACACCTGGCTGCTGTGGGCAGAGGAGCAGGAACCGCTCAAGGTCAGAGGCGGAGTGGAGGAGGGTGGCTGTGAAGGTGCAAGGGAGAAAGCGGCTGAAGATGCTGCAACTGAAGGAGGAAGTGGAGAATGAAAGTGGCTTTTCTTTTGTGTGCTGCTTTTGCTCAGGTGCTCTTCCCATTGCAGTTTGTGCCTTTTCTGCATTTGCCTTCGTAAGGCAGTTGTCCCTACGTGGGTGTTGGCCTTTCCACGGCTCAATTTTTGGAGGCAGAGAGAACGTATGGCATTGCTATGATCTGAGGCAGACACATTAATAAATGTCCAAACCGCTGAGCCCCCGGGGTGATGGCACTATGGTGGCATCAGCAGCTGACGTTGAAGGGCATGTTGGCTGGCTGTCCATAGGTGGCAATACATGGCGCCGGACACTTCCACCAGCTGTTTCTGATGACAAGTTCCCCCTGCATCTTTCAGGAACTTGTCTCCTCCTACTCCTCTCTGACTCCCCCTCTGAACTGTTCCCTTGGTCATCTCCTCTATTGTGAACCCACGTGGCATCCGTATCATCATAATCATCATAATCATCCTGCCCAGCCTCAGACACCTCATAAACTGCACCAACAGCATGTACTTCATCATCCTCCTCCTCACACGTTACATCCATAGTGTCGTCTAACCCAGACATATGAGGTGGTGTAACTTTCTTAGCGCTTTCTTCTTCTTGTAGCAGTAGTGGCTGTGAATCAGTTATTTCTTCACCAAATAACTTCTGCGAAGTGTCAAATGCAGCGGATGCAGCGGCTGTGTTGCTAGGCAGCGGACTTTTGTGGGCGGGCCCTTGCATGCCCGTGCGCACATGTTGGCACGTTGTCCCTGTGTGGTGCGCATGTTTTGGCAGGTTGCCGTGGTGACGGCGCCTCCTCAATAGGGGGCGTCATGTGAACATGGCAGCGTCAGGTTGTGCACGCCTGCGTGATCTGGTTGGGTCACGCGGGTGGGCGGGGCTCTTCTCGGCGTTGATGCGGGGAGTGGCCGGGGACTACGCAGTTTTTCTGCGCAGCACCACCACGGATGAAGCGGGGAGGAGCTGGCCTGTGATTGAGTGACACTGGCTGTGACCAGCCAGGTGCACGGTCCGGGCTGGCTCCCCCGCTGCTGAGAGGCGGGATTTCCACCCGTAACGTCAGTTTGTGTGTCCCAGTGCGTTTTTTGCAGGGGGATGAGTGTTTTTGCTTGGGACCCATGGCGACAGGTAAATGTGATCTGTGTATTTTCTGTACTGTGTTGCATTTATCAGCATTTTATGATACCATCACACTGCAAGGATCTGTTTACTTATGGTAATTTTTCTGTGCAGCAGCTGCATCTGATGAGGAAGGGGAGTGGTTCATTGATTCATTGATTGAGTGGGGTATTGCTTATAAGAGGTTCTTCCCTATTTTACATGTTGTCACCATTCTGTGTTTTATTGCCTTGACAAAGGGGACCCTGCGTGGCCCCGAAACGAATCGTTGGTTGATGGAATGGCCTGTGTCACGATGTTTTGATTAAATTGCGAACTTGGTTCATACGCAGTGTGCGGATTTTCTGGATCTTTCTATTGACATTTGCAATCCTGCACCTCCAGGGTAGGTGTGCAGTTCCCCCGTGGATCTTGTAGTAGCGCTGGTGGCTGCGGAAGATGGTGTTCTGTGTTAAATAGTCAACCACGTCCTGACAATCTTGGGAGTTGATGGGACTGCCTTCTTCTGAGCACTTTACTTTGGTCCAGGGCTGCACGAAATCACATCAGCATGACCTTGCACAGACCTGCCGGGTGGCCTTCCTCTGGGTCTGCCTCTACCTCTGCCTCTACCTGTTTTGTCCGTTTTGTCCATATCAGGGGGGGATGAAGTGAAAGGTATGCACTGACTTGACTAATACAATGTGCAATCCCACAGGTGCAGTTAACAGGTATGCATGGAGTGGTATATCACACTGCGTGCGCTCACGTAGGTAGGTGGGTGCACTGAACACAACAGGTAGGTATATGCAGTGATGGGTATTACAAATGTGCATCTGTCACACACACGTACCGTGAACAGGTACAGTGACTGGTGGTATTGAATATCACACTGCGTGCGCTCACGTAGGTAGGTGGGTGCACTGAGCACAACAGGTAGGTATATGCAGTGATGGATATTACAAATGTGCACCTGTCACACACACGTGCCGTGAACAGGTACAGTGACTGGTGGTATTAAATATCACACTGTGTGCACTCACACTGAACACAAAAGGTAGGTATATGCAGTGATGGGTATTATAAAAAATATGCACCTGTCACATACCGTGAACAGGTACTCCTGAACAAAGATATTATTGAAGATAAATTCATAGAGGTCATAGCTTCTTTTCCGAACAAGAAATCCACTGGGCTAGATTGTCTCCCAACAATTTAATTTTGTAGGACATACAGTACCTTGGGATCCTGGTTCCTTGATTCACCGGGTGTATAATGAGTCTCCAACGCTCTCATTAGAGATAGATGCCAGACAGCACCAGTTTCCATCTCCATTACTTTATACCATCTTTGCAGAACCCTTGGCAGCCTTTATTAGTGGAAAATAATACTTGGCTTTTGTACTCCCAGGCTTGAAGAAAAATTGGCCAGGTTTGCAGATGACATGGTCCTGTCACTAAATGAAGCAAGAACTGGAGGTAATTGCTGATTTTGGCTCCTATTCAGGACTTTCCATGAACAGGTCAAAGTCCCTAGTTATTGCCTTACACACTCCAGGATGTGTTCCATTCACATACCCATACCCAATAGAGTGGGTGTGTTCTATGAATATATTCAGGTTAAAATTTACTGGGTCCCCAGAGAATTTGAAAACATAGAAACAATACTACCATGGTTAAGAGATGAGACCTCATTGTGGCCCATAGTTTCACATGAATGAACAGGGCAAGTGTAAGGATCCCTCCTGTAGCGTGATCTGTCCGTTGTAGTGGAGCTGCAAACAAACAGTTCTGGCTTATTTGCTTGCATTCAATTGTGCATTTGCAATGGGTCTAATTGTCATTTGCAATCGCTCTGCAGTTCTGGGCAGCTCAGGATGCTGTCATCATTCCACCATTTGCTTGTTGCAGCTGAGCTGCGGCCAGATAGCCCTGGATTTCCTGCATGCATGTTGTTACATAATACTGCATGTATTTCTTATGGGAGTCCTTTGCATTCACAGCCAGCTAGCAAATGGTAATCAAGCCAGCTCAGGATTAAGTGATTACCATTCAGCTGTGTGGAGATTTGCATACCTGCATCCATTGGCTGATGCCAGCATAAAAGTCTGCCTCCCATTTCATACCCCACCCGTCATAGTGGTCAGTACGCTGATCTGCTGGGTACCTTGTTACTCTGTATAGTTCTGTTATTGTAGTTCTATGTGACCTTATTACTTGTGCTTTAGCTAGTTCTTGATACATATATATACAGACTTGCTATATATTCATCCGTTAGTTCAGCCGTTTGTTATTTTTCTTATTATTGTGTATTGCCTATTCCATGCTTGATGGACGTTCGCTGCATCCGCAGTGGGTCAGTGAAGTCCATTATCCAGATTGCTTGGATTCTGCCATCACCACGTTGGTGACTGGTAGTATTCCTGCTACTCTACTTTCTGGGAACGTAACTATAGACTGCAGTTGCTATTAGTTACTTTCTATCCTGTAGTCTTGCCTGGGTGGATGCTTGCTGGTGACTGCCTACTGTGTACGTGTGTGAGCTGCGGTTGCTACTAGTTACACTCCAATCTATAGCCCTGTCTTGTACCTGTCTGAATGCTTGCTATCGCTAAGGCAGAGCAGTGAAAACTAAGGCAGCACAACATCGCACTGCGCTGCCATTGTGTTTTATTTGTAGCAATATCGGAACCCCAGAGCTGCAGTTGCTCTGGGCAGCCTGTGTAACCTCTTCCATTATCCAGCTCTTAGCCTTGTTATATACAATTATACAATACAATAACATTTCAATAGCGCTTTTCTCCCATAGGACTCAAAGTGCTTAGGCTCTCTCAGATTCCGTAATTGGTAGTAGGATGAAGTATTCACATAACAAAAGTTACATTTCTGCAAATGCCAAACTGAACAGGTGGGTTTTCAGTCTGGATTTAAACATGTCCAGGGATGGAGCTGTCCTGATCTGTTGAGTTAAGGAGTTCCAAAACGTAGGGGCAGCGTGACAGAAGGCTCTGGGACCAAAAGTTTCCAAGTGGATTTTGGGTATGATTAGATTATTAGACCCTGTGGAGCTGAAATGCGGGGATTGCTACACAGCTTCAACATTTCTTTCATGTATCCAGGGCCCAGATTATTCAGTGATTTAAATGTCAGTAGGCCGATCTTGAATAGGACCCTCCATTCTATAGGTAGCCAGTGAAGGGAGAGCAGGACTGGCGTTATGTGGCAGTGATGGGGTTGGTTGGTTATCAGTCTGGCAGCAGTATTCTGTATCAACTGTAGGCGGTACAAGTCCTTTTTTTGGAAGGCCAGTGTAGAGAGCATTGCAGTAGTCCAGTCAGGAGGTAATGAAGGCATGAACTAAAGTTGGTAGATCTTCTGGGGGGATGAGGTGCTTGATTTTTGCGGTGTTCTTAAGGTGAAAATAGGATTATTTCACCACAGCAGAGATGTGAGTTCTGAAGTTTAAATCCCAATCAATTAGAACTCCCAGGCTACGCACATGATCAGAGCTGTGTAGATCCGTGCCTCCTATTCCCAGTGGTGAAGACGGCAAGTTAAGTTCTTTTGTTGTCATGCGCTGCCCTCCGATCAGAAGGACTTCAGTTTTTTTCTGCATTCAGTTTCAGCCAGTTGTCATTCATCCATTGCTGTAGTTCATGTAAGCAGGCGTTTATAGTTAGAGTTAGGTCTGTCACACCAGGCTTGAAGGAAAGATATAATTGGGTGTCGTGCGCATAGCAGTGGTATGTCAGGCCATGTTTTTGGATTCGTTTTCCAAGCGGTAACATGTAAATTGTGAAAAGCAGGGGAGAGAGGATTAAGCCCTGGGGCACCCCATACTTGAGTGGTACAGGGGTGGACAGGAAGGGCCCCATAGACACTTTTTGGGTTCTGCCACTCAAGAAGGATTGGAAGCACTGAAGAACTATGCCATCAATGCCGCAGTATTCCTGTAGCCTGTTTATGAAGATGTCATGGTCAACTGTATCAAAGGCTGCAGAAAGGTCTAGTTACATAGTTACATAGTTACATAGTTATTTTGGTTGAAAAAAGACATACGTCCATCGAGTTCAACCAGTATAAAGTACAACACCAGCCTGCTCCCTCACATATCCCTGTTGATCCAGAGGAAGGCGAAAAAACCCTTACAAGGCATGGTCCAATTAGCCCCTAAAGGGAAAAATTCCTTCCCGACTCCAGATGGCAATCAGATAAAATCCCTGGATCAACATCATTAGGCATTACCTAGTAATTGTAGCCATGGATGTCTTTCAACGCAAGGAAAGCATCTAAGCCCCCTTTAAATGCAGGTATAGAGTTTGCCATAACGACTTCCTGTGGCTAATCATTCCACATCTTAATCACTCTTACTGTAAAGAACCCTTTCCTAAATAAATGGCTAAAACGTTTTTCCTCCATGCGCAGATCATGTCCTCTAGTCCTTTGAGAAGGCCTAGGGACAAAAAGCTCATCCGCCAAGGTATTATATTGCCCTCTGATGTATTTATACATGTTAATTATATCCCCTCTAAGGCGTCTTTTCTCTAGACTAAATAAACCCAGTTTATCTAACCTTTCTCGATAAGTGAGACCTTCCATCCCACGCATCAATTTTGTTGCTCGTCTCTGCACCTGCTCTAAAACTGCAATATCTTTTTTGTAATGTGGTGCCCAGAACTGAATTCCATATTCCAGATGTGGCCTTACTAGAGAGTTAAACAGGGGCAATATTATGCTAGCATCTCGAGTTTTTATTTCCCTTTTAATGCATCCCAAAATTTTGTTAGCTTTAGCTGCAGCTGCTTGGCATTGAGTACGATTATTTAACTTGTTGTCAATGAGTACTCCTAAGTCCTTCTCCAAGTTTGATGTCCCCAACTGTATCCCATTTATTTTGTATGGTGCTAGACCATTAGTACGTCCAAAATGCATGACCTTACATTTGTCAACATTGAATTTCATCTGCCATGTATGTGCCCATATAGCCATCCTATCCAGATCCTGTTGCAATATGACACTATCTTCCTGAGAGTTAATGATTCTGCACAATTTTGTATCATCTGCAAAAATAGCAACATTGCTCACTACTGCATCTACTAGGTCATTAATAAATAAATTGAAGAGCACTGGACCCAGAACAGACCCCTGTGGGACCCCACTGCTAACAGTCTCCCATTTTGAGTATGATCCATTGACCACAACTCTTTGTTTTCTGTCCATTAGCCAGTTACCTATCCATGAACACAGACTCTTCCCCAGTCCTTGCATCCTCAACTTTTGCACCAGACTTTTGTGGGGAACAGTGTCGAAGGCCTTTGCAAAGTCCAAGTATATCACATCTACAGCATTCCCAATATCCATATTAGCATTCACTACCTCATAAAAGCTGAGCATGTTAGTCAAACAGGACCTGTCTTTAGTAAACCCATGTTGATGCTGAGAAATAAGATTATTTTCTACTATGAAGTCATGTATAGTATCTCTTAGTAACCCCTCAAATAGTTTGCATACAACTGATGTTAAACTTACAGGTCTATAATTTCCTGGATCAGATTTTTTGCCCTTCTTAAATAATGGGAAAACGTGGGCTGTACGCCAATCCACTGGGACTCTGCCAGTTGCAAGAGAGTCACAAAAGATAAGATAAAGGGGTTTATCTATAACTGAACTTAATTCCCTTAGGACCCGAGGATGCATGCCATCCGGGCCAGGTGCCTTGTCTATTTTTAATTTATTTAGTCTTGCCTTCACTTCTTCCTGCGTTAAGTATTTAATATTACAGTTAGAAGATTGAGACTCTTCCGCCTCTGTAGTTTGCAACAGTGCTGTTTCTTTTGTGAAGACAGAAGCAAAGAAAGCATTTAATAACTCTGCCTTACCTTGGTCATCCACCATTGAGTTCCCATCCTCATCCTTTAGGAGTCCTATACAGTCAACCTTTCTTTTTTTAGAGTTAATGTACTTGTAAAACTTTTTTGGGTTAGATTTGATATCCTTAGCGATTTGTTTTTCAGCTTCAATCTTTGCCTGCCTAATTTCTTTTTTACAAATTTTATTGCACTCCTTATAATTGCTTAGTGCAGCCTCTGTCCCCTCCTGTTTTAAGACCTTATAGGCATTCTTTTTCCTCTTCATTTTATCTTTAACCTTTCTATTCATCCATAGAGGCCTTTTTTTATTCCTAGACATTTTGTTTCCATATGGGATATACATACTACAGTATTGATTGAGTATAAGTTTAAAAGCTTGCCATTTCCCTTCAGTGTCTTCCCCTTGTAGTACATTATCCCAGTTCACCAAACTTAGTGCCTGCCTAATTTGAGTGAACTTTGCTTTTCTAAAGTTCATAGTTTTAGTGGTCCCGCTGCCCCGTGGCCTATCAGTCACCAGCTCAAACGTTATCATGTTGTGATCACTATTTCCCAAATGTTCTTGAACCTGCACATTTGATACATTATCTGGTCTATTAGAAATGATCAGATCCAGTAACGCATTCCCCCTAGTTGGTTCAGTTACCATTTGAGTCAAGTAATTGTCCTGTAGTGCTGCCAGAAATCTGCTGCTTTTACCAGAATGGGTAGCCTCAATACTCCAGTCAATGTCTGGAAAGTTGAAGTCGCCCATAATTATGACCTCATTTTTACCTGCAGCTTTTTCAATCTGCTGTAGTAATCGCAGTTCTGCAGCTTCATTAATAAGAGGTGGCCTGTAGCATACCCCAATAAGCAATTGGCAACTTTTATTTCCACCATGAATATTTACCCAAACGGACTCCACATCTTCGCAATCTTCCTCCATCTCATCGTTGAGGACAGCTGTAAGAGAATTCTTAACAAAGAGACAAACCCCTCCACCTTTTTTCCCTGGTCTATCCCTCCTAAACACATTGGGCTCGATTCACAAAGCGGTGATAACCCAGTTAAAGACTTTAGGCGTGATAACCATTTTTATCATGCCTAAACTCAGTTTAGGCATGATAAGTTTAGGCATGATAAGTTTAGGCATGCTAAGTTTAGATAAGTTTAGATTGCGCGCAAAGTCCCGCTCGCAAAGCAGCGCCATTAAACTCTATGCAAAGTGCACCAGACTTTGCTAGCGCAAAACTTTGATCAGCTGTGCACTGCGGTGCTAGCCCAGTTGGTGCTTAAACTTATCACACCTAAAAACTTATCACACCTAAACTTATCACACCTAAACTTATCATGCCTAAACAGAGTTTAGGCGTGATAAAGGGCTTTTCACCACGGTGCTAACTGTTAGCACCGCTTTGTGAATCAGGCCCATTGTATCCTTTTAAATTAGCTATCCAGTCATGGCTTTCATCCATCCATGTCTCGGTTATTCCCACAATGTCATAGCCTTTGTCATTCAGAATGAACTCTAGTTCGTCTATTTTATTTGCAAGGCTCCGAGCATTGGTTACCATGCACTTTATATTTTTACCACCACATTTACCAATTTTGTTTACATGAAATTGGCTACTTGAATTTTTACCAACCTCCTTAATCTTTACACTGTCCCCACCCCCCTCTCCACCCTCCATAATGATAGGTTCCCACTGTCTTTTTACCTCATCTTGTCTACGTATTGAGACTTTATCCTCCCGCCTCCCCCCAGATCCTAGTTTAAAATCTCCTCCAACCGTTTAGCCATCTTCTCCCCCAATGCAGCTGCACCCTCCCCATTAAGGTGCAGCCCATCCCTGCTGTAGAACCTGTAGCCGACTGCAAAGTCTGCCCAGTTCTCCAGGAACCCAAACCCTTCCTTCCTACACCAATTTCTCAGCCACTTATTTAACTCCCTAAGCTCCCTCTGTCTCTCAGATGTAGCACATGGCACTGGCAGTATTTCAGAAAACACCACCTTGGAGGTCCTTGCTTTAAGTTTATCTCCAAGTACCTGAAAATCATTTTTGAGGACCTTCCATCTCCCACTAACTTTGTCATTGGTGCCAATGTGTACCATGACAGCCGGGTCTTCCCCAGCCCCACCCAGTAATCTGTCAATTCTTTCCGCTACATGCCGAACCCGAGCACCTGGGAGGCAACAGACTGTACGGCATTTGCGGTTTCTTCGACAGATTACCCTATCTGTGCGCCTAATAATTGAATCCCCTACCACCAGTACCTGTCTAGCCTTAGCTGCACTCCTATTCCCTTTCTCGTTACAGCAGTCTGCCCCTTGGTTGCTAAGTCTAGCAGTATGAGAATGGAGCACTCTCCTCTGTCTCTTGCCATGAGCAGGTGGTTGCATATTTGGATGAGGGCAGTTTCAGTGCTGTGATGTTTCCTGAAACCAGACTGGAATAACTGTTGTTATGTAGGATTTTGGCTTCTAGCTGGAGGTATACAGCTTTTTCGATTAGCTTACCCAGAAAGGGAAGGTTAGAGACAGGTCTGTAGCTGGTCATTGCATCTGGGTCCAGGGAGGGATTTTTGAGGAGAGGCCTGATGATTGCTTCCTTCAGTAAAGCAGGAAATATCCCTGATTGTAAGGAACAGTTCACAATTTTGAGGAATACCGGTACAAACAGGTCGGGGCAGTTCAACATGAACTGTGTTGGGCCAGGATCCAGGTTACAGGTAGTTAGATGGAGGTGAAGGAGGATGCTTGATGTGACTTCTTCATCAATTTCTTTGAAGTTTGACCAAGGTGTTACGTTGTCTCTGCTATTGGTCTTCGGTAGTGTTGGGCGAACAGTGTTCGCCACTGTTCGGGTTCTGCAGAACATCACCCTGTTCGGGTGATGTTCGGGTTCGGCCGAACACCTGATGGTGTTCGGCCAAACTGTTCGGCCATATGGCCGAACTAAGAGCGCATGGCCGAACGTTACCCGAACGTTCGGCTAGCGCTGTGATTGGCCGAACGGGTCACGTGTAGTGTTGGGCGAACATCTAGATGTTCGGGTTCGGGCCGAACATGGCCGCGATGTTCGGGTGTTCGAGCCGAACTCCGAACATAATGGAAGTCAATGGGGACCCGAACTTTCGTGCTTTGTAAATCCTCCTTATATGCTACATACCCCAAATTTACAGGGTATATGCACCTTGGGAGTGGGTACAAGAGGAAAAAAAAATTAGCAAAAAGAACTTATAGTTTTTGAGAAAATCGATTTTAAAGTTTCAAAGGGAAAACTGTCTTTTAAATGCGGGAAATGTCTGTTTTCTTTGCACAGGTAACATGCTTTTTGTCGGCATGCAGTCATAAATGTAATACATATAAGAGGTTCCAGGAAAAGGGACCGGTAACGCTAACCCAGCAGCAGCACACGTGATGGAACAGGAGGAGGGTGGCGCAGGAGGAGAAGGCCACGCTTTGAGACACAACAACCCAGGCCTTGCATGAGGACAAGAAGCGTGCGGATAGCAATTTGCGTTTTGTCGCCATGCAGTCATAAATGTAATACAGATGAGAGGTTCAATAAACAGGGACCGGAAACGCTAACCCATCACAGATGTTCATTGTTCATGTTACTTGGTTGGGGTCCGGGAGTGTTGCGTAGTCGTTTCCAATCCAGGATTGATTCATTTTAATTTGAGTCAGACGGTCTGCATTTTCTGTGGAGAGGCGGATACGCCGATCTGTGACAATGCCTCCGGCAGTACTGAAACAGCGTTCCGACATAACGCTGGCTGCCGGGCAAGCCAGCACCTCTATTGCGTACATTGCCAGTTTGTGCCAGGTGTCTAGCTTCGATACCCAATAGTTGAAGGGTGCAGATGGATTGTTCAACACAGCTATGCCATCTGACATGTAGTCCTTGACCATCTTCTCCAGGCGATCGGTGTTGGAGGTGGATCTGCACGCTTGCTGTTCTGTGTGCTGCTGCATGGGTGTCAGAAAATTTTCCCACTCCAAGGACACTGCCGATACCATTCCCTTTTGGGCACTAGCTGCGGCTTGTGTTGTTTGCTGCCCTCCTGGTCGTCCTGGGTTTGCGGAAGTCAGTCTGTCGGCGAACAACTGGCTAGAGGAGGGGGAGGATGTCAATCTCCTCTTTAAAGTCTCCACAAGGGCCTGCTGGTATTCTTCCATTTTGACCTGTCGGACTCTTTCTTCAAGCAGTTTTGGAACATTGTGTTTGTACCGTGGATCCAGAAAGGTATAAACCCAGTAATTGGTGTTGTCCAGAATGCGCACAATGCGTGGGTCGCGTTCAATGCAGTCCTAGGCCGAAGAGGTCATAGCCTAGGGTCACAAAAACCTGTTTATTTGGGCTATTTCAATGGTAGTGATGGTGACGCACATAAATCTCAGCCATGGCCGTTAGCAACGTCTGAATTTCACGAAATGTCTCATGCAGGTAGAAGACATATTGTTAGACTTGGATTCCAAAGATGGGGTCCCTACATCTCTGCAAACCAGAGTTACAGGGGTCCAAAATTGGTAAAATCCCCCATAGACTTTTATTGCCTCCCTATTTCACTTTCCAAAATCTCACATCTTTTCAAAGGGCAATGGCTCAGCAGTACCAAATTTTACCAAATTTGGACCCCTGTAACTCTGGTTTGCATACCAAATAAACAGGTTTTTGTGACCCTAGGCTATGACCTCTTTGGCCTAGGGGCCCGAAACTCACCAGTCATGTTCCCCCTAAGGGTCCCTGCAATGCTAGAAAATTTGGTACTGCTGAGCCATTGCCCTTTGAAAAGATGTGAGATTTTGGAAAGTGAAATAGGGAGGCAATGAAAGTCTATGGGGGATTTTACCAATTTTGGACCCCTGTAACTCTGGTTTGCAGAGATGTAGGGACCCCATTTTTGGAATCCAAGTCTAACAATATGTCTTCTACCTGCATGAGACATTTCGTGAAATTCAGACGTTGCTAACGGCCATGGCTTAGATTTATGTACGTCACCATCACTACCATTGAAATAGCCCAAATAAACAGGTTTTTGTGACCCTAGGCTATGACCTCTTCGGCCTAGGACTGCATTGAACGCGACCCACGCATTGTGCGCATTCTGGACAACACCAATTACTGGGTTTATACCCTTCTGGATCCACGGTACAAACACAATGTTCCAAAACTGCTTGAAGAAAGAGTCCGACAGGTCAAAATGGAAGAATACCAGCAGGCCCTTGTGGAGACTTTAAAGAGGAGATTGACATCCTCCCCCTCCTCTAGCCAGTTGTACGCCGACAGACTGACTTCCGCAAACCCAGGACGACCAGGAGGGCAGCAAACAACACAAGCCGCAGCTAGTGCCCAAAAGGGAATGGTATCGGCAGTGTCCTTGGAGTGGGAAAATTTTCTGACACCCATGCAGCAGCACACAGAACAGCAAGCGTGCAGATCCACCTCCAACACCGATCGCCTGGAGAAGATGGTCAAAGACTACATGTCAGATGGCATAGCTGTGTTGAACAATCCATCTGCACCCTTCAACTATTGGGTATCGAAGCTAGACACCTGGCACAAACTAGCAATGTACGCAATAGAGGTGCTGGCTTGCCCGGCAGCCAGCGTTATGTCGGAACGCTGTTTTAGCGCTGCCGGAGGCATCGTCACAGATCGGCGTATCCGCCTCTCCACAGAAAATGCAGACCGTCTGACTCAAATCAAAAGGAATCAATCCTGGATTGGAAACGACTACGCAACACTCCCGGACCCCAACCAAGTAACATGAACAATGAACATCTGTGATGGGTTAGCGTTTCCGGTCCCTGTTTATTGAACCTCTCATCTGTATTACATTTATGGCTGCATGGCGACAAAACGCAAATTGCTATCCGCACGCTTCTTGTCCTCATGCAAGGCCTGAGTTGTGTCTCAAAGCGTGGCCTTCTCCTCCTGCGCCACCCTCCTCCTGTTCCATCACGTGTGCTGCTGCTGGGTTAGCGTTACCGGTCCCTTTTCCTGGAACCTCTTATATGTATTACATTTATGACTGCATGCCGACAAAAAGCATGTTACCTGTGCAAAGAAAACAGACATTTCCCGCATTTAAAAGACAGTTTTCCCTTTGAAACTTTAAAATCGATTTTCTCAAAAACTATAAGCTCTTTTTGCTAAAAAAATTTTTCCTCTTGTACCCACTCCTAAGGTGCACATACCCTGTAAATTTGGGGTATGTAGCATGTAAGGAGGCTTTACAAAGCACAAAAGTTCGGGTCCCCATTGACTTCCATTATGTTCGGAGTTCGGCTCGAACACCCGAACATCGCGGCCATGTTCGGCCTGTTCGGCCCGAACCCGAACATCTAGGTGTTCGCCCAACACTAGTCTTCGGCGCTATATTAGGCTCAGATGCTAGATGGTGTAATGGTTAAGGGCTCTGCCTCTGACACAGGAGACCAGGGTTCGAATCTCAGCTCTGCCTGTTCAGTAAGCCAGCACCTATTCAGTAGGAGACCTTAGGCAAGTCTCCCTAACACTACTACTGCCTATAGAGCGCGTCCTAGTGGCTGCAGCTCTGACGCTTTGAGTCCGCCAGGAGAAAAGCGCGATATAAATGTTATTTGTCTATTTGTCTAGATGCTGTAAGTTGGATGGCGAACCTTATAGCGGAGACTTTGTCTGTGAAGAAATGGGCAACTTGGTCACAGAGGTCATTTGAAGACTCGATATTAAGTTTTTGACATGCCGGGTTGCAGAGTTTTTCCACTGTGCGGAACAGTTGGGCTGGTTTGTTAACTGCATTTGCAATCTCTTGTGATAGAAAGGATGATTTTTTTCCCTTGATTACCTTTTTGTAGTTCTTCAAGTGGAGGATTAAGGCATGTTTGTCTTCTGGGGACTGAGATTTGCGCCACAATCTTTCAAGTTTTCGGCCTTGTCTTTTCAGCTCTTTTATAGAGCTTTTAAGATATTTGGTGCACAGAGGAGCAATGGTCAGAAAGTATTTGTGGTCAGAAAGTATGACTCCCCAGCATTACAGCAAGTTCATTTATTTGCAATGGTAATATTGGTCAAAATTATATATATAGTACATAAAGTGCCAGTATACCCCCCATGTCAGTATACCTCCCATGGTCAGAATCAGCGGGTATGTTAGCATAACTGTTTGTCACAAACATATGAGCTCTATTACTGATATAGTAGTAAGACTGTAAGCACAAATGGAGTCACACAGTGACTTTGCTATACGTTCTGCAGCTTTCTTTATTTGACTTTAGTTTTGCCTTAAATAATGCATGCAGTGTTTTATTCTATACTTCAAAGTTGCGTTACTAGTCACCTTTTAGTGTCTGTATTACCCCCCCCCCCCCCACACACCACCACACACATACATTTTTAGTATATTTATATTGTTTATGTTCTTAAAAAAATCTATAAAATAGTTTTTGATGAACCTGTATTTTCATAGCCTATCTGTCAGTTTGTGTTTAAATGGTAGACATATTGTATTTAATATTCTTGAAAGCCAGTGCAGGTTTAAAACAATGCATTAATGGATACATGTATTTATATTACTATTGAAGTAAACTAAATGTGCATTTTAAAAGCTAAGACATAGACAAATGTAATGAAATGGCAATTATGCTATAAAATATTTCAAAGCACATCCACGCAATGTATTGCAATGCTGTTAAAGTTATACAGATTGTAAAAATCAATCACAAATTATTATATAGTGGGAAAACATCACATTCATGAGTTATGGAACACTAAAATAATATCAGTTAGGGTAATGGGACATAAATAAAATGAATTAGCTGCAATGGCAATCTGAGACTGGTTGTTGCCAATGCTTGTTACATTAATTTCATTGTTTAATTAATTATTGCTACTGGATTTCAGTGGTATTATGTTTGAGAGAGACAGACATCTATTTAGTCATTTCAGGCAGAGGTTACTTCAATAAAACTGTGCTTATGCAATGTTATCATCTAAACCATTATATGATGGACAGAATTAAGTACTTCTAAGAACCTAAACATTTTTGTTTATATTAATCAAAATATTAAGTAGCACTAAAGATGGCCATACACTGGTCGATATTATTTATCGATATCCAACCGCTTTGATAATTTGATCAAATCTGTTAGAAATTGATGCAGCAAACTACCAATACAACCAAACCATTGTTATACAACCAAAATGGATGGATTTTGGCTGATCACTCCAGTTGGAAGGTCTTACTCGATCTGTGGGAGAAGTGTGCTGCTAATGGCATTTAATTGAGGGTTGACTGATGCAGCAGAGGAGCTACTCTCACCTGTCTGCTGGCACTTCCTCCCATGTCTTCTCTCTACCGCAAGGGCTTCTTCCTGTCTTCACTCCCGAGAGCTGTGTATCAGGTGCCAAACACTAGAGACCACATAGTAGAGGCCCCTAGTGATCATGAAAGGTGTGTGCCACAGTTTAGTCACATACTCATCTCCGCAGGAGAGAGAAGATGGAGAGAAGCTCTGGCGGTGTAGAGAAGACACGGGAGGAAGTACCAGCAGAGAGGTGAAAAGCTTTATACAACTACAAGAATGATAGAGAGGGAGTAAAGGCCTGTCCTCATTCGTGCATAGAAAGTTCTTTCTGATGTCTCCAATCAGGTGCTGTGTTGTGGTGCATTCAAATAACGCATGAAAGGATGCATTTTTAGTCCCAACATACGTAATGATAATCAATGTATGCATTGCAATCAATGTACCAGAATGTACTGCACTGTTTTTTCCCCCACAATGTACCAGACTTTTTTCTCCCAGATATTGGGATAAAAAAAACACATCTAAAAACGTTTCAAAGACACTTTAAAAAAAGCATGTGTTTTTGTATACTGGCCTTTCAATGATTTTATGAATGAACAATGTTTTTATGAATGTAATAAAATACTACACTTGTGCACATTTGTGCAACGTTTGAAAGTGGTGTTAAAAATATCAGGAATGATCGTCACATTATAACATTTCTTAAAATCATCAAAGTTCTTCTTTACGTTTGTATTGAGCTCTTGTGTTTTCTTATGCACAATAACTGTTATGTACCGTATTATTTAATAATGCGCCCTATATTTATCATGCATGCCTATTTTGGCACTTCCACTCTGTTTTCCAGTTTTGAAATAATGCTGAAGTATTAATTAAAAGTCCTTTATTCTGTTTTACGGTATAGAACGTGCTAGAAGATAACACCTTCCATTTCCAGAGTCTAAAAATATATTTTGTAACATGAAAAAGCCTCACTATCACTTCTATGGAAGGAAGCGTTTCCTCTTGATGCTGACATCTTTGCATTCAAGAAACCAACTTCAATAGAATACATCCCCCTATTTACACTCAGAAATGCCTGTCATAGAATATGCTGCTACTGAATACAAATATAATGGAGTGTTTTCTGCAACCAGAGATAATGTGGCAGCTCAGATTAAATATCAAAGAAATATCCTGGGAAAGAGTTTATATTACAATGTGTGACTCAAGTAACTAAATGCATCATTTTCCTGTCCTTAATACCCAGATTATATTTTTATGCACATGTATTTTCCTACTACTCAGTCCAGAAGGTCATGTGGGAAAAGCAGGTTTAATATCCTAATTCGCTAACCATGAACCACAGGTCTTCCTAAAGTATCCCAAGACATTTCTATATTGACATAAGCATAGATGCCCAAACCAAATCTCCATTTAAAAAAGCAATGGATATACTCCAAGATTCTCTCTAGCCACTATTCAAATAACATTTTCTCTCAAGTTCTCTGCTAGGTGATATTTTTACACCTTATCAATAAAAAGCCTTCCACCAGCATGCAAGAAAATAGTCAGAATATTTTGATGGTTCCTTGGTACGTTTTCAATTGCAGAGTGCTGAAAAGTTACTTAAAGGGGACCTTAACTGAGAGGGATGTGGACGTTTCCTTTTAAACAATACCAGTTGCCTGGCAGTCCAGCTGATCTCTTTAGCTGCAGTAGTGGGTCAATTACACACCTGAAACAAGCATGCAGCTAATCCAGTCTGGCTTCAGTCAGAGCACCTGATCTGCATGCTTGTTGAGGAGCTCTGGCTAAAAGTATTAGAGACACAGGATCAGCAGGAGAATCAGGCAACCGGTATTATTTTAAAAGGAAAAATCCATACCCTTCTCAGTTTAGGTTCCCTTTAAGGCCCATTTCACACAATCTTGTCTCGTTACTCTCCCCCGCCACTCTGTCACAGTGGCCATTAGTCTTTATTAGACTGGCCACACTGCCCACAGTAAGACGCACTGCAATGGAAGTGCTTCCGACAACGCAGAGGCAATGCAAATTCTGCATTGCGCTGCTGAGTTATCCCATTTGACATGCAATTGCATAGGAGTCAATGGCATGGTACTGGAAGCTGATCATTCAAATATCAGTGATGTATTTCCTGTCCAGCAGGGAGCACGTCACTAAGCGGGGGAAGGGGGGTGTTGTGGAAATATGCAAGCTATTATTATTTACATACATGTTTTGTTGGCTTATTCATTCTTAAATCATTGGGCCCAATAAAATTATGAGTAACTAGTAAAAAAGCCCACCCATAAAAAAATGGGCGCTAGGCCACAAGCGCCCCCATGCCCCCCCGCAACGCAAGCACAGATGCGTCCCGCTCACCCATCCTCCACCGCTGTCTGCAGTATATGCACACAGGGAGATGTTGCTTGCTTGGCAGTTGGAAAAAGCTGTTATTTCCCACAATGCAATGAGATTTACAGAGAGCAAACTGTCAGGTCTGGAAGCAGGGACACACAAACACAGGGACATGGGACACAGAGACACTTGCAAATTATTATATAGGATAAATGGCTCACTACTGTACATGTGAGTTTCTTGTTACTCTGAATCACACACAGCTCACTGGCTAAATCAGTTGTTAAATTAAGGCTCACATTGGCCTCAATTCACTAAGGTTATCTCCTGTCTTTAATAACGTTTTTAGAGTTATCACCGTGGTGATAATGCATGTAGTAGTCAGGAAACATTTTACCTCAGGCAAACCTAAAGTTAACTCTACTGTCTTTAAGTTAAGGATTGAGCTCTAAAGTTAACTCTTCAATCCTTAAAATAACTCCAGGCTGTTAATTAACTGCATGTGAAAATAACTACAGAGGAGGTAACTTAACCTTTTGCCGACCGCGTCACACCGATAGGGCGTTGCCGCTGCGGCAGCCCCAGGACTGCCTAACGCCAATTGGCGTACAGTCCTGGGGCTCTGTTTTGCAGGAGATCACGCGCAGTGTTTGCCCATTGTAAAATAATTTGAAATCCCTGATTTACATTCTGACATTTATTACATGGTGACATTTTTACTGTTGGCAGGTGATGTAGCTGCTGCATGTTTTTTTGGTAGTTGGAAACAGCTGTAAACAGCTATTTCCCACAATGCAGCAAGGTTCATAGACAGGAAACTGCCAGGAGTACGTACTCAGAGTTTCTTGTGGGAGGGGTTGCACCCCATAATATTAGCCATACAGCGCCCCCTGATGGTCTGTTTGTGAAAAGGAATAGATTTCTCATGTAAAAGGGGCTATCAGCTAGTGATTGGGATAAAGTTCAATTCTTGGTCGGAGTCTCTCTTTAAGGACTGAAGTGATAAAATAACTCTCTCACTGTGAAAACTTATTTCTACACCTTAATAAGGCAAGATCGATGTGTGGAGGTAAGTTTTCTCTTGCCTTATCATCTCCAGCATGATCTTAGTGAATTGAGGCCACTGTCTGTGTGATTACCAGTTCACCTGGTATGCTAAGCAAATCAAGGGAGCATTAAGGTGCATACACACATCCAATTTTGATTGACCACTCACTGACAAATTTGATCACTTTCATGTAGTATGAGAGCAAACAGACTTTGGTAAAAAAAAAATCAAAATGGGACATGTACAAGGCTTTAGAAAGGTTTCCTAAAGCAAATTGCTGGATTTCTATTGCTGAACTGACTTTATTAACATTACTTCTGGTCTCGAGCTAGGCATACACAAATTGAGTGTTGCCCATTGCCCAATATATATGTTCTATGTATGTGATCAATGTAAAATAAAACAAGATTAATTGAAGGGCTATCGATCAGTGCGCCATACAAGGTATTTAGTATCTACCACATAAATATCAGATTTTTATTTGTGATATCAATATTTTATTGATTAAAATATTCATATGTTGTATTTATTATATTTATACAGCACATTTTATATTTATGTTTTAATGCTGCACAAAATAAAAAATGTAAATAAAAAAATGAAACAACTGTACATTCACCTAAAGAATGTGTCAAAACTTTCCAAAGGGCAGCAATTGTGGTCAAGGTTGTACTTTGCTATCGCCCACAAAATACTTTGTCTTAGAAAAAGGTCAATCATTGTGGTTTATTGTACGGATTATGGGAGGGCAGCATTTTTCTTTTTTTTTTTTTAATCTATTTAATATGTTCTTTCTTTTGTAAATATCACTAGATATAATTTTACCTTCTCATACAATACTTATTTTTGACAAGAAATATGGACAAGGGTTTAGATCTGGATTTTAACTCTGGTCCTTAATAGTCATCAAATGTGTACTTTGTAGAATTTTAGGTAAAATAATTTGTGTGCTTCTTGTAAGATAATAAACATAAGCTATTCAAATTGCTAAGTGTAAGGTTGACTGTGTTTATGCTAATAATAAAAGACATTTCCTGTTACTTAGAAAAAAAATACTATTATTTATGCCAACATTTCCCACAATACATTATAATTAATATTGTGTATTTAAATTCTGTTTACATCCTCCACAGTGCTAAGTATATAGAGTCATGACACAAACTGTCCTTCAGAGGAGCTCACAATCTAATTCCTACCATAGTCAATCACTGTCTTATATTTCTACTGAAGTCGGTGTCCAGCTTTATTTTTTTTTCCAGAAGGGGGCAGGACGAATTAACCTATCCGTATGTTTTTGAATGTTGAAGGAAACCCACACAAAAACAAGGAGAACATAAAAACTCCATACATATAGTACCCTGAAACAAATCTGAAATGGAAACTATAGCACTGCAAGGCAATAGTGCTACCCATTACACCCAGTGGCGTAACAATAAGGGCTGCAGTCCCTGCACCTGCAGGGCGGGGGGGGGGGGAGGGTTGCTTGGGGGCCCAATTAGGGCCGTTTTGGGGCAGGAGGGTTCGCAGCATGGGGGGAGAGCTTTGGCCCCCACATCGGCGGGGAGGGGGGCCACTCCCTCCCTCACCTCAGGCCCTCCCCTCAGCACTCCCACTCCAGCAATAAATAGGTGTCAGCAGCGGCAGGAACACAGGCATACCTCGGTGTTCCACCGCTGAGGTCCAATCTCTAAGTGATACATGCCACTTCCTGATAAACAGGAAGTAGCATGTAGCACTCAGAGATCGGACCTCAGCGGTGGAACACAGAGATATGCATGTGTTCCTGCATCCGCTGCTGCCACCTATTTAATGCAGGATGGGAACGCGCTGAGGGGAGAGCCCAAGGTGAGGGGGGGAGTGGCCTCCCCTCCCCGCCGATGTGGGAGCCAATGCTCTCCTCACATGCTGCGTCCCCTCCTGCCCCCCAAAATGGCCTCAGAGGGGGAACTGTCTAGATTTTCGCAGGGGGGCCCAGTGATTTCTAGTTACACCCCTAATTACACTACTGTGCTGCCATGGGTATTGAACAATTTATGTTAAAAACTCCCACATATGTGGTCAAAATCTAATCCCTGTCCTAGTCTAATGTCCCTACAATGTTTGTGGCCACTTTTGGGGAGTACCATTTAATTAGCATGTTTTGTGGCTGTTGGAGGAAAACACAGTGGAAACCCTTGCAAACGCAAAGAGAGCATACACACTCCTTAAAAACGCCATATGTATTGTTTCTTACATATCTGGTCTTTAATGGTCACTAGTAGTACTTCATCCAGTTTTTTTTTTTTTGTGTGTGTGCAGAATTGCAAGTAAAATTAGTTAAAAGGTGACATGTTTTCTAAAGGTACCCATACACTTTCCTGATTTCCTGCAGATTCGACCATCACATAGATTCCTGTCAGATGTCTGTCAGGCCAAATCTGCCAGGAATGCATCTGATGTGTGCCACACACTGGGTACACATTTCCAATTGATTTCAGTGTGAAATCTATTGAAAATGCATCGATATGCAGCAGTGCACCATTTGATTCCAATACAACGCTATGGGCCATCAATCTGCCACCAGCAGACGATCAACCTAGATTTTCCAGCTGGACAGATTGAGTAAATCGAATTTGGACAGAAATCAATTGATCGGTCAATCAATCATGCTGCCTGCTGCATCGATTTCTAGGCGATTCAATCAGCGCTATCGAATTGGCTGTATATCGATGGCAGAAATCAATAAGTGTATGGGTACCTTAACTGGTTAGCACTTTCACCTTGCAGTGCTACGTTCTTTGGTTCATTTCCCGGCATGGCATTTGTATACAAAGTTGGAGGGGTGTAGCAGCACCTCAAGCAAAAAGGTACAGGAGACAAAAAACGGGAGTCCAAATAGTGTAGTATGTTAGATAGGAAATGAAGAAGAAAAGTCGAAATACTACTCACAAAGGCGGGTTGCAAAGGGGCATCCAACCACAGGAAGCAGGTGGAGACAATGAACTCTACTCCATTTGGAGTGATCCGGCCAGACCTGGATGTGGTCACTCTCCTTATGAAAAGTGACAGTGAACCTCGAAAAAGGTGAGGTGGCTTACCTCAATAACGAAATTCTTGTAGCCTGTGCTAAATAAATGTTTTTGTTCATACAAGAATTTCATTATTGAGGTAAGCCACCTTATCTTTTTCGATTTTAAACTGGTTTTAATCCATTTTATACATACCAGGGCGCCTCTTTCCCTTTAACTATGGCACTTGTATGTTCTCTCTGCCTCTGTCTGTTTTTTTTTTCTTCTGAATGCCAAAACATACATCAGTTAATTGGTTCCCTAAACTTTCATAAGAACTTTGGATTGTAAGGGCCTTAGTGGCACAGTTAGTGCTGTGAATTATTCACTACATGCATTTTGTAAAACACAGCAAAAATACAGTATGTCGGTGCTGTATTATAATGATAATAATAATAATAATAATAATAATAATAATTGCTTAGCTTGGCCTTCATCACTTTAGATGCAGACTTATGAAACTTTGATGGTAGATAGCAAAGGTAGCTGTTGTGATGTTAATCATGCTTGCCCTGCTGCGTTTCAGCCCAGATGGATTACTCATGGCCTGGGTAATGGTCACTCAGAAAAGGTTATGTTACCAGGCAAAGTTTTTCATTAGTATGCTTGTCAGTTTATGAGTGAACAAAGGATTGTTGCAAAGTCTTCACAACTAATTGCAATGCTTCTCACTGTCCTAAGCCTTTATCTTCAGTATTCCAGCAGTTAATTGCCATACTTCAGTTACAGTAGCTGTCACTATATTTTACTCCTTTTTTTTCCATTCATTGGCTATGCAATCACTGACAGGCATTTAGAATCTTATCACTTCACACCACTTACACTTCTGGCTTATGGTTGACATCAAGACCTTTGCCACATAATCACTGTCATTAATATTAAGCCTGGTCACAGAGGAGAGTAAAATTAAAATTGAGAGGGGAATAATTTGGAGATTCCAGGCCAGTTTCTGGTATGTCTTCTGTGAGAAGCAACTATGATGAAAAGATAAGGATTTTTTTCATGAAAAGTGGCAACAGAATTAAATAAAAAATAATTTATGTCTTTTTGGTCTGGATTCATATTGTTCCTAAAAGCTCTTCCAAAATATGTTCTTTTTTAAAGTTTTTTACTTTACAGATTAGATTGTAGTGAAAAAAATAGTATTCATTCTTGAATGTCTTTAATATACACTTGCGTGATAGTAACATTATATATAAAAAAAAGCAAAAAGGGGTCATCTTTATATATTTATTTATTTTCTTTTCATCATGTTCTCCTTATAGAAAAAGAAAGCATGGTATTCCATGTGCATTAGCGTGCAATAACAATATTACATATGAAGTGGGTGATGATTTATACATATACTGTAATGGCGCATACTGCAGAAAAACAAAAACAAAACTGACAGTAGTGTTTCACATGCTGCACAGATTCTATTCTCAGATATTACCATAAACCCCATCCTGGACCTACTAATTTATGTTACCCCACCACCCCTGGCTCAAGGTGAGAATGCTTCCCTTGTTCAGAATATTGGACAAGGCAATGGGCAGGGGATAAAAAAAGCTTGAAGTGGCTAGCTAATTTAAACAGCATAGTGTAATAAGAAAATCGTAATTTCTACAAGTTTCACTTCTGCATACCGCGCTCATGCTCATGGACACAACATGCACAGTGCTTTCAAAAGTGACATAGTAGGCCTGCTATCTCAGCGGTAATTGAAAACATGCAGTTTTTCCCCATTTAGTTCAATGAAACAGTGCATGGTTTGCACTTTTGTCTTTCAGTTTCCACTCTCCTAATGCTTAGGCAAGCGTAATAGCATTGAAAAAAAAACGGACAACAAATACACAGCCAAAAACTGAACCAATGTATATTTTTGTAGACCCTCTCTAAAGCTCTTCTGCCTTGGTCTTGAGTCTGGAATGTAAAAATATATGAGGTTAGAAAGTACAATAGAGGTTGGCTAAGGTTATGTTTTTGGTAAAGGACCACTATCACAAAAAATTGTAAGATTTAAAATACATATAAACACATACAAATTAGAAGTATGTTTCTTCAAGAAAAAAATGAGCCATAAATTATTTTTCTACCATGTCCCTGTCACTTACAGTAGGTAGTAGGAATTTGACAGAACTGACAGGTTTTGGACTAGTCCATCTCCTCATGTTTTTTTTCAGAATTTTGTTTATTTTTTACAAAAGCAATCCCTGGAAGGGATCTATAAAGATGCTAGCTGCCCCCGCCTCCACCTGTTTGCATGCTATTTTTGCAGTTGGGCTGAGCACATGTGCTGTTTGAAATAAAGAAAACCCTGGGAATTATCTGTGAGAATATGGGCTGGCCCAAAATCTTTCAGTTCTGTCAGATTTCTACTACTTACTGTAAGTGACAGCAACATAGGAGAAAAGTAATTTCTAGCTCATTTTACTCTGGCATAAATGTAATTCTTAGCTGCATGTATTGATATGTATTTTAAATTTGACAATTTTTGCAATAATGGTCCTTTAAAGGAGTCATCAGGGGAAAAATGCTAAAATAAGTGGTACTTACCGGGTGCTTCCTCCAGCTCCAGAACGTCCCTCGCCGCAGCTCTGCCCGCAGCTGTTCACCGCAGTTCTGTCCCGGTCTCCGGCGATGACGTCAGAGCGACCTCCAGAGCTTGGAGCTGGAGGAAGCCCCCGGTAAGTACCACTTATTTTAGCATTTTTCCCCTGATGACTCATTTAAGGTTTGGCTTCAGGCTTCGGTAAAAAATTAGCGTGAGAACACAGGTTACAGTTGAAGGCTTAAAGTTAGGGGTAGGTAGAAGGCTAGGTTAGTATTAAGCATTTGGAAAAGCAAAGAACAGTGTTTAGACGCAGAGGGCCATATGCAATTCACTTTTTCTCCTGAGTTTTCTACTAGGCGATATTTTTTCATCTTTGATTTAAAATAAAATTTTAGCACTTTGCAATGGGAAATGTACCAAAATGTAGATGAAAAAGTACTGTCAAAATTATTTTAAGTATTTGTTTGCTTGCTGGTAGTTTAAAAAGCATTTTATTTACAAGTTGTGAACATATCACCTAGGAAAAACCTCAGGTGAAAAAGTGAATTGCATATGGCCCTGAGGCCCATCTGTAGTTAACTTTTTCTCCTGTGTTGTCTCCTAGGAGATACTTTCATCTTCTCTTTAAAATAATTTGTAAGCATTTTACAATTGAAAAGTACCCAAAAGTTGGTGAAAAAGTACTATCAAAATTATTGTTTTTTTTTGCTGGTTGCTTAAAAGGTATTTTATGACAAGGGGCCATATGCAATTTACTTTTTCACCTGAGTTTTATCCCAGGAGACAATTTTTAATCGTTGATTTAAAATAACTTTCCAGCACTTTTCAACAAAAAAGTACCAAAAAGTAGGTGAAAAGGCGCTATCAAAATTATTTTGAGGTTTTTTTTTGCTTTCTAATGGCTTAAAAAGCATTTCATTGACAAGTTCAAAAATATCCCCTAGGAGAAAACTCAGGAGAAAAAGCTATGGTAATTGCATATGGGCCAGAGGCCAATATACAATTCACCTTTTCTACTAAGTTTTCTCCTAGGAGATAATTTTTAATCATCTATTTAAACATATTAAAAAAAACTTTTCAGCAGCACTTTATAAATGAAAAAATACCAAAGGTAGGTGAAAAAGTACTGTACTGTGGCGACTTAAAGGGCATTTTATTGACAAGGTGTAAAAATATCAAATTGGAGAAAACTAAGGGGAAAAAGTTAATTGCATATGTTACATAGTTACATAGTTATTTGGGTTG
Source organism: Hyperolius riggenbachi (assembly GCF_040937935.1). Taxonomy (NCBI): domain Eukaryota; kingdom Metazoa; phylum Chordata; class Amphibia; order Anura; family Hyperoliidae; genus Hyperolius; species Hyperolius riggenbachi. The sequence continues at coordinate 284,731,415 of NC_090648.1, read as the reverse complement.
AAAAAAGACATACGTCCATCGAGTTCAACCAGAGAACAAAGTACAACACCAGCCTGCTCCCTCACATATCCCTGTTGATCCAGAGGAAGGCGAAAAACCCTTACAAGGCATTGTCCAGATAAAATCCCTGGATCAACATCATTGGGCATTACCTAATAATTGTAGCCATGGATGTCCCTCAACGCAAGGAAAGCATCTAAGCCCCCATTTAAATGCAGGTATAGAATTTGCCATAACTACTTCCGGTGGCAATGCATTCCACATCTTAATCACTCTTACTGTAAAGAACCCTTTCCTAAATAAATGGCTAAAACGTTTTTCCTCCATGCGCAGATCATGTCCTCTAGTCCTTTGAGAAGGCCTATGGACAAAAATCTCATCCGCCAAGCTTTTATATTGCCCTCTGATGTATTTATACATGTTAATTAGATCCCCTCTAAGGCGTCTTTTCTCTAGACTAAATAAACCCAGTTTATCAAACCTTTCTTGGTAAGTGAGACCTTCCATCCCACGTATCAATTTTGTTGCTCGTCTCTGCACCTGCTCTAAAACTTCAATATCTTTCCTGTAATGTGGTGCCCAGAACTGAATTCCATATTCCAGATGTGGCCTTACTAGAGAGTTAAACAGGGGCAATATTATGCTAGCATTAAAGGTTTTATTTCCCTTTTAATGCATCCCAACATTTTGTTAGCTTTAGCTGCAGCGGCTTGGCATTGAGTACGATTATTTAACTTGTTGTCGATGAGTACTCCTAAGTCCTTCTCCAAGTTTGATGTCCCCAACTGTATCCCATTTATTTTGTATGGTGCTAGACCATTGGTACGACCAAAATGCATGACTTTACATTTTTCAACATTGAATTTCATCTGCCATTTATGTGCTCATATAGCCATCCTAACCAGATCCTGTTGCAATATGTCCTTATCTTAGTTGATGATTCTAAAGTTGAAGAGAAATCGAGAGCCCAATATGGTGTAGTATGTCAAAATTGATTGGATAAATGAAACAGTGAGATGGTAATACTCACAAACACGGGTTACCACCTAGGTAACCACTCATTAGGCAGGTGAGGAGATTAGACCTGTCCTCACTCAGGATTAAGAAGTCGCTCTCTGTAGATAGGAAGAAAGGGGGTAGATCACCCCTCCACCTGGGGTGGACTCAAATATATTGGTAGGTGAACAGAGGCGCCAGAAGGATAAAAGTACATAAAATTTTTAAAAAAATTGCTGGGAGGAAGTGGTGGACTCGCCTCCGCTAAAGCAGACACCAAGGAATGTAAATATATAGATATACACATTTATTGAAAATACCCCAAAGATGCAACGCTTTTCGCGGGCACAGCCCACTTCTTCAGGCAATAAGCAGGGGATAAACAACAGCAATTCAGTTATAGCAAGCAGAGCACCTCTGTATCACAGAGGTGCTCTGTATATCTATATATTTACATTCCTTGTTGTCTGCTTTAACGGAGGCGAGTCCACCACTTCCTCCCAGCAATTTTTTAAACATTTTATGTACTTTTATCCTTCTGGCGCCTCTGTTCACCTACCAATATAGTTGATGATTCTGCACAATTTTGTATCATCTGCAAAAATAGCAACATTGCTTACTACTGCATCTACTAGGTCATTAATAAATAAATTGAAGAACAATGGACCCAGTACAGACCCCTGTGGGACCCCACTGCTAACAGTCACCCATTTTGAGTATGATCCATTGACCACAACTCTTTGTTCTCTGTCCATTAGCCAGTTCCCTATCCATGCACACAGACTCTTCCCCAGTCCTTGCATCCTCAACTTTTGCACCAGACTTTTGTGTGGAACAGTGTCGAAGGCTTTTGCAAAGTCCAAGTATATCACATCTACAGCATTTCCAATATCCACATTAGCGTTCACTACCTCATAAAAGCTGAGCATGTTAGTCAAACAGGACCTGTCTTTAGTAAACCCATGTTGATGCTGAGAAATAAGATTATTTTCTACTACGTATAGTATCTCTTAGTAACCCCTCAAATAGTTTGCATACAACTGATGTTAAGCTTACAGGTCTATCATTTCCTGGATCTGATCTTTTGCCCTTCTTAAATAATGGTAAAACGTGGGCTGTACGCCAATCCACTGGGACTTTGCCAGTTGAAAGAGAGTCACAAAAGATAAGATAAAGGGGTTTATCTATAACTGAACTTAATTCCCTTAGGGCCCGAGGATGCATGCCATCCGGGCAAGGTGCCTTGACTATTTTTAATTTATTTAGTCTTGCCTTCACTTCTTTCTGCGTTAAGTATTTAATATTACAGTTGGAAGAATGAGACTCTTCTGCATCTGTAATTTGCAACAGTGATGTTTCCCTTGTGAAGACAGAAGCAAAGACAGCATTTAATAACCCTGCCTTACCATGGTCATCCACCATTGAGTTCCCACCCTCATCCTTTAGGAGTCCAATACAGTCAACCTTTCTTTTTTTGGAGTTGATGTACTTGTAAAACTTCTTTGGGTTAGATTTGATATCCCTAGCGATTTGATTTTCAGCTTTAATCTATGCCAGCCTAATTTCTTTTTTACAAATTTTATTGCACTCCTTATAATTGCTTAATGCAGCCTTGGTCCCCTCCTGTTTTAGGACCTTATAGGCATTATTTTTCCCCTTCATTTTATCGCTAACCTTTCTGTTCATCCATAGAGGCCTTTTTTTATTCCTAGACATTTTGTTTCCATATGGGATATACATATTACAATATTGATTGAGAATAAGTTTAAAAGCTTGCCATTTTCCTTCAGTGTCCTCCCCTTGTAGTACATTATCCCAGTTCACCAAACTTAGTGCCTGTCTGAGTTGATTGAACTTTGCTTTTTCTAAAATTCATAGTTTTAGTGGTCCCGCTGCCCTGCGGCCTATCAGTCACCAGATCAAACGTTATCATGTTGTGATCTCTATTTCCCAAATGTTCTTGAACCTGCACATTTGATACATTATCTGGTCTATTAGAAATATCAAATCCAGTAACGCATTCCCCCTAGTTGGTTCCGTTACCATTTGAGTCAAGTAATTGTCGTGTAGTGATGCCAGAAATCTGCTGCTTTTACCAGTAGCCTCAATACTCCAGTCAATGCCTGGAAAATAGAAGTCACTCATAACTATGACCTCATTTTTACTTGCAGCTTTTTCAATCTGCTGTAGTAATTGCAGTTCTGCAGCTTCATGAATATGTGGTGGCCTGTAGCATACCCCAATAAGTAATTGGCAACCTTTATTTCCACCATGAATATTTACCCAAATGGACTCCACATCTTTACAATCTTCCTCCATCTTATCGTTCAGGACAGAAAGGGTCAGAAAGGGATAGCATTTATGAAGATTTAAAGTTAGTGGTAGGTACAACTTTCCTGGACTGTAGGGTAAGGTATCGGGTGTGTGTATGGTTGGTGCTGGTTGTCAAGGTTAAGGTAAGTGAGTCAAGTTCAGGGGAGGTTTAAAGGAGACAGCAAAAATGGAAATGTTTGAGTTATTTGTTTCAACATGATTTCATGGTCCCAGACTCCCAGGTAGTGCATGGAGAAAATATGTTTAATTCACAGTTTTGTTGTAATCTAACTATTTGTAATAGTCAGCCTACAGCATCAGTTCTTTTAAACTAATGTGTTTCTCTGCATTAATCCTGGAAAACGTATCTGGTGCAAATTAATGGATATGACGTATAATCAGTAACTACAGAAATAGAATCTTAATATTTTTTTTAACTAGAGCTAGGATTCTAGGGATCTTGTATCTGCAAATTGCATGCCTGCTGGTCATGTTTTAACTTGCAAATCTGGGAACACGGGTCATTAGTGGTTACAGAAGACTAGGGTGAGAAAAGGGGTGAGAAACCTTGTTCCAGATAGACTGTAGGGGATACTATTACTTGTTGCACAATGACACAGCTGTTTCTCCTGTTGCTTGTTTGTATTTATGAAATTGTTCAAGCTCTACAATCATTATATGTTCAGGTTTTGCAGCTAACAAAATCTATTATCTTTGTTTCCAGTTTATGTTTTAATGATACCGTTAAGATTTTCCATTTCACGTTGGAAGAATACCAGATATTTAACTAGTATACAGCATCTGCTTGTACTGATGAATCTCTGAAGTAACGTAACAACACATGGAACAGCTTAATTTGAAAACCACCTCCTGTTTTTCTTTCACACTCCTGCAGAGCTTAAGTGGTAATGAACTCATTGGTGAATACCTGCAATGAAATATTTGCAAGTTGAATAATTAGGTATAATAATGAATATGCTAATTTCAAACCTCAAAGAAAACAAGCCTAAAGGAAAACATTCCTGCTCCAAAGATTGTTTACACAAACACACACACACACACACACACACACACACACACACACGCACACACGCACACACGCACACACGCACACACGCACACACGCACACACGCACACACGCACACTCTTTCTCTCTCTCTCTCTCTCTCTCTCTCTCTCTCTCTCTCTCTCTCTCTGTCTCTCTCTCTCACACACACACACACATACACACAAACACACACAGACATGAACCCATATGCGCAAACATAAATGATTTGTAAGACTTTTACAGCATCAAACACTGTAGTTGATAAATGCTGGCGTTCGAATGCAAATAGAAGCAAATGTCAAAAAGAAGCCCATGTGAACGGGCCCTAACAAGCGGAAATTCTACAAAATGTTCATTTTTGTTATGTTAAAGTGCATTCTACCTAAGAATGCATTCAAATGCACTGCCACTTCAACAGCCAATAGAATACTCTTAGGTATCACTTAAAGAGACTCCGTAACAAAAATTGCATCCTGTTTTTTATCATCCTACAAGTTCCAAAAGCTATTCTAATGTGTTCTGGCTTACTGCAGCACGTTCTACTATCACCATCTCTGTAATAAATCAACTTATCTCTCTCTTGTCAGACTTGTCAGCCTGTGTCTGGAAGGCTGCCAAGTTCTTCAGTGTTGTGGTTCTGTGATGCATCTCCCCCCTCCAGGCCCCTCTCTGCACACTGCTGTGTGTTATTTAGATTAGTGCAGCTTCTCTCTGCTCTCTTATCTTTTACAAGCTGGATAAATCCTCCTCTGAGCTGGCTGGGCTTTCACATACTGAGGAATAATACAGGCAGAGCTGTCTGCACTCTGCAGGAAGAAACAGCCTGACACTTCAGTGGAAGATAGCTGCAGGGGGAAAGAAACACACAAATGATCTCTTGAGATTCAAAAGGAAGGGTGTATACAGCCTGCTTGTGTATGAATGTATTTTCTATGTGTGGATATACTGTACATCAACCTACTTCCTGTTTTGGTGGCCATTTTGTTTGTATATAAACAAACTTTTTAAAACTGTTTTTAACCACTTTTAATGTGGCGAGGAGCGGCGAAATTGTGACAGAGGGTAATAGGAGATGTCCCCTAACACACTGGTATGTTTACTTTTGTGCGATTTTAACAATACAGATTCTCTTTAATGTAATAATAATAATAATAATAATGGCAGTATTTGTATAGCGCCTTTCTCCTGTCGGACTCAAAGCGCTTGCGAGGCAGCCACTAGAGCGCACTCAGTAGGCAGTAGCAGTGTTAGGGAGTCTTGCCCAATGAACTCCTTACTGAATTACTGGCTTACTGAACAGGCAGAGCCAAGATTCGAACCCTGGTCTCCCATGTCAGAGGCAGAGCCCTTAACCAGTACACCATCCAGCCACAATATGACTGACATATATAGCCTTATTATTAGTTAATAGTGTGCAACCTCTCAGTTTTACTAGCATGTTACAGTGTAGAACCATTCAGCTGTTTGCTTGCATTTTTGCATGAGATTACTGGTATTTTGCCTCACAGTTCATTGCTCATGTTTTCTTTTTGCTGTGGTGTACACCACGCATTACATGTCACAGAAGCATATGTATATTAAAGTGCTATATTACATTACTGTACATGGAATTGCTTCTACCTCAATATTCCAAACTTGTAAATAAAATGACAGTAAGAGGCAAGTCAAAGGGCACTGGCCGAGAAAGGGGGGGGGGGGGGGGGGCTGGGTGAAACTAATGCTGATGCAAAGAAACAGCTCCTCAAAATTGTACAGCAACTGCTAATGAGGACACAGTGACATGCCTAAGGGTTGTGTCATATTTATTTGTAGCATGCACTTCAAGGGGAACAGCTACAGCAGGCAGAGGTAGCAATTGACTGCATAAGCTTGTCCAAGATATGGCAGCAACAAGCAGTGTAGTTCAGCTGATCAGAGAAGTTTTTTCCCTACCACCACCTTTGGCCAATCAATGATATGATCTCTACTGAGGATACTTAAACAATCCTGGTGTCTCTGCATCACCCCATTAGAAATCTAGCAAAAGTGGGTACATTTGGAATGGCAAACCTTTCCGTATTGGTTGGGTGCATAATCTCGGGTGCAAAGCAACATCCTGTAAAAAGCATACAAGTCCAAGGTTTGGTCAGCACATCAGGCTTCTCATGAGCAAGAAATGTAATTTAACTACTTTAAATGCATGTGTCAAACACCATCAATTATTTTGGGGCCACGCAGGGTCCCCTTCTTCAGAACAGTGCAAATGTACGTCATGCAGAAGGGCTTTAGGCCTCTTGCACACTGCAAGTGATTCCGATTCAGATTCCGCTTTTTAATCAGTTTTTACATCCGAAACAGATTACGCTTTGCAGTGTGCAGGGAGCAAACTGCAAATCGGAATCTCAATCAGATGTAAAAACTGATTAAAAAACGGAATCTGAATCGGAATCGCATGCAGTGTGCAAGAGGCCTAAGTGAGAGTTTTTCTTGTGGCAGTGGAGTCCACCAAATAAGAAATGATAGTAAATGGACATGAAGCTGTAGAATTATTCTAAATATTTTATGACACTGTTCAGCGGTGTAAAACGTCATTCAATTGAGTATTTACTTTGAACAACTGGGGGTCACTACACATTGTCTGGTCTACTGCTTGGGATATTTGCAGCCTTAGATTTGATCTATCACTCACATTCCATGTCTGCATGTATAAATGTCTTCTTCCTTATTACGATATGTACAATATCACAATATGTTATAATATGTACAGTACTAACAATGTACTTTTGCAAAATAATTATAAAAAAACCTTGGAGCTTCCTTCAGGGCAGGGGAGGACTGGGACCTTTTGGCCTGGGGGAAAACACAACCCAGAGGCCTGGGGGGGGGGGGGGGAAGCAGGGTGCAAGCAGGAGGCTGGGATTGAGGGAGAAACTGCAGCGTTACTTTCACCAAGCAAGACTGGAATCCTCCAGCCATTTCAAATGACGTGCTAGAGCCACTCTCTCCTCACTGGCTGGCTGTTTCTGCTGGCAGGGGGCAGGACCTCTGTTGCCTAGCAGCACCTGTAGCAGGAGTGAGGTCCCGCAGCTTAAAGTGCTGATGCGGGACCAACAATTCACCAGACTGCGGGCGGTTGCCAACACTACATTTGGGGGAGGGAGCCGCTTGCTTCTATAACAGCCCTGATGCAAAGTACAGGAGGCAGTTCGGGGGGAAATCGCCCCCTGTCCCCCTGGGCCAGTCCATGCCTGCTTCAGGGTCTGTTACCTAGGCAAAATTTCAAGGCCTACCACACAGAATCGATCATTGTTGGAAAATGATGTTACTTATAAAAAGTAAAATATGCATGCAGAGGGAGGTATTTTGGGCATGTACATATTACCAGGAGGGAAATGCTTGCTGAAGCTTTAGGAGAAAAAAACAATGCAGCTGCCCATTATGAAAAAGGTGAAAATAAACTGAATAGATAAAAATTCTATTCTCCTACTCATAAAAGTAACTATCCTTTTTTAGATATCCCATGGTTTTATTTTATGTTTAAACATTTACAAAGTAGATTTCATGGTTTATTGTTTCTGGTCTATGGAAGGCTATTAAGTGTCCCAAAGCTGAAATACATGAACATTTAACCTTTTTTTATCTATCTCCTGCTCTCAGAATTCCTTCCCTGCAGAGAAAAACTGTAATTTGCATGCTTGAAGGTTAACTCTTTCAGGCAGCAAGAGAAACACAGTCTAGTTCTTAATATTATTGGCACTGTACAGACATTATCTCATTATGTCACATATCATCACATGTCACCTCGGGTACAAGTTAAGGTGTATTGTTCAAAAATACTACTTAGGTGCACTTTGAAGCTCATTGCCATGATAATATAAATAGGCAGTTTCCAGTTTTGAGAAGACAGCAACACCAGATTACCAAATCTTGTATCTTTGTGCTCTGTTTGCTCAATGGTTTGGTGATTACAGTAGCACAGGGGAATCTTGGTGATTTCTAACTGCACCAAAATGAGGCTGGGGGCTCATTGCCCTGTGGGCGACCTCAGGTAAGTCTGCTGTCAGGCTTTTTATCCTGTTAGTCATGTGTCCTATTATGGATGCACTCATTGCATGGTTAGGATGCAGCTACATCCACCCTTAACATAGGAAACCCTCATTGACTTTGTCCATGTTGCGGCTGAGAGGATCTTGTGGATTAAAGTTTGTGTTTATCCATTGGCTTTCTGTGAGTTTGCTTAGGTTCATTTACATTTTATATTTGCATTTGTCCAGCCTCCTGAGCTCCTCATTTGTTAGTTATTAGCCTGACTGAGTAACTACCATCTTTGTGCTGTCCTTGTATTTCAGACCAGCAGGGCCGGCCCTAGACTATTTGCCGCCTGAGGCAAAAAAAAAATTTCCGCCGCCACCCCCCCCCCCCCGGTGGGGGGCGCGCTCTGGGGGGCCGCCGAGCTGGAGGGGTAGCTGGCAGGACGGGGGTATTGGGCCTAGCAGCGGGGAGGGGGTCGTACCCCCCCCCTCCCTCGCCTGGGTCCCCCGAACTGCGCTACCCTCCAGCCTTAAATACAAGCAGCCGCTATGTGTAAGAGGCACGGGCGGGGAGGACTCACCTCTTCCTCGTTCCAAGCGTGCGCTCCACTGACGTCACTTCCTGCAGCGTTGCAGGAAGTGACGTCAGTGGAGCGCACACTTGGAACGAGGAAGAGGTGAGTCCTCCCCGCCCGTGCCTCTTATACATAGCGGCTGCTTGTATTTAAGGCTGGAGGGGAGCGGAGCACGGGGGACCCAGGCGAGGGAGGGGTCCGACCCCCCTCCCCGCCGCTAGGCCCAATACCCCCGTCCTGCCAGCTACCCCTCCAGCTCGGCGGCCGGCTCCCCACACCCACGGACGGGCGGGTGCCGCCCCTGGAATTTTGCCGCCTGAGGCAAAAGTTTCACCCCGCCTCATGAGAGGGCCGGCCCTGCAGACCAGCAAAATACTTAAAAGCCAAAACAATAATTAAAACTGTTCATAGTCTCAGAGACTAAAGGCCCATACACACGTCGGATTTTAGCAAACGACCCGTCGTTTGAACGTTCCGTCGTTCGGACGTTTCCGCGTCAAATCCGCCGTGTGTACAGACTATCGTTCGGGTGATAAGACTGGTTACCAACGATCCGCCGGGCGTGTGTATGGGCCTTAACAGTGAGTAAAGGTTAGATTGCACAAACTGGTGAGGAACAGGACTTCATTAATCCTAAGAAAAGTTTCTGGGCTGCCATACTTTTTAGAGATAGGTAGACTGATTGATCGATAGATAGATAGATAGATAGATAGATAGATAGATACTGTAGATAGATAGATTTGCTTGCAATCTTTATATACTGTAGTTAAATCTTAGAAAACTGTGTTAAAGCAATGCTGTTCTGACTTTTCATGTAATGATTGGATAATTATACCTAAAAGTGAGTAATGGTATTTTGCTGTCTTTTTCTAAAATAGAGAATGCTAGTCATGCAAGTGGAATTAAACAAGTATTGACTAAACTTTGTGCTGACAACTGATTAATTTACTTTTAATGTGTTGGTGGTCATGTCAAATTAAATATAAACTTTTCATCGGTTTTTGGGAACCCTCCAAGCTGTCAAAATGCGTTCAGTTATATTTTGGTATTTATGGCTTCTTAATACAAGTAATTCTCAAAGTAAACTGCTTTGTAGTTTTACTTTAAATTAAATTAAAATGATAACACTAACAGAATTATAATATTCTTAACGTTTTTCTTAAATCTATACACACGAAGTAAAAGAGCAGCTTAGAAATGAGTACTATTGCTTAAAGTGTACCCGAGGCGACATGTAACATGATGAGATAAATATGTATATGTAGAGTGAATGAACCAGGCTGTTTTACTTGCTTTATTTTGCTGCCTGTAAGAATTAATTTCTAGGCATGGAAGTGACAGCTTCAATCTTGTCGGTACCTTGTCGAGAACATAGTAAACATCACTGATAAGAAAAGTACACCTATAAAAGTTTTCCTAGCAGAATACAATTTCTGAGAGCAGAGGAAGATAGGAAAAGGTCAATAATTCATGTGTTTTCACTTAGGGACACTTAATAGGCTGCCACTGAGCACTTTGTAAATATTTAAAGTGGACGTGAACTCTTTCAAAGGACAGAAGAAAAACATAGAAAAATGCACCCTGTATGTATTTAGAGAGTTTAGCCTGTCTAATTACCCCTCATTTGTGTCTAATAACAAGTTGTAATTTGATCTCTCCCCTGTGTCACCTGACTGCCACAGCAGATAAGGCAGGCAACAAGCTCATTTGAAAGCACAGGATGTTAACAATATGCCTGCTTGTATGAAAGCAGAAAGTAGAAACAGTGCGGATTTATTGCAGGACTTGTATCAGCTGTAAAAAAGAAATGTTTTTTCTTTAAGGGTTATTATGCTGTTGCGTATCTTTTAGAGCAGAGAAGAAGTTCTGAGTTCTGGTCCACTTTAAATATAGATATAAAAAAACCTTTTAAATATAAAATAAAACTATGACATATCTAAAGTCATTTTTAGGAGTAGGAAGATTAATACAATTGTTTTATCTCATCAATTTATTTTCACCTCGGGTTCACTTTAAATAAACTTTTTTCTATGCCTAGTAGTAACTATATACATACCAGTGGGTATGTAAATATGCCTAAACAGAAATCATTGACAAAACATCTGGCAACAGATATTGTATAAGTGTACATACCATTGCAGGTAAATATAACATTGCAGTCAAACAGGGATCAAGATCAGGCAGAACAATACACACCTGGGGTTGATGCACAAAACGGAAATAATATTGCTGTGTGCAGGCAGCACACAACAATATTCCCATTACTACCAGCAGTGTGTACTGTGAGTTACGCTATTAGTGTGATCTGTGGTACTCGAGCAGTGCGAGTGTTGCTTTGGTATCGCGTGTTGCTATTGAGCATTAGCAGTAATATACATTTCCGTAGCAACATTCATGCTACTTGAGTACCATGGGTCCCGCTAATAGTGCAACTCACAGTACACGCTATATTACATTACTGGTAGTAACGGTAATATATTACCACAGCTTAGTTCATCAACCCTCACATGTGCAGTAATTAAGTTTTTTCCAGTTGTAATGGCAGGATTTAAAGAGACACTGAAGCGAAAAAAAATATATGATATAATGAATTGGTTGTGTACTATGAATAATTACTAGAAGATTAGCAGCAAAGAAAATATTCTCATACTTTTATTTTCAGGTATATAGTGTTTTTTCTAACATTACAGTACTCTATAATATGTGCAGATTACACAACACTCAGCATTCAAAATGATTCTTTCAGAGCAGTCTGTGAAGTAATGACCTCTCCTCTAGCAGAGAAAAAGTAAACAGTTCACTTACAGTTGAGATAATAAAAGTCAGATAACAGCCCTCTCCACGACTAACTTAGTCGGAGAGCTTAATGGCTTGTTTGCATAGAGATAACAACTGGAGTTTCTCAACTCTTCCTGTACTGGAAACAATTAGACTGATGTATCTGATCTTAATGTTTTATTTCTTAGCTGTACTACACATACAAATCATAATATCATAATTTTTTTTTTCGCTTCAGTGTCTCTTTAAGAAGAACAATTTTAAGTAATTTTAGCCTACCATATTTCTGGTTCTTTAATCATCATTTTAGACTGTATTTCCATTTGTTTTTTCTTCTATAGTTTCTGAGTATTGATGTATCTTTGTACTTCACTGCTTCACATATTTTATTGGCTGGCAACTACCATCTACAGCTTCTTGGAACATAATCGTGCTATACAAAATCCTCATCATCATCCTCACCACCAAAATAGCAACCATTTTTGAAGCTGGAGTTAAATTTTGCGGTCCTCTTGGCCCCAAGAGGACTTCTCTTATGCTGCTTAGCATATTAGGCCTATTATTATTGCAGAAGTCCACGAATTGACATCTTATATGTGAGACGTGAAAGATGTTTAGTTGTTTGGCGTTATTGTCACTGCAATGTATTCTGTCTGTAGGTCTCTGCATCTGGCATACCATGCAGTATGCTGTATTTATCACAGAAATAAAGGCTTTCCCAAACAAGACATTTAATCGATCAAAAAAGCAGTACTTAAAAACCCTAATTCAATTAAAAGATGCTTTTAGAGACAGAATGTCCTAAAATAAGGGCAGGCTAAGCTTATTTTAGCAATGCCACCCACTTAGTCCTTCGCTACTGTATTTAATTACAGATTGTGCTGAATGTGTTACAGTAAATCTAATTCTGGGGAATAGTGACCCGCAGGCTGCTTAATTATATGTATTACAATTTGGAAATTCTGGCCAATTATAATCATTAGAATGAAACAACTTCCTCAGCTCTATACTATGTGAATGGCTTTGTGATTTGCTGTGCACCAGGCGAAAGCTAAGGATTTAATGCTATTCAGACTATCTGAACTGTGAATTCCTGTTCAAGCCAAACCACAAACATTTTTTTTTCCAACAAAGGGCAAATTATAAATAGAAGCAGTTAAGTGTAGCTGCTTTTATTAACTATGTTATTATTTTAAATATAAATTGAGGACTCAAGAAATACAGATAATATTTAATAGCTCTTAATAGTTTAGTTATAATGGAGTTCATTAAATCCTCAGCTTAGCATCCAATCTGGCAATAGCTACTCTTTTTCTATTCAAATGCTGCCTCTTGAGCTTTTGTCTGTTGTTCTAAATTCTGCTTCCTGACAGCTCCTAGTGCAAGATTAAAACACCTAAGGTGCTGTATACCAATATGTGCTATTGAGAACTTGGCAAGAGCTCAGCAAAAGTTAATATGAAATAGAATATACTTCACAGAGTTAAAGCCCTGGGATGTTGCATGAAATATTCATGCACGTGTCTCTCAATCACACACGCTCCGAATGAGTTTCTTTGTTTCATTTAGCAATGTTCAGCAAAAATATGTATGGAACACATTTATTCCAGGAATATTATAATCAAAATATTTACCTTTTACAATTACTGCATTCTCTGCCTACATGCCATATTTTATTCTGTGCTTCTAGATGTAGCGCTTGCCTTCATTTGCTTCTTGAAAAAGCAGATGGTGCTATAGTTTGCAATGTACCAGTACACTGTCTTCTTCCTCTGTAGAAATAAAAGTAGCCATAGATATGAGAGCATCTCGAGGACCAACCATCTCTTACTGTGTCTATAGATACGTTTACACTACATACATTTAGACTATGACCAAATCAGACACTCTGTTGACTACACTCAAGAAAAGTTTGATTGATTGGGTTGTGTTCTATTGCATTATACAGGATCTTCTCAAAAAATTAGCATATTGTGATGAAGTTCATTATTTTCTGTAATGTACTGATAAACATTAGACTTTCATATATTTTAGATTCATTACACACAATTGAAGTAGTTCAAAGCCTTTTATTGTTATAATATTGATGATTTTGGCATACAGCTCATGAAAACCCAAAATTCCTATCTCAAAAAAATTAGCATATCACGAAAAGGTTCTCTAAACAAGCTATTAACCTAATCAACTGAATCAACTAATTAACTCTAAACACCTGCAAAAGATTCCTGAGGCTTTTAAAACTCCAAGCCTGGTTCATTACTCAAAACCGCAATCATGGGTAAGACTGCCGACCTGACTGCAGTCCAGAAGGCCATCATTTACACCCTCAAGCAAGAGGGTAAGACACAGAAAGAAATTTCTGAATGAATAGGCTGTTCCCAGAATGCTGTATCAAGGCACCTCAGTGGGAAGTCTGTGAGAAGGAAAAAGTGTGGCAGAAAACGCTGCACAACGAGAAGAGGTGACTGGACCCTGAGGGAGATTCTGGAGAAGGACCGATTCCAGACCTTGGGGGACCTGCGGAAGCAGTGGACTGAGTCTGGAGTAGAAACATCCTGAGCCACTGTGTACAGTTGTGTGCAGGAAATGGGCTACAGGTGCGACATTCCCCAGGTAAAGCCACTTTTGAACCAGAAACAGCGGGTGGAAGCGCCTGACCTGGGCTACAGAGAAGCAGCACTGGACTGTTGCTCAGTGGTCCAAAGTACTTTTTTCTGGGTGAAAGCAACATTTGCACGTCATTCGGAAATCAAGGTGCCAGAGTCTGGAGGAACACTGGGGAGAGGGAAATGCTAAAATGCCTGAAGTCCAGTGTCAAGTACAGGTCAGGTGCTTCTGCCGCTGTTTCTGGTTCAAAAGTGGCTTTACCTGGGGAATGTGGCACCTGTAGCCCATTTCCTGTACACGTCTGTACACAGTGGCTCTGGATGTTTCTACTCCACACTCAGTCCACTGCTTCCGCAGGTCCCCCAAGGTCTGGAATCGGTCCTTCTCCACAATGTTCCTCAGGGTCCGGTCACCTCTTCTCGTTGTGCAGCGTTTTCTGCCACACTTTTTCCTTCTCACAGACTTCCCACTGAGGTGCCTTGATACAGCACTCTGGGAACAGCCTATTCGTTCAAAAATTTCTTTCTGTGTCTTACCCTCTTGCTTGAGGGTGTCAATGATGGCCTTCTGGACTGCAGTCAGGTCGGCAGTCTTACCTAGTGTTGGGCGAACAGTGTTCGCCACTGTTCGGGTTCTGCAGAACATCACCCTGTTCGGGTGATGTTCGAGTTCGGCCGAACACCTGACGGTGCTCGGCCAAACCGTTCGGCCATATGGCCGAACTAAGAGCGCATGGCCGAACGTTCCCCGAACGTTCGGCTAGCGCTGTGATTGGCCGAACGGGTCACGTGGTTCGGACCCGAACGCGCTCTGATTGGCCGAACGGTCACGTGGTTCGGGTAAATAAATACCCGAACCACGTCATATCTCCGCCATTTGTCTGTGGGTTTAGCTTTGGGTAGGCAGGCAGGGTAGTTCGCGCTCCAGTCACGCTAGCCAGGGTCCCCCCTGTCATTGTGTCACTGCTGGGAACAGTAGTACACCGCTTGCTCAGCCACACTATATAGCATTCTGTTTACTGCCACTCTGTGTACCTCGCTCAGCCACACTATATAGCATTCTGTTTACTGCCACTCTGTGTCTGCTGGGAATAGTAGTACACCGCTTGCTCAGCCACACTATATAGCATTCTGTTTACTGCCACTCTGTGTACCTCGCTCAGCCACACTATATAGCATTCTGTTTACTGCCACTCTGTGTCTGCTGGGAATAGTGGTACACCGCTCGCTCAGCCACACTATATAGCATTCTGTTCACTGTTCTGTGTCTGCTTGGAATAGTGGTACACCGCTCGCTCAGCCACACTATATAGCATTCTGTTTACTGTTCTGTGTCTGCTGGGAATAGTGGTACACCGCTCGCTCAGCCACACTATATAGCATTCTGTTTACTGTTCTGTGTCTGCTGGGAATAGTGGTACACCGCTCGCTCAGCCACACTATATAGCATTCTGTGCACTGTTCTGTGTCTGCTGGGAATAGTGGTACACCGCTCGCTCAGCCACACTATATAGCATTCTGTTCACTGTTCTGTGTCTGCTGGGAATAGTGGTACACCGCTCGCTCAGCCACACTATATAGC
Organism: Hyperolius riggenbachi; assembly: GCF_040937935.1. NCBI lineage: Eukaryota > Metazoa > Chordata > Amphibia > Anura > Hyperoliidae > Hyperolius > Hyperolius riggenbachi. The sequence continues at coordinate 284,715,506 of NC_090648.1, read as the reverse complement.
ATTCTGTTTACTGTTCTGTGTCTGCTGGGAATAGTGGTACACCGCTCGCTCATCCACACTATATAGCATTCTGTTCACTGTTCTGTGTCTGCTGGGAATAGTGGTACACCGCCCGCTCAGCCACACTATATAGCATTCTGTTCACTGTTCTGTGTCTGCTGGGAATAGTGGTACACCGCTCGCTCAGCCACACTATATAGCATTCTGTTCACTGTTCTGTGTCTGCTGGGAACAGTAGTACACCGCTCGCTCAGCCAGAGTATATAGCATTGTGTTTACTGCCACTCTGTGTACACCGCTCAGCCAGACTATATACCATTGTTTACTGACACTCTGTGTACACCGCTCAGCCAGACTATATACCATTGTTTACTGCCACTCTGATTCTGCTGGGAACAGTAGTACACCGCTCGCTCAGCCAGACTATATACCATTGTTTACTGACACTCTGTGTACACCGCTCAGCCAGACTATATACCATTGTTTACTGCCACTCTGATTCTGCTGGGAACAGTAGTACACCGCTCGCTCAGCCAGACTATATACCATTGTTTACTGACACTCTGTGTACACCGCTCAGCCAGACTATATACCATTGTTTACTGCCACTCTGATTCTGCTGGGAACAGTAGTACACCGCTCGCTCAGCCAGACTATATAGCATTGTGTTTACTGCCACTCTGTGTACACCGCTCAGCCACACTATATAGCATTGCGTACTCTGCCAGTCAGTGTGTATATTGCTGGGATCAGTAATACTCCACTCACCGTCAACCACTATATGAGCTCAACATGAGTTCCCCAGAGACCTCCGCTGTGAGCAGCACTCCCAACAACAGCAACAGCCAACGCCCCACGCAAGCTATAACATCCACCCCAGCAGCCAGTGGTCAGCAGCAGCCCTCCCCGGAGGAGAACGTTGTGTCCATCAGTCCGTCGCCAGAGCGATTAATGAGGGCTGCCATTGAGGAGATGATGGGGTCTGATGTGGAGGAGGAGGTCTGGCTCAGGCCAGCATCCCAAGTTAATGTTGAGGACGATGAGGGGTCTGTGTCTGGGGATGTTGGGGTGGCAGAGGTGGTGGGTGGGTCAGACTCAGGAGAAGAGTTGTATGATGAGGATGATGATCGGGACCATCTGTATGTGCCTCAGAGTCCGACCCCGGAAAACATGTTGTATCGTGTGTTTAGGTACTAAAATCTGCGTTCCCTCCCAGTAGTGTTGGGCGAACAGTGTTTGCCACTGTTCGGGTTCTGCAGAACATCACCCTGTTCGGGGTGACTATATAGCAGACTATATAGCATTGTGTTTAATGCCACTCTGTGTACACGGCTCAGCCACACTATATAGCATTGTGTTTACTTCCACTCTGTGTCTGCTGGGAACAGTAGTACACCGCTCACCCGCCACTGTATAGCATTGTGCTCTGTGTCACTGCTGACAATAGTGGTACACCGCTCACCCACCACTGTATAGCATTTCTGTACTGCCACTGTACTGCTGCCAGTCAGCGTGTACTTTAAGGATAAGTGAAATGAGGAAGAAATCCGGTGAAAGAGGGAGGGGCAAGGGAAGAGGTGTTTCCCCTGACGGTTCACGTACAGGCCACAGGGGAGCACCCAAGAAAACCCACTCAATACTGCCCATGTTGTCCAGGACAACAACCCTCACAGATCCAAAAGAACAGGACCAGATAATTACTTGGATGACCTCTCAAGCGTCCAGCAGTGGGTTAAGCAGCACCAGCACATCACGCACGAGGTCCGAGTCCTCAGCCAGTTAAAGTCTGGGCTTTCTTTGAAGACTGCACTGAGGATGTTACCATGGCGATTTGCAAGGTGTGCAAGACCCGCCTGAGCAGGGGGAAAAGTATTAACAACCTCTCCACCACCAGCATGAGCCGCCACATTCTATCCAAACATCCCACTCTGTGGGCAAACGCGGCAGGACAGGGTACCACCAGCAACACTGCCTCCCTTGGGTTCACCAGACTCACCACCAGACCCGCCTCAGCAGCAGCAGTAGCCCAGCCATTGCGTGGTTCACAACATTCACAAACATCAGACGATGCTGACACTGTCACTTTCCGGACTAGTGCTCTTGAGGTCTCCCAGTGTTCATCAAACACAACAACCAACAGCCCTTCGGTGTGCAGCGCTACGGTTGAGTTGTCTGTCTCTGAGATGTTTGAGCACAAGAGGAAATTGCCAGCAAATGACCCCCGGGCCGTGGCAGTAACAGCCAGCCAGCATAGCCAAGCTTCTGGCCTGCGAAATGCTGCCATATCGAGTGGTGGAGACAAACAGCTTCAAGGGCATGATGTCAGTGGCCATCCCACGTTACGTTGTTCCCAGCCGCTACCACTTTGCGCGCTCTGCAGTGCCTGAGTTGCATGAGCACGTGGTCAGCTAAATAACCCGAAGCTTGAAGAATGCCGTTGCCTGCAAGGTTCACCTCACCACTGACACCTGGACGAGTGCGTTCGGCCAGGGTCGATACATCTCCCTTACCGCGCACTGGGTGAACCTTGTGGAGCCTGGCAGCGATTCCTCACCTGCTACGGCGCGGGTGTTGCCCACGCCGCAAACAGCTGGATAACAACAGCAGCACCTACCTCTCTGACTCCTTCTCCTCCAACGCATCTCAAAGCTGTACCTCATCCGGAAATGCTAACCCAGCACCAGCAGCAGTAGGATCGTGGAAGCAGTGCAGCACAGCTGTTGGCATGCGTCAGCAAGCGTTGCTGAAGCTGATCTGCCTTGGGGATAAGCAGCACACAGGGGAGGAAATTTGGAGGGGAATAAAGGAACAGACGGATTTGTGGCTGGCACCGCTGGACCTGAAACCGGGCATGAAGCTAGACACCTGGCACGAACTGGCAATGTACGCAATAGAGGTGCTGGCTTGCCCGGCAGCCAGCGTTATGTCGGAACGCTGTTTCAGTGCTGCCGGAGGCATCATCACAGATCGGCGTATCCGCCTCTCCACAGAAAATGCAGACCGTCTGACTCAAATTAAAATGAATCAATCCTGGATTGGAAACGACTACGCAACACTCCTGGACCCCAACCAAGTAACATGACCGATGAACATCTGGGATGGTTTAGCGTTTCCGGTCCCTGTTTATTGAACCTCTCATCTGTATTACATTTATGACTGCATGGCGGCAAAAAGCATTGCTGCTATATCCGCACGCTTTTTGTCCTCATGCAAGGCCTGGGTTGTTGTGTCTCACAAAGCGTGGCCTTCTCCTCCTGCGCCTCCTCCTGTTCCATCACGTGTGCTGCTGCTGCTGCTGCTGCTGCTGGGTTACCGTTGCCGCGTGGTCCCTGTTTATGGAACCTCTTATCTTTATTACATTTATGACTACATGGCGGTACAAAGCATGCTATCCGCACGCTTTTTGTCCTCATGCAAGGCCTGGGTTGTTGTGTCTCACAAAGCGTGGCCTTCTCCTCCTGCGCCTCCTCCTGTTCCATCACGTGTGCTGCTGCTGCTGCTGCTGCTGGGTTAGCGTTGCCGGTCCCTGTTTATGGAACCTCTTATCTTTATTACATTTATGACTACATGGCGGTACAAAGCATGCTATCCGCACGCTTTTTGTCCTCATGCAAGGCCTGGGTTGTTGTGTCTCACAAAGCGTGGCCTTCTCCTCCTGCGCCTCCTCCTGTTCCATCACGTGTGCTGCTGCTGCTGCTGGGTTAGCGTTGCCGCGTGGTCCCTGTTTATTGAACCTCTTATCTTTATTACATTTATGACTACATGGTGGTACAAAGCATGCTCTCCGCACGCTTTTTGTCCTCATGCAAGGCCTGGGTTGTTGTGTCTCACAAAGCGTGGCCTTCTCCTCCTGCGCCTCCTCCTGTTCCATCACGTGTGCTGCTGCTGGGTTAGCGTTGCCGCGTGGTCCCTGTTTATTGAACCACTTATCTTTATTACATTTATGACTGCATGGTGGTACAAAGCATGCTATCCGCACGCTTCTTGTCCTCATGCAAGGCCTGGGTTGTTGTGTCTCAAAGCGTGGCCTTCTCCTCCTGCGCCACCCTCCTCCTGTTCCATCACGTGTGCTGCTGCTGGGTTAGCATTACCGGTCCCTTTTCCTGGAACCTCTTATATGTATTACATTTATGACTGCATGCCGACAAAAAGCATGTTACCTGTGCAAAGAAAACAGACATTTCCCGCATTTAAAAGACAGTTTTCCCTTTGAAACTTTAAAATCGATTTTCTCAAAAACTATAAGCTCTTTTTGCTAAATTTTTTTTCCTCTTGTACCCACTCCCAAGGTGCACATACCCTGTAAATTTGGGGTATGTAGCATGTAAGGAGGCTTTACAAAGCACAAAAGTTCGGGTCCCCATTGACTTCCATTATGTTCGGAGTTCGGGTCGAACACCCGAACATCGCGGACATGTTCGGCCTGTTCGGCCCGAACCCGAACATCTAGATGTTCGCCCAACACTAGTCTTACCCATGATTGCGGTTTTGAGTAATGAACCAGGCTGGGAGTTTTTAAAAGCCTCAGGAATCTTTTGCAGGTGTTTAGAGTTAATTAGTTGATTCAGATGATTAGGTTAATAGCTCGTTTAGAGAACCTTTTCATGATATGCTAATTTTTTAAAATAGGAATTTTGGGTTTTCATGAGCTGTATGCCAAAATCATCAATATTAAAACAATAAAAGGCTTTGAACTACTTCAGTTGTGTGTAATGAATCTAAAATATATGAAAGTCTAACGTTTATCAGTACATTACAGAAAATAATGAACTTTATCACAATATGCTAATTTTTTGAGAAGATCCTGTATTTGTTACCCATCTACCCCTACTAAGGTAGGTCAGTACTGAGCTCGTGCTTGTGCACACACGCATGTCTCATGCTATTGCTTAACAGTCACACACATATCTGACTGCCATCTACATTCAGGTGCCACCTTGAGGCTATATCTTCTAACTTCAGATTGGGCTACAAAAGACTGACCACTAAAATTTAAAGCAGATCTGAACTCAGAACTTCCTGTCTGCTTTAAAAGTTAAACAACAGCATAATAACCTTTAAAGAAATAGAAATAGATTATTAAAACCGCACCAGTCACCAAAGTCTGTCCATTGCAAGAAATAGTGGGATCGCAACGAGTAAGATTCCAGATAATGCAGTCTTAGTAACAGTAACGGTTCCACCCACGCTCACCACTGCTATATATCAATTCCTAGAAGAAACAACACAAGCTGACATAGTGTAAATCTGTGTAAATGCCTGGGATCCCATGCATCCACACAGATTTACACTATATTGGTTTGTGTTGTTTCTTCTAGGAATTGATATACAGCAGTGGTGAGCTTGGGTGGAACCGTTACTATTGCTAAGACAACTTTTAAAGAAAAACTTTTCTTTGTTACAGCTTACAGAACTCATACAATAAAATCTGCAGTGTGTTTACTTCCTGCCTTCATGGAAGCAGTCAAAGGGTTAACATCCTGTGTTTACATATTATCTGTGTCTGCCAAGGACTGCAGAATTTCTGTGCAGACACAACTGAGAGATCAAATTACAATTGTGATTACTTGAAGATGAGGGAGAATTAGACAGGCTATTCTCTCTAAAAACACACAGGGTGCATTTCTCTCTGTTTTCCTTGTGTCCTGTGCAAGCATTTAAGTCCACTTTAAGATTGTTTTATAGAATTCCTTAGACTAAAAGAGTACAAGCAGATTCATCACTAAAGCAGCAGGGCATTACTTAGATTTTTGAATGTTTCAGAAATAGCTTTTTAATCTGGAGCAGCCTCTCCCAACCTTTTTACCCTCGAGGAACCCTGCAAATAACCTTTGGATCTCAAGGATCCTCTGCAAACAATTTTTGATCCCAAGGAACCACTACATTTATTTTGCAAGTATGGTCTTTGAAAATAGTTTAGGCTGTTTATTTTACTACCCCCTATTATACTGCCACTCATACTGTCTCCTTATCCTATTGCTTTTTATTATCCTGACCCCCAATTTAGGGCTTTTATTTTACAGTACCCCTATTATCATGTGCTCTGTTATACTTTCCTCACAATGGGGTAAAATGCCAAGGAACCCTTGCAGAGTACTCAAGGAGCCCTGGGGTTCCAGGGAACCCTGGTTTAGAAAGCCTGGTCTGGAGGGATTATATTCTACATGTTATTGCGTGGACTTAATTCCTGATGTGGTTATTATTTATGCTGTATGTGTTTGTTTCCTGCAATTACATATGAGTAATCATGAATTCTGACTATTTCCCTATATAAAAGCAACCAGCAGAAAAAATGTAGTCTCGGGTAGAGGTTATTATACAAAATAACCTGCATTAGGTGTTACCATAGCAAAGTCTTTGCTGTAGAACTTTTTAATAAAAGAGTTAGCAGGGACTCTTTAGTAGTCCGTGTCTTTCGATTTTTGAACAAAAAAAAGAGATCTATTGTTTTTTTAGCAGGAGAGTCTCCTGAATGAGTTGGCAAGGAGCTTTTTGGTTGCGTTCTAACTATAGGCGTAGACGCACACAATAACATTTCTCCTTCAGGAGCGTTTTGTATAGAAGTGTTGGTGGACCCTTTTGTAAAGAAAAACCCTACTTCACCCATTAACCAGAAAGTTATTCAAGAATCATTTGCTGGGTCCTTTTTAATCAGGATCCCTCTTTCTTCAGTAGAAGACAATAAGAAAAGAATTATGTGGTAAGGAAAACAATAATTTATACTATGATGTTCTCAGGTATACAATTATAATGTATTTTACAGCTTAATAATCATTACCATAATGCTAAAGCTTTTCACACCACAAATAGGTACAGTACTTTTACAAGCACGATATGCACTTATTTGAGCAGTAGAAGATATCAGGAGAACTAATCATCGAGGAATACGACTGTGAAAAAGATGCATTGGCAAAGCTTTATGTGCTGTTTGTTTGTTTTTGTTTTTCTATAGAAGGATTCTTTTTAGTTAGGACTTTGGTTCAGTGGTAAATTATCGAACATGCTACTGTTATTTTCTTTCTGCTTGTGTTTTTTTCTTTCAACCTTGGCAAATTAAACCTAAGCAGGATGCTGACTGTGCGGGTGTTTGCAGTGTGGAGGCAACAAATTAAACTTTTAAGTTTGTACCTGCCCCATGTATTTTATGTTTCAGTGGTTAAATGGCTTGCACATTTATGGTTTGTCAGCACTTTGTTAAGGTTTTGGTGACCGAAATGTTGTGCTTTGTTCCCTTGTTATACAGAAATTGAAAAACACAGTCGATTCCAGGTGGGGGTTAGGATTTTTTGTATAGCTTATGAGGGGTTTGCAGCAGCAGCTGCATTCAGACCATTTTTTAGCAAGACCCCAAATGGTTAGGGTTATGCTTACATAAAACCAAATAGCAGTAAGATATCAGCAGCATTGCTAACACTTTTTTTTTTTTTTTTGAAGAAAAGACTATAGTGAGGTCCATACTAAAATGGCATATTGATAGTGAGACTTCAGCTTCTGCAATTTTTTCTACATTTTAAAACAGCACCTTATAGTATGAGATCCGCTTAAGTACAACAAATAGGTATATATGCAGCACCAGGAGGAAATCTACTTATCTTAACAGCAGGAACTTCCAACGCCCCCTCCTCCCTCCCACACACACACTGATGGATGCCAGGAGCCTTTGAAAATCCATGAATGAGCATGGCTGCACTGTGCAGACCTGGCACATGCGTAGTAGAACAGGACCAATTGACCTCAAAAACCGCCAAAACCCACCAACTTTAGCGGTTAATAGCAAAGCCCCCTTACATCATATGAACACCAAATCAGGATATGTTAAGAAGAACAGTGGGAACAAGGGGGAATTTTTTTTTTTCAAAAAGACCTTATAGTTTTTGAGAAAATCGATTTTAGCTTCAAAGGAAAATGGTATACAATTAAATTAGGCAAATGACAGTTAATGTACTTACCGCATTTACATGAATACTTTTTTCCCTTGAAACTTGATTTGAAACTTTAAAATTGATCTTCTCAAAAACTATAAGGTCTTTTTAAAAAAATGTTTTCCCCTTGTTTCCACTGTTCTACTTGACATATCCTGCAAATGTGGTGTTTCTAGCAAATAAGGGGGCTTTGCTATTAACCGCTAAAGTTGGCGGGTTTTGGCGGTTTTTAATCACAAATACTTTTTTTCATTTGAAAATTTAAAATCGATTTTCTCAAAAACTATTAGGTTTGTTTGAATTTCTTTTTTTTAACTTGTAGCCACTGATCACCTTTATAATCCATGCGATTTTGGTGATCAGCCATGATCACGGATTCTACATGTAATCACGGCTAAAATCTGAGTCGAATCCGGAGCACTGATTCAAATCCGGATCACGATCACGGCATATCCGGATTTTGATTCTGCCGTGACTGGATTTACTCTAATTTGTGATTGGGGGTATCTGAGCAATACTAGTGTTACTGTGAACGTGCACGACATCCTGTACCTGTGCAGTGTACCTGCAATCATTCATGGACGGGTGCGTGGCTGTGCACGCTTGACAAGCCCCTGTGAAAGAGCTTTTGGGTGTTCCAGCACTAGATCGATGGAGGAAGGGGGGGCAGGGGAAGCCTCTGGATTGAGGCAAGTATCTGTTTGGGGCACTTTTTTCCCTTCAGGTACACTTTAAGGTAATATATATCAATGTAATTCAGGTTCAGGTAATATAGATCAATGCAGTCTTCATTATATAAGTCTCAAAGTAATCATAAAAAAAACTACTGTTACAATTTTTGCAAACTGTAGAGCCTATTTTAGAAGGATTATTGACATTCTAAATGAAAGTACCATAGTCAATAGAAGCATTGTACTGGTTACTAAAATGTGTCTTATTATCATTGTCTTGGTTTAGTATCATTATATTAAACTATCTACCTATTGCTTTAGAAATATTTCCCTTTTTTGTTCCAGACCCAGGAGTTAGTCATCAAAGCTGTTGTTCCAGAAGAGCTTACACAGTGATTGTTTTGTGGCCCAGGTGTAGAGATTTGCTGCTAAGCAGTTGTTTGACTAGATTTAGTGCTCATCAGGCTGTTCACAGCATATTATAATGAGATCGAGTAGTAATCTTGATCTGTCAATACATTTTATTAAATAGTCTAAACGGGACATGTGGAAACTGCAGTATTAAACTTTCCAGCAAACCTAACAGGTCTGCAGTTAACTGGAAGAATCTTAGAAGATTCAATCATCTCCTACACATGCTATATTTGTAACTGCTTGGATTGAGCAGTGGGCTAAGAATATTTTAATGATATTCCTGATTCTTGGCTCACTAGATGATTAGACTAATCTGCACAGTTTTTCTGAGAGTTATCTTCTCATTACCACCTCTGATGGCTTAGTCATCAGAATTATTTGGCACCTTCGGATGGATAACATAAGAGACATGAAAAGATACAAACAGGGTAGACAGCATGACATCTGGAGACAGCTCTTTAGATGGCAATGTGACAGCATAGGTGAACATAGACAGGGGATTATTAGGATAGGAAATAATTACCATAAAGGAAGGTCATGTTGTATAATTAATTTCAATATCTCAGCGGTATGCAAATTAAATGCAAACCAAAGATACTACACAAGATAATTGCTTGTATATTTACATGTAATTGTTTTCTTGTAGTAATTTTAATTATATTCCGCTACTGTAAGTTTATGTTATTCACCATGATTTTTTCACTTAATAGACATCGTAAGGTAAGGGGCTTATTCAAAAGGCTGTGAACTACCTGTTTGCCAGACAAAAAATGCTTTTGTTTCTTCCAAATAAGGGCACGTTTCAGATCACCAGACTTCTAAAACAGGCAATTAGCTTAAGTGATCATCACTTTTATGTGATCACAACTTAATCAATTATTTATTAATGGCCCTTAAGTCTCCATATTGATGATTGATTGCAAATGGTATTTGCCATGTTCACTAATCACTATATTGAACAACATCACAGGGAAGAATGGAAAACCATGGTATTTGTTTTAAACACCCTGTTTGGCATTTTGCCTCACATCAACACTGAGTTGATACACAGCTGCAATGAATATCAGTAAGTTGTAGGCAATTTCTGTTTTGTGACAAGAACTAATGGCCATGAATGGGGATCAGTTACTCCAGTCAAGTGAAAGGAGCTTCTGATCACGTATGGGTGTGGTTTTCATACCATCTTCACCCACTGATCATCAGAGGACAATGTTGTACTTTGTAATGTTCTTGTTCAGTGGTTTTTAGTTCCTGTTATTATACTACATAATTTCCTACTGGCTCTAGTTCACCACAACTTAATTGGTATCACAGGGTACTCCCTTAAAGAGAAACTCCAGTGAAAATAATGTAGTAAAAAAAGTGCTTCATTTTTTACCATAATTATGTATAAATGATTTAGTCAGTGTTTGCTCATTGTAAAATCTTTCCTCTCCCAGATTCACATTCTGACATGTATTACATGGTGACATTTTTACTGTGGGCAGGTTATATAGCTGTCTCTAGCTGCTTTGGCTGTTAGAGACAGCTGTAAACAGCCATTTCCTGTCTGTGAACATTGTTACATTGTGGCAGTTTGCCCAGAGTACCGCGGTACTCAGAGCTTCTTGTGGGAGGGGTTTCAGCACAAAATCAGTCATACAGCATCCCCTGATGGTCTGTTTGTGAAAATCATTATATTTCTCATGTAAAAGGGGGTATCAGCTACTGATTGGGATAAAGTTCAATTCTAGGTTGGAGTTTCTCTTTAAAGGACCCAATACTATCGTGAAAAAGAGTTACATTTAAAATACATGTAAACATGTACAAATAGCAAGTACATCTCTTCTAGAGTAAGACGAGACTTAAATTACTTTTCTCCTATGTTGCTGTCACTTACAGTAGGTAGTAGAAATATGACAGAAGTCACAGGTTTTGTGTGAGAGAACGCGGAAAAGCCGTCGCGTGTGCTGACAGCAAGGCGGCTGATTCCGCGTCCAATGCGGCGGTTTGCACGCGGAAGCATGCGTCTGGTAACATGGCAGAACGCGGAAAAGCTGCCGCATGTATTGACAGCAAGGCGGCTGGTTCCGCGTCCAGCGCGGCGTGTTGCACGCAGCAGCGTGTGTCTGGTGTGGCTGAGTCTGTTAGTTCACACAGGCTTAGGAATACGCGCGCACTGAGAGGCAGAACTTTTATGGTGGGCAGGGGAGGATCAGCTGACCAAGCCGATCAGCTGACCCCAGAGCTGGTAACTATTGGTTGATCACTTAGGGGTGGCGCCAGAGAGCACTACTCCATATATAGTTACTGCTGGCCAGTCACAAGTTGTCTGCCGTTGCGAACACTACGTGAAAGCACTCAGACCTTAGTCAGATCCAACAGTGTGTTTGAACCAGGAGGACCTGGGAATTCACACTGAGCCAGATTACTTGTATTATCATTCTGTTATTCTTCAGACTAGTTCCAGGGTGTAGAGACCACGGACCTCACACCCAAGAGTAGGGAACTTGTGTTATCATTCTGTTATTCTTCAGACTAGTTCCAGGGTGTAGAGACCACGGACCTCACACCCAAGACTAGGGAACTTGTGTTATCATTCTGTTGTTAAATAGACTAGTTCCAGGGTGTAGAGACCACGGACCTCACACCCAAGACTAGAGAACTTGTGTTATCATTCTGTTATACATTAGACTAGTTCCGGGGTGTAGAGACCACGGACCTCACACCCAAGACTAGGGAACTTGTATTACCATTCTGTTATACATTAGACTAGTTCCAGGGTGTAGAGACCACGGACCTCACACCCAGACTAGGGAACTTGTTATACACCAGACTAGTTCCAGGGTGTAGAGACCACGGACCTCACACCCAGACTAGGCATTGTTTGATATCTGTTATGACTTATTGCTTTCCTCACTACTCCTCTGATCTCTGATTCGGTACCTTGCACATCTGATATTCCGTTGCCAAACCCTGCTTGCCTTGGATACCGAATCAGTCTTCTGTCTCTGTACTTTGTCTGTTCGTGTGTTGCTGACCTGGCTTGTCCGACTGTTATAATTTAAGTAGGCCTCAGTTATTTGGACTGAGTTAGTCAAAAAGGCTTGAGGAGCAGACCTGCCCTTTAAGGGGATTTTCTCTTAGAGAGAAAATCTGCAGTTCTGTCAGCAGAACTAGAACATACCAAGAAGCTGTTCTATGGACAAGGCCACAGGTCTCCCTGACCTGGGCATGTACCGCCACTAGAACAATAAACATCAACCATGTTTTGTAAATATCCACATTCCTGTATGTATGTCAAATGCCTCATCGAATATTAATCGAGTAGGTGTGTATGATGACACCACGAGTGGGTCCACCAATAGTCTGATCTAGGGGATGGCGAAGATGATGTCATATTTAACTCTTTCCTAGTCAGTATTAAAACCTGAGTGAGCTATGGGAGCTCACTCTGCTTCTTACTTTCACACTAGCTCACTAGCTGACTAGGACCTCTAAGTATGTTCATTCCTTTCTTTAATCTGATATAATGTATGCTGTACATAGGTAGTCTAGTGTAACGTAGGTTAGAAAAGAAGGTACCTGATTGACTTCAGCAGGAAGTCTAATCAAGAAGCTTGTAACGCAACATGAAGATTGGCGTAGCTAGGATATGATAAACTGTATCTATCTGTATTTCTGTTTCCTGAATAAATAACGTAAGCATTGAAGAAGCCTGAGAAAAGTCTATCTCCTGCTTGCTGTGTTGAGAGTCAAGTTATCTCACAGTCTGTGAGACGCAACTATAAGAAGTTGATGGTGTCGAAGCAAGGTGATTAAGAACAGAATCTAACACCGACCTCAAGAGCTATCTCTCCCCTTAAGAGATAGTCTCTGGATCAAATAGAGATATATACCGTCAGGTGTCACTCACTCTCTGGTCCTTCCTACCATCAGCCTTACTCCACCCCTTGGAGAGTCTCAGGCTGCTGGAAGGTTCCTGTACTCTCTAAAAGCAGTATTGTCTATATTGCCAAAGATCACCTGCTCATCAGATGTGTTTCTCAAAGTATTACTGTTACTCCAAACACTCTTATATACATAGGTGTCCAGAGGTTAGTAATATATCTGTATTATCGGTGATTCTGCAGATCATCAATAATCAGGTATATATCTGTATTCTTGGTGATACTGCAGATCACCAATAATCAGATTCTCTCTGCATGCTGACACCGATCGTTACAGAACGGCAGACCAAACCCAAATGGACGCACTGTATAGTCATGTTGAAGTCCTGACTGCCGCGGTAAACAATCTTTCCCTGGCAGTTTTGAATCAACAGACCCAGATCAGCCAGCTATTTGGGGCTATTCAGGAACTTCAATCAGCTATAAACTCAGTGCGATCTCCTCCTAGCACAGACATACGTATGCCTGTACCTGAAAAGTTTTCTGGCCATAGATCGGACTTTCAGAATTTTAGAAATAGAGTGTTATCATACTTTGAGTTAAGGCCTAATTCGTCAGGAACCATGGCCCAGAGAGTAACCTTTATTAAGACCTTGTTGTCAGGGGATTCCCAGACTTGGGCATATAATCTCCAGACAGGGCATCCGGCCCTAACTTCGGTGGAAGAATTCTTTAAAGCTATGGCTATAATTTATGATGATCCGGACATTGCCTCTACCACAGAGCGGAAGCTCAAGACACTGCGGCAGGGCAAGGGTCCGGTAGAGAACTATGCTGCAGAGTTCAGGAGATGGGCAGTGTCAGCTAGATGGGACTCATTCGCTCTGCTAGACTGCTTGTTGTCAGGCTTGTCAGACGCAGTTTCTGATCTTATGCTGGGTCATCCTGAGCCGAAGTCTATTGATGAGGCCATTTCATCGGCCATCAGGATTGACCGTCGCTTACGTTATCAAAGACAGACTTGGAGTAGGAACGATATGAGATTATTAGTTTCCTACGCCGCGCCTCAACCTGATTCATCTCCACCCGCTTCACTTCCACCAGAACCAATGCAGATTGGGCGCTCGAAATTGTCCCGGGTAGAGCAGAAGCGCAGGAAAACAGAGCAGCTCTGTCTATACTGTGCAGAGGTGGGTCAAATAGTGCAGAGTTGTCCCAAGCAGTCTTTGCCTCCAGACGATAAACGTTTGCTCCTCCCTTGTACTATATCTTGGAAGGATAAGACAGAGATCACTGAGGCCTTCGTTGATTCTGGCTCAGTGGCCAATTTCATGGATTATGAATTTGCTAAGAAATTGGGGATCCCGATCTCCCTATTAAAACAACAGATTCGGGTCACTGCAGTGGATGATTCCCCTCTGCAGAGTAACCACCCTTTGGGCAATATTCTATTGCTGAACTCGCCAGCGCTAAGCACTGGTGAGTTCTTAACTTAGGCGATGGGGGCATAGCCTATTCTAATTAAACTTTAGACCCCCCCAGGCGGAAAAGAACTCGCTTGGGCGATATAATCGCCCAGCGAGTTCTTACCACGGAATCCAATTACCCTTATCATGTCTCCGGGAAGCGATGCTTCCCGGCAGACATGAGTGTTAGCTTAGACCTGCAAAAAGCTAGCTATCGCACGTCGTCGCCGCAGCATCTGGGGGTCTCCTTTAATAAGGAGACCCCCAGAGCTCCCTGTTAGTGTTGGGCGAACAGTGTTCGCCACTGTTCGGGTTCTGCAGAACATCACCCTGTTCGGGTGATTTTCGAGTTCGGCCGAACACCTGACGGTGCTCGGCCAAACCGTTCGGCCACATGGCCGAACTAAGAGCACATGGCCGAACGTTCCCCGAACGTTCGGCTAGCGCTGTGATTGGCCGAACGGGTCACGTGGTTCGGGTAAATAAATACCCGAACCACGTCATATCTCCGCCATTTGTCTGTGGGTTTAGCTTTGGGTAGGCAGGCAGGGTAGTTCGCTCTCCAGCCACGCTAGCCAGGGTCCCCCCCAGTCATTGTGTGTCGCTGCTGGGAACAGTAGTACACCGCTCGCTCAGCCACACTATATATAGCATTGTTTACTGCTACTGTGTACCTCGCTCAGCCACGCTATATATATAGCATTGTGTTTTCTGACACTCTGTGTACACGGCTTAGCCTGACTAATATAGCATTGTGTGTACTGCCACTGTGCACCTCGCTCAGCCACGCTATATATAGCATTGTGTGTACTGCCACTGTGCACCTCGCTCAGCCACGCTATATATAGCATTGTGTGTACTGCCACTGTGCACCTCGCTCAGCCACGCTATATATAGCATTGTGTGTACTGCCACTGTGCACCTCGCTCAGCCACGCTATATATATAGCATTGTGTTTTCTGACACTCTGTGTACACGGCTTAGCCTGGCTATATAGCATTGTGTGTACTGCCACTGTGCACCTCGCTCAGCCACGCTATATATAGCATTGTGTTTTCTGACACTCTGTGTACACGGCTTAGCCTGACTAATATAGCATTGTGTGTACTGCCACTGTGCACCTCGCTCAGCCACGCTATATATAGCATTGTGTTTTCTGACACTCTGTGTACACGGCTTAGCCTGACTAATATAGCATTGTGTGTACTGCCACTGTGCACCTCGCTCAGCCACGCTATATATAGCATTGTGTTTTCTGACACTCTGTGTACACGGCTTAGCCTGGCTATATAGCATTGTGTGTACTGCCACTGTGCACCTCGCTCAGCCACGCTATATATATAGCATTGTGTTTTCTGACACTCTGTGTACACGGCTTAGCCTGACTAATATAGCATTGTGTGTACTGCCACTGTGCACCTCGCTCAGCCACGCTATATATAGCATTGTGTTTTCTGACACTCTGTGTACACGGCTTAGCCTGACTAATATAGCATTGTGTGTACTGCCACTGTGCACCTCGCTCAGCCACGCTATATATAGCATTGTGTTTTCTGACACTCTGTGTACACGGCTTAGCCTGGCTATATAGCATTGTGTGTACTGCCACTGTGCACCTCGCTCAGCCACGCTATATATAGCATTGTGTTTACTGCCACTCTGTGTACACGGCTCAGCCAGACTATATAGCATTGTGTGTACTGCCACTCTGTGTACACCGCTCAGCCAGACTATATAGCATTGTGTGTACTGCCACTCTGTGTACACGGCTCAGCCAGACTATATAGCATTGCGTACTCTGCCAGTCAGTGTGTATATTGCTGGGATCAGTAATACTCCACTCACCGCCAACCACTATATGAGCTCACCATGAGTTCCTCAGAGACCTCCGCTGTGAGCAGCACTCCCAACAACAGCAACAGCCAACGCCCCACGCAAGCTATAACATCCACTACAGCAGCCAGTGGTCAGCAGCAGCCCTCTCCGGAGGAGAATGTTGTGTCCATCGGTCCGTCGCCAGAACGATTAATGAGGGCTGCCATTGAGGAGATGATGGGGCCTGATGTGGAGGAGGAGGTCGGGCTCAGGCCAGCATCCCAAGTTAATGTTGAGGACGATGAGGGGTCTGTGTCTGGGGATGTTGGGGTGGCAGAGGTGGTGGGTGGGTCAGACTCAGGAGAAGAGTTGTATGATGAGGATGATGATCGGGACCATCTGTATGTGCCTCAGAGTCCGACCCCGGAAAACATGTTGTATCGTGTGTTTAGGTACTAAAATCTGCGTTCCCACTTCCCAGTACTGCCTGCAGTGCCCGGGTCCACGGATCCATATAATTTTTTGGGCAGCACTATCAAACTGTGGTACTATGAGTGAGTTGCCATGGTCCTTCTGTGCTGCCTGTCACACTCACCGTCTGTCTGCAGATGGATTGTTCAACACAGCTACGCCATCTGACATGTAGTCCTGGACCTTGACCATCTTCTCTAGGCTATTGGTGTTGGAGGACATGGAACTGCCCGATTGCTGTTCTGTGGGCTGCTGCATGGGTGTCAGAAAATGTTCCCACTCCAAGGACACTGCCAATACCATTCCCTTTTGGGCACTAGCAGCAGCTTGTGTTCTTTGCTGCCCTCCTGGTCCTCCTGGGTTTGCTGAAGTCAGTCTGTCGGCGTACAACTGGCTAGAGAAGGAGGAGGATGTCAATCTCCTCTCTAAAGTCTCCATCCTCAAGGGCCTGCTGGAATTGTTCCATTTTTGACCTGTCTGACACTTTCTTCAATCAGTTTTTTAACATTGTGTTTGTATAAACTGGGTATAAACCCAGTAATTGGTGTTGTCCAGATTCCAGAATAATGAATAATAATGAATAGTGAATAATGCGCGGGCCGCTTTCAATGCAGTCTAGCATGAATTGAGCCATGTGTGCCAGAGAGTCCTGCCAGACTCCTCTATCTTCATGTTCTTGTAAGAGTTGTGATTGTTGTGATGCACCATATTCGTCACCAGCATCACTTTCTTCCTCTTCTGCTGTCCTTTCCCGCTAAATTGTGGAAGTCCAACGTGCACCGCTCTGTCCCTCGGCAGTGGGGGCATCCAATTCCTGCTCCAACTCCAGCTGTTCCTCGTCCTGTTCTTTGTCATAGCTGGGACCAGCGTTTCCTGAGGCAGGTTGCCTGATGTTGGTATCATCACGCTGATCGTTTTCATCTTCAGAATCCCCCACTTGCATCATGCCAGCGGTTTCCATCTTCAACATTGATTTCTTCAGTAAACACAGCAGTGGTATTGTAATGCTGACTGTAGAGTTGTCACTGCTCAGTCACGCAACGTGGATTGCTCAAAATTTTGGAGGACTTGGCAGAGATCCAACATGGTGGCCCAATCAGATCCACAGAAGCTTGGTAGCTACTAGCTGCTGGAATGCGCCTCGGCACTGCGCAAAAGCGTGCTAGCATGTGCAGCGTAGAACTCCAGCGCGTAGGCAGGGACATCACCCAGCGAGCGATGGTGCGCTGGATTGAAGCGCTCCTGCATCTCTTGGTGAGTCCTTCAGAAGCGGTACTGGACTTTTAACAATGTTTTTTTTTTTTCCTTCAACAGAAGATCTGCCACGTTGGAGTGAGGAGGACGCCGCCGACCCCGACACCAAGCTGAACCCCGGCGAACTCCAAGCAGAGGATCTTCAGGAACCCTCAAGGCTTTGAGCAAGCTGAGGAGGATCAGCAGTCCCGACGAGACCTCTCCTCATATGCGACTGAGTGCAGTGGAGCTCCCCAGAACAACCTCTCAGTTGTCACTTTGTCACTGGTCACTTTGTCACTTGTCACTTTGTCATTTTGTCACTTGTCACTTTGTCACTTGTCACTTGTCACTTTGTCACTTGTCACTTTGTCATTTTGTCACTTGTCACTTCTCACTTTGTCACTTGTCACTTTGTCATTTTGTCACTTGTCACTTTGTCATTTTGTCACTTTGTCATTTTGTCACTTTGTCACTTTGTCACTAGTCACTTTGTCACTTGGTCACTTGTCCAGATGATCTCGGTACACCTCCTGAGATTCAAATTCCTGCACACATTGCTCTGGGATTTGGGTGTGATGAATGATGCATCTAACTGGCCACCGGAGGCAATTAAGGCCTTCAAAACATTGAAAGCAGCTTTCTGTTCCGCCCCCATTTTGCGTCATGTTGAGTTGTTGACGTCATGTTCATCCTCGGCCTCGCCTTGCATTTCAGTGCGAGGTGCATTTTCCACAGAAAAAGGTTGTGAATCCGGGCACAACATTTGTGGCTGTTCCATTGACCTTTCACAGGTAGAAGATTGTGGGGGTGGGAATAGCTCCTCCGAATAGCCCATTGTGTCCTGAAAACTACTCATTGCATTGCTTTGCGCACACATTTTTTTGTCCTCATGCAAGGCCTGAGTTGCACCTGAAAGCGTGGCCTTCTCCTCCTGCGCCTCCTCCTGTTCCATCACGTCTGCTGCTGCTGGGTTAGCGTTGACGCCCGGTCCCTGTTTATTGAACCTCTTATCTTTATTACATTTATGACTGCATGGCGGTAAAAAGCATGCTATCCGCACGCTTCTTGTCCTCATGCAAGGCCTGGGTTGTTGTGTCTCAAAAAGCATGGCCTTCTCCTCCTGCGCCTGCTCCTGTTCCATCACGTGTGCTGCTGCTGCTGGGTTACCGTTACCGGTCCCTTTTCCTGGAACCTCTTCTCTGTATTACATTTATGACTGCATGGCGACAAAAAGCATGTTACCTGTGCAAAGAAACATGACATTTTCCACATTTAAAAGACAGTTTTTCCTTTGAAACTTTACAATCAATTTTCTCAAAAACTATAAGCTCTTTTTCAAATATTTTTTTTCCTCTTGTACCCACTCCCAAGGTGCACATACCCTGCTAATTTGGGGTATGTAGCATGTAAGGAAGCTTTACAAAGCACGAAAGTTCGGGTCCCCATTGACTTCCATTATGTTCGAAGTTCGGGTCGAACACCCGAACATCGCGGCCATGTTCGGCCTGTTCGGCCCGAACCCGAACATCTAGATGTTCGCCCAACACTACTCCCTGTCGGGTCGCCGCACAGTTTAGAAGCCCCCGCACAGCTCTGCAAAGGCTCCCCTGTCATACGTACCACCGCCGATCACCCGCCCCAAAATCCGTCACGTAATTACAGTGTATCTAACACTGTAATTAATGTACGCATAGAAGGAGCCCAGGCAAAGCATCTTTGAATCTGCAGCCTGGGCTCCCCATTGGTCCGCTGTCTGAGCCATTTTATTGGTTCACACAGCAGACCAATGGGGAGCCCGGCTGCAGATTCAAAGATGCTTTGCCCGGGCTCCTTCTATGCGGACAGTAATTACAGTGTTAGATACACTGTAATTACGTGCCGGATTTTGCGGCGAGAGGCGGCGGGTGATCGGCGGCGGTCCGTATGACAGGGGAGCCTTTGCAGAGCTGCGCGGGGGCTTCTAAACTGTGCGGTGACCCGACGGGGAGCTCTGGGGGTCTCCTTATTAAAGGAGACCCCCAGATGCTGCGGCAGAAGATGGCGGTGATGTTCAGTGGGCGAGTGCGCATGTGTGGGGAGTGAGGCCGTGGTGCTGATGGACAGCACCACAACGTAAACCTCACTCCCCATCACTCGGTAAAAGGGAGCATCGCTCAGGCTTTTGCCTGATTAATGCTCCCTAACGATCGGCCATCGCGCGAAGGATATGGGCAATAGGATTTGCCGGTAATCCTCGCGCAATGGCGAGGTGATAAGGAGCTCGCATCTGCAAGCTACTTATCACCTTGAATAGGATATGACCCTTTGTCTCAGACCCCAGTGTTAAGGGTCACAATAGGGGTGTTACATAAAGAAAGTTTACAATTCCTGGTGTTACGAATGACAACCTCCATGATCATTCTTGGCATGCCATGGTTACAAATTCACTCGCCTCAGATCAATTTGGGCTACAGGTCAGCTAACAAGCTGGTCTACCCATTGTTATCATCATTGTCTAGCGAAAGTAACCTTAGGTAAAACCAAGATTCACATGGAGAGATTGTCAGATCAGTATTCAGAATTTGCAGACGTGTTTTGTCCCAAGTCAGCAGATAAACTTCCTCCACACCGTCCTTTTAACTGACCCATTGATCTCAGGTCTGGTTGTATGCCCCCTAGAGGTCATCTCTATAATTTATCTGGACCAGATAAATTAGCCATGCAAGAATACATCCGAGAAAATCTAGCCAAAGGTTTTATTCGTTGTTCCCGATCCCCAGCTGGGGCAGGTTTCTTTTTTGTGAAAAAGAAGGATGGAGGCCTCCGTCCATGCATTGATTATCAGGGCTTAAATAAAATCACAGTAAAAAAAATCGTTATCCTTTGCCTTTAATAGACGATTTATTTACTCAAGTCACCAATGCTAAGATTTTCTCGAAACTGGATTTAAGGGGTGCATACAACCTTGTGCGTATCAGGGACGGTGATGAATGGAAGACGGCCTTTAACACGCCCGACGGGCACTACGAGTACTTAGTGATGCCCTTCGGGTTGTGTAATGCCCCGGCCGTCTTTCAGGAGCTGATTAATGAAGTCTTCAGAGAGGTTTTGGGCAAATTTGTCTTGGTGTATTTAGACGACATACTAATTTTCTCGTCCAACCTCTCAGAGCACAGGAAACATGTTAAGTTTGTGTTACGGAAATTAAGACAAAATATGCTGTATGCTAAGTTGGAGAAGTGCATTTTCGAAGTGACCTCTGTCGCCTTTCTGGAGTACATAATTTCGACCTCTGGCCTCTCTATGGACCCTGGAAAAGTTTCAGCTGTCTTGGAGTGGCCCCAACCTGTAGGACTGAAGGCGCTCCAGAGGTTCCTGGGGTTCGCCAACTACTATAGGAGGTTCATAAAGGGGTACTCTACGGTGATCTCACCCCTCACCTTTCTCACCAAGAAAGGGGCAGATACTCACCACTGGTCCCCTGAGGCCCATGCTGCTTTCTCCACCCTGAAGAAATTGTTCTGTTCTGCACCCATATTGAGACACATCGATATCACCTATCCCTTTATCGTGGAGGTAGATGCCTCAGAGGTAGGGGTAGGGGCTGTGCTGTCTCAGCATTCTGGTTTGCAGGGAAAATTGCACCCTTGTGCCTATTTCTCCCGTAGGTTTTCACCCGCAGAGAAAAACTACGATATAGGCAATAGGGAACTTCTAGCCATCAAGTTGGCCTTTGAAGAATGGCGACATTGGCTAGAAGGGGCAGAACATACCATTACTGTTTACACTGACCACAAGAATTTGGAATACATTGAGGGCGCTAAAAGGCTTAGCCCCCGACAGCCCCCGACAGATTTGTAATCACGTATACCCCTGGTAGTAAAAACATCAAGGCTGATGCCTTATCCAGATGTTTTGAGCCCGAGACAGCACAGCCCTCAGACCCAGAAACCATTCTCCCTCAGAAGGTGGTGCTGGCAGCCACTGAGACCTGGAGGGACTGGACAGAGACGTTGGGTCCGTTCCAACAGGATGTACCAGAGGGGAAGCCTGAGGGGGTCATGTTTGTACCATTGCCTTTTCGTCTACAAATACTGCAGTTGTTCCATTCCCACAAGAATGCTGGGCATCCTGGGGCCACCAGGACTCAGGACCTCATTGCTAGATGTGCTTGGTGTCCATCATTGGCAACTGACTGCAAGGAGTATGTGAGAGAATGTGCAGTGTGTGCTAGGAGCAAACCCTCCAGTCAGGCACCTGTTGGGACATTGCAGCCCTTACCAGTCCCGAGCGAGCCATGGACCCATTTGTCCATGGATTTTGTGGGCGAACTCCCCAGGTCTGAGGGCATGACGGTCATTTGGGTGGTAGTCGATCGATTCAGTAAGATGGCCCATTTTGTCCCCCTGAAAGGACTCCCCTCGGCCCAGGAATTGGCCGATCTCTTCATCCAGCATATTTTCCGGCTGCATGGCATTCCGGAAAATATAGTGTCTGATCGGGGAGTCCAATTTGTTTCCAAGTTTTGGAGGGCATTCTGCCATCAGCTAGACATGGAGCTTTCTTTTTCATCAGGCTACCACCCACAGACCAATGGCCAGACTGAGAGAACCAATCAGTCTCTGGAACAATTTCTGAGGTGTTATGTTGCAGATGCTCAAACTGACTGGGTCAAATTCTTGCCGTTTGCAGAATTTGCACACAACAGTTTGAAAAGCTCCTCCTCAGGATTTTCCCCATTTCAGGTGGTGACAGGAAGGTCACCTAAGTTCACCCCATTGCCAGTGGCTGCTACTCCGTTTCCAGCCCTGGAGAATTGGCAGAAGTCTTTAAAGCAAGTTTGGGGAATGGTTAAAAGGAATTTGGGGAGGGCTTTTCAAAGTCAGAAGAAACAGGCTGACAAGAGACGTTCCGTAGAATGGGAATGTCTTCCAGGAGACTTGGTCTGGGTGTCCACACGACATTTGGCTCTAAAACAACTGTCCCCCAAGCTGGGTCCTAGATTTGTGGGTCCTTTTCCAGTGATCAGGAAAATCAATGATGTCACTTATGCCATTGATCTCCCCACCAGCATGCGAGGTGTGAGATTATTTCATGTGTCCTTGCTCAAGCCAGCAGTGCACGTGGATTCCGCTCCCACCCCCTGTGTTGATTGATGACCAACCTGAGTATGAAATTGAGAAGATTCTGGACTCACGGCTTGTGCAGTACTCCGTGCAGTATTTGGTTCACTGGAAGGGGTATGGCATAGAGGAGAGAACTTGGGTGCCAGAATGTCGTATGCACGCAGAGGAGTTAAAAAGGGAATTCCATGACTTGCATCCTGGGAAGCCGGGTAGGAGATGTCCGGAGTCCACTCCTCAGGGGGGGGGGTACTGTGAGAGAACGCGGAAAAGCCGCCGCGTGTGCTAACAGCAAGGCGGCTGATTCCGCGTCCAATGCGGCGGTTTGCACACGGAAGTGTGCGTCTGGTAACATGGCAGAACGCGGAAAAGCCGCCGCATGTATTGACAGCAACTGAGCCAGATTACTTGTATTATCATTCTGTTATTCTTCAGACTAGTTCCAGGGTGTAGAGACCACGGACCTCACACCCACGACTAGGGAACTTGTGTTATTATTCTGTTTTTCTTCAGACTAGTTCCAGGGTGTAGAGACCACGGACCTCACACCCAAGACTAGGGAACTTGTGTTATCATTCTGTTATTCATCAGACTAGTTCCAGGGTGTAGAGACCACGGACCTCACACCCAAGACTAGGGAACCTGTGTTATCATTCTGTAATACATTAGACTAGTTCCAGGGTGTAGAGACCACTGACCTCACACCCAGACTAGGGAACTTGTTATACACCAGACTAGTTCCAGGGTGTAGAGACCACAGACCTCACACCCAGACTAGGCATTGTTTGATATCTGTTATGACTTATTGCTTTCCTGACTACTCCTCTGATCTCTGATTCGGTACCTTTCACATCTGATATTCCGTTGCCAAACCCTGCTTGCCTTGGATACCGAATCAGTCTTCTGTCTTTGTACTTTGTCTGTCCGTGTGTTGCCGACCTGGCTTGCCCGACCTCGAGAGCTATCTCTTCCCTTAAGAGATAGTCTCCGGATCAGATAGAGATATATACCGTCAGGTGTCACTCACTCTCTGGTCCTTCCTACCACCAGCCTGACTCCACCCCTTGGAGAGTCTCAGGCTGCTGGAAGGTTCCTGTACTCTCCAAAAGCAGTATTGCCTATACTGCCAAAGATCACCTGCTCATCAGGTGTGTTTCTCAAAGTATTACTGTTACTCCAAACACTCTTATATACATAGGTGTCCAGAGGTTAGTAATATATCTGTATTATTGGTGATTCTGCAAATCATCAATAATCAGGTATATATCTGTATTCTGCAGATCACCAATAATCAGATTCTCTCTGCGTGCTTACACCGATCGTTACATTTTAGGCTAGTATATCCCTCCATAGGGGATTCTCAGCATGGCCTTTATTCTTTATAAAGACACCCCCTGAAAAAGATTTATACAAATATGCTAGCCAGTATCCCTGCTCATTGCACACTGTTTTGGCAGTTGAATGGAGCAACTGCCATTAACTAAGTGCTTTTGAAAATAAAGAAAGCCTTGAGAAACCTGTGAGGAGATAAACTGGTCCAAAACCTGTCGGTTCTGTCAGATTTCTATTGCCTACTGTAAGTCACAGCAACATAGGAGAAAAGTAATCTATAGCACATTTTACTCTGGAAGAAACATAATTCTTATTTGTATACGTTTACATACATTTTAAATGTTACCATTTTTGCGATAGTGGTCCTTTAAGCCTCACCATATTCACTTGTTCAGATCTATATGTGAAACATCTGTATGGAAGTTGTATTAATGATTCTGTACAGTGGCATAGTAGTGTAGTGCATAGTACTTACCTTGCAGTGCTAGAGTTCCAGATATGAATGTTGGATAGGGTACCATCTGCAAATCATTTTACCTGTCTTTTTGGGGGTTACTCCAGACACTGCAGTTTCCTCCCACATCCCAAAAACATACTGGTAATTTATTTGTCGTCCCCAAAGATTGGCCTGATAATTATGTTATGGATTAGATTGAGATCTCCTCTAAGGGACTGTTAGTGAAATGGAAATGTACTTTGTAAGGTCAGTGCTATATAAATAAATAATATTAAAAATAATTCTGTGGAATAAAGGGAAGGGGCAAAGGTATGCTATGAATTAACAACCCTGGATGCATTCCTAGCTCACAGAAGCAAAATTAAATGATTTAAATGGCTCTGCCCACTTTCCAAAAGTGATGCATTGTGTATATAGATAATACAGTAATTATATGATAATTTTCCTTCTCTCTGAGGATGGCAATGTTAGAACTGGATTATTTACTAACTGAAGACCATTTAACAAATGATTTCTCCAGTGACACAACGTTGCTGAGATTTTAAGCTATGGCCACTGGTATGGTTTCATAGCCAGAATGTCATCTGCACCTGTCATGACTGGATGATGGGTGTAGCTTTTATAGGCAGTGCAGGTCATATATTTTTCTCAAACAAATGTATTTCATTGCCAGGTTTTGCAAATGATTAGTTGGGATTGCACAAGATGTTGCATTGTTCCAGAATCATTCAATGATTTATTGCCTCTTTTGACATAAACAGATCAGGTGATTGATTATTTCTTATAAGCAAGCTTTTTGAATTATTCCTAGTTTTTTCCCCTGACAAATTAAACTTGTAAGATGAGTCTCTTAGCTGAACAGTCCCTCATAGTTGGACCACAAACCTTTATTGTGGATTATCTCATGAATATAATTATCATAAGAATACATCTTACTAGACTGTACATGTAATGAGATCCCTTCATTTTTTAAAATGCTTCAAAATATTTATATTACTTTCTTAGATAATGATATACCGTTCCACTATTATAGTAAAATTAGTAAAACCAGTAGAATGCCTGTAAATGTTCTTTGCATTCTTTCTTTTTGAAATACTTCTGTACTGTTTAGTGATGTGAATTATTTTATTTTTAGAAGCCAGAGAAATGTCAATTTATATGCTCAATAACAAATGTCAATAGGCAGACCATTCCTCCACGAAAATTGGCAACCAAAATGTGAAAAGTCATTAGATAGCACACAGGGAATTGAGCTGTTCACTTCTTAATTAGTTGTTTGCATTGTTTTTAAAGATCAGAACATGGATCAAACAGTGCTAAAGAGCAAATGCAAAAGGTGGAAACAAGGTCAAGTGTTTAGCAGCTTCAGCTCAGGCTCAAATTATGTAAAAGCACATTATATTAGTAAATGTTATAAAGTAAATAAAGGAGCAGGACATTTAGTAAGTTAAAGAGCATACTTTCAAGAGAGCTCTAGTTTTTTTTTTTGCATCATGTCAAAGGAGTTTTGAGTCGCCTCAAAAACTGGCAGTTGCTATCTACTTAGCCAATTAAAGTTATCAGTAATTTCTTCTTCCTGTTTCTAACAATTAATACAACATTTTACTACAATATAAACATTAATAAGAAACCCCTTCTGGTATTAACTTGAAATATGGCTTTTGCGTATATATAATAAAGCTGCTTGTAAATTTGGGCCATTGTATTGCTGAATATAGAATATTAGTAATATTACCAGTACTCTACTATGGCCTGTTCCCATTGGTAGAATATTGGTAATTTTATTAATGTACTACTATCACCTTATCTTATCCTATCCTCACACTAATGCCCCCTAACTATGCCTAACACCAACCTACCTCCTACATCTCTCCTACCTTCACAGAACATTATCCCCCCCCCCTCCTACATACACCTAACACTATCATTACCGTTAAATCATTGATTTATGTTATAGAATTACACCCAAATTTAACAGCCTAAGCCTATGATAACCTGTAACTGTTAAAGAGGAACTCCAGTGAACATTTTACTGTTGGCAGGTGATGTAGCTGCTGCATGGTTTTTGGCAGTTGGAAACAGCTGTAAACAGTTATTTCCCACATTGCAACAAGGTTCACATACAGGAAACTGACAAAAGTTCAAACTTTTCTCGTGGAATGGGTTACTTGTGGGAGGAGTTTCACCACACTATCAGTCATACAGCGCCCCCTGATGGTCTATTTGTGAAAAGGAATAGATATCTAATGTAAAAGGGGGTATCAGCTACTGATTGGGATAAAGTTCAATTTTTGGTCGGAGTTTCTCTTTAAATTAACATGGAAAACATAACCCCACCCAAATTTGCTCAAGCTATTATAATCTGCTGCATTGGCTTTGACCAAACAAGACATAGTAGAAATGGGACAATGTAAATGAATGGATTCACAAAAAATAGGGAGAACTAACTAGTTCTCCCTAATTATGGTCTAAGATTCTAGAAGTGGTTGTCATGGAAAAGGTGCAAACTGTATTTTATTATGTATCATAAGGTTGTTTGTACTTTTTTGTTTATGAAGATAAAAACAAATAATATTTTACATGTTAAAAAACTAGATTTGATTCACTGATCTTGATGAAGCATAGTGGAAATACACAAACAAACAAGTGTTGTTAGGTAGGCGCACTAACAGTGAAAATACGTCCCAAATTGGTGATCGATAGGTAAAACAAAATCATTATATTTTAAAAAATGTGTGTTTGTTTGTTTCTTTTTTTCTTTCTTTCTTTCTCTCCCCCCCCCCCCCCCCGACTTTTCAATGTGGTCACAATATTGTTGTGATAATGTCATGAGAAAGGCTTATTGTTTCAAATAAGGCTATAGGACAATTATTTTTGGTTTTCACAATAATAAGATGCAGGTACCAGTGTCTTATTCAGCGATAATGCATATATACTCATACTATTTGAGTCCTGAAAGCCTAAACTGAAAGTTCCTCTTAGTATGTCTGCCATATAAATTATATTTCTATTACACTGAAAGGATCTCCATAGCTGTCCAACCATGCAGTTTACATTAAGTGATTAATGTCTGAGACATTTTTGGACAGGCACAATTGATTTATGCAGCATTAAATAATAAGACGACTGATTTATAACCTACTTAACAGAAATGACAGAGTCGTAGCATTTTGACAAAAAGCAGATCTGTAAACTGTGAAGTTTTAAAATAGTTTTTGATTAAATCCCTTACACCAAGAAGTATATAGGATAAAAAGAAATGTATAACAGCTGAACACATTGACAGGATAGTGATAGTGTTGTTATTTTACACATTTGTGTTCCCAATTGGGGTTTAAAATACTTAGATCAATGGACTAAAGTTTCTTATGCACTGTAAACTATTGCCACCCGAAATAATCTTCATACCTTATCTCATGTGACAGTTTTGTAACGAGTACTGTACAGACACACTGCTTAACTATTGTTCTATGGAGACTGGAGGATAAGTGAGTAACTCATCACTGTGGGAACCATTGCTGGAGGAGAAGAGTAACCCATCCCTCTGGAACTAATGAATCATTGCCACTGACCCTGAGAATAATCATCAATATTATGCAAAATTAATTTCACAAAAATCATCATTCATGAATTAATGACAACAATAGTGATACCAGGGTGACTTAATTTAGCGATTACCCAAAAAAATCTATTTTCTCAACTCTCTTTATTGCAAACAATGAAGATACATTGGGGGTTACCAATGTATAACCAGGGGGTAACGATACCAAGGGGTAACATTAACCCCTGTGCTTGGTGGGGCCAGGGGGCCATGGGGCCAACTCCTCCTTTTACCCACCTTACAGAGCATTAGCAAAGTGAAGCTATGTGAATAAATTTGCTTTGCGTCTCCTCTTCTCCCAGAAGCTGCTCTATGCTGCATACACGGCTACCGATCATGTGACATTGGGAGTTGTGTATGCAGCACAGAATGGGTGGGTGACAAAAGGAAAAGGAGATGCAAGGCAGTGTGATCAGGTAAATATAGTCACATAGCTCAGCTGTGCTACTACTCAGGGAGGAGGGGCATCTGCATCACTGGCCAATTTGAGTGTGGGAGGGGCATCAGCGGGACAGATTAGAAATGTAACTGTTGTCAAATTGGGTTTGTAGTTCTATAAGACCACTTCATGTGTGCAATGCATGTCTTCAGGCTGGATCCCACACCCAATCCCTTGAACCACATTGCAGGGACGAGGTTTAAAAAACACATTGCTAGCCTGCAGGGTAGCAACATGTTCTGTTCCAGTGCAAAGGAGCAGAGTAGCGTGGGAATGATGTCACACAGTGCGGGGTAAGCTGGGAGAACAATGCTCTCGGCTGAAGCAATCCACCAAGTTGGATAGTTGTCCAAGCGGTTGAGAGGGGTTGGAGACTGCTGTACATGCATTCTCAGCAGAGGCGGTCATTATCGTCTGCTTCTGCTATTGTTCAACCACCGTGTGTATGCAGTTTTTATTATGACAAATGTTAAAGAGACCTGTAACAAAAAAAAACCTCTGGGGGATACTTGCCTCAGGAGGGGGAAGCTTTAGGGTCCCAGTGAGGCTTCCCTGTCCTCTGTAGCTTGGGGTAGTCCAGCGATGGCTCCCCCGAAACCATCTCGACAAATTCTGACAAGTGGTGCACCTGTGCGGCCAATATTTACCTACCACGATCCAGCGTAGGCACAGTAGCGGCTCTTTATTTGGGCTAAGATGGAAATAGCTGAGCCCAATCATATCCACTCTACTGCGCAGGCACAAAGGACTTGTGACTGCACAGTAGAGCTGATACAATCGGGCTAAGCTATTTCTGCCTTAGCCCGAATGAATAGCCACTACTGCGACTGCGCTGGATTGTGGTAGGTACATATTTACCTCCCCACTGTTCGGGGGGGGGGGGGGGGTTCACAGCACTTGATTGACAGGATGGAGGGGGATGGGGGAAGCCTTGTAAGGATCCAGAGGCTTTCCTCTCCCAAGGTAAGTATCCCCCAGAGGGGTTTTTTTAGTTACAGGTTTTCTTTAAATACCATTACAGTGGGAATAACTAAAGTACTAAACATCTTACTTTACTTTCTTATTAAAAAAAATAATAAGCACACTTCAACCACGCTTCAATTAAAAGCAATGCAATATATCAGATGGTAAATGCTCTGACACTTAATGCTTTCCTGAGGCAGGGATATACTGTACTTCTGTCATTCTCAATAATAAACCAAAAATAAGCAATAAAATGTGTTTCCGTATACATATGTTCAATTTAGTTCCACTTCAAGTTAACTATGCTTGAGAGCTCAAGAAAAAGATTTACTGGTTGCTCTAAAAAATGAAGACTACTTATCAAAAATACATAACAAAGGCATTTTTCTTTAATTTAATGAGCACTCGGGCTCCCAAAGCCTCCCTTGGCATCAGAATTGGACAGGGGTGACAGCGCCGGAACGAGCAGACTGTGAGGAATGGGAAGGCTCTGTCAGATCCAGAACCTTCCCTTTCCATAGATAAGTATCTGACTTTTTATTTTAATTTCACTTAATATTTGCTTTAAGATCAAGAAGTTTACTGATTTCAAAAAAACACTCTGCGTTGTGAGTTAGAGTCATATCATTTCATTCAAATCATTTCATTCAGTTAGAGTCATATCATTTATTGGTTAACTTTAAACATTTTTTTGAAGAGCAACCTTTAAGCGACATACACAGTGACTTGTGTTGAACAATAAAATTGCATTGCTAACATAATAAAATTATATTGTAATGGTACGTTACCATTGCCAAATTAGCAATGTGGTACAGCATATTGCAAGTGTTAACAGCGGCAGCATACTTTATATGTACTGTATGCTTCACTATAAGTGTTGCACTGCAGACATAATGCCCAATGCGACTTTTCTATCTCCCTTGCAATTCTACTTTTCAGGATTTGCAACACAACACTTCACTGTGAACGTAGCCTAAAATAAAGTAATATTAAACATTTTCTTTATTGATTTTTATTCAGAATGGCAGGAAGAAGATGGCAGCAAGAAGCTACTATACAGAAAGCTTACGCTTTAAAGAGGAACTGTAACGTCAAAACGTCCCCTGGGGGTACTCACCTCAGGTGGGGGAAGCCACCGGATCCTAATGAGGCTTCCCACGCCGTCCTCCGTCCCTCAGGGGTCTCGCTGCAGCCCTCCATGCAGAAGTGACGTCAATATTTACCTTCCTGGCTCCTGCGCAGGCGCTTTGACGGCTGTCGGCTCCGAAGTAGGCGGAAATACCCGATCGCCGTCGGGTCTGCTCTACTGCGCAGGCGCAAGTTTCCGGCGCCTGCGCAGTAGAGCGGACCCGACGGACATAGGGTATTTCCGTCTATTTCCGAGCCAAAAGCAGCCACAGCACCCCCGCTGGAGCCAGCAAAGGTAAATATTGAATCTACAGTCGGGTCTGTCGCCGGCTGTTCGGAGGGCTGCAGCAAGACCCCCGTGGGACAGAGGACAGCGTGGGAAGCCTCATTAGGATCCGGAGGCTTCCCCCACCAGAGGTGAGTACCCCCAGGGGAGGTTTTTGATGTTACAGAGTCTCTTTAAGTATTTTAAAGTTAACTTGCGTTGCTAATGCATTTTCAATGTGAATACTAATAAGCATTGTTGTACTTTCTTTCTCCATTTTTACCACAGTTAGACAGTTCATGGATAAGATAATTGAACTCATTGCCTAGCTAGATTACATTTTGCAAATCCCTGTTTTTTTTCATTTGCATTATTTCCACTTGAAGGTGATGTTATAATTGCTGAATAAAGATTTTCTTTACTTAAAACAATGATGGCATTGTTGGCAAGATTGTTTTGTAAAACCCCTGGCACAGTATCAACTTGGAACACAATGTATTTTTTATCTCATTCTCTCATTCTTTTTTTCCCCCTCTTAAACTCACATTCATAGAGTTGACTTTGCATATGTTGACAGAATGAAGATGTTCACAACACTAATGCATGTTGCTTCAGCAGCTAAGGTCATGACACCTGCTTTCTGTCTATTGCTTCTTTGTGTGTTTCCTGAAATGGAATGTATCTCAGCAGGCCAGGCTTAATGGCAGGCCTCACAGCCTTCCACACCTGCATTCTTTCAGTGAGGTTTCTACTACATCCCCTTTCTTCTAGTCTGTTTCCTCTGCTCCTTAAGTGCACATGCAAAATGACATCATTAAGCACAGCATTTCGTGAATCAGGATGGCTGTTAATTACAGGTTGTTTGGTAATGTGACAGATGATAGGAGAGAGTGTGCCAGGAGTGATGTCATGTTGTGCAAGAAGGCTAGCCCAGCATGGGGCGACAGCTCGTTTGTTACTTCAGCATCAGCAGGCACAGGGCACCAGGAAGAGGATACCAAGAAGACTAGCCACATGATACAATTGCATGTACTAAGTAAGAATGATTTATTTTTGTAATAAAAAGATATATCCTGTCCTACTTGAAAAGGTACACACTCTAGGTACATTTTCCCTAGAGCAGAATGCACTATAAATTATTTTTCTCCTATGTTGCTGTTGCTTGCAAATCTGACAGGTTTAGGACTAGTCTATCTGTTCATTGGGGATTCTCAGTGCCTCATTTATTCTTTATAGAAGCACTCTCTGGGAAAGATGTATATAAAGATGTCATTTGCACACTATTTTTGCAGTTTGACTTTGCAACTGCCATTCAGTAAGTACTTTTGAAAATAAGGAAAATCCTGAAAACTCCCCATGAGGAAATGGACTAGTGTAAGACTTTTAGAGTTTTTCAAGCTATTGTAAGGGACAGCAACGTATAAAAAAAGAATACTGATGAAAAGAAATGCCAAATAAGAATTAAGACTAAGACATTTTTATTTATTATTTTTAAATAAATATTTAATTGTGTGTTCTTTCAATTTAAGCTTAATGTAAAAAAAAATGTTACGGGTAAAAAATGACCCCTTTAACTTTTTACCTTTGAGGGGATAGAGATCTGAGCACACAGGAAGGAAATCTAAAGTGAATGAAAAGATACCTGTCTAACTTATGCTGCTCCATTTAGCAGCAGTGCCCTTCTGAAAGCTGGCCAACGGGTCCAGTCATGGGCTACTGCATTTTTAGGAACAGCACAAGTGCAGAACCTCACCCTGCGGTGCTCCGATAATGTTACACTCACCATGGTGGCCATCTGCAGTGTTCCCGTGCACGTTCCTTCGTGCGCTCGCACGGGGGCTCGCTGGGTCTTTTGTTCTCTCTCCCTGCTCGGCGGCATATGGCTTTACGCGGTACACATGTGCACAAACTGCAAAGCGCTACGCGTATGTGTGCATGCGCAATGTGCTACGCACGCTGATTTCAGTGCCAATGCTCAGTATAAAAGCAGCACTGCCCTCAACTACAGTGCTGCTCGTCCTGACAGCTTGGCTAACTGTGTCCAGTGAGCCGTCCTTCCTGTCTTGCCTTGTGCTGATTAGACTTCCTGTTGTGACCATGGCTTGTGACTCTGAGCTCCGCTGAACTCCGCCTTCCCACGACCTCTAGCTTGTGACCCCGACCTCTGCTGAACTCCGCCTGTCCCGACCTCCACTGAACGCCGCCTGCCCTGGACCTTTGGCTACCGTCTGACCAAGTCTTCTCCACAATTAGTGTCACTGTTCTCCTGACCACTTGCTGAGGTAATCCCAGTAGTGACCTGGTGGTCACTAGGCAGCGAAGTCCTGCACCCTCCGCGGGGTGTGGGTGAAGACCCGTGGTCACTTAGACTCCACTACTGGGTAACACCTTTTCCTTCGTGGGAGGGTCAACAGAGACTGAAGATCTAACAGTAACCAGCAGCCAAGATGTACTCTAATGGAGTTTGTTCCCCCGTGGAAATCCTTTATGAACTTGTTACGCAGCTGCATGTTTCTGTGGATGAGGTCCAAAGAGGCTACCAAGAGATCCGGGACCAGCTTTGTGGTTCAATTCCTGCTTCTGATGGTGCTCCTGCACCTGCTCCTGCTTCTGTGGCTTCTCCTCCGGCCGGTGATGGGTCAGCTCCAGTGGAGGGTGCCACTTTCCTTCCTCCTGAGCCTAGACTGCCTTTACCTGAGCGATTCTCGGGGGATCGCTCCAAGTTCTGTTGGTTCCAAAGCGCCTGCCATCTTCATTTCTCTTTGCTGCTTCGAACCTATACTAACGAGGAGATTAAGGTGGAACTAGGCCAGGGCCAGGGCTCTTCGCTTAGTGGAGCAACGCTACCCAGCTCTACGTGATCTCAATACTTTCTTTGAAACTATGGCAAAGATTTACGATGATCCTGGGAGGTCTGCTTCTGCTGAGAATGCCCTCCAGTCCCAGGAAGGAGACCAGTTGAAGATTACGTAATGGAGTTCCACCATTGGGAAGCAGACATCTCCTGGAACGACTCTGCCCTTAGATTTAAGTTTCACCAAGGGCTCTTGGACACTCTTAAGAACGAACTGGCCAGGGTTGATGTTCCGGACTCCCTACAGGACCTTATTCATCTGTCCATACAGATAGATAGATGTTTAAGGGAGAGACGTTCCGAAAGATCCGGATATGTTAGACCGGCCTGGAGCCTACCCAGCCCTACGCCTCCTTCTACTCCAGTACCTCCTATTCCTTC
The DNA here is from genome assembly GCF_040937935.1 of Hyperolius riggenbachi. Classification (NCBI taxonomy): domain Eukaryota; kingdom Metazoa; phylum Chordata; class Amphibia; order Anura; family Hyperoliidae; genus Hyperolius; species Hyperolius riggenbachi. The sequence goes on along the minus strand of NC_090648.1, from coordinate 284,681,120 downwards.
TGCTCAAGATGAACCTGAGCCTATGCAAATAGGCCTTGCCCGTCCAGCCATCTCGCAGGAAGAGAGACAGCGTCGGAGGTCATCAAACGTATGTCTTTACTGTGGGGCCTCGGGTCACTTTCGTATCAACTTCCTGGTCAGGCCTTCTGGTGAGCCTGAGTTTGTGGTGTGTACAAGTGGTACTCCTGCTCCTCCGCTTGCTTCTTCTCACGTTCCACTCACCCTCTTGTTACAGGGACCACAAGGAAGGAGTGTCACGATTAAGGCCATCGTGGACTCAGGAGCCTGCTCTTGTTTCTTGAACCTACCTGTCGCAAACGCTTACCTCTCGTCATCCAGCTGGCAGATGGATCTGCTATTGTCTCTGGTCCTATCACTACAGAGACTTTGCCACTTCTAGTTACTATTCAAGAGGAGCATCAGGAGTATTTAAGTTTTAACCTGCTACCCTCTCTGCTGTTTCCTGTGATCCTGGGAATGCCTTCGTTGAGGACTCATAACCCTGCTATCAATTGGGTCTCTCACAAGGTATGCTTTCACTCGGACTACTGTCTGCGCTCCTGTTTTCACCATGCCGGAACTCTGTTTTGTATGAACTCACCTAAGAAAGACATCATTCCTGTGGCCCATCATGACTTCATGGACATTTTTGATAAGTCCAAGGCAGACGCTCTTCCTCCTCATCGGCCATATGATTGCCCTATTGATCTTCAACCAGGAGCTCCCATTCCTTTTGCAAGAACTTTTCCTCTTTCTGAACCTGAGACTCTGATCCTTAAAGATTACATTGAGGAGAATCTCAAGTAGGGGTTCATCCGGCCATCCACGTCCCCCGCTGAGGCTGGAATTTTCTTTGTAGAGAAGAAGGATGGTTCTCTTCGACCCTGTATTGACTATCGGGAGCTCAATAAGATCACCATCAAAAATTGCTACCCACTTCTTGGGATGCCTGATTTATTCCAGAGACTTCGATCTGCCTGCATCTTTTCCAAGTTGGATCTGCGGGAATCCTACAACTTGATCAGGATCTGTAAGGGAGGTGAGTGGAAGATGGCCTTTCGTTCCTGTTTTGGGCACTTCGAGTAACTGGTGATGCCCTTTGGGTTATGCAAAGCACCGGCCACCTTCCAACACTTTGTCAATGATATTTTCAGGGACTACATTGACAACTTCATGGTGGTCTACCTTGATGACATTCTTATTTTCTCTTCTTCCCAAGAGGAACATCGCATTCATGTAAGAAAGCTCTTGGCCCGCATCCGTACTCATGGACTATACGCCAAGCCTGAAAAATGCGAGTTTGACAAAGTGAATATACAATTCCTGGGCCTGAAGATCTCCCCTGGAGGGGTAGAGATGGATCCTCAAAAGGTCTCGGCTATCCTTGACTGGCCAGTACCTGTGGACCGAAAATCAGTACAGAGCTTTATTGGCTTCGCCAACTTCTGCAGAAAATTCATTAAGAACTTTTCTCAGATTGTGGCTCCCATTACTCAGTTGACCTGTGCTTGGTGATCTTTCAATTGGACTCCCGAGGCTCAGTCTGCTTTTGAAAAACTTAAATCTTGTTTTACTTCCGCACCTATTCTGAAACATCCCGATCCTACTAAAGCCTTTTTCTTGGAGGTGGACGCTTCTGAAGTAGCTGTGGGTGCAATCCTTTCCCAGTGGTTTGGCCCAAAAGCCATCTTCTATCCGGTTGCCTTCTTTTCTAGAAAGCTAAGTACGGCGGAAAGGAATTATGATGTTTCTGACCACGAACTCTTGGCTATTAAGGCCACTCTCGAGAAATGGCATTAACTTCTGGAGGGTGCAGAGCAACCGATACTAATACTCACAGATCACAAGAAACTGGAGTATCTTCAAACTGCCAAGAGACTGAGGCCACGTCATGCCCGATGGTCACTCTTTTTCTCCAGATTCAACTTCAATTTAACATATCGCCCCGGATCTAAGAATACTAAGCCGGACGCTCTGTCCCAGATGTTTCAGCCAGAGTCTGTTCCTGATCCAGTACCTGAAAACATCCTGTCTCCTCAACAATTCTTACTCTTGCAGTCCAGTCTGATGGATCTCATCAAACAAGCTTCATTCTGTTTTAGCATGGCCCTGATCTACCAGTTAAGGAAAGTCTTTAATATTTCCAGAGTAAGATCTTTGTTCACGCCGAGGCACATCTGTCTGTACTTCAAACTTGCCATGACAGCAGATTGGCTGGACATTTTGGGATCAACTGGACTCGAGAACTTGTGCAGAGAAATTTCTGGTGGCCTGAGTTATCCAAAGACTGTAATTCCTATGTTACCTCTTGTGAGACTTGTGCACGATCCAAGAATGCTTGTACCCGACCTTGGGGCCTCTTGAATCCTCTTCCTGTTCCAACCCAGCCATGGAGGGACATTGCTATGGACTTTGTAGTGGACCTACTTACTTCTTAAGGGTTCACTACCATCCTGGTGATGGTAGACCGTTTTTCTAAGATGGCCCATTTTCTGCCTTTTAAGCACATTCCCTCTGCTGCAGAAACTGCTCAAACCTTCATCCGGGAGATTGTTCGACTCCATAGGTTACCGTCCAATATTGTGTCCGATCAGGTATCACAATTTACTTCTAGATTCGGGCAAGAACTCTGCAGCGGTCTTGGAAGAAAGCTTTCTCCGGGTACCATCCTCAATCTAATGGTTAAACAGAGAGAACAAATCAAACCCTGGAGCAATATATCAGATGTTTCCCTTCCTCTTCCCAAAACGACTGGTATTCTCTGTTGGTTACACCCAAATTTGCTTACAATAACTCCATTCATTTGTCCACTCATCAATCTCTGTTCTTCATTAGCTATGGCTTCCATCCCTCAGTTCTGCCTGGCCTGGATTTCTCCTTGGCCTGTCCTGGAGTGCAGGAGAGAATCTCAAATATTCAGAACAACGTTGACACTATTCACAGTGCCTTAAAGCAAACTCAAGAAGAGCAAAGAGGTTCACTGACAGACTCAAAAAAAAAGGTCCGGATCTGTCCCCAGGGGACCTCGTCTGGCTTTTCACTGCAAACCTTAAGCTGCCCTTCCAAGAAGTTAGCTCCTAGATTTATCGGTCCTTTCCCTGTGTTGCAACAAATCAATCTGGTGGCATTCAAGTTGTCTCTCCCTGCCTCTCTTCGAGTCCATCCTCCACTGAAATCCGCCTGGCCCAACCTCTGGCTTGTGACCACGACCTCCGCTGAACGCTGCCTGCCCTGAACCTTTGTCTACCATCTGACCAAGTCTTCTCCACAATTAGTGTCACTGTTCTCCTGACCACTTGCTGAGGTAATCCCATTAGTGACCTGGTGGGCACTAGGCAGCGAAGTCCTGCATCCCTGGGTGTGGGTGAAGACCCGTGGTCACTTAGACTCCACTACTGGGTAACACCTCTTCCTTCGTGGGAGGGTCAACAGAGACTGAAGATCTAACAGATAAGCAGCAGTGCCCTTCTGACAGCTGCATGCATGGCTCTGATCCTGCTCCTGTGGCTGTGAGCATTCTGCACTTGCAGAGGTTCATGAAAATTGGAACTGCACATGTGCAGAATGCTCCTGGCCATGGGAGAGCAATCAAGGAGGTGCGTGGCCCCAACTTTCAGAGTGGCACAGCTGCTGAACAGAGCAGAGGAGTGATGGGGAGGGGCCAGGAGGACTTTAGGGGGCTGATCGAAAGTTAAACTGGCATCTCTTATTCACTTTAGGTGCCCTTTAAAGCATCCCTTTACTGTGAAAACATTGATATGTACTTACCATGAGTTTCTTCCATACCCCCATAGTTTTTCAGGTTCCTTGGTGTCCTCCGGGTCCCTTCCATTGTACCGGTGCTCCCAGCAGAGAGATCTCTGACAAGGCTTAGTTGCAGTACACGGGATGCACTGGCCGTCTGTCTGTGTTGTGCTTGGTGGCTATTTCCAAACAGCTGATTGACAAGCTTTCCAGGCTGGGAAATTCTCAGCAACACCTCACAGTTTAAAGATTGCAATGACAAAGTATGAGTATACTGGGCATTATTAGTGCTTGAGAGAAGATGTGCCTGTTTTTTACTGGGGCCACTGGAAATGGGCACAAACAAATAATTTTAAATATTCATCTCTGCTACTTCAAAATGATGAGAAAATACATTTCCTTGCAATAAATCATGTCAGAGTTGGTATAGATCTGTCAATCTAGCCTCTCCCAGGCGTGTAATCTTACTTTGTTTGACAGAAACCCACTACCTGAATAGTTTATTATTTTCATCCTTTCAGCTGAGTTTGTTTTATGACATATACTATCTGGACTGCAATAATTAATTTCCCTTGACAGGTGCTGCAGTGCTATGACCCTGCTAACGATAAAAATTATCTTCCTTAGCTATAATGTAAACCGTGCAGACCCGGATCTGTTATTCTATGTCACTGTCAGGAAATAACTCTAAATGTGAAATAAATTAACAGTAAATGATAAGGAATAAATGTCTAGGAAAATTTGGATCTGCAATAAAATAAGCAATTTCTGTTGAAGAGACAGAAATGACAATCAGTTCTCTGAGCTGTGTTATTTATAAGCTTGTGTTTTAAATAATAGCCTTCTAATACAAATAGGCATCATATTGGTATGTATTATTTGTACAGTATTTCAGAATATATAAAGAAAGAAAAAAATAGGAAAAATATAGAAGAAAGAACAATACATGTTTTTTTTTCATACAGATTATCTCTCAAATTGTCCCTGATTACAGGGTGCTTCCAAATTCCACCATGCGTCCCCCACTGCTATCACCATCATCTCCTGGTCCCTGGGGAAGTGGCTTTACTGCTCTTCCTTTGAAGAGTACCCCTTAACATTAGGAACCATATGGACTGGTATAACACTTGGGTTGGGAGAGCCCCATGTTTATGGACCTCAACTCCAGCCTACTTGGAAAATTAAGGTTTAATAATGGACTTGCTTATTTATTCCATTACATACATTTTATGAGGTGGTGATGAGTTCTTCTTTTGTTTGTTTGTTTGTTTGGTTTTTTTAGGTTTTAATTCTTTGTAAAAATAGGTAAGGTCATTTTGTTTAGCAAATGCACAATTGCAAGTTTTTAGTAAACACACAGTAAACACACAAAACAAAGTTACAACAGAGTTACTTAAAGAGGAGCTGTCAGCCATCTCAGGAAAAAAAAATATATATACAGTAAGTAGATAAATACTTGATCTACTTACATAACATATGTATTACACTGTCCACGTTATGATTCCTGTGAATTTTATAAAGGAAAAGTAGAGAATCCTATTCTAGACAGTTTCCATATTTACTGTGGCTATTTTTAAGCCAGTCCTGATGTAATATCAGCCCTTAGTCTCCTCTGCCTGATTTGCCTGCCCTTCACTTTAGAAAGTGCATTGTTTCAGCATGAGAAATATTGGCCAATCAGAGAGGAACAGAGGTGTGGGAGGGGAAAACAGGAGGGAAAGAGGCTTCAGCCAATCAGGCTGCATTAGTTAAGTCTGAGGGGAAGTAGAGAAGCAAAAAAAAAGACAACCCAGCATGCCCTGCAACTTCTCTTTAGTGTACCAAATTTTCTGTGTACCAAATAAGAGTAATGTAAAATGGGGAATGATCATTTATCAACAAGAAAAGTAATAGTGATTTTAACTTTTGGATTGCTTGATTAGCATCCTCATTGCTTGTTTACCAGATAAAAATAAAGAATTGATTTTTGACTTTATGCCCAACAGTTACTCTTTAAGTTATGTGTAGCTTTGATATCGATGGTAAATTAGTTCCAAAAACAACTGATAAAAGAGTTTGTAAACTCTTAGACTGAACCATTTGACTAATCACAACTGATCCTAGAAATAATGTGGAAAAAAAGTAAATGGATAAGCTGGAGCTTCACTCACATACTGTAGCACATGATTGGATGGGTGAAACTGTGTGACTTCTTTTCTTGGTAGGTTTTGAGAGTGATACCAATACAGGGATATAGATCCTTGCTTCACCGCATCCCATAAAAATGCTCTTAGAGGATGACTCATGCAAGATGAGGGATGATTATAATATGAGCATGCAAATAGAATGATAAATTAACCTACACTGCATATCCAAAGCAAAATTGGCATAAGCTCTGGGTTTGAAAAGATTCAAACCCAGAATCACTTGCTACCCCTCAAGCTATTCACTGTTTGAGTGCATTTTAATAATGACATCTCATATACAATGCCATTATGAAGAATGTGTAATGATTTATACCAAAGTATCTACTGAGACCCAAAAAGGTCTGGCTTGAATGTGACTTCTCAAATTTTTTTCTTCTTTTTTTAAAGCATATATAAAGTTGGATTTTTAAGCAGTAGAGATCCCTTCAGTACTGATATTCCAAGAAAATGTTAACAGATTTATACCAGTTCATTTATTGAAAAGAGCACATCTCTAACTAATTCTGTTGATTCAAGAAAATATTTATTTTTTAACTGAATCAACTCAATTGAATTTAATTAACTTTGTAGGAAGTGATCTACTCAGCACTAATGATACTCCACATTTTCCCATCTACTGAAACAGTACTGTCATAATGATTTACATTGCAGTCAGAAATTCATCCAGTTTCCACTCATGCAGCATGATAAAAGCTAGATCAGGACTATAGATCTTTTGTTAAAAAAATAAATACATAAATATACTAGAAGAATGGAGTTATGAAAACCAAAATAATTTTAGCTTGCTGTCTAAATCTGACATCTGAACTACCGTAAATGCATTTTTTTTCAGTAGAAGAAGTAATTTATTAGATTTTTCAACATATAATTTTACCATTTAAAATGTATTTTAGTTGTAACATAAAAATGTACCTATACATTTTAACGACAAACCTTATATTACAAAAAATGGCATTTACTGTAAAGTATCCAATTTAATGAACTTGCCAGAAACAACAACAAAACATTAAAAGAATATAAAATAAAATTAGAAATATGACATTCTCGCTGTTTGGAAGTTTATGAGTCTGAGGAACTTCGTAAAAGCGGCTACGTGATAACCACTTGAATAAAATCTCTGCACATAAATGTTTGATTAATTATCATTAGCAAGATACGTGCATAAATTATAATGCATAAAATAACTATGATTCATAATCTAAAGTGCTATAGCTTCAAGGAATCATAGCCATAAATCTTAAGGGAGTCTCAGGGCACTCCTTGTGACAATGTTAAATCTTTCTTTTGACTGATATATGTGTTCAAATTTAATTATTCATGGTGGAAGCCAGTTCATCAATAAAATGTATTCACACATGACGTCTATGAAAGGTAAAAACAATATTTAGGTGAAAATGAAAGTAAAATAAGAGGTTAAACGGTAAAACTTATTAGCCACAGATATCAAAAACTTTCATATAACTATATTTTTTTTAAAGCAAATCTGTACTTGCAAAGAAAAAAAAATTAGATACTTACCTAGGTAGAAGGAAGCCTCTAAATAATCCAAAGGCTTCTCATGTCCTCCCCGGCACCACCTCTGCTGGCTCGGACAGTTTGGGGCTGGGCTCCCCTTTGTGAATAAGCATGGTCATACTGCACCTGGGTGAGTAAGTACAGCTGCAATTACAGGTTGCAGCTTTACTTGCACAGGATAGACATCCTTGTACGTGGCGGGGAGCACGACCATGAGAACATATCCAACAAGCTCTTGTTGGATATGTTCAGAGGGTCCAAGCGTGGTTACGCCGGGGTCTAGGAAGACATGGGAAGCCTTTTGAGTCTCCTATAATCTTTAACCACTTGAGGACCCACCCTTTACCCCCCCTTAAGGACCAGCGCTGTTTTAGCTGATCTGTGCTGGGTGGGCTGTGCAGCCCCCAGCACAGATCAGGGTGCAGGCAGAGCGACCAGATCGCCCTCCTTTTTTCCCCACTAGGGGGATGATGTGCTGGGGGGGTCTGATCGCTCCTGCCTGCCTGGGTGTTGCGGGGGGGGGGCACCTCAAAGCCCCCCTCCGTGGCAAAATTCCCCCCTCCCTCTCATCCCTGTCCCCCCTGGCAATCTGGGCTGCACAGGATGCTATACGTCCTGTGCAGCCAGTGACAGGCTGTCCCCTGTCACATGGCGGCGATCCTTGGCCGCTGATTGGCCGGGGATCGCCGATCTGCCTTACGGCGCTGCTGCGCAGCAGCGCCGTACAATGTAAACAAAGCGGATTATTTCCGCTTGTGTTTACATTTAGCCTGCGAGCCGCGATCGGCGGCCCGCAGGCTATTCACGGAGCCCCCCGCCGTGAATTGACAGGAAGCAGCCTCCTGATTAATTAGCCTGCAGCCGGCGACGCAGAACTGCGTCGCTGGTCCTGCAGCTGCCCCTTTGCCGACGCGTGGTATGAGTGCGTGGTCGGCAAGTGGTTAAATCTAGTGTTGGTCAATAATTCTGTGTTCAATTTGCAGGACATATGATTGAACAGGCCAATATTTTCAGGTCGATGAAACGTCAAACTCGAACACCATTAAAGTAAATAAGGGAAAAATTTGGGTTAATTCAGGACTGTGTAGATCTTGTACAGCCTCTAAATACATTTACAAAGTCATGTTAAGACTCCCATAGCTCTGCACAACATTGTACAAGGCAAAAAAGGGCGGGAAGGCTTTTTTATGCTGCTGGAAAGACCATTCTTGGGATAGTCATGGGAACATGTCAGATTTTATACAGGCCTTAGAGGAGACGCAGAGAGGGCCTGATGGGGTTCCTCTGGTCCAAAAATTAGCCGCCAGGTTTCACTGCACTGTCACAAGTGATACACAGCCACAAAGTAGAGACAGAGGGTGCCAGGGGGTTCGTCTGGGTAAACCACTTGGCAGAGTGTTACAAGTTTTGTCTGGGTAAACCACTTGGCAGAGTGTTACAAGTGATGTACCATGATGCCGTTTGTCTGTTCCAAAATATTTAGCTGGGTTTCACATCCTGGACTGCAATATTCCAAATGCAACCTAACATGCAAACTCTGACACATACTACATTACCATGTTCTGCAGTTGAGCTCCTCCTATATTTACAAACATTTCATAATGTATGCTTTGAAATGTTTAATTTTACATTATTTATGTTTAAATATAAGCACCATGAGCTGCACTGGACAGAGGTCCACACAGAGCTCTGGGCTTTGCTCAAGTTTTCCCTCCCAGCTGTATTTTTTTTTACAAATGTGTTTTATATATCATTCAAATCATTTTTAAAATGTACACTTACATACATTTTAAAACACATTTCATTTTACATTTAATTTTTTGGGTGTTATTGCAGTGACATAAATTAAGTATACTTTATACTTAAAGTGGATCCGAGATAAACCTTTACTCATTGCATAATTTTGTTCCTTTCCTATTGTTTATAGGGCATTCCTCAAGCCAAATACTTTTTTTTTGTTTTAATACTCTAATTCCCTATAAACGAAACAAGCCTCGTACACAGCTTCCCTGGAGTGCCTTGGCACTTTGAGCCTTAATAACAAGGGCTTATGGGAGCTCAGTCTGGGCAGGAGGAGGAGGAGGTGTTACTAGCCAGAAAGTTCAGAGGCAGAAGGGAGGAGAGGGGAGTGAAGTTTTCACAGGCTGAGGGCTGGAGATGCTATCTGCATGCCTGTATGTAATGTGACAAACAGAACATGGCTGCCCTCATTGTATCACAGGAGTAAATAATCATATACTGTTAAGGCTGTTTGCAGCTAGATTTGCTGTGTAAACTATCTAAACTTTAGATAAAATATATAGACAAGTTACTAGTTATAGTTAGTTTTTCATCTCGGATCTGCTTTAAATTATCGTTCTGGGGGCTTTTTATCCAAATCTTTGTGTGTTATGCATTCCACCACAAGGAAAACATTTACCAGTTACACAGTTCCATTCCAAGAGTGATACTGCAGGCTTAGTACAGGCACAGGGCCTTAAAGGGAACCTGAAGCGAGTACAATTATTTAAAATAAGCACATGACATAGCTGCAAATGAATATTACATACTAACTTCGCCATCAGTTCCTCTCAGAAGCTCACCATTTTCTTCTTACAGTTATCCCTTTCAGTTCTGACAATATTTTGTCAGAACTGAAATATACCAGTTGCTGTCAGTCATATATCAGCAGCTGTCAGTTACAACTGAATGTGCAAGGTAATGCCCATGTTTCCCTAAGGCTCAAGTGGGTGATATTACAGTTTAACAGTGTGCTGACCAGGAAGCTGTTATGGGGTAATGGCCATTTTTAAAATGGAGGACGGAGAATTCCGTTGATCACAGTGGACAAACAGGACGCAGCAGAGGAGAAAGAGATTGAGGAGTAGACTACACAGGAGGTAAGTATGACCTGTGTATGGTTATTTTGAATTTTTATTTTCAGTTCAGGTTCTCTTTAAGGGGGTATCTTGGTTAAAAAAAACCTAATCAGTTACACAGCTTCATTCCAACAGTGACGTAGCAGGCCTTAGCGTACAGGCAAAGGTCCCTGAGTGGTTTCTTCTGGTCATATAATTAACCATTTACACAATTCTGTTCCAACAGTACAGGCTTGTGTGCACGCTTCTGTGTTTGACGGCCCGGCCACCCAAAACATTAGCTCTACATGTAAAAACTGAACAGAGGGAATTAGGAAAGGAATTATATCTGCTATACAAGTACTCAAAGAAATATAATTTGTATTTGGGTACTTCTCCCAAGAAAACCTGTGTGCGTGTTTGCTCCAGCATTTGACCTAAAGTTCAAGCATGCAAAACATTAGCTGCGTACTTCATGTAACAACTGAACACATTAAATAACAGTAGTACAATACAGTACCAACTATCTATCTTAGCAACTAATATATCCATCTAAAGTAATTAATCAGAAATACAAATCTGACTAGCAGTGAAATAATGAAATTGTCCTATCTGAAACTGGTGTGAGGGAACTGTATGTCTATCACTTTCTTTATATAACATCAGCACTTCAGTTAATCTGACTGCTTGCAGAGACACAAACTAGTAAAAACAAAAAACACAAGGACGCCGGGAGCCCACTTTCATGTAGTAACATAGTATCAAATGGATTCAGAAACGGTCGTATTATACTCACAATTGTGGGTTGCTTTTGATGGCAACCACTATTCAGCGCATGTGGAGAAAAAACGTCTCCACTCGGCCTTGTAGGTCGCTGCTCCAGAAGAATTTCCCCCTATAACGTATAGTAGCGAATACCCTACAAGGTAGGGTGAATATTTCTAACAAAAGACACTATTGGAGGCGCCCATTAGATATACAATTATATAGCGACATATACCAATTTTCTTTTATAAGAAATGGGGTTCTTACCTGATAATTAATTACCGTGCATAATTAAACAAATATTAATAAGATTATCAACATATGAAAAAACACCACTGAAAGAATAGTGCATAGTGAAACCAACATAATATACAGATTTAACTGGGAAAAACTAGGCTTTTAAATGAATAGTATTGGTGTTTGGATTCAGACCATCTGCAGGTTCGTCCCAAATTCGGTTGTTTGCAGTTTACTATTGTTGACCCGAAAGTCACATAATTCAACAGCACAAAATTCAACGCTCCCAGAATGCTCAAAAAATAATTGGTATTTAGGGCAAAAATTATTAGGGTCCCTTACAGTCATTTTTGCATTCACTTACTAATGCCCCTAATATTTTTTGCCCTAAATACCAATTATTTTTTATGACCTTACCATAGTATATCCAGTTAAATCCTTCTCTATCTTCTTCGTTACTATTTGTTAATTATTAAATAACTTCAGCATAGTTGAAAGGAGTTGACCCAAAGGGGTAAAAAAAAATAGACTTCCTCTATATTAATGATTTTTAAGTTTGTGCTCATTACAATTATATTATCAATTTTGAAACCACTAAAGCAAATTAGAAAGCTGTTACTTTTTTCCAATGAACTTATATCATCTTTTTCTTTTGTTGTGACTCATAATTATAAATGTCAGCTTTGAAATTACCATGATGATATAATTGAAAATAAACAGAGAACAACTTTGTGAATTTAATTTATATGTTTAATACTTCAAGCATATGATTTTCTTGTTGAAAAGCTGTAGCCTATAATTGTGACTTTGAATTTCTTTTTGTCACCTTTTAATCATTTAACACATTTTAATATCAAAAGTTGTATAATGTGTAAGTAAATGATGTTCATTTTTCATAAAACGATAATAAGTACTTGTCAGACTCATAACATTTTAATTATGGTTATTCAATCACCATTATAAATTTGGTGCAATAACTGTATTGTGTTTTATATGCTCCCACAGTAACCAGAGTGTAACTAAAATCATGATTTTTGTAAGGTGTGTAAGACTTTATATTCAATTTTTTTCCACTGCCAATTTTCCAATATTCACATGCTTTAAATGGACTAAAATATTCAACTAGTTACTTTTACACTCAGACAATCCCTTATAGCTGCATGTATGGAAATACACTGATTTTCAGCTACATATACAGTAGCAATAGACTTCCTTTTAGGGTATACCATCTAAACTTATTAAAATGGGGTATCACATGTGTAATACCTACACACATTGCCAAAAAAGATAATCAATGTAATTCCAAGAAACAAATAAAATATGTTTCATCTATACAGTAACTATTAAAACACAGGTGCATGATTTATAGTAAGACAAAATGCAGATCCATTTCTAATAATTATCTACACATGACTAGCTTCAGATGTCAATATGTACCTTCCAAAGCAAAAACAGTTGTTATACTGACTAATTTCTGGCTTGATATGTGTACTGACTACATTGATGCTATTTAGGTTCTTAGTAATGTTGTTTAAATATGCATCAGTTTGATTCGAGGCTTAGGGCTAGTTCACAGTGCTCAGTTGCGCTGCAAAATTATTCTGCATATTAATGCACTGCCCATACATTTCTATGGGCCTGTTCACAGGACTGCGTTGTAAATGATCACCTTATTCTAACTCGCTGCATGCAGGCTATGTATTTAACTACCTAACGACCGCCTAACGCCAATTGGTGTCAAGTCCTGGGGCTGGCTACTGCAGGAGATCACGCGCAGGCTGCGCGCACATCTCCTCCTTGGGGGATGGAGCTCTGCCCCGCCTTCAGTCTTCGAGAAGCGATCGCCGCTCGGGAGACTGTTACACGGCCGTCTTTTCAGTTAGTACAGCGCTGCGATCAGCAGCAGCAGCGCTGTACTGGGGACAGCCAGGTGTCACGGCTGTCCCCCTGGCACACTAGAGAGTGATCGGCTCTCATAGGCAGAAGCCTATGACAGCCGATCGCCATGATTGGCTGGCTGGGGGGAGGGAGGGGTTTGGGTAAATAAATAAATGGTTAAAGAAATTACAAAAATAAAGATATAAATATTTATAAAAAAAAAAACACTATGGGGGCGATCAGACCCCACCAACAGAGAGCTCTGTTGGTGGGGGGAAAAGGGGGGGGGGGGTCACTAGTGTGCTGTGTTGTGCAGCCCTGCAGCTTGGCCTTAAAGCTGCAGTGGCCTATTAAGCAAAAACTGGCCTGGTCTTTAGGGGGGTTTAGCACTGTAGTCCTCAAGTGGTTAAAGTGACCTAGAGATAAAAATAAACGAATGAGATAAACAATTGAATCTGTCCTTCTACTCCTAAAAATTACTCTTTTAGATATCTCATGGTTTTATTTTACGTATAAACATTTACAAAGAAGATTTAATGTTTCATAGTCTCTGCTCAATTGCAGTGTCTTAAGAGTCCCAGAGTGAAAATACATGAACTATTGACCTTTTTATTTTTTCCTCTCACAGTAAAAAGCCCAGGTATCTGCTTAGGAAAGTGTTTTATAGCTGACATGACTGGAGAAAATCTGTCAGTTCCAAATTATAAACTGTTTCAGGCAGGGAAAAAAGAAAATAAGAACAGCATAAGTGTCTGTATGCTTGCCACTGTATATACACGTCTATCTCACCATGTCACATCTAATCTCTGGTACACTTTAAGTCTATGGCCAGTCTCCATTGCAGTTCGCACTCATAATAACGTGTGGATTATGTGCATTATGCAATGGACCACTGTGAGTCCAGCCTAAGGCTAGGTTACCAGTGGAGAAGCACATTGTGTTACTACACAAGGAGGATAAAATGCAAGCAAAGTAGCAAGTAATGTGGTTACTGTGGCATGCGATTTAAGAGTATAAAGCTCTGCATTTTTAAAAACAGATTTGTGCATGTACAATGCCTATAACGTAGTGCGACGCAATGCAAATATTTAAACATGCCAGCATTAACATAGACTAGCATTTAGTGCATCAATGCTTATATTTGCATGAACACAGAGCAGGATCTGTGTTCTTTTCCTGTACCCAGTTGACACGCATTTACTTTTTCATTGCTGTGTGACACTGTCCATTTAAAAAGCTCCATTATGATTTAACGCAACTGAGAACAAGCTTCAGGCAGATGAAGCACAAAAGTGGATTTCTTAAGGCTGACATGGGAGACCAGGGTTCGAATCCTGGTTAGGATCAGTACCTATTCAGTAATGAGTTCAAGGCAAGACTCCATACCAGTGCAGGGTGGCCTCTTGAGCACGTCCCAGTGTCTGCAGCTCTTGAGCGCTTGGAGTCCGACAGGAGAAAAGCGCTATACAAATGTTCAGATTATTATTTATTATTAAGGATGAACAAAATGTATCAAAGCCACATATAGGACAATGCGTTTCACAGTGTGTAAACCAATTCTTCAGGTCAATAGCTGTGCCTGCAGGTCTGTGTAGAACCAGCTAGGAGCATATCAGAAATTCTTCTTATTTTTAAATAAATGTCCACTAGGATGGCATCACAGCAGTATTTTCCCCCCAGGGCTGTCTCTGCTACTTTTATTTTTATAAAAAAAGCAATAAGATTCCTACTTGAAATGATTTAAATGGCATTACATTTTTTTATGTTTGTGAACTTTCATTTTTTGAAGCTCTTTTCTTTAAGGTAAAATAATTAAAAATACAATTTGTAGTTTCTCTTATCAGATTGGGAAAAGATCATTCTTATAAGACGTAATGCATGAGGGCCATATGGTTAACATACAGTTCTGGCACCGACATCTACAAGTCCATCTGGCTCAAGGTTTGTTTTACCATAGCAGGCCTAAATCTGTGAAAACTACCATCTGTTTTTGTAAATTTGCAAAAGGTGTCAATCACATCTTAAAATGTAGTGTTTCCAGGAGAGAGATGTTATTACATTCACAATGACTCCGTTCTGCAACAGAAGAAACTAATTCTTACACCAAAGCTGTTTTGTGAAGTCATTAATTACAGTCTGAAAGATGCTCAGTTTCATTGTTGCATCCTTACATAGTTAAAATGTACGACTTGATTAAACCCTGTAATTGACTACAAACAAATGTTCTGTAAAAAGTGCAAAAAGTGTTCTTTTGGAATATTAAAATAAAAAAAACTATTTTTTAAGAAAATGTTTTTATAGTATTATATAATGTATTTTCTATTTTATGCAGCATATATATAAAACATAAGTAAGTTGAAGCAAAGCTGTGCAATTGGAACCGAGCATATAGTGAAACAATATATAAGCAGAGGTTACTTTCAGTGAAAAATGAATGTTAGAGTAATTTAGTTTCAGAGATAGAGATGAGGTGTGAAGTGTTTTAGTCTGTGAGGGTTACATGGTTACCTGGTATTTCTGTCTTCCTGACAATCCCCCCTCCCCCATCTAATTGGTACTCTAATGTGATGGATAGTTTCAGTGACAAATAAGGAAGTTTGGTAACTCAAAAAAAATGTCACTGTTCTTTGACCTGATTGTTTAAGGCAACTTATTTTTTTAACAGTCTTTATTAAAAGAAAAAGGCATATATATATAAATCAACAGGCAGTATAGAGATAAGTGCAGCAGTTGTACACAAATGTGGAACAATAATGGAGCAGCATGACCATAAAAACCTCTTAATAAAACAGGCATAGCAGTAGGGTATTGTACCGTGTTAGCCATCAGTAAAAGAAAGAAGTTTTAAATCAGGATGATAACATTTATTGGCTAACTAAAAATGAATAAGAATAAGCAAGCTTTCGGCCTTGCAGCCTTCGTCGGGCTTGCAAACTAACAGGATGTAAGCCCGACGAAGGCTGCAAGGCCGAAAGCTTGCTTATTCTTATTCATTTTTAGTTAGCCAATAAATGGTATCATCCTGATTTAAACCTTCTTGCTAAAACAGACATGAGCACACATCAACAAAATCTACATTGTTGAACAGCTGTTTTAAAGCTAGGGAGAAAACATAACAAAACTTAGCTGATCCGTAGACAAAAACTATTTACAATTGAGCTATTCCACCAAACAGTCTATCCTGTATTAAGGAAAGATCTGACAAACCAGGCGTATCAAGCCAGCCAGCCCAAATCTTATCAAACTTAAAGAGAACCCGAGGTGGGTTTAATAATCCTATTAGCACACAGAGGCTGGGTCTGCATATAATGCCCAGCCTCTGTTGCTATACTGTCTCCCCCCAGGCCCCCCCTGCGCTCTGCTGTCCCCCATAAATCAAACAGCCGTGCTAGCGACACGCAGTGTGTCGCTAGCAAGCTGTTTACATCCACACTGTCACTCTCCGCCGCTCTCCCTCCTCCTCTATATTGCCGCTCCCCGCCTGCGTCCCTTCCCTCCCCGCTGATTGGAGGGAAGAGTTCTCTTTAAGGCAACTCATTTGATTGAATTTTAACAGAGACAATGTCATCTTGTTTTCTTAAAGCTTCAGCCATATTTTTAGGGGTCGTTAATCAGGTTAATTACTAAATAAAGTCCTGTGGAGAAGCTTTTTTTAAAAGCAAAGTATATGTACTGTTGAATAGATTTGTTATACAGTTTAAAAAGAAAATCAGTGGGAAATAGCACCATAGCACCATTGCTCCATTGCTAGGGTTGCTGTTGCTGGCAACAAAACAATATGTTTACTATTTGAAGTTGTGTTAAAGTTACATTTGTTCTTAGTATTGGTCATTCTATTTGGATAAACCAGAGCGGAATAACATTGATATTTAGTGGAGCCTCAGAAAGCCTACTGCAATATCCCCCCGATCAGCAGCTGTATAAGCACAGAAGAATCGTTTACAACCATGGTGGGGCGCATGTGTCCTATTGGAAATCTTGGTCACCTAGTGTTTGACCACACCCAGGATAGTAAAGAGTAGGCATATTAGCTTAGTAGCCATTCTAACCTCCTTAGCGGTAACCCCGACTCAGGCTCGGGATGGAAATCCACAGCTCAGAGCAGTAAATCCGAGTTGGATCCATATCAAGCGGTATGATTTTTAGGATCTGAAAGCTTGTGAAAAAATTGCACCGCTTTTGGAAAAAAAATCTAGGAATAATCAAACTGCCAGGGAGGTTAAGGTAGTGTGTGCTCTGCTAGTTAGGTGTAACGGTCTTGTGTCGTAGCTCAGATGTCTGATTATGTGGTGATCTGCAGAATCACCAATAATTCAGACACTATACCAGATTATGTGTGATCTGCAGAATCACAAATAATGCCAGTATAGCAAGAGAAAGAGCTGAGTGTGTGGTGTTTGGTGCAACCGTAACTTTAATAGTTTAGCGAGACCTCACCAGAGGGGCTGGAGAGGTACTATCGGTTCACTGACCGTATAATAGAGTACTATCCCAGCAAGCTGGAGATACAGCAACTAAAGAGAGAGAATCTCCCGAGGAGCGGGTGATTCAGACAATACTGCAGGCCTGAGATACAAACAGTACTGCACTAATGAACACCTGTGGAGCAGGTGATTCAGACTGTACTGCAGCCTAGGCGTAGAAAACGCAAACAGTACTGCACTAAAGAACAACTTCACCAGCGGAGCTGGTGGAGCTAGCACCTCACCAGTGACGAGGGCCCACTGGTGAGTAGAATGGTCTGACAGGCAAGGTTCGGCAACAGAGAGGTAAGTATCGGTACAGAATCAGGAGACAAAAGAGTAATCGGTAGTCAGGCAGAGGTTCAGCAACAGGTAGGCAGATAGGCAAAAGTACAGGATCAGAAAGCAGGATCAGAGTCAGAGAAATCGCTAAGAGTCATACACAGGAGATCAATACAATGAGCAGTATCCTAGTCTAGGTGTGAAGTCCTTGGCATCAACACCCGGGAACTAGTCTAACAAATAACAATAGCAAGGTAGCAATATCCTAGACTAGGTGTGAAATCCTTAGCATCAACACCTGGGATCTAGTCTAAGGTCTGAGCGCTAACACGCAAGTATTCACGACAACAGACACCAGCAGAATGAAGCCTGAAGGCTTAAGAAGCAGAGGAGACCCCACCGGCACACCCCTCCTGGATCAGCCAATCCTGGGCGCCGTGGGACTCCTCTGACATCAGCCGACCAGAAGGTCAGCTGACGGGCTTCCTCCCCGCATAAAGGTCCCGTCTGTGCGCGCACCCGCGCGCTAAGGCGACCCCCTGCACGGAAGAACGTTCCGTCCTCGGCGTCCTGGACGCCGGACGGAAGGATGGCCGCATGGAGGCAGCTGCGGTGCTGTTCGCCGCAGCTGCCTCGTCTCTTACATTAGGTCAGTGGGTTGAGAAGATTTGATTGGAGAAGGAACTGGTTTCTACTGCTCTCTCTCTCTCTCTCTCTCTCTCTCTCTCTCTCTCAGGGCCATATGCAATTAACTCTTTCTCCTGAGTTTTTTCCTAGGAGATAATTTTTCATAGTTGATTTAAAATAATTTTTCAGCACTTTGAAATGGAGAAAGTACCAAAAAGTAAGCAAAAAAGTTCTGTCAAAAATATTCAGAGTATGTCCATGCTTGCCGGAGGTTTAAAAGGAATTTTATGAAGAGGTGTTACAATATCACCTAGGAGAAAACTTGGGAGAAAAAGTGAATTGCATATGGGCCTTTTTCTCTTAAGTTTTCTCCTAGGAGATTTTTTAAATCTTCTGTTTAAAATAACTTTTCAGCACTCTGCAATTGAAAAAGCTCCAAAAAGTAGGTGAAAAGTTACTGAGAACATTTATGAGTATTTTCTTGCTTGCTTAAAGAGGCATTTTATTGATAAAGTATGAAAACATTACCTAGGAGAAAACGAAGGAGGAAATGTGAACTGAATAAGGGCCTCTGGCCCCTATGCAATTCACTTTTCCTCCTGAGTTTTCTCCTAGGAGATAATTTTTCATCTTCAATTTAAATTAACTTTTTTTTAGCACTTTGCAATGGAAAAATTACCACAAAGTAGGGGAAAAAGTACTGTCCAAATTATTTGCTTGCTGGTGGTGTAAAAGTTGTGAAAATATCACCCATGAGAAAATTCAGGTGAAAAGGTGACTTGCATATGTCCCCCTGTGTTTTATATACCACAGCATGTGCAGGATTTTATAATAGTATATACAAAATAAATACATTTCTAGTTTTAGTTTTTATTTGTGTTATAGTGCAATCAGCATTGTCATCACCAGCATTGCTTTAACTTTTCCTCAGTTGGACTTGTACTACATTGTTTAGTGCAACACACATAGCAGCAAGCATTGAGCAGTGCTGCAGGGGACTATTGTGCACATTATATAGCTCATGAGCTTACTATATTGATTTCTGTCATCTGCCTATAGGCATTGTACCACATTAAGTGCAGTGCAGAATACATTATCCCAAATTCAGAGTTGCTGGAGGTGGCAATTTAAAATACATGTGAGTTGGGATTTTGTATATATCCAAGGTTTCTGGAATTAAGTAATATCCTTTATGAAGGAGGGAATGCAGCTACCAATACATTGCACATATAAAACCTGCTTGTAGGGCTTAATTAACTGTTGCCAATTAACCGCAACATAAGGCAGTAGCAGTAGAGTGGACAAACACAATAGATCCTCTGTTCAAGATCTGAATTAGTTTGATCAATATGGCCCTTCTCTTGTACAAACTAACCTGGGAGATGTGCTGGGCAATGGGGTTTTGGACCCATGGATAAATTGTCACCCCCACAATGTTAGATTATATTTAAGAATGCTGATTAACACCATTCATCTGGATATTTTAGATAAACCATTGTGTGAGGCTGAATGTAAACATCTAAAAAGTCATAAAAAACTGTGCAAGAGAGGCTCTTCAATCAAGTTCAAAGAATATATTGGTGGAGAATCAATGATAAAGGGTACTATATATTTATTGTTAAAAAAAAATATTAAAATAAAAAAAAATATTTTTTTCATGATGTGGTTGATTTATTTACTTTTAACACTTTGGGCTAAGTGCTGGCGAGTTCTTAATTTAGGCAATGGGGGCATTGCCTAATTCTATTAAACTTTAGATCCCCCCAGACGGAAAAGAACTCGCTTGGGCAATATAATTGCCCAGCGAGTTCTTTACAAGGTATCCAATTACCTTATTCATGTCTACGGGACGGGATGTCTTAAAGAGACACTCAAAGGGGAACTTCAGCCTAAACAAACATACTGTCATTAAGTTACATTAGTTATGTTAATTAGAATAGATAGGTAATATAATCTCTTACCCGACCCGTTTTAAAAGAACAGGCACATGTTTATGATTCATGGGGGCTGCCATCTTTGTCATGGGGGCAGCCATCTTTTTGGTTGAAAGGAGATGACAGGGAGCAGGAGACACAGTTCCAACTGTCCTGTGTCCTGATCACCCCTCCCAGCTGCACGTGCTAGGCTTCAAATGTCAAATTCAAAATGTAAAAAAAAAAAATTGCACCAAAACAGCAGAACGAAAACAACAACATCAGAAATCCCATCATGCTTTGCACAGCATTAAGGGAAAAATGCCCAGGCAGTTTTTTCTGTGTAGCTAAAAATGAGGCTTGTATAAGAGAAACAAAGTTCTGATGCTGTGAAATAGTTAAAGAAACACCAGGCCTTCCCAGTGCTGCTGAGTCAATTTTTAGTCTGGAGGTTCACTTTAAGCCAGAAAAAAAATGAGTTTTACTCACCTGGGGCTTCTACCAGCCCCCTGCAGCAATCCTGTGCCCTTCGCAGCCACTCAGTAATCCTCTGGTCCCCCGCTGCCAGCTAGTTTCGTTTTTGCCGACAGGCCCATCAGGACTGGCCACGCGTAGCTTTCTCCCGCATTCCCGACTGTAATTAGCGCTATTGCGGACCACAATGCATACAAAAATATGCGTTGCCGCATATCTACGCGTAGGTAATGTGGCAACGCGTATCTTTGAACGTCTTGCGGTCCGCAATAGTGCTAATTACAGTCTGGAATGCGGAAAAAGCTACGCGTGGCCAGTCCTGATGGGCCTGTCGGCAAAAACGAAACTAGCTGGCATGCGGGGGACCAGAGGATTAGTGAGTGGCTGCGAGGACACAGGACTGCTGCAGGGGGCTGGTATAAGCCCCAGGTGAGTAAAACTCATTTTTTTTCTGGCTTAAGGTTCACTTTAAAGGATGTTCAGCGTGTGAGTGCGCATGTGTGGGGAGCGAGGCCGTGGTGCTGAAGGACAGCACCACAGCATAAATCTCGCTCCCCATCGCCTGTAACATGGGAGCATCGCTCAGGCTTTCGGCTGAGTAATGCTACCTAACGATCAGCCATCGCGTAAAGGAAATGGGCAATAGGATTTGCCGGTAATCCTCGTGCTATGGCAAGGTGATAAGTGGCTCACATCTGCAAGCTATTTATCACCATGGCCCTTTGTGGGAATGGCTGGTGGATGTATGGAAAGCAGGCATGCCCTAAAACATCTTCCAGAATCTACCGTAAGATCATCCAGAGAGGATGGGACCCCTTATTCACAATACACCTCCGTCCCTTCAGACAAACCTAACCTTTGTCTGTGATTAAGTCCTTGCAAAGGGAGTTTATCATAAGTGAGCAGTAAGTGTGGACATGGGCTTGGAGGCTGGATCAAGAGATTATTGAGAATATTGGCATGGGAATATTAATAAAAGGGAATATCCCACACTGTTTTTTAATTGTTTGCAGTGTTTGCGTGCTTTCTCTTTATATGTTTTTTTGGGTTTTTTTTACCAACTGAATAAAGCAAGTTTTAAATCATGGAGTTAAAAATATATTTTCTTTCCAAAAGTTTAACTTTGCTTTTCCCCAAACCTACAAACCTAAATAGTTATTGGACCTGAATGTATTTGCATTATTTTCCTTAGAGGAAAGACATCTGGTTGTCTCAAAACATTGGATTATAACTTGCAGCATGAAATAAGCCTTTGGATTGCTAACCTATTACATTTCTAAATATTTATTAAAATACCTATTCAGCCACCAGCTATCATAAAAAGAACTTAAAGGCGTTTGTCCAATATCAACTTATGTTTGATATTACTTTTCTAATCTACTTTTCAGTCAGTGGTGGACAAAGCCACTGTGCAGAATAAATGAAGGGGCCCCATGTGAGTGGCCATAATCATATCAGATTACGGTTGGATCCAAATAATGTTGATAACATAAAAGTACATGAATCCAGGTTACGTTCTGTAGGCATTGTGTTAATGTAGCACACATACCATACTTGTGTATGACTGGATCACAAGCAAATACCACTGTTCCTCCTGAGTTTTAGAGAGAAATACACAGAGAAGAGCCTACAGAATAATTGTTAGGATCCCCAGTTCTGCCTGTCATTGCAGTGATGGGCTGACTCTGCATTTGCTTCAGTCTGCACATTACTGCAATGGAATTGTATGCAAGTCTGTGAGGATTCTCAGTTCTGCCTGTCATTGCAGTGATGGGCTGACTGTCCATCGGTTTTTGTCTGCACATTGCTGCAATGGAATTGCATGTGTGTGTGCAAGGATTCTCAGTTCTGTTTCTCACTGCAGTTATGGGCTGGCTTTGCATTTGGCTCAGTCCTGCTGCAGTGAGATTACATGGGAGTGTCTGAACACCTGCAAGGTGAGGGCCTTGTTAGCAGAGTACTTAAGATCCAGACTTCCCAGCAGCCTGTGCTGTCGCATTGTTTGTCCTCCCTGCTTGTGCAGCCTCAGTTCCTGCTCCTGTCTTGCCTGAGTCCTAGGAATTATATCTGTCTGGTTGCTCCAGTTCTGCCTGACCTCTTGGAGTTATAGCCCGTGTGTTTGCTCTTGTCCTGTATGCTGTATTCTGGATGAATAACTACATACCTGCTGGTGGACTTGAACTTACTAATATTGCCTGGGTAAATACTCCTGTCAACTTGCTTCATGAACATAATGTTGCATGCCTGTTCCTGCACGGTCTGGAATCTACTTTGAATAATGTTGATGTACATACCTTCACTGTAAATAAAACATCACTTTGCATCATATCCTGCGTGTCTGCGTCTTTGGGAGTTCATCTGCACGAAGCAAAGCCTCGCCAGACGGAATGCCTGCTGGTGAGCATGACAGAATGCGACAGCCCACAACGACTCCCAGCAGATC
Organism: Hyperolius riggenbachi; assembly: GCF_040937935.1. Classification (NCBI taxonomy): domain Eukaryota; kingdom Metazoa; phylum Chordata; class Amphibia; order Anura; family Hyperoliidae; genus Hyperolius; species Hyperolius riggenbachi. The sequence continues at coordinate 284,657,756 of NC_090648.1, read as the reverse complement.
TCAGGACAACGGAAGGTATGATTATATTCCTCAGAGAAAATTCAATAGACTTGATTCTGTGTTGTTTCTGGAGTTTTGTTCTGAACTGCAAAAGTTATTTCAAGTGCCTGCTGTTCGATTGTCACTACACACTACCTGGTCTGCATTGATTTCTCATTGCCTATTTGAGGGTGAATTGCTCGATTGGGCCCTTGAAACTTTGAACTTCTCTGACAGTTTTGTAAATGTTCCTGTGGAGTTTTTGAATTTTGCTTGTGCTGTTTGGTTAGGAAAGACAATTCCTCGTGCTACCTTTGATGAATTAATTTCTTCTGAACCTATACAATCAGCTGCAGCCCTCATGCAAATCAGAAACCTTGTCTCTGCTAAACCATCAAAAAGACAAAGTAAAAAATCTAAAACCAAGTCTTGTCAATCAAAGAAATCTATTAAAAGTTCAGTTGGTGCAGTGAAACTAATTCTGCAAGATGGATCTGAACCTGTGCCTGAACCCACAGTTAAAACTTCTGCTTGTCCATTTAGGGCAGACAATCCTGGGACATTCAAAAGACCTGTAAAAAAGTCTGCTAAACTCTCTCCTGTGCATAAACTGTGTATTGCATCTGATGTTATTCAGCAAACTACTGTTGTCATGCCAAGTCAATCTGCATCTACTCAGCATGTTAATGATTCTGCAACTTCTTCCTCTGCAAATCAAGTACTGGATGATCCATTGTCAGTAGCAACCACCTGTCTAAGTTATCAAAATGCTGGTTCCTCCATGTCAGAGGTAAAAACTGCTATGCATGCATCACCTTGTTCTGAATCTAACCCTGTGAAAAAAGTTTTTTCAACTCCAGCTTCTGTTGATCCATTGTCTATAGCAACAATAAGCAAAGTTTCTCAAACTGATGTTTTTGCTGCAACTGTTCCTCAAACTATTATGCATCCAGTTCAGTCTGATACTAAACTCAGTCCTGAGATGAAAAAATGTAAAACTTCAGTTTCTGCAATACGGTTGCCGTTAGCAACTGCAAACAAAAATACTTCAACTGACTTGCAGCCAGTAGCAACAGACTTTCTAACGTCTCCATTGCACCCATCACAATGTTGTCTGGATTCTGTGCTTAAGAACAGTGCTGAATCTGCAAACCCAGTGTTACCGTTGCCCTTAGCAACCACCAACCAATTCTTAAATACTGCCGTATCACAGTCTGCTAAAAAGGATCTTCAAACTGTTACTTTTTACTCATCCCAAGCTTTAGAGATTAAAAGTGTGGTAAATTCAACACCAGTAATTCCGTTGTCCATAGCAACCACCGATCAAACCTTGTTGAATAAAGATGCATCTCCACCATCATCTAAGGAAATGGACTCTGTTACTATGCATCTGCTTCATTCTGTTCCGGACTCCAGTTCTGAAGTAAAAAAACGCCTCAAGTTCTATAGCTCCGTTACATTATGCAATTCTCGTTTCAGCCGGGTTGCGCTCCACATGTTCCATGTTCTTGCTGTTCCAAGTGCTTACAGATTGAGAGGCTCTATGCATCCATGTGACCGTTTCTTTTCATGGTATAGCACTGGAACAACATATAAGTTACCTACTGGAAAACCATATAAGTTACCTACTGCTTCATCTGCCTCTAGTACCCAAGTGTTGAACTCTGCAGTACAACCTTTATCTGCCAATTTGTCTACGCCAGAGACTTTGTCATCTAGTTCTGCTGTTGTGGAAACCCAGCATCTTGTTTCCCTGACTACAGACTCACTATGTACTGCAATAGAGTACCAGTCTCATGATACTTTAAGTCCTACTCCGTCTGCAGCATCACAAACTTTCTTTGCCACATCTGCCCAGTTGAACTTTGTCCAGTCGCAGTCCTGCCAGTCTGAGCTGGCCGATACTTTACAGCCTGATCAAAGTTTATGCCAAGTTTCTAATGTGAACTCTGATAAAAATGTTTCTGTGTTTAAACTTGTGTCAGTACAAGGGCCAGTTTGTACCCAGACTGTGAGCACATGTGCCAAGCCAGTGCTGCTCGTTAAGGAGAGCCAGCCAGAGCAGGCGAATGCTATGTCTAAGGGTGCAAACATAGAGCCTACACTCATGTGTAATCCTGAATTAATGTTACCCAGTTTTGAATCTGCAATTGAGCAAGGGCCAGTTTGTACCCAAACTATGAGCACATGTGACGAGCCAGTGCTGCTCGTTAAGGAGAGCCAGCCAGAGCAGGTGGATGCCATGTATAAGGGTACAGACACAGAGCCTATACCTATGTGTAATCTTGATGCATTAATGTCGCTCAGTTTTGAATCATTAATTGTGCCAGGGCCAGTCTGTATTAAACCCACGGCTACCAATGCCATGCCGGAGTCAGTCGATAAAGAGACAGGCTCAGTGCTGGTAGGTCACCTGCCAATGGGTACAGACACAGTGCCTGCACCTAGGTTTAGCCATGAATCTGTTCTTGATGATGATGATGATCTTGTTTCACAGTCTAAGTGTGTCCCTTCCAGGGATATTGTTGTTCTTGAATCTCTTGTAAGCTCTGATCTGGAAGGTAAAATAGAACATGTCTCTGAGTTTCTCAAGTCTGAACCTATACCAGCTAGTACTGAGTTTGAGTGCACCAGGTGTGAGTCAGAGCCAATCCGAGGAATGATTGTGCCGGTCTCAGAATGCACTATACCAGTACATACAGTCACTGGGCCCGTACCTGTGCATACCGTTTCTGAAGGTATCGACACTGTGTCAGAGTCAGTGAAGGCTGAGTTGGTATCAGCTTGGGCCACATACGAAGAGCATGGGACTTTACCTCTTGATGTTTCCAAGTTGGAGAATGAAATTGTGTCTGATATTATGAATGGAGGAGTTTTGTGTTCCCTGTCCAGCAGCTCTTCCCTGTCCAGCAGCTCTTCCCTGTCCAGCAGCTCTTCCCTGTCCAGCAGCTCTTCCCTGTCCAGTAGTTCACCGTCCAGCAGTTCACCGTCCAGTGGTCCCCAGTCTAGCAGTCCCCTCTCCGGTGGTTCTCTGTCTAGCAGTTCCCTGTCCAGCAGTTCCCAGTCCAGTGTTGAGTCAGTTATTGATTTGATGTCTACAGAATTTGTGGAAGGTGAACAATCTTTTTTTGAGTTCCCCAATTGTGACAATTTCTCTAACACTCTGTGTACTTCAGGTATCAGTCATGTCATAGCTTGCCCTGATGCCTCCGCTCCAGCATGCCCAGATGTTGCCCTTGTGTCAGCATGCCCAGTCGCTGCCTCCGCTCCAGCATGCCCAGATGTTGCCCTTGTCTTAGCATGCCCAGTCGCTGCCTGCGCTCCAGCATGCCCAGATGTTGCCCTTGTGACTGTATGCCCAATTGCTGTCTGTACTTCAACAGGCCCAGATGTTGCTCTAAAGCCGGCATGCCCAGCAGTTGCTCATGCCCCAGCATGCTCTGACACTGCTACTGACCTGTCTTGTTCAGACACAGTTGCCATGTCTTGCAAATCAGGTTTTGGGGTCTCTTTGGGTACTTCCATAGGTCTTGGTGGACCGAATGGAATGTCTGAGGAATCCTCCATTACACTGAGAACTCTGGATGACTCTGAGGGGTTTCTAGAGATTTCAGAGAAAGTAGGACTTGGCTCTGTAGGTCAAGTTGGCAGTGTGCATTGCTCTGAAGGTTTCGGTTCTGCTGGGTATTGCTCTGAAGGTTCCGGTTCAGCTGGGTACTGCTCTGAAGGTTTCGGTTCAGCTGGGTATCGCTCTGAAGGTTCCGGTTTAACTGGGCATTGCTCTGAAGGTTCCGGTTTAACTGGGCATTGCTCTGAAGGTTCCGGGTTAATTGGGCATCGCTCTGAAGGTTCCGGGTTAACTGGGCATCGCTCTGAAGGTTTCGGTTCAGATGGGTATTGCTCTGAAGGTTTCGGTTCAGATGGGCATCGCTCTGAAGGTTCCGGTTCTATTGGGCATAGCTTTGGCAGAAATGATCCTGATGTGGTGTTTGAACGCGTGTCTGGTTTTGGGATGTTTCTGTTTGTCCTGATGTTTGGTAGGCACCCGGAGTGTGCCTTTAAAGGAGGGGGTAATGTTAGGATCCCCAGTTCTGCCTGTCATTGCAGTGATGGGCTGACTCTGCATTTGCTTCAGTCTGCACATTACTGCAATGGAATTGTATGCAAGTCTGTGAGGATTCTCAGTTCTGCCTGTCATTGCAGTGATGGGCTGACTGTCCATCGGTTTTTGTCTGCACATTGCTGCAATGGAATTGCATGTGTGTGTGCAAGGATTCTCAGTTCTGTTTCTCACTGCAGTTATGGGCTGGCTTTGCATTTGGCTCAGTCCTGCTGCAGTGAGATTACATGGGAGTGTCTGAACACCTGCAAGGTGAGGGCCTTGTTAGCAGAGTACTTAAGATCCAGACTTCCCAGCAGCCTGTGCTGTCGCATTGTTTGTCCTCCCTGCTTGTGCAGCCTCAGTTCCTGCTCCTGTCTTGCCTGAGTCCTAGGAATTATATCTGTCTGGTTGCTCCAGTTCTGCCTGACCTCTTGGAGTTATAGCCCGTGTGTTTGCTCTTGTCCTGTATGCTGTATTCTGGATGAATAACTACATACCTGCTGGTGGACTTGAACTTACTAATATTGCCTGGGTAAATACTCCTGTCAACTTGCTTCATGAACATAATGTTGCATGCCTGTTCCTGCACGGTCTGGAATCTACTTTGAATAATGTTGATGTACATACCTTCACTGTAAATAAAACATCACTTTGCATCATATCCTGCGTGTCTGCGTCTTTGGGAGTTCATCTGCACGAAGCAAAGCCTCGCCAGACGGAATGCCTGCTGGTGAGCATGACAATAATCATGGCCTAACTGTGGTGCAGCTGCATGTGCCCTGGAGGGCATGGGGCTCCTGTGTGGCTGCCCGGTCTGCTCGGGCCTATGTCTGCCTCTGTTTTCAGTACTTTTTCCCACTTCCTAGGTTCTGCAAAGGTATTTTGTAAATAAAATAACAAGAAAACTACAGTGAGAACATTCAGGTAAAAACTTCATTGAATCAAATCAATTGTATGCCACAGAGCTCAGAGCCTGAGTGCCATACTGAAGATGTGGATGGGATCAATGGGAGAACTTAATTATATGTCTATATGGATCCTGTAAAACAAGGCTATAGAGCCTACTGAGGTTCATTTGGTTGAAAATATACATCTGTCCATCAAGTTCAACCAGAAACGAAAAAGAAAAAACACCATCCTGATGAATCCTGAACCCGCACATATCCCAGTTGATCCAGGGGAATGCGAAAAACCTTACAAGGCCTGGGAAAATTAGTCTTAAAATGGAAAATTCCAGATAAATCCCTGGATCAACTCTCCTGGGAATTACCCAGTAATTATAGCTGTGGATACCCTTCAATGTAAGGAAAGCATCCAAGCCCTCTTTAAATGCAGATATAGTTTGCCATAACTAGTTCCTGAGATAAGATATTCCAGACCACTCTCACTGGGAAGGACTCCTTTCTAAATAGATGGCAAAAACTCTTTTCTGCCAAATGCAGATCATGTGCTCTTGTCCATTGTACAACTCTAGGGACAAAAAGCTCATCTGCTAAGATTTTTGCCCTCTTATGTATTTATACATGTTAATCAGGTCACCTCCTGGTCACCTTTTTTTCCAAGCTAAATAAGCCCAGTTTGTTCTACCTTTCTTGGTAAGCATGATTTCCCATCCCTCTGATTAATTTAGTTGCCTGTCTTTGTAACCATTTTAGAAGTCAATGTCCTTTCTATAGTGTGGTGCTCAAAACTGTATCCCATACTCTTGATGCGGCCTCACAAGTGATTTATATAGAGGGAGTAGTATACTAGCATCCCTTTTTACCGTTTTATGCATCCTAGAGTGATTTGCTTTAGCTACCACTGCTTGGCATTCTATATGATTCCTTTACTTGTTATCAATAAGAATTCCCAAATCCTACTACAAGTTTCATGTTCCTAACCTTATGCCATTTTTTATATGGTGCTCTGCCATCGATATGTCCAAAGTGCATGACTTTACATTTATCAGCATTACATTTTTCTGCCATGTGCCTGTCCATATGGCCATGTTGTCAAGATCCTGTTGTAATATGTCACTATCCGTCTTTTGTTGACAATTCTGCATAATTTTGTATCATCTGCAAAAATGTCTATATTACTATGTATTCTAAATCATTAATACATAAATTGAAAAGACAAACTACTGACCCCAGTGGTACCCCACTGCTAACAGTTTTTCATTTTCAATATGTGCTGTTCACCACTACTCTTTGCCTTCTATCCCTTAACCAGTTCTCTATCCACATACACACATTTTCTCCTAGTCCCAGTATCCCCAGCTTCTGCACACGGCTATTGTTGGGAACAGTGTTAAAAGCCTTTGAAAAGTCCAAGTATACTAAATCTATTGATTTCCTAAAAATCAAGTAAATAACTTCATAATGATTTTTACGATTTATATTTAGACAAATACAATTTGAAATAATTTACATCTTATTGACCCTCTCTGGGTGGATGTAACTTTGAGTTTAAAATCTAAAATATTCTTAATTTAAAAATTACATGTATATTCAGTCTATAGAACGTACATTTTATTTCTTCTAATAAAATACATTTTTACAATTTCTAATTGTGATCATTATTTTCATTTTCTAAGCATAATGTATATTAGTTTCATTTTACCCTTATTTAATAATACATGCATTGTTGTGAAAATATGTCATAAAATACTAGTCAAAGTAATTTTTTGTCTTAGAAACTTAAAAACTCTTAGGGAATTTGTGAAGCAGTATTGTTCATATATATGTTGCATATGGTAATTAATTAAACTCATTAAAATATAATTTAATTACTATCTGTTAAATGACAATTTGTGGTTAATTAGTTTCCCATTTACATTTTTCATACTGAGTAATTTCAATCATCTATAGTATATAAACATGAATTATAAAAATGATAATTACTAATAAAAGAATGATAATATATTTAAAAATAATACATACATGATAATGTTGTAAAAAAAAAAAAAGTCCTAATAATAATGAATTTAGTTACATAGTTCTTGAAGTTCCATCAAGTACAACCTTTGAACCTCACTACACCAAAACGTAGGAAGTGGCAGGGGCAGGGCACAAACTTTCTGGATGGATGTGTTGATTCAAATTAAAGCACACCCAAACCAAACATTTTTTTAATTCAAAATATTTAGTTGCACCACTCTGACACATTTCAAGCCTATGAGCATTTCAGTGCATGCTTTTCACCCTTCTCTTTTCATTACTAGGGTTATATAGGTAGCAGTCATTACTTCTGAGCTTAGTAGGAGGTTTTAGATCATGAGTGTGTTTGTCATCAGCTATCCTCCCTCACCGGGGCATCGTCTTTGTGAAATCTCACACAAGCTGAGATCACCTCCTCTGTGACATCATTAGTAGCAGGCTGCTTTGTTTTTTTTTTTTATCTCCTCTACCAGTCTGCTGGATTCTGTCCCGGCAATATTAACCACTTTACCCCCGCCCGTACGAATTTCTCCGTCCCTTTTTCCATCCTTTAACCCCCAGGGACGGAGAAATCCGTACTTTCCGCGTTCCCGACGCTGTCCGCGCTCCCGCTCGTAAACACGCCGCCCGCCGCTAGTAAACACGCCGCCGCCCGCTCGCCCGGAGATCAATGAACGGGAAAATCCATTCCCGTTCGTTGATCTAAGCCCCACAATGATCCGCTGCTCTCCTATGGGCAGCGCGATCATTGTGAGAAAAAACTCACGTGTCCAGCCTCCTTATACTTCCTCCAAGCTTGGAAGCTTGGAGGTCGCATTAAAACAAAAAGTTACTGTGGCCATCTTGTGGCCAAATAGTAAACTACACCCTACACATTTTTCACATACAGATAAATGATTTTTACACAAAAAATTAACTCATTACCTCCCACACTCCCCATTTTTTTTTTTTTTGTAATTAAAAAAAAAATTCAAAAATTTACAATTAAAAAAAATACATAAATAGTTACCTTAGGGACTGAACTTTTTAAATATTTATGTCAAGAGGGTAGAACACTGTTACTTTATAAACTATGGGCTTGTAATTAGGGACGGACGCAAAACTGAAAAAAATGCACCTTTATTTCCAAATAAAATATTGGCGCCAAACATTGTGATAGGGACATAATTTAAATGGTTTTATAACCGGGACAAAAGGGCAAATACATTTCATGGGTTTTAATTACAGTAGCATGCATTATTTAAAAACTATAATGGCCGAATCCTATTTTCCCATTAAAACACATTTAGAAAAAAATAATTCTTGGCAAAATGTCCCACCTAAAGAAAGCCTAATTGGTGGCGGAAAAAACAAGATATAGTTCATTTCATTGCGATAAGTAATGATAAAGTTATAGACGAATGAATGGAAGGAGCGCTGAAAGGTGAAAATTGCTCTGGTGCTCAGGGGGTAAAACCCCTCAGTGGTGAAGTGGTTAAAGGAAGGGAGGGGTTCCTCCAATAAATTTAAAATATTTTATATTTGTCATCATGCAGCTGAAAAAAGGCTGCTATTTATTATTAAAAGTTAGAAAATAGATTTTATTTCTGAAATCTTGTATTTTTAATTTGGGTCCAGTTTAAGCTGCAGGCCCCTTTCCTGGTGGCGCCCCTTCTGTCAATTCCTTTAAGTTTCTGCTTTGCAACCATACTCCACCTAACCCCCCACCCAATATTTATTGTATTTATAAAGCTCCAACATATTACGCATCGCTGTTTTTTTTTGGAAGCTGCTTGGTGGTCATGGGAATACCACTGCCCGGATCGCTAGTCGGTATTGTTTATGGTCAAAACTAAAATGTTATTGTTTTCAAACCTTTTGCTTTTGATTAAAGAAAAGATTGTTGGAAATGCTTTTATTTTGGTTCATCTTATATACTGTATCTCATTCATAGAATATATCTTGAATAACTATTTCACAGTGTAAAATATTCCATTGGGATTTCAGGTGTTGTCAGCTTGCAGATAGAGATGGCCCGAACCTTCGATTTTCGGTTCGCGAACCGGGTTCGCGAACCTCCTGCGAAAGTTTAGTTTGCGCGAACTTTTGCGAACCGCAATAGACTTCAATGGGGAGGCGAACTTGGAAAACTACAAAAATGAATGCTGGCCACAAAAGTGATGGAAAAGATGTTTCAAGGGGTCTAACACCTGGAGGGGGGCATGGCGGAGTGGGATGGACACCAAAAGTCCCGGGGAAAAATCGGGATTTGATGCAAAGCAGCGTTTTAAGGGCCGAAATCACATTGATCACTAATAGAGATGGCCCGAACCTCCGATTTTCGGTTCTCGAACCGAGTTCGCAATCTTCCGCAAAAGTTCAGTTCCCGCGAACTTTCGCGAACCGCAATACACTTCAATGGGGAGGCGAACTTGGAAAACTAGAAAAATTTATGCTGGCCACAAAAATGGAACAGATGTCTTAAGGGGTATAACACCTGGAGGGGGGCAAGCCGGAGTGGGATACACGCCAAAAGTCCCGGGGTGAAATCTGGATTGGATGCAAAGCAGCGTTTTAAAGAGAACCCGAGGTGGCTTTGTATAACGTTAGTGGGGCACAGAGGCTGGTTGGGCACACTAACACCAGCCTCTGTTGCCCCATGGTGTGTGTCAAAGACCCCCCTGCTCGCCGCTATCCTTCCCGCAGTGCTGGCGACACGCAGCGCGTCGCCAGCACAATGTTTACCCTAGCGCTGTCTGTCAGCGCCGCTCCCCCGCCTCCTCCGCATCGCCGCTACCCGCCCTCGTCCCTTCCCTCCAATCAGCGTGAGGGAAGGGACGAGGGCGGGTAGCGGCGATGCGGAGGAGGCGGCGGAGCGGCGCTGACAGACAGCGCTAGGGTAAACATTGTGCTGGCGACACGCTGCGTGTCGCCAGCATTGCGGGGGTATAGCGGCGAGCAGGGGGGTCTTTGACACACACCATGGGGCAACAGAGGCTGGTGTTAGTGTGCCCAACCAGCCTCTGTGCCCCACTAACGTTATACAAAGCCACCTCGGGTTCTCTTTAAGGGCAGAAATCACATTGAATGCTAAATTGCAGGCCTAAAGTGCTTTAAAACATCTTGCATGTGTATACATCAATCAGGGAGTGTAATTAGAGTACTGCTTCACACTGACACACCAAACTCACTGTGTAACGTACCACAAACAGCTGTTTGTGTAGTGACGGCCATGCTGGACTGGTGCGCACCACGGCCAGAGTGCAGGCCGTGGCGGTTTTCAAGCCCATATGGTCGCCGGGCTGAGGCAGCTGAATGACAGAACAGTAACTGTCCAGCTGATCAAATTTGGTCTGTCCACAATGAAGTGAGCCCCCCCGAGACACTCATATAGCCGGCGGTCATTGCTTCATTCATTCACCACGGCAAGGTAATGATCATGATGGGGAATTGGCACATGTACATGCCTTTTGTTTTGCTGTTGCAGCCGCAGTGAAACCAGAAAAATTAGGCAGGCATGTACATGCACCATAAAAATCATTATAATCGGCCGCAGCAGCCTTAAAAATTCAGGAATCTGCCTGGAGTCCTGGACCCTGTTGGTGGTGGCGAAGAAGGCAGTCAAGCTGCCTGTGGGCAGAGATGCTGTGTGGGGAGCGACTTAGTGTTGGGGCAGGCAGCCTGTCACACGGTGTGCAGTGCCCCAGTATAGCTAGTATAGTGCCCCAGTATGGGTAGTATAGTGCCCCAGTATAGCTAGTATAGTGCTCCAGTATGGATAGTATAGTGCCCCAGTATAGCTAGTATAGTGCCCCAGTATAGTGCGGGTGCCACAGCTGTTAACTCTTTTAAATTCCTCTTGCCTCCATGCATATTATTGTGCTTCACAGCAGCGCTCCCCGCGGCTGTTGTGATGAGGCAGGAAGCAGGAGAGCCATTCCCCTGGTAACGGCGATGCACATCTCCGCTACAGGAAGCCGCTCTCCTGCTTTCTGCTCATCACAGCAGCCGTGGGCCGCGCTGCTGTGAAACACAATAATACGCATGGAGGCAAGGGGAATATAAGAGAAGAAGTGACGGCCAGCTGAGGTAACAGCAGTGGCGGCCGCGAGGGGGAGGTGGGGGCAAGAGGCTAGACCCGCGAACCACCCGCAAATGACCCATGGACCAGCAGTGGGCCACGGACTGGGTGTTGGGGACCCTTGCTTTACTGTATGTGTAAAGCATGCATAATTACGAAGCGACTTTTCCATTTGTACCAAGTTGTGATGCATTCCTGTTTTTGCATGGAGTGCGACACAGCTCCCACTGTGGACCTAACCTAACAGTATGTTCTTCCTATGCAAAGTAGTTGCAAGATGCAAGAGCTTGTGAAAATGAAAAAAAAAAAGGTAATTTGTCCAGAAGCAGAGAATAGCTTTGATGTATCTCAGGCATTTAAGGCCACTATACATCATTGATTTTTTCTCATAGATTATATGTTAGATTCTATAAACATTAAAATCCAGCAAAACTAAAAACTTGAGCGATCTTCATTGATATTTGATCAAAATATTGGCAAACAATGATGAGAAAGGACTAAAGGGACACTTAAGCCAGAAAAAAAAAGAGTTTTACTCACCTGGGGCTTCTACCAGCCCCCTGCAGCAGTCTTGTGCCCTCGCAGCCACTCACTAATCCTCTGGTCCCCCGCTGCCAGCTAGTTTAGTTTTTGCCGACAGGCCCGACAGGACTGGCCACGCGTAGCTTTCTCCGCATTCCCGACTGTAATTAGCACTATTGCGGGCCGCAATGCGTACAAAGATAGGCGTTGCCGCATATGTATGCGTAGATAATGCGGCAACGCGTATCTTTGTACGCAATAGCGCTAATTACAGTCGGGAATGCAGAAAAAGCTACACGTGGCCAGTCCTGTCGGGCCTGCCGGCAAAAATGAAACTAGCTGGCAGCGGGGGACCAGAAGATTAGTGAGTGGCTGCGAGGGCACAGGACTTCTGCAGGGGGCTGGTAGAAGCCCCAGGTGAGTAAAACTCATTTTTTATTTCTGGCTTAAGTGTCTTTTTAAGATCGACGTGGTTGGTGCAAAGCTGGCAGAAATGGCACTTGATCTTTCTTTACTATAGCTTGATACTGCTTCAAGCAACACAACCTTATTAGCAGCAGCAATATGGCCCGGTTCACATTAGCGTTCCAGGTCCGGCTTCCCCGGACCCGGAACGCTCCGTACACAGCGGATGGTGAATGGATACATTGTTAATCAATGTATCCATTCACACTCGTGTGACTGTCCGGATCCGATCCGGGAACGCAGCTCCGGGACGATCCGGCTTTTTTCCAACTTGCTCCATTTTTGCCGTCCGTCCCTGTGCGGCTGCGGACCCGGGCCGGATCCTGACCCGAACATGTGGCCATGCTGTGCAATGAGAAACGGATGTTTCTCATCACACTGGCAATAGGACCGTATGCTTCCAGCACCGGTCCTATGCCACTTGGGGGTCCCGGACTACACGCCGGTATCCCCCATGCTTGTGGTGCCTTTCTGGCACTGCAATGTATCTAGTTCCGGCTACTTTATTGTAGCCGGAACTGATACATTCCGGATCCGACACTTGTGGCAACTTGTGGCCACCGCAGAGACCCGTACGGTCTCTTTGCGGCCCCCGGACCCCCGGACACTTGCGGACTCGAACCGCAAGTGTGAACGGGGCCTTAGGCAGACATTGGGACAGATGTTGATAACAAATAGCAATTGTGAATTGTTATCATCAGTCAGATTTCAAACGTCTATCTACTATAAAAGGTCATCTAGTGATGCATGATGGCCTTTAGACATTTTTTGTAGCTTGTTTCAGGTGTGCTGTGCTGTGGCATTACAGCACAGCATACTAGCCCTTGAAAGCAGCTCTTATCTGTATACTGTCTACCAGTCTAGACACATTGGGGCTGATTCATGAAGCTGCGCTGCTACAGCAGCGCGAGCTACATGATGAGCTAAATACAGGGAGGCACACTACATGCAGTCGTGCAGTGTAGCGTGCCTTCCTTACTTACACGACCTGTTTACTAGCACGCTCCCAGGTGCTATGAAGTATTGCGATCACAATACTTGACTAGAGCAGCCTCTACTATGCTGATTAACATAGTATTGTAGTGTTTTTTAATTAGTCTCCCTGGCAGTAACCCCGACCTGAGCTTGTGGTAGGAAAAATGCGCTGCAAGCGGTAAGCACGAGCTCAGGTCGGGGTAGGGAATTCCATTGTTTTCTTGCTCTTTAGGAGTCCTGCGCGCGATCGCTGCTGTACAGCGGGACTACAGCATCTCTCCCTGGCTCTCCCGGCCTGTCTCTGTCTTTCGCCGGCCGCCGGGATCCCCATAGCCCCGCTCTTGTTCTTGGGATCCGGCGGTTAATCGATCGCTGCTTATATACAAGTGTACATAAGATAACTGCTGCTTGGTTATAGGCATGTGTATTTTCTTCTTTACTGCAACTTATAGTGAATTTCTTAATAAATAAGAAAAAAGTTATAGCATTATTGTTTTTTAAGACATTCCTACTTTAGTTCATTTTTTGTATGTGTGCTTGAGTCATTTTTATGCTACTGTATGGGGATCAGTGATGATAATATGAAAACAATATTATATATTTTATTATTTGATACCTCATCCCTAGTGGTTTTTAATTTGTATAACTATTGATATATTTTAATTATATGTGTAGTATTTGTAAAGGAGAAATCTTCCAAAATAATTATGTCCGTGATAAAGCAGCAGGGGTAAGTTTAAATTTGTATACAACCAGCAGCTAATAGTAATTTACATCATAGATGGATTTTTATTGTGCTCTAGGCAAAGAAAAACACAGTTAAACAGGAAATATATTATTAAATATGACTGCATTAACCCTAATATCGTGTTCCTTTGTATAAAGTGGATTTTATTATGAACAGAAATTAGCATTTTAACAAAACATATCAACAGTGTCAGTTCTCTGGTAAAAGTCTTCATTTATTTTTTTTATTTCCTACATGTATACACTGTGTAATGGTTGGTGATTATCATAGGGACGTTGATGGTAATAAATAACCAAAAGTGGTTGTAGCCCCTTTGCAACCTATACAAAAGAGTAAAAATAGTTTTACAAAGTTTTTTTATTTTGCTTTTTTCCCCTTTTCTGCAGAGATGTAAGGTGCGTACACACGCACTACACAAGGAAACGACGGGTCCGCCGGACCCTCCCGCTGGGCGGACTTTAGCCGACAGTATGCGCGTGTGTACGCACTGTCGGCGGACTGATAAGGCTGTTTCTGAATAATCCGCTGAGCGGAATTCATGGAATTAATGCAAGAACTTTCTAAAGTGATTTATCTATTCACAGCATGCTGGACTGCTTTTTTCTCTATGCTTGAATATTTGTGCACATGTGCTATCATGAGTATTTTTGGGCTATAAGGGATATCTGTACCGATACCTGGGTCAACTTGGGTCAGCGGGGGGATAGCTGGGGCAGTTTGCTGACATGTGATTTTATGTACCTTTACTAGTCAGTTAATAAAGTTTTGTATTTTTCACATTTAATTGCATTTGTGCTCAATCGGGTCATACTCCTCCTCCAACCTATCTCACAATTTTTGATATTTTTTACAATTCAGTGCTCTGCAGCTTTAACAGCTTGATGCAGAGCCATACAACTTAGCACTCAAAGGAGCCCCCCTCTTTTCTGCCCACCAACAGAGCTTTCTGTTGGTGGGTTCTGATCGCAGCTCCAGGCTTTGTATTTTTTTTTTTTATTAATGTAGTTGTTATTTTTAATAAAAATGTATATTTTCTTTTTATTTCTCCCTCCCTCAAGGACCAATCAGAGCGATTCTCTCTCATAGGCATCAGAGGAGGTCGCATTTGGTGCCTCTCCAGGGGACAGCCAAGTGACAGGGCTGTCCCCAGTACAGCGATGTGGTAGATCGCAGTGCTGTACAAGCAAAATAAATGCCTTTTTTTACAGTCTACCAGCAATGATCACCGCTGGTAGACTCCCTCTGTCACTCAAGCGGGTATGCGCGTACATTGGCATGTGCGATCCCCGCTAATCTCCTCTCCCAGGACTTGTTGCCAATCGGCTGCAAGTTGGCGTTAGATGGTCACAAGGAGGTTAAAATTGCTACCAAAATCACTGGAAAACGCTCAATAAATCGCTTGTAAATTGCTCATTAAAGAACAAGCAACACCCATGCTAACCTAGAAATAAAAAAACACATATATAGGTAGATAAATACTACTTCTACTTACATAACAGATGTATTGTGCTATCCACGTAATGATTCCTGTGAATTTTATAAAGTCAAAGCAGAAAATCCTATTCTAGGCAGTGGCCATCTTGCCAAGCTAATGCTGACATAATATCCTCCCTGACTCTTGTTCCCCCCCTCCCTTCTCTTGCTCATTGTGTATTCATTAGCTGCCCTCCTTCCAGACTCTTCAAACTCCCACTGAGGTGTATACTAGGAACTCCACTGTCTTTTTTTTTATTTACTCCTCCAATCGCTGAGTCACCTCAGCCTTGCTTGTAAGCACAAGAGTTCAGAGGGTGTTTCTGATAAGCAGCTAGGCAGGGAAATAAATGGAAGAAGAAGAATATATTATAGATAAAAAGAACCCCCAGCATACAACTGTTTGGCATTGACTACTAAAGGGCCAGTGCTCTTAATGTATGTTATAACTCTAAACCATAACAGCAGAAAAAGTTTTGAATGCAGGATTAGCATCTTTATCACTTAATACACTCAGACCAGTTGCTTTTTAAATTTGATTTTTATGGTGATGATACCACTTTAAAAACACTAGCGACTGCGATATCGCTTTGCGATTTGTAGTGGGTTCCAGGCCTCAAGTCCCATTATCAATTTGGCTTGGCAAAATAGCTCTTTTAGAACATCAGCTTAACTTCTGGTAATGAACATCCTAATTTCTTTCAAGTGCTGCAGTAATCTCTGACCCCTCACCACTGATCTCTGCCTTTTTCACCCAACAGTCTCTAGAAAGTGTTTATCTAAACACACAAAGAACTCAAACCCACTAGGAGCGAATCGATTTTCGCTCGAATGTAACATTATTTCCACAAAAATTAATGCGAAGAATATTAGCATTTTTCTTATCACTGTTCTTCTGATCTGTCCTATTTCGTAAAATTCAATACAGGAACAATGTTTAGGCTTTACTACATAGACTATGTGTACAGTGATTCTTGAACTTCAGTTGCTACATCCAATGAAAGCAATTTATGTTTCTTTATTCTAATTTAGTGCTATCCAACTCCAGTCCTTGAGGGATGAAGTATTCACATATTTTCAGCACAGCTCAAATTAATTTATGGGACTGAAGCAGGAAAAGTGTGGTTTAACAAGTAGAACATGTCTCCATTTCTCTGTCCATTTGAGCATGGGTATGGCTCTCGAGGACTGGAGTTGGACAGCCCTGGTTTAACGGATAGTTCCCTGACCAATCTGAAAGTAGTTTTCTCATTATCATGACCGGAGTTACACTTTAAATAGCTTGAGTAGTAAAATCTTTGTATCTATCACTCTATTATTTTATGCTTGAACACACATTTGATGTATGTATTGTGCTCAATGGCACATGCTCAATTTCTGTGGTTGCCATGGGAAGGTGAAGACAAAGCATTAGCTTTAGAATGTTCTTCTAGTGCTCTTAAATGTTTATTAATCATCTTTATAAAGATCTCAACTCAGTATTACACTATTCAGTGAATTGTCTTCGAATAACAATGTACAGCTTAGATAACTTTCTGTATCAGCACTAACAGTTCCTTCTCCAAGGCAAGAATTTGGAGAACAACCATCTTTATATTTAGACCTGAAGAAGTAAGTACCTGGGCCAAAAGCTAGCATTTATTAACATAAATACCATCAGTGTATTATTAACTACAACTCACAGGAACTCTTACAAAGTTACAACTTTAGTGAAAGACTCTGCAAGCATCTCTGCAAGGCATTTAAGCACTGGTATTTCTTCCTCTTCCACTTATAACTGGAGTATGCAAGAGTAGTAGCCTAATAATCAATGGTGAAGAAGACATACAGTCCACTCTAAATCAGCTAGGGTTTTACAGAAACGGATGTTAGCAATGCCTTTATGTATATGATATACTTATGATATTATATCCAGTAATGTCAGTAGGAAACCTAGGGGCTCAAACCTCTCTTTACCCATAAAATCCTTTTTTTAATGTAACCTTGCTTATTGAGCAAACAGAGGCTACAAGCAGATTTGGAAGCGTTTGTGCTCCTTTACTCACTGCAGCTGGGCATTTTTTTCACACAGGAGGGGCCCTTGTTTAAAGAGAACCCGAGGTGTGTTTAAACAATGTTATCTGCATACAGAGGCTGGATCTGCCTATACAGCCCAGCCTCTGTTGCTATCCCAAACCCCACTAAGGTCCTCCTGCACTCTGCAATCCCTCATAAATCACAGCCGTGCTGTGAGGCTGTGTTTACATCTGTAGTGTCAGTCTCAGCTGCTCCTCCGCCTCCTGCATAGCTCTGGTCCCTGCCCCCGTCCCTTCCCTCCAATCAGCAAGGAGGGAAGGGATGCAGGCGGGGACTGGAGTTCTGCAGGAGGCGGGGAGAGCAGCAGACTGACACTATAGAGATAAACACAGCCAGCTCTGACAAGCTGTTTGTCAGCAGCGTGGCTGTGATTTATGAGGGATTGCAGAGTGCAGGGGGACCTTAGGGGGGTTTGGGATAGCAACAGAGGCTGGGCTGTATAGGCAGATCCAGCCTCTGTATGCAGATAAGATTCTTCAAACCCACCTCGGGTTCTCTTTAAGTTAAAGGCAGCTGCCTCTTTTCAAGTTGTTTTAACCTAAATTAAGACTATGGGAGAAAATGAATGTCTCTTTAAATAAAGTTTTTATAATATAAATACTAAATAATAATCATAAAAGGCAGTTGTGATGAGACTTGATGTGTCAGGTTTAAAATGCTTTATGTGAAGCTTGATGAATCAGTCAACATGTTAAAGGATACATGAGCCAAAGTGCTCTGATTAAATGGTGGCTACTGTGATGTGTGGGCATGATACATATCACACCTCCCAATCACTCCTGTTCCCCTCCATGACTTAGCCAAGTTGCTGATCCTGACCTCAACCCAGACATACTGGCTGTGCATGTGTAATATGTCTAATCCACCCCCTTGTACTGCAGTCTGGGCAGGAGTGCACATGCTGGGAACACAGGAGCTGGGGGGCGCAGTCATAAAAGAGGCTCAGATCGGACATACTGTGCATGCGCAGCCTAGTATGTATGGATTAAATGCTGGCAACTTGGCAAAGCTGTGGCCTCTAAAGGTGTTTTTTGCAGTTAAACAGAAGGGCAGGGAGTGATCAGGAGTGATTGGGAGGAGCAGTAAGCAACAGGACTTGTACCCACCCATCACAGTAGTCATAATTTTAACAGAGCACTTCAGCTAGGGTATCCTTTAAGTACATATAGATCTACAGATCTGATCTAGTACACTGGATTTGAAGAGCATGTTCAGGTAGCCAAAGAAAGAGAAATATTGATTTATTTCACTTAGTGATTAGAGATGGCCCGAACGGTTCCCGGCGAACTTCCGGGGGTTCGCAATCGTGGAGAACCGCAAACTTTACCGGAAGTTCAGTTAACCCCTATAATGCAACATTAGGGTCAACTTTGACCCTCTACATCACAGTCAGCAGGCAAATTGTAGCCAATCAGGCTACGCTCCCTCCTGGAGCCACTCCCCCTTATAAAAGGCAGGCATCCCCGGCCATTTTACTCACACGTGTGCCTGCAGTAAATAGAGAAGGGACAGCTGCTGCTGCAGACTCTCATAGGGAAAGATTTGTTAGGCTCTTTTAGGCTTCTTAGCTTGCTCCTTGCTGATTCTTTTTGCTAAAATAGCACCCCACAACAGCTCTGTTGAGAGCTAATCTTGTTCTTGTGATCTATTTTTTTGTGTGTGTCCCACTGACACTTGTGTTGCATAGACAGCCTTGATAATTCATACTGTGTGTGTGCCACTGCCAGGCCCAGCACATTCAGTGACTACCTGTGTGTGTGACAGGTGCACATTGTAATACCCATTACTGCATATACCTACCTGTTGTTCACAGTGCACCCACCTACCTATGTAAGCTTAGGTGATGGATAGTACGTCTGGATCCAACTTTGTGCAGATGGCGTCTTTCATGCTGTCCAGCCTGTTGAGGGACCCCCATATAAAAAAACTAAAGGGTAATGAGCTGTACTGGGTGGCTACGCTACTAGACCCTCGGTATAGGCACAAAGTGGTGGACATGTTACCAACTCACCAGAAGGCAGAAAGGATGCAGCACATGCAGAACAAGCTGGCAACTGCTTTACAATGCATTTAAGGGTGATGTCACAGCACAACGCAATAAAGGTACCACTGCCACTAATCCTTCTCCCATTTCCATGCAGGCAAAGACAGGAAGCTCCAGCGATCTCATGGTGATGTTGGACATGCGGACATTCTTTAGTCCAACACCTTGCCTTAGCGCTTCCGGATCCACCCTCCACCAACGCCTGGACCAGCAGGTAGCCGACTACCTGGCCTTAAGTGTGGATGTAGACACTGTGAGCAGCGATGAACCCTTGGACTACTGGGTGCGCAGGCTTGACCTGTGGCCAGAGTTGTCCCAATTTGCCATCCAACTCCTCTCTTGCCCTGCCGCAAGCGCCCTGTCAGAAAGGACCTTCAGTGCAGCTGGAGGCATTGTCACTGAGAAGAGAAGTCGCCTAAGTCACAAAAGTGTTCAGTACCTCACCTTTATCAAAATGAATGAGGCATGGATCCCGGATGTAGACACTGTGAGCAGCGATTAACCCTTGGACTACTGGGTGCGCAGGCTTGACCTGTGGCCAGAGCTGTCCCAATTTGCCATCCAACTCCTCTCTTGCCCTGCCGCAAGCGCCCTGTCAGAAAGGACCTTCAGTGCAGCTGGAGGCATTGTCACTGAGAAGAGAAGTTGCCCAAGTCACAAAAGTGTTCAGTACCTCACCTTTATCAAAATGAATGAGGCATGGATCCCGGAGGGCTACTGCCCACCCGAAGACTAAGTCAGTCCCCACACACAGCATCTCTGCCTGAACGCCGTGTGACTGGCTGCCTGCCCCAAGACTAAGTTGCTCCCCACACAGCATCTCTGCCCGCAGGCCGCTTGACTGCCTTCTCCGCCACCACCAACAGGGTCCAGGACTCCAGGCAGATTCCTGAATTTTTAAGGCCGCTGCTAGCAGCGGCCGCTATAATAATTTTTCTGGTGCGTGTACATGCCCGCCTAATTTTTCTGGCTGCAGTGCAGCTGCAACAACAAAACAAAAGGCATGTGCATGTGCCCATTCCCCTTCATGATCATTACCTTGCCGCGGTGAAGGGGCTGGCATATCACAATGAAGCAATGACCGCCGGCTATATGAGTGTCTCGGGGGGTGGCGCACCAAAGATAATAAGGTTGTTGCTTCATTGTGGACAGACCAAATTTGATCAGCTGGACACAGTCACTGTTGTTCTATCATTGAGCTACCACAGCCCAGCGACCATATGGGCTTGAAAACTGCCATGGCCTGCACTCTGGCCATGGTGCGCACCAGTCCAGCACGGCCGTCACTACACAAACAGCTGTTTGCGGTACGTTACACAGTGAGTTTGGTGTATCAGTGTGAAGCAGTACTCTAATTATACTCCCTGATTGATGTATACACATGCAGGATGTTTTAAAGCACTTTAGGCCTGTAATTTAGCATTCAATGTGATTTCTGCCCTTAAAACGCTGCTTTGCATCCAATCCAGATTTCACCCCGGGACTTTTGGCGTGTATCCCACTCCGGCTTGCCCCCCTCCAGGTGTTATACCCCTTAAGACATCTGTTCCATTTTTGTGGCCAGCATAAATTTTTCTAGTTTTCCAAGTTCGCCTCCCCATTGAAGTGTATTGAGGTTCGCGAAAGTTCGCGGGAACTGAACTTTTGCGGAAGATTGCGAACTCGGTTCGAGAACCGAAAATCGGAGGTTCGGGCCATCTCTATTAGTGATCAGACTCACATTTTTGTTTCCTGGATGCACTATTCAAAATGAATACTATAAAATCTATTACCTGTATAATATTATCTGCATATAACTTCGTGACACTTTGCTTCACTGCAAAGTGAATATAAGCGCTGTGTAATATGTTGGCGCTTTATAAATTCAATAAATAATAATAATAATGATAATATTTTCTGATCTTTTGGATAGACACATAGGTATTGTTTTCAGCATTCTGAATCAAGGTTAGAATTGAAATGCAGCCATAATGTGTGCAAATGCTCCTACATAATTCAATCTGAAGGCAACCAAATGTCATCACACATTGATTCCTCCCTTAGCCAATGGTGATTTCAGCTCTGGCAACTAACTTAAGTGGAAACTCTGTATGTGCGTTGGACCAGCTGAGGAATCAAAGCTTTGAGGCAGAAGATGGACTAAGAAGTGTGGACATCATGCAAAGCTTTTATGTGAAGTATACAAAAAAATATGGAATGTGTCACATTTTTTTTCTTAGTTAAAGCAGAGTCATATTTTCACATACACGTGTTTCGAGCATTTTCAGCAGGGTCATCACTATAATAACAGATAGTTCCTACTTAACATAGAAGAAATGACCATCCTAAAATAGGCAGGGTTTTCTACCATAAAGACATTCTCTTTAACACAAATAAAACCCTTTCCATGTGAAGGAAGATTCTTTAAAGGACACATCCAAGCAGCTTTAAAAAAAAACATCTACCTACCCGGGGCTTCTTTCAGCCCCTTTGCAGCCTTCCTGTGCCCTCGCCGCAGCTCCACTCCCCGCCAGTGGCCCGGGGTCCCCTCCGGTGCAAGATGCCCACTGTGCCTGCGCAAGCGGCTCTCAGAGTCGCACTGACATCATCTGGACTGTACTGCACAGGAGTAGTAGTGCAACCGGATGACGTCAGTGTGACTCCGTGCGACTCTGTGAGCTGCACGCTGGAGCGCAGGAAGATGCCGACCTGGTGAGGTCAGCATCTGCACCGGAGGGGATCAGGAGCCATCAGAGCTGTGGCAAGGGCACAGGATGGCTGCAAGGGGCTGGAGGAACCCAGATGTAAGTAGATTTCTGATTTTTAATTTCTTTGGACTTTCCCTTTGAGCAGTTTTCTGGTCCCTAGAGCTAAAATCATGGATAAACTAAAATAATAGGAAGGGATAATCAGTATTGTTCATTCAAAGGGATCCTGGAGTGAGAGGCAAATGAAGGCTGCCATATGTATTTTCTTTTAAACAATACCAGTTACCTGGCAGTCCTACTGATTTTTCTGGCATCAACAGTGTCTGAACCACATTCTTGAAACAAGCATGTGGCTAATCCAGTCACACATCAACCTGTGCACCTGCTCTAAAAGCTTGCTCAGGGTTTATGGCTAAAAATATAGGATCAGCAGGACAGCCAGACAATTTGCATTGTTTATCTAGTTGAGGACTACAGGCTTACACTCCCTAGTGACCAGGCTATTTTTTACAATTCAGCGCACTGCAGCTTTAACACTGTGCTGAATGGCCATACAACTTAGCACTCAAATTAATCTTCCCTCCTTTTCTTTCCACCAACAGAGCTTTCTGTTGGTGGAATCTGATTGCTGCTGCACTGTTTATTTTTTTTTTAATTAATTGTAATTTATTTTTTAAATAAAAATGCCTATTTTCTTTATTATGTATTTATCCCCCCGACAGCCAATCACAGCGATCGCCTCTCATAGGCATCAGCCTTTGAGAGCGACTGATTTCTGAATAGCTCCAGGGGACAGCCAAGTGACAGGGCTGTCCCCAGTACAGCGCTGCGGTAGATCGCAGCACTGTACAAAGCAAAATAACTGTTTTCTTCTAACGGCCTGCCAGCCGCGATAGCGAGCTGGCAGGCTTATCTCGGAGAGGAGCTCCATCATTCAGCGGGGATGTGCGTGCATTTGCGCTTGATTCCCGCTAATCTCCTCCCCCACAACATGACTCCAATTGGCGTTAGGCGGTCCTGGGGAGCCATCTTGTGGCCGCTGATGAGTGTTAGGCGGTCGTAAGGTAGTTAAAAGGAAACCAATATGTCAGCCTCTATATCCCTCTCACCTCAGGTAAAATCATCTCAAGAAGCTGGTTCATGTATATATAATGTTGCACTGACATACACACACTGCAATTTCCACACTGCACAGCTCTCTCAAGCCTTATCTCTGTGTTTAGGAGTAAAAGAACAATCTTGACACCCTAGTTCAGTGCCACCCAGCTCAGTGACAAATAAAGCTCCTGGTTGCAAAATGGAAATGTATTAACCCTTTAAGTTACTTTTTTTTTTTTTTTTTTTTTTTTTACAAACAAAAGTTTGTTCTTACAATTTATAATGTTGCCACTAATCTTTTTGGGTAAAGGGGAAATATTGCCTATTTAACTTTAAGCGTTCCTTGTGCTAACTATAAAATGACAAGAAACTTGCATCTGACATTTCACAGTTTCAGCTGATTGGCTAAAATCACAATGACAAAGCTTTGTTTATTCTGAAGGTGTTATGTGTATCCACTGACTTCAGCTGTGCTGAGCTACGATCCCATTATATTTGTTACAAAACTAACAGTGAATCCAAATGTTGTATGCATGTGTTGCTACTGCAAGATGCGGAAAAAGTAACATTCATTTAAAGTCTGCATTGAGTAAAGATTTACTTAAAAGCCAACCATAAACAAAATGATCTTGTCCCATGCTGAGCAGGCCAAAGCGATACTTGCGTGAGGTCAGGCAATTTCAAGACTTTATAGGAGACAAAAAGAAGTCCCTTAAACCATGTGAAGTGACATTTCTCACTTGCAGAGACTTTCTGACTTGTTGGAATCTGGCGCACTGTTTGATGATAAATATATCTCTCTTGAAACATTTTGCTCAAGGTAACTTCTGCCATCTATAGCCAGCCTAACTCAATTATTTATCTTCTAACAGCACTTTGCTATCTATGGCTATACATTCTTCTTTCAGCTGTGGTAAAATTTCACTCAAATAGGTATAGTGTAAGTTGACTAAAGAAGATCAAAGGTCGTTATATTAGACAAGGCAGCAATTCAGCTGAAGCAGGGCATTTAACTAACATTTGTACGTTGCCTATTGATGATGATAACTGTCTACAGGCAAGAGATGTATTCTCTGTTATCGTTCCACTTACATTATTTCAAAGCGGAGCTGAACTCAGAATGTCCTCTCTGCTCTAAAAGATACACAACATCATAATAACTTTTAAACAAAAAAACATTTTTTTTGTTACAGCTCATAAAAATCCTAAAATAAATATGCACTGTTTCCACTTCCTGGTGTCATGGAAGCAGACATATTGTTAATATTTGTAAAGCAAAAAAAGACATCGCTTCTACCACCTTGTACTAGTAGTTCCAGAAGTGGGACCCCAGCAAAGGACCATAAACATGTAGAAAAGATGAAAGAGTCCAGCTGCACCGAAATCCAATATAAAAATCCAATCTTTATTGTGACATCTGTGGATAAACAGTAAAACAGCTGATGCGTGTCGGAGCAAAAAATGGCTCCTTAGTCATAGCTGATGACTAAGGTAAGGAGCCATCTTTTGCTCCGACATGCATCAACTGTTTTACTGTTAAACCACAGATGTCACAATAAATTGGATTTTTATATTGGATTTTGGCACATTAGGACTCTTTCATCCTTTCTATGTATTGTTAAAATCCTGTGCTTTCAGATGAGCGTATCTGCCATCTCTGCCATGGCAGTCATGTGACACAGGAGAGAGATCAATTTACAACTTGTGATTAGACACAAATGAGGGGGAATTAGACTGGCTAAACTCTCTAAATACATACAGGGAGCATTTCTTTATGTTCTCCTACTGTCCTGTGCAAGAGTTCAGGGCCACTTTAAGTAAACAAGACAACACAAATATTGCCTGGATCTACTGTACATTAATATTATCACAATAGGATTTATACGTGCTGACTTATTTAATCATTCTTTGCAGTAGAGTATGTTAAACGATATAATCAGAGTATTTCTTCTTGCTATGGTCTGATAAATTAAAATGAATGCTTTTGATTACACTAATGACATTAACGTCTAATCTCAATTTAAGAATTATCTGCGTAGTTTATGGGTCATAAATTTGATACATTGAGAGAGTTCAATGAAAAAAATAAAGGTTCACTAACTTTAAATCCTAATCTTTATCTGGTAAGCATTATACAGAAACCATAAATAAATGCAGCAATATTTAAATACATTTTTTTGTATTGCTCCAAGTCCCATGCATCAAAGCCATTTATGATGGCATTGTTATACTGAAGAGAGGAGCCCATACTATACAATGTCTTAGCCCTGCAAGCTCACTGACCTGACAAAGTGGAATATTGCACATTAACTACCCTCTCAAAGTACTGTAATAAATTGTTGGCTGTATTGCTTGGGTACTCTGTTTTGGAGGTAACAGAGTAACCAGCAGCTTGGGGTGACCCAAACCACTAGGAAAATATGGGGGGCCAAAAGAGACTAAAACCCCGCCTACTTAAAAAGCAATGTTGGATGTGATTTGCCTTCTTAAAACAGAAGCAATACTCCTCACACATATTGACAAATTTCAGCAGGGCAGCCATAAAGCAAATACACACCTATTCTCAGCAATAAGGGATGCTGAGAATACATACCAGTAACAGATGCTCTGTCACTACGAGCGGCACTTGCCAGTAACCCTGGGGCCTGTGGCAAGGACCTTCACTAAAAATGCTGCCCTGTTTCTAGTGAGGCAGGAGGCAGTAGGACTGTGCCACTGCTCCTTTCTCACAAATAAATCGCTTATAGATACATTTAAAAAAGTTGCACAGCAGTAAGAATACCCTGCTAGGGAATGTTTTGATCCAAAAGTCGTCAGAAAAACTGCAGCCTGTCAGTTTAATGTAAAGAATAGTAAGTCTCAGAACTGAATACAAGAAACATTTTCATCTGATTAGGGCACATTGAGACATGTACTGTTAAAATGTTTAGGTAAATATGAATGTTAATTGTATGGTTTAAATATTGTAGTTGTAAGTTTATAGTTTTACTCTGATATTCTATACCCAATAAATGGTGTTGAAATACCATGACAACTAATATACATATGCTCCTTTCATACCTTACCAAATCTATGTAGTAGAACAGTAAACTGATTGAGCATACTTTAAATGGGTACTTGACATAGTCTCTCATATTACATAGAAGTGACTGTACACTCAAATTGTATTATTAGCAAATAAAGCACTTTTTTAAAATTACATTGTTACTCTTTAAGATCTGTCTACAGACTTTCTAAATCTTCAATAATCTATGTAGGGGAAATACTGGAACTGTATCTAATTTTGGTACCTTGACCTCATCTACTTTCATTCCTCACTCCAAAGAATAAGCCAAGTATATAGTCAGTGTTTTGATTCTGGTTTTTGTCAATTTGTAGCATAATGGCTGATATGTATTTCAGTGAGCTGGTGGGATACAGCAGTTTTGCTAGGGCACCACACTTAATTGAATTATTTGAAAGTGCAATTGTGTCAATTAAATACCATATCCTTGTAGAGATGGAGACCCTATGATCATTCATTCAGACATTAGATTAAGTGAAAACCTGGAACAGCTAGGTGATATTAATTCTATGCTTCCTAGTAGTGGCTATTTGCTGTCATTGGCTTCCCCAGGGACAATGACAAATACTATTCAGAGTTTTCTGAATGTGTTGTCCATTTTCATTAATTCTTAAACTGATGGTTATCAGCTCCTATTACCATTCAACAGCCTAAATTAAAGTGATAAATTACCACATTGTAATTACTATTGGTATGGATTTACAATCAGGATTTAGACTATAATAAGTGTGTCTAGAATTTACAGTAGGCTTGTGGTGAAAAATGTTCAGTGAGAATATGATAAATGATCACAGAGGATGTCAAATTTCTAAGTAAACGCCAAAATACATTGTGAAAAGCAGTTTTCTATAAGATAGTAATTAGGCAGCAGTCAGCACATGACACATAACAGTGACAAGTAAAAATAGAAGGCAAATGGGTCACAATGGCTGTACATAGACACATTTGTTATATTTGTAAACTTTTTTTGTGAAATATTTCACTGTGTTTCCAGGACTTTTTAACAAGCAATGAGAGAAGTTATGGCTGTTGGGTAAATACATTAGCTGGTATGTGCTCTGATTTTCCTATCCCAACTTCTGCTTTTGTTGGGGCTTATCCACATATAAGAAGAAAGTTCTGTTTATTACTGGCTTTAACCGATATTATAGGAACTTAAACTTTAAAGAGACACTGAAGCGAAAAAAAAAATATGATATTATGATTTGTATGTGTAGTACAGCTAAGAAATAAAACATTAAAGGGGAACTGAAGAGAGAGGTATATGGAGGCTGTCATGTTTATTTCCTTTTAGACAATACCAGTTGACTGGCAGCCCTGCTGATCCTCTGCCTCTAATACTATTAGCCATAGCCCCTGAACAAGCATGCAGCAGATCAGGTGTTTCAGTGGTTCAGACTTATAAGTCTGATCTGACAAGACTAGCTGCATGCTTGTTTCTGGTTTTAATCAGATACTACTGCAGAGAAATAGACCAGCAGGGCTGCCAGGCAACTGGTATTGATTAAAAGGAAATAAACATGACAGCCTCCATATACCTCTCTCTTCAGTTCCCCTTTAAGATCAGATACATCAGTCTAATTGTTTCCAGTACAGGAAGAGTTAAGAAACTCCAGTTGTTATCTCTATGTAAACAAGCCATTAACTCTCCGACTAAAGGTGCCCATACACTCGTCAGATTGGCAGCAGACAGATAAGAAATGCATCTGATGATCTATCTGATGCGTTTTTAGAACATTTTTTACCAGAATAGAATTCCAATAGATTTCAGTTTGAAATCTGTTGAAATTCGATCTGATGGCATTTTTTTGCCATCAGATTTCCATTAAGGCCAATGCAAACTGATAAGCAATCTCATCAGATCGACCTAAATTTTCCACCCTGCAAGTTCGATGGAAATCCATCGAAATCGATCGAAATCGGCCGTCGATCGGTCGATTGGCCAACCGATTTGCGATCGATCGATCGATCGACCGCGATCGATCGGTCGGCCAGAAAATCGGCTGAGTGTATGGGCTGCTTAAGTCTGGAGTCGTGGAGAGGGCTGTTATCTGACTTTTATTATCTCAACTGTAATTAAACTGTTTACTTTTCCTCTGGCAGAGGAGAGTTCATTACTTCACAGACTGTTTTGAAAGACTCATTTTGAATGCTGAGTGTTGTGTAATCTGCACATAATATAGAATGATGCAATGTTAGAAAAAACACTATATACCTGAAAATAAAAAGATGAGAATATTTTCTTTGCTGCTAATCTTCTAGTAATTATTCATAGTACACAACCAATTCACTATATCATTTTTTTTTTCGCTTCAGTGTCTCTTAAGGGGCCAGACTGGCTTTACCATCGTGCAGAGTTTACCCCAAATGCAGGGAAGGTGCATTGGGGCCTATACAATTCTCCAATTTAAAGTGTCAGCAATCATAATGAAGACTCAACAATGGATGATTTGCAGGCTGTAGTGGTGTCAGGATTCTTTGGTATTTTGTTAATCCCTGCACTGGTGGTAGGTGAGGGATCTCCAAGGGCATGGCATTTAAATGGCTACATGTCTTCACCAGAGCACCCTGCAAGGGTGATTGGCCGCCACCGCTAGTGGGCAGTGGGCTGCTTTGCCACTTGGAAGCCACAAGGTCACAACCCCTGATATTGCCCCACTAGAAATGGAGCCAGGACAGGCAGATAACTAGAAATGTCAGATACAAGTCGGTTCACAGCAGGAATTCATGCAAGTAGATTATTACAGGGCAGGCAGGAACAGATCCAGGCCAATGTTCAAAAACAGCAGTAACAGGATACCCAGGTCAAGGATACCGGTTTACAGGGAGCAAGGAAATAAAGAACAAAACCTTGATGCAGTGATCTGGTGACCAGGAAGTGCTTTATGAAAAATAATGAGTGGTATTTACATACATCAGACAAATATATATATGAATATTCCACTATTGCAAATATTAATGATAAATGTAGTTAAATGAAAAAAAAAATAGTGTACTTATAAATTTGTTGATTACAAATGATCCAAACATATGAATGACTTAAAAAAGGATTAGGTTAAAAGTCACTTAACCTTTTGACTCCGTATGTTGTGTACGCACTGATGGTATTCTTTAACTGTGCAAAACACATGGGCCTAATGCATCTCACTTTTTCTCCAAAGTTTTCTTCTAGTAGATACATTTTCATCCTCTGTTTAACCACTTGCCGACCGCGTACTCATACCGCGTGTGTCGGCAAAGTGGCAGCTGCAGGACCACTGCAGGCTAATTAATCAGGAAACAGCCGCTCGCGCGAGCGGCTGTTTCCTGTCATTTCACGGCGGGGGGCTCCGTGATTAGCCTGCGGGCCGCCGATCGCGGCTCGCAGGCTAAATGTAAACACAAGCGGAAATAATCCGCTTTGTTTACATTTTACAACGCTGCTACAGTAGCAGCGTTGCAGTAGATCAGCGATCCCCGCCCAATCAGCGGCCGGGGATCACTGTCACATGACAGCGGGGAGCCTGTTAGAGGCTGCACAGGACAGATCCGTTCCTGTGCAGCCCCTGATCTCTCGGGGAAGGGAGGGAGGAGAGGTAGAGGGGGAATCCTGCGGTGGAGGGGGCTTTGAGGTGCCCCCCCCACCACCCACAGCATGCAGGAGCGATCAGACTCCCCCAGCACATCATCCCCCTAGTGGGGAAAAAAGGGGGGCAGTCTGGTCACTCTGTCTGTCATTAGATCTGTGCTGGGGGCTGTAGAGCCCACCCAGCACAGATCTGAAAAAGCAGCGCTGGTCCTTAAGGGGGGTAAAGGCTAGGTCCTCAAGTGGTTAAAATTACTTTTCAGCTCTTTGGGA
The DNA here is from genome assembly GCF_040937935.1 of Hyperolius riggenbachi. Lineage (NCBI taxonomy): Eukaryota > Metazoa > Chordata > Amphibia > Anura > Hyperoliidae > Hyperolius > Hyperolius riggenbachi. The sequence continues at coordinate 284,627,704 of NC_090648.1, read as the reverse complement.
TTGAACGAATACCAAAAATAGGTGAAAAAGTACTGGCAAAATTATTCTGAGCATTTTCTTGCTTGCTGGTGGCTTAACCGGTTCAGCGCCGCAGTGCCAAAAATCTCATGCATCCGAGCAACTTTCACCTCCCATTCATTCGCCTATAACTTTATTGCTACTTATCACAATGAATTGATCTATATCTTGTTTTTTCCGCCACTACTTAGGCTTTCTTTGGGTAGTACATTTTGCTAAGAATTGTTTTTTTTCTAAATCTATTTTAACAGAAAGATTAAGAAAGAAATGAAAAAAATTCATTATTTCTCAGTTTTTGGCCATTATAGTTTGAAATTAATATACGCTACCGTAATTAAAACTCATGTATTTTATTTGCCCATCTGTCCCGGTTATTACACCGTTTAAACGATGTCCCTATCACAATTTATGGTGCCGATATTTTATTTAGAAATAAAGGTGCATTTTTTCAATTTGCGTACATCACTATTTATAAGCTTATAATTTTAAATAATATAATAACATATTCTCTTGACATGCATATTTAAAAAGTTCAGACCCTTGGGTAACTATTTATGTTGTTTTTGTTTTTTTTTAATTGTATTTTTTTTTAATTAAAAAAAGTATGTGGGTAATTTTTGGTGTGGGAGGAAATTGCTAATTTTAAATGTAAAATAATATTTTTTTTTATTAAAAATGTATGTGGGTGCAGTTTACTATTTGGCCACAAGATGGCCACAGTGAAAAAAGTCCTGGATGCGAACGATCTCGCATCCAGGAACAAAAATGCTGGGGAGAATTTTCCTGGGGGCAGAAATACCGCGCTCTCTGGATAGAAAGCGTCGGTATTTCTGCGGGGAAGTTAGATTGGTGAATGGGAATTATATTCCCATTCACTGATCGGGGGGCTAGCGGCGGGCGGCGGGAGCGCTCGCGGGGGCGCGCCCGATCACGCGCACCAGCCGGCGGCAGCAGCAGTGCCTATCTGGACGAGGACGCTCGTCCAGATAGGCCGAACTGGTTAAAGGGCATTTTATGAATAAGATGTGAAAATATCACCTAGGAGTAAACTTTGGAGAAAAAGTGAATTGTATCAGGCCCATGAATTTTTGCATTAAAGGTAGGTTTCTGGAACAAGTATGTTGTGATTTCTGTGTGTATGTTCATGATTACACAGTCAGGTTAAAAAAAATACACACGTGCACAATAGGTGCTTGTATGAAAAAATGGCAAAAATCACTGCATGAGCAAGAACTTTTACGCTATGAGGAGTCTTTATGCCAATTTTATGTCATTTTTTTTACTAAAGCTTGGTGTTTCTCACATCGGCCGCTGCAACCAAAAGAGGTTCCCAAGACTTATGAAGCACTTTTTTGGGTGCCCTGACAGATATTAATTATCTCCCATGTAAAGGCTACACTTTTACAGGAGATAAGTGCAACCACTCACACTTCTTTTTAGATTTTTTAAAATCATTTTATCTCTTTTGGCTGCCTCTACATCAATTGTTACCTGATAATCACTCCAATACGGTGCTTAAAAATAACTACTGTTTCAGAAGTCAATCAGAACTAAATAGTAATTTACATATTTGATGCACTTTTTCTAAAAAAAAGCCGTACTGGTCAAAAAATGAACACAAATACAGTACATATGAGGTATGAGACTTATTTATAATGTAAGTTAGCTTTATCAAACTTTAACAGCTCAGCAAAAAGAATATCCAACTAAGACCTTAATGTATATTTTATGAACTGTGCAAAAGTAATAATTCCTAGGCAGTGGAAAACTAACTTATCCCATCTATATTACTCATTCGATTGAAATGAAACAGGACAAAATAACAAGAAACAAAAAGAATTCTAAGTCACATGGTGAGACTGGTTACAACATTTATCAACGTGAACTCATCTTTCCTTCTTTTTTCCTTCATACTTAACAAATGTTTGATGTTTAACCACTTAAGGACCGCCCCCAGCCGATGGGCGGCGGCAAAGTCCGGGCCCAAACGACCGCAATACGCCCATCGGCGGGGGCGGCTGCGGGAGTGGCTATGCGGCGATCGCGTCATTTGTGACGCGATCAGCCGCCGGGGACTGGCTCCGCCCACCGCTCGCTGTAACCCGCCGGCCGTTCGGAAGCGCCGGCGGGTTACTAGCTGCCCGATCGCCGCACGGAAAGTGTATAATAGGCTTTGTAATGTATACAAAGCCTATTATACTGGCTGCCTCCTGCCCTGGTGGTCCTAGTGTCCGAGGGACCACCAGGGCAGGCTGCAGCCACCCTAGTCTGCACCCAAGCACACTGATTCCCTCCCCCCCGCCCCCTGATCGCCCACAGCACCCCTCAGACCCCCCCCTGCCCCCCCCCAGACCACTGTTTGCACCCAATCACCCCCCTAATCACCCATCAATCACTCCCTGTCACTATCTGTCAACGCTATTTTTTTTTTAGTCCCTAATCTGCCCCCTACTCCCTCCTGATCACCCCCCCACCCCTCAGATTCTCCCCAGACCCCCCCCCAGACCCCCCCGTGTACTGTATGCATCTATCCCCCCTGATCACCTGTCAATCACCTGTCAATCACCTGTCAATCACCCGTCAATCACCCCCTGTCACTGCCACCCATCAATCAGCCCCTAACCTGCCCCTTGTGGGCAATCTGATCACCCACCCACACCAATAGATCGCCCGCAGATCCGACATCAGATCACCTCCCAAATGCAGTGTTTACATCTCTTCTCTCCTCTAAACACCCACTAATTACCCATCAATCACCCATCAATCACCCCCTATCACCACCTGTCACTGTTACCCATCAGATTAGACCCTAATCTGCCCCTTGCAGGCACCCAATCACCCGCCCACACGCTCAGATTGCCCTCAGACCCCCCCTTATCAATTCGCCAGTGCAATATTTACATCTGTTATTCCCTGTAATAACCCACTGATCACCTGTCAATCACCCATCAATCACCCCCTGTCACTGCCACCCATCAATCACCCCCTGTCACTGCCACCCATCAATCATCCCCTAACCTGCCCCTTGCGGGCAATCTGATCACCCACCCACACCAATAGATCGCCCGCAGATCCGACATCAGATCACCTCCCAAATGCAGTGTTTACATCTCTTCTCTCCTCTAAACACCCACTAATTACCCATCAATCACCCATCAATCACCCCCTATCACCACCTGTCACTGTTACCCATCAGATTAGACCCTAATCTGCCCCTTGCCGGCACCCAATCACCCGCCCACACGCTCAGATTGCCCTCAGACCCCCCCTTATCAATTCGCCAGTGCAATATTTACATCTGTTATTCCCTGTAATAACCCACTGATCACCTGTCAATCACCCATCAATCACCCCCTGTCACTGCCACCCATCAATCACCCCCTGGCACTGCCACCCATCAATCAGCCCCTAACCTGCCCCTTGCGGGCAATCTGATCACCCACCCACACCAATAGATCGCCCGCAGGTCCGACATCAGATCACCTCCCAAGTGCAGTGTTTACATTTCTTCTCTCCTCTAAACACCCACTAATCACCCATCAATCACCCCCTATCACCACCTGTCACTGTTACCCATCAGATTAGACCCTAATCTGCCCCTAGGGCACCCAATCACCCGCCCACACCTCAGAACGCCCTCAGACCCCAGCCCTGATCACCTCGCCAGTGCATTGCTTGCATCTATTTCCCCCCTCTAATCACACCTTGAGACACCCATCAATCACCTCCTGTCACCCCCTAGCACACCTACCCATCAGATCAGGCCCTAATTTGCCCCGTGTGGGCTCCTGATCACTCGGCCAAACCATCAGATCCCCCTCAGACCCCCTTCCGATCACCTCCCCAGTGCATTGATTGCATCTATTTTCCCCTCTAACCGCCCCCTGAGACACCCATCAATCACCTCCTGTCACCCCCCTAGCACTCCTATCCATCAGAACAGGCCCAATACATCCTGTCATCTAAGAGGCCACCCTGCTTATGACCGGTTCCACAAAATTTGCCCCCTCATAGACCACCTGTCATCAAAATTTGCAGATGCTTATACCCCTGAACAGTCATTTTGAGGCATTTGTTTTCTAGACTACTCCTCGCGGTTTAGGGCCCCTAAAATGCCAGGGCAGTATAGGAACCCCACAAGTGACCCCATTTTAGAAAGAAGACACCCCAAGGTATTTTGTTAGGTGTATGATGAGTTCATAGAAGATTTTATTTTTTGTCAAAAGTTAGCGGAAATTGGATTTTTATTGTTTTTTTCACAAAGTGTCATTTTTCACTAACTTGTGACAAAAAATAAAATCTTCTACGAACTCACCATACCCCTAACGGAATACCTTGGGGTGTCTTCTTTCTAAAATGGGGTCACTTGTGGGGTTCCTATACTGCCCTGGCATTTTAGGGGCCCTAAACCGTGAGAAGTAGTCTAGAAAACAAATGCCTCAAAATGACTTGTGAATAGGACGTTGGGCCCCTTAGCGCACCTAGGCTGCAAAAAAGTGTCACACATGTGGTATCGCCGTACTCAGAAGAAGTAGTATAATGTGTTTTGGGGTGTATTTTTATACATACCCATGCTGGGTGGGAGAAATCTCTCTGTAAATGGACAATTGTGTGTAAAAAAAATCAAATAATTGTCATTTACAGAGATATTTCTCCCACCCAGCATGGGTATGTGTAAAAATACACCCCAAAACACATTATAATACTTCTCCCGAGTACGGCGATACCACATGTGTGGCACTTTTTTTGCACCCTAACTGCGCTAAGGGGCCCAAAGTCCAATGAGTACCTTTAGGATTTCACAGGTCATTTTGCGACATTTGGTTTCAAGACTACTCCTCACGGTTTAGGGCCCCTAAAATGCCAGGGCAGTATAGGAATCCCACAAATGACCCCATTTTAGAAAGAAGACACCCCAAGGTATTCCGTTAGGAGTACGGTGAGTTCATAGAAGATTTTATTTTTTGTCACAAGTTAGCGGAAAATGACACTTTGTGAAAAAAAAAATTAAAATCAATTTCTGCTAACTTGTGACAAAAAAAAAATCTTCTATGAACTCACCATACTCCTAACGGAATACCTTGGGGTGTCTTCTTTCTAAAATGGGGTAATTTGTGGGGTTCCTATACTGTCCTGGCATTTTAGGGGCCCTAAACCGTGAGGAGTAGTCTTGAAACCAAATTTCTCAAAATGACCTGTGAAATCCTAAAGGTACTCATTGGACTTTGGGCCCCTTAGCGCAGTTAGGGTGCAAAAAAGTGCCACACATGTGGTATCGCCGTACTCAGGAGAAGTAGTATAATGTGTTTTGGGGTGTATTTTTCCACATACCCATGCTGAGTGGGAGAAATATCTCTATAAATAGACAATTGTGTGTAAAAAAAAAATAAAAAATTGTCATTTACGGAGATATTTCTCCCACCCAGCATGGGTATGTGTAAAAATACACCCCAAAACACATTATACTACTTCTCCTGAGTACGGCAATACCACATGTGTGGCACTTTTTTGAAGCCTAACTGCGCTAAGGGGCCCAAAGTCCAATGAGCATCTTTAGGCTTTACAGGGGTGCTTACAATTAGGCACCCCCCAAAATGCCAGGACAGTGAACACACCCCACAAATGACCCCATTTTGGAAAGTAGACACTTAAAGGTATTCAGAGAGGAGCATAGTGAGTCCGTGGCAGATTTCATTTTTTTTTGTCGCAAGTTAGAAGAAATGGAAACTTTTTTTTTTTTCTTTTTTGTCAGAAAGTGTCATTTTCCGCTAACTTGTGACAAAAAATAAAATCTTCTATGAACGCACCATGCCTCTCACTGAATACTTTGGGATGTCTTCTTTCCAAAATGGGGTCATTTGGGGGGTATTTGTACTTTCCTGGAATTTTAGCCCCTCATGAAACCTGACAGGTGCGCAGAAAAGTCAGAGATGCTTAAAAATGGGAAAATTCACTTTTGGCACCATAGTTTGTAAACGCTATAACTTTTACCCAATCCAATAAATATACACTGAATGTTTTTTTTTTTTTATCAAAGACATGTAGCAGAATAACTTTCGCGCTCAAATGTATAGGAAATTTTACTTTATTTGAAAAATGTCAGCACAGAAAGTTAAAAAAAAATCATTTTTTTGTCAAAATTTATGTCTTTTTTGCTGAATATAATAAAAAGTAAAAATCGCAGGAGCAATCAAATAGCACCAAAAGAAAGCTGTATTAGTGACAAGAAAAGGAGGTAAAATTCATTTAGGTGGTAGGTTGTATGAGTGAGCAATAAACCGTGAAAGCTGCAGTGGTCTGAATGGAGAAAAAGGCTCTGGTCCTTAACCTCCCTAGCGGTATGGACAGAAATGTCCGTTCAAAAAAACATGCTGTGAACAGTATAAACATGCATACACATCAATACTCTCCTGCACTGTATACTAGACCCTTGCTTGACACATTTTGGCAAGTTACAGGGAAAAAAAAGTTTTAAAAATAAATTTTATCACTGTTTGCACAGAAATCCTGGGGAAATTGAACGCTGGGAAGGTTAAGGGGCGAAAAGACTGTGGTCCTGAAGTGGTTAAATGATCCTCCAACATTTTTTTTTAATTTTAGTGTGAAGGTTTTAAAGATCTATGGTTTACCCGATTGTCAAGCTGTTGGTATTGTACCGCCAAATGGTTATTTTATGTTCTTGTATTGTATGACTTATTCAATGTTATATTTCTTTCGAAATAAAGAATGTCCATTAAAATGGGAGGCTAAACTGGGCCCCTTAAGAGACACTGAAAACTTAATTTTTATTGCAACTTATTTATTTACATTTTATTTATTTTTTGTCCAGGCAGTGAAAGGAGGTGTTTTCTTGGGAAGACAATGCATAACAGCCCCCAACTGCTTATTAAAAGGAACACAAAAATGAAATTAGTGAAAATGTAGAAACTAACTGTAACGATTGAGGAACTTTCTCCGTGATCAGCGCACAACACGTGTGCTGATACGGCGGAAATCCTCCACAAGCGTATAATTGCAGGAACCCAGCAAAAGGTGCTACGCACCCGTAGAGGGAAATTCCTGTCGGCAGATGGCGCTGAGGAGTGCAGAGGAACCAATCCTCTGTACCTCCACAAATGCCAGACAGGAATTGTACGAAGCGCAGAACGCAATCGCAAGTGAAGCGATTGCGAATGAGGACGAGCAAAGGGACAGGTTGTATGTGTGTGCGCCAATCTAGTCGCCACCCCGCGACAGCGCACACACAACAGCAGATACGAAACAGAAACGCAACCGCAAGAAAGGCGATTGCCAAAAGTGACACAAGGCAGATCAGAACAGAATACGAGGATAGCAAAGGCACAGCAAATCATACAATGAGAAGATACTGAAAATAACAAACGCTAACTGAACGCGAACACCGCACTCATTCGCAACAGTGCACGCGTTCATGCGCGGTCTCCATGTGATAAGCACAATAGAGACAAGCACGCCTAACTAACCATTGACAGACAAACATGAAACAGAGGACGCGAGCGCTTGCTTAACGGTTACCTCACCGAGCCTCCAGCAAGCGTTCGTAGCAGACAAGACAGACACACGAAAACAGGGACAAGCGAGAGATAGGATCCACAGCACTAGCGAAAGTGGCTAGCGCGATCCAGGAAGACAGAACAGAAGGATCCACAGCACTAGCGCTAGGCGAGTGCGATCCAGGCAGACAGAGTAGCAGAACAGAAGGATCCAAAGCACTAGTGAAAGTGGCTAGCGCGATCCAGGTCCAGAGTAGCAGAACAGAAGGATCCACAGCACTAGCGGAAAGTGGCTAGCGCGATCCAAGGAGACAGAACAGAAGGATCCACAGTGCTAGCGCAAGATGCTAGTGCGATCCAAGTGAGACAGATCAGAAGAGATAGCTGGTAGCAACCGCTGCACCAGCTATACTCCAAGAACAGAGATCAGAACCATTTCCTGTCGACCACCGCTGGGACAGGACAATCGCAACAGAACAAACAAACAGATAAGCAATCCTAACTGCACTAAGGAAACCTGCCTAGTGCAGTTTTCCAGGAATTACTCTAAGCTGATCTTCAAACAGAGAGTAAGGCTGACACTCCTCCAGGAGTGTTACACAGGACTGAATCCTTATGACCAGCCAAGCATTGTGGGAAACACATAGTACTTATAGTACACGCCTCCAATTAATGTGGCCAGGCAATTTGCATGACAACGTATGCAAATTCCTCAGCAAACACAAGCTGCAAAACTGACAGAAGCTCTCCTTTCCAGAGTCCTGCAGCATGCAAACCTAAACAATGGTCAAAAAGCTGCCTGCCTGCACAGGCAGCTGAGCAGATCATTTTAGTACCCCCTCCCCTCCAGGGTCGAATGCCAGACGACCCTCAAAACTGCTATTAGCAAAAGACTCCAACCAAAGACTCATGAAGGTCGAGACAGCCCGACAAGGTCCAATTCCAGAGTCAGTCCACCCGAAACCGACCTCATCGGAAACAGAAGCCACTGAAACATGCCCATCAGCACTACAAGTCTCAGCGTAACACCCATCAGAACTGTGGATACCAGAGAAGAAGCCATCAACACCCTCCAGACAATACCCACCACCTTCCAAGGAGCGTCCGAAAATACCAAATCTGCCACAAAACCTGTTCGAAGTGTCTCTTTCAAAACAAAAGCCGCTGTTGATCGTATTCAGGGTACCAAGCAAAACTTCTCTCGGAATCTCCCAGAACGCCTTGAAGCTCTGCAGAGATTCCAAGAAGCCAGAACGCTCACCAGGCCCACATGGAGAGCTACCAAGCACCCCCATGGAACCTATGACAGTTCCAGATTCAGAATTAGCAGGACACCCATCAAGATCAGGACTTTCAGGGACCACTTCTGGGCATGCAAGCAGGCAGGCTAAATCAGAACATGTCTCCACCGAGGAAGCATCTGAGTACGCTGGTAACCGAGGCACACTTGGGCTTTCTGGGTCACAGAGCACACTGGGGTACACCAGCACAGGAGAAACCTCAGGACACGTCGGGGAACTGCCAACCTCAGAGTCCGGCACGACCAGACCAAAACCAGGACCGGGCAGAAAATCATCACGAGTAGAGGTCACAGGTACTGGTATTTCAAAAGAAGACTCGGTCTCAGGCTTAGAGATCTCAATGACTGTAATGGTATCTGACAGAAATTCATCATTGACTACCCATGACTGAAGCTCCACCAGAGCTGAAAAGGTAGCCAGCAAGGCAGCAATGCCTACGGAAGAGGGCAACACCTCAGAAGGACTTGGGGGGCAGGAGACATCTCCTACAAGTTCTGCACCCTTTGGGAGGAACTCGGAGACCTCCAGAACATCAAACAAGACCTCAGGAACATCATTTTCCAGGTTTTCTAAGAAGGATTCTGAACTATCCATGTTACAGGGCTGAACATTAAATACCTCCTGCAGGCAGGGCAGATGTCCCAGGAATGGTTCCACCATAACCTGAGACTGAACTTCATCATAATTAGCGGGATGTACAGGAATATTTACTGGAACACACACTGACTCCCTAACTTCATTCTCACTGTACCCAGAATTCTGTGTGGCAGTCAAACTAGCTTGTAACTCCAAAACTGCAGAAAAACAGGTGAGTATAGTGGCAATACCTAGACGAGCCTCTAGGGACACTGCAGGGATTCTAAGCAAGGCCACATTGACTCATCCAGAGTACAGGGTGCAGGACTTCCCTCAAAGCAAGAAAGGGGCTCACAAACGTCAGTGTGAAAGGAAAACATGTTTTCATTCATGGTACAGGGCAGGTTCAGAGAAAGCGTCTCTGAAGAAGGCAAAGAAGGTTCAGCATCAGATTCGCAAAACCGAGGCGCTGTCTCACTCTTAGATTCGGCTAACAATGTCGAATCCGAGGAATCAGAACGCAAAACCTGTGAATCAAAAATCACTTTAGGTTGTGAAACTGACGCTTCCATAGCGCAAACCTCCGCGATCTGTGGAGCAGACTGCAAGGCATCTAGGACCGAAACACTGGAGCAACTGTCATCAGGCAACGGGCCCCTACAGGTGTGAACAGGGTGAGACAGAGACTCATTTGCAGAAGAAATAGTGACATCAACAGGATAAACTTTATTAGGCATATTCATTTTACTTTTGACGCTGCATAGTCGAGAAATTTTCCCCAAAGCAGGGTCACAGACGGAAGATCTCAAAGATCTGTTTCTAAATGACAAAGGATCCCACACATCCTTGAGGAAACCGACAGACTCATGCCGATCACAATCTGCAGGAACATCCGAGAAACAGGCATCAGATCGCACAGATTCAAACTGCACACTGTCAGGAGCGAATCCTTCAGGATTCGCACAGGATGCAACCACAGCGGCACACTCATTCATTTCAGATTGCACAAAGTCAAGACTCACATGCTTTACCCCAGAAAGGCAGGAACAATCATCCGAGAACGATGTCTTTTTATTGGAATCAATCGGTTGGTGTGTGTGCAACTTATCCAAAATGGTTTGCCATACATAGATCACCAGATCCACATCATCCTTGTCACATTCATCGGAATCAATCAGAAGGTACATAGAATCGAGGCAAGCATTTAAGACATCTTCGCTTTTTGCGATGTAAAAATCGCAAAAGGCTTTCCAATCAAAATCAAATTCCTCCAGCAAGGCCCCAACATCCCAGGAAGCAAATGGGGGTTCAAACAGGCCAGTATCCAGATAATCTCCATAGGGGTGGAGTTCAGGAACAAGAACAGATTTTTTAACTGCTTTAATATAGTGTGCGATCCTACCTATATTAGGATCCACATAAGCTTTGGATTGGGGCAACGAAACCTGAGACTGAGAAGTCTCTCTGAAATCATCACATTCAAGTGCTTTCCCTACTTCAGAGTTTACAGAACTAATTTCTTTATTTGTAGTTGCTATGGGCAATGGATCTTTCTGCTGGGAAGTCTTCCTAGATCTTTTACGTTTAGACTTAGCAGCTCTGGATGGCTGCTTTTTGGATGAAAGAGGAGATGGAACAGCTGATTGAGCTGCTGACAACAACTCATTAAGAGGGTATGGTAATTGAGGTAATCTCAGCCAATTGTGAATTAAAAAGGCCAAGAATTCCAGGGGTCTTTGACTCAGGGTGGTATGATCTAACACATCATAAGCCCACATTGACATTTCTCCCCCCAACAGAATGTAGACCATTTGGGGGGCCCAGGTAGACACTGGGGTGCATTGGAATTCAGGGTTCGCTAAAAGTTTAGTGCACTCAGACAAAAACTCGTCTGCTGATTCAGGTTCAAGATTTTTAAACCTCTTAAACGTACAAGAGCCATATTCGACAAAATCGTACAAATCGGAAATTCCCTCTACACTGGGAATTTTGGTTGGGCTGGTCATACTGTAACGATTGTGGAACTTTCTCTGTGATCAGCGCACAACGCGTGCGCTGATACGGCGGAAATCCTCCACAAGCGTATAATTGCAGGAACCCAGCAAAAGGTGCTACACACCCGTAGAGGGAAATTCCTGTCGGCAGATGGCGCTGAGGAGTGCAGAGGAACCAATCCTCTGTACCTCCACAACTGCCAGACAGGAATTTTACGAAGCGCAGAACGCAATCGCAAGTGAAGCGATTGCGAATGAGGATGAGCAAAGGGACAGGTTGTATGTGTGTGCGCCAATCTAGTCGCCACCCCGCGACAGCGCACACACAACAGCAGATACGAAACAGAAACGCAACCGCAAGAAAGGCGATTGCCAAAAGTGACACAAGGCAGATCAGAACAGAATACGAGGATAGCAAAGGCACAGCAAATCATACAATGAGGAGATACGGAAAATAACAAACACTAACTGAATGTGAACACCGCACTCATTCGCAACAGTGCATGCGTTCATGCGCGGTCTCCACGTGATAAGCACAATAGAGTCAAGCACGCCTAACTAACCATTGACAGACAAACATGAAACAGAGGACGCGAGCGCTTGCTTAACAGTTACCCCACCGAGCCTCCAGCAAGCATTCGTAGCAGACAAGACAGACACACGAAAACAGGGACAAGCGAGAGATAGGATCCACAGCACTAGCGAAAGTGGCTAGCGCGATCCAGGAAGACAGAACAGAAGGATCCACAGCACTAGCGCTAGGCAAGTGCGATCCAGGCAGACAGAGTAGCAGAACAGAAGGATCCACAGCACTAGTGAAAGTGGCTAGCGCGATCCAGGTACAGAGTAGCAGAACAGAAGAATCCACAGCACTAGCGGAAAGTGGCTAGCGCGATCCAAGGAGACAGAACAGAAGGATCCACAGTGCTAGCGCAAGATGCTAGTGCGATCCAAGTGAGACAGATCAGAAGAGATAGCTGGTAGCAACCGCTGCACCAGCTATACTCCAAGAACAGAGATCAGAACCATTTCCTGTCGACCACCGCTGGGACAGGACAATCGCAACAGAACAAACAAACAGATAAGCAATCCTAACTGCACTAAGGAAACCTGCCTAGTGCAGTTTTCCAGGAATTACTCTATGCTGATCTTCAAACAGAGAGTAAGGCTGACACCCCTCCAGGAGTGTTACACAGGACTGAATCCTTATGACCAGCCAAGCATTGTGGGAAACACATAGTACTTATAGTACACGCCTCCAATGAATGTGGCCAGGCAATTTGCATGACAACGTATGCAAATTCCTTAGCAAACACAAGCTGCAAAACTGACAGAAGCTCTCCTTTCCAGAGTCCTGCAGCATGCAAACCTAAACAATGGTCAAAAAGCTGCCTGCCTGCACAGGCAGCTGAGCAGATCATTACACTAACACTTGTTGTCTGTGTCTGTCATGGTGTATTCCAGCTTTCCAGAGTCTGGTGTAGTATATTTGGCTTTCTAGGACCCTCTGTAGTATATCCTAGCTTTCTAGGGCCAACTTAGGGTACTTGGAATTGCCAGTGTCTTCTGTAATGTATTTCAATTTTCCAGTGTTCTTTCAATGAATACCAGATTTTAGTGTCCCCTAAAATATATCCTAGCTTTCTTTATTCTCACAGTTTATTCCAGGTTTACATTGTTCCCTCTGCTATATTTTAGCTCGTCACCTGCGGTTTACTCCAGCGTGTCTAGTGTCCAGCTGTAGCATAGCCCTGCTGTTCAGTGACCCATGTAGGGTATTTAAGTGGCATACATACTGTATGAATTCACTGCAGCAAGACTTGAGTGCAGGATACAGCCGGTATATATGGCTTATTCTGCTGCTGTACAAGTTCCCAGTAGCGTTAAATACTATTCGCCCTCTAGGTCGACGTGGATTGGGGGGAATGATGTAATTCAGCTTCCAGCCATTGCTGGAGGCCAAATTACAGTGTTTTAAAAGTAACTTCAGCTCCATTTTCTGACGGTGCCGAAGTTACTCACTGAGCGTCGCTATAGCCCTAATTCCTATTACGGTCTATAGTGGCGCCGGCTGCGCCCAAATCTCCTGCGCTGTAATTATAGCTCTCGATTTAAGTATTCCAATGTCTCTGTGATGTAATCCAGCATTCAGTTGTCCCCTGCAGTGTAATCCTTGGCTAGTGTCATTGTATGTGCACTGGGGTTTTCCCTGTTCATCTTCCTTCTCCCCTATCTATTTTTGAAAAAAAACGAAATGTTTTTACCATGTAAATGCAAATTTGCAATTCCAACCCCTCAATAATTTTATCATGTTTCCCATGCAAGCTAAAATCCCCTAGGGAAATTGAAGCCAATGAGCATGGGTCTCTGGCCTCTAACTTATACCAACACAGGGCCCCCAAAACATTGGAGGGTACTCTGGGAATCCGAATGGCAAACCTGCAGGGTACTCATGTCCACCATGGTGAATAACAAGCTCATCCCCACCTCTTGCTAGGGGATGGGGTAATTATTGGCAAATATTTGTCAATAGTTCCCAGTGGGTTACTTTTGATGGGATCTGGAAGCCTTCTTAAATAATATAGGGAACCCTAGTTAACTATCACTCCCTGATACATTCATTCTCCTACCAATTTCCACAAAAAGTGAAAAGAACAAAAAAAACTCACTAACACCAAGAAATGTTTTTTTTTTATGTGGAGCTCTTCTTAATGACCCCACATCACAGCCTCAGAATAATGGTCCACACCAGTATTAATGACATTACAGACCCTCATTTCTATCCTTACCAGAAGATCGGTTGGATTCCCATAAAAAGTAGCTCCTAAACTATTGATGTGATATTAGACTGACCATGAGGTGGACATCCTACCTAATAATACGCAAGTGACCCTGCATCTCTCCCTGTGTTAGTGCTTTTTAGCATTGCGCATGTGCAGGGATAGGTCGCAGACACACTGCCGAGAGCTGAGAACGGGCGATCGTGTGTGTGCGTGCATGCGGCGGGCACGCGTGGGCGTCATGCGCCGCGGCTGGCGGCGTGCACACGCCCAGTGGATTACAGACAGACCTAGCCCATTTTTAAACAGGCTAAAGTCACTGGTTAAATAATAATTAATCCGAGGGACCATTGGTAATAGAATTTTTAAATGTATTCTATTAAGTTCTCTAAAAAATTGTGACACTATTTAACTATATGATAAAATATAAATACTGTATATTCTGGCATATAAGACTACTTTTTAACCCTTGAAAATCATCTGAAAAGTCAGGGGTCCTCTTATACGCCGGGTGTCATTGATGCTGGGTGATACGCCCTATCCTGTAACCGCCTCTCAGATCTCGCTGCTGAGGACTGTAATGAAGTAGCGCAGGCGCACATGTGTGAGATCTGAGAGGCAGATAAGAAAGTAAATAGGATACAAGGGCGGGCCAGAAGGGTGAAAGAGGCTTGTTTTATGGGCACATCGCAATTTATTTTTCCATACCGATCTGATAAACAGGTAGACAGGGAGAGCTGACCAATCCACTTAGGGAGAGGGAGAGTTGACCAATCTAACCAGTCAATCGCCTATAAGCAGTTATCTACTGGGTACCACATACAGTACAGCACCAGTATCTGTTCATACATAGCACCAGCATATGATTTTTTTTTGGTGTGTTTTGAAAGAGGGGTAGTATATCCCAAACTCTATATTTTAACTGGAAAGGTTGGGGGGTAGTCTTATACACCCAGTCGTCTTATACGCCGAAATATATGGTATGTCATAAAATGTTTAATTTTCAATCATCTGTACTAAAAATGTATTGATGCTTTTTCAATAAAATAGTTTCAATTAAATAGTTGACTTGATTTTGACTTGCAACTAAGGTAATTTAAGGGGCATTTTGGACATCTGAAGTTCTCTGTAGAGTGCATCACTGATGGATAGGCTCTGATTTGAAAAAAAAAAAAAAAAAAAGAAAAGATACTGCAGTTTTCAAATCCTGTGTGTTTAAAATACTGCTAGTAGAATAGTTTATCCATTAGAGTTACTACTTATTAAGCAAATCGGGAAAAAGACAGTTAACCAACACTACAGACATACAATGCTGCAACGAATGATTACGTCTTGTACACAGACCTGACCTATTTATCTGTTCCTGAACTTAACACTAACTTTCAGACTGAATTAATTAAACTTACTTAATGAACTGGTGTAAAGGGCTTATTTTATTGCTATTAATTAAGCAAGGTCAAGCAAATTCCGTCAGAAAGTCATTAACAAGTTCTGGAACAGACAAATAACTTCTGGTTCAAATGGGCCATGCGGATGTTTCTGCCGGAGTTACATGTAGAACAATTAGTCTAAAGGAAATTATATTTACCCATTTTTTTTTAGATAGTTTTTTTATTTATGTCTCTTCAATTAAGCTACATTTTTATTGTGTCTTAGATATTATATTTACCCCTCAAAAATGTAGAGAATTTCCTTTTATAAACCACCGTACACTGTATATAGAAAAACATGAAAACTTCTTTGGTGAATCCAGCTTTGACCAATGACCAATATACTTTTTACTTCTTGTTACTATTGATGAGCTCTTAGAACAAACAACAATGGAAACTCATCAATAGGCATTTTGTTAGTATACTTTTATTGTTCAGAAATATACATCAGGACAAAAATATTAGTGGCACACGACCTGAACAGTAGTGCAAACCTGCTGTGATAAAACGCGGAAAAGCCACCGCGTGTACTGGCGGCAAGGCGGCTGATTCCGCATCCAGCGCGGCGGTTTGTACGCAGCAGCGTGCGTCTGGTGTGGCTGGGTCTGTTAGTTCACACAGGTTGAGGAATATGCACGCGCGCGCTGAGAGGCAGAACCTTTATGACAAACGAGGAGGGATCAGCTGACCAGGTTGGTCAGCTGACCTCAAAGCAAGTGGCTATTGGTTGATCGCTGATGGGTGGCGCCGGAGAGTGCTGCGCTATATATAGTCACTGTTGGTCAGTCTTAAGTTGTCTGCCATTGCGAACACTTACATGGAAGCACTCAAACCTTAGTCAGATCCTACAGTGTGTTAGAGCCAAGAGGACCTGGGAATTCACACTGAGCCAGATTACTATGTATTATTGTTTATACTTCAGACTAGTTCCAGGGTGTTGAGACCACGGACCTCACACCCAAGATTAGGGACTCTGTGTTCTCATTGTGTTATACTCCAGACTAGTTCCAGGGTGTCGAGACCACGGACCTCACACCCAAGATTAGGGACACTCTGTACCATCATATTATACTCCAGACTAGTTCCAGGGTGTAGAGACCACGGACCTCACACCCAAGACTAGGCATTGTTTTGATATCTGTTATGACCTATTGCATTCCTGACTATCCCTCTGCTTTCTGATTCGGTACCTACGCATATCTGATTATCTGTTGCCAAACCCTGCCTGCCTTTGGATACCGAATCAGCCTTCTGTCTCTGTACTTTGTCTGTCTGTGTGTTGCCGACCTGGCTTGCCCGACCTTGAGAGCTATCTCTCGCCTTAAGAGATAGTCTCCAGACCTGCTAGTGACATCCACCTTTCAGGTGTCACTCACTCACAGGTCCTTCCTCCTTTCAGCCTGGGACTCCACCCCTTTGGAGGTCTCAGGCTGCTGGAAGGTTTTTGCACTTCCCAAAAAGGCGGGATCCTCCATACTGCCAAAGACCACCTGCGCCTCGGGTGGTCTTACTCAAAGTCATTACTGTTGCACCAAACACTCACACTATAAAGGTGTCCAGAGGTTAGTTATACTTGGATTATCGGTGATTCTGCAGATCATCAATAATCAGGTATAATCTGTATTCTTGGTGATACTGCAGATCACCAATAATCAGATTCTCTCTGTGTGCTGACACCGATCGTTACAGAACAGCAGACCAAAACTAAATGGACGCACTTAACAGCCGTCTTGATGCACTCACCACCTCGGTGGAAAATTTCATCCAAATGCTGGACAGTCATCAGACCCAGATCAACGCTTTGTCTGCGCAAGTCCTACAGATAGCTGTGAATATAATGCGATCTCCTCCAGGTACAGACTTACGTATGCCTGTGCCTGAAAAGTTTTCTGGTCACAGATCTGACTTTCAGAATTTTAGAAATAGAGTGGTATCGTACTTTGAGTTGAGACCTAATTCGTCGGGAACTGTGGCACAGAGAATTACGCTCATTAAGACTCTGCTGTCAGGGGATTCCCAGACCTGGGCATATAGTCTCCAGACAGGGAATGAGGCCCTAGCATCGATTGAGGAATTTTTTAAAGCTATGGCTATAATTTATGATGATCCGGACATCGCCTCTACCGCTGAGCGGAAGCTCAAGACTTTGCGGCAGGGCAGGGATCCGGTTAAAGTTTACGCAGCTGAGTTCAGAAAATGGGCAGTTTCAGCTAGATGGGGGTCATTTGCACTTCTGGACTGTTTCTTGTCAGGGTTGTCAGACGCAGTATCTGATCTAATGTTGGGTCATCCTGAACCGAAGTCTATTGATGAGGCCATTTCATTAGCAGTCAGGGTTGATCGTCGTCAGAAACAGACTCGGAGTAGGAACAATGTGAGATATGTTTCCTACGCCTCTCCTCCACCCGTTTCACCCCCACCGGAACCAATGCAGATTGGTCGGTCGAAAATTGTCCCGGGTGGAGCAGAATCGCAGAAGAGCAGAACAGCTCTGTTTATACTGTGCAGAGGAGGGTCACAGAGTGCAGAATTGTCCCAAGAAGTCGGGAAACGCTGCCGCCTAGGTGTAGTCGGAGGTAATACCCTAGGCGCGCAGTCTTCTCTAGATGATAAACGTTTGCTCCTCCCTTGTACTATATCTTGGGGAGATCAAACAGTGGCCACTGAGGCCTTTCTAGATTCCGGCTCAGCAGCCAATTTTATGGATTACGAATTTGCTAAGAAATTGGGAATTCCTATTTCTCCTTTGAATCAACGGATTCTGGTCACTGCAGTGGACGACTCTCCTCTGCAGAGTAACAACCCTCTGTCTCAGACCCCAGAGTTATGGGTTACGGTGGGGGTATTACACAAAGAGAGTCTACAGTTTCTGGTTTTGCGGATGACAACTTCCACGATCATTCTTGGCATGCCATGGTTACAACTTCACTCTCCTCAGATCAATTGGGCTTCAGGTCAGCTAACGAGCTGGTCTACCCATTGTCATCATCATTGTTTAGCGAAGGTAACCTTGGGTAACACCAAGATTCACGTGGAAGGTTTGCCAAGCCAGTATTCAGAATTTGCGGACGTGTTTAGTCCCAAATCAGTAGATAAACTTCCTCCTCACCGTCCTTTTGATTGTCCCATCGATCTCAGGTCTGGTTGTATGCCCCCTAGAGGTCATCTCTATAATCTGTCTGGGCCAGAGAAATTGGCTATGCAAGAATACATCCGTGAAAATTTAGCTAAAGGTTTTATTTGTCCCTCTCGGTCACCAGCAGGGGCAGGATTCTTTTTCATGAAAAAGACGGATGGAGGCCTCCGTCCATGCATCGATTATCGGGGCTTAAATAAGATTACAGTAAAAAATCATTATCCTTTGCCTTTAATTGACGATTTGTTTACTCAGGTCACCAGTGCTAAGATTTTCTCGAAGCTGGATTTGAGGGGTGCATACAACCTTGTGCGTATCAGGGAAGGTGATATATGGAAGACGGCCTTTAACACACCCGACGGGCATTACGAGTACCTAGTGATGCCCTTCGGGTTGTGTAACGCCCCGGCTGTCTTCCAAGAGCTGATTAACGAAGTGTTCAGAGAGGTGTTGGGCAAATTCGTCTTGGTATACTTAGATGATATACTGATTTTTTCTTCCAACCTCTCAGAACACAGGAAACATGTTGGGTTTGTGCTACGGAAGTTGAGACAGAATATGCTGTATGCTAAACTGGAAAAATGCATTTTCGAAGTGACTTCTGTCGCCTTTCTGGGGTAAATAATCTCGACCTCTGGCCTCTCGATGGACCCTGGTAAGGTTTCTGCTATCTTGGAGTGGCCTCAGCCTGTAGGTCTGAAGGCAGATTTCTGGGGTTCGCCAACTACTACAGGAGGTTCATAAAGAGGTACCCTACGGTGATCTCGCCTCTCACCAGTCTCACCAAGAAAGGGGCAGATACTCACCACTGGTCCCCAGAGGCCCATACTGCTTTCTCCACTCTGAAGAAATTGTTCTGTTCTGCACCCATATTGAGACATGTAGACGTCACCTTTCCCTTTATTGTGGAGGTTGATGCCTCAGAGGTAGGGGTAGGGGCTGTGCTGTCTCAGCGTTCTGGTTTGCAGGGGAAACTTCACCCCTGTGCCTATTTTTCCCGTAGGTTTTCACCCGCAGAGAAAAACTACGATATAGGCAACTGGGAACTTCTAGCCATCAAGTTGGCCTTTGAGGAATGGCGACATTGGCTAGAAGGGGCAGAACACACCATTACAGTTTACACTGACCACAAAAATTTGGAGTACATTGAGGGCGCTAAGAGACTTAGCCCCCGACAGGCCCGGTGGTCGTTATTTTTTTCGAGATTCAGATTTGTAATCACGTATACCCCTGGTAGTAAGAACATCAAGGCTGATGCCTTATCCAGGTGTTTTGAGCCCGAGACAGCACAGCCCTCAGCCCCGGAGACCATTATACCTCAAAAGGTGGTCCTGGCAGCCACGGAAACCTGTAAAGACTGGACTGTCACTCTGAGTCCATTTCGACAGGATGTTCCAGAGGGGAAGCCTGAGGGGGTCCTGTTTGTACCAATGCCTTTTCGCCTACAACTGTTGCAGCTGTTTCATTCCCACAAGAATGCTGGGCATCCTGGGGCCACCAGAACTCAGGATCTGCTTGCTAGATGTGCTTGGTGGCCGTCATTGGCAACAGACTGTAAGGAGTTTGTGAGAGAGTGTGCAGTGTGTGCTAGGAGCAAACCCTCCCGTCAGGCACCTGTTGGAACATTGCAGCCTTTACCAGTTCTGAGTGAACCGTGGACCCATTTGTCCATGGATTTTGTGGGCGAACTCCCCAGGTCTGAGGGCATGATGGTCATTTGGGTGGTAGTCGATCGATTCAGTAAGGTGGCTCATTTTGTCCCCCTGAAAGGACTCCCCTCGGCCCAGGAATTGGCTGATCTCTTCATCCAGCACATTTTCCGGCTGCATGGCATTCCGGAAAATATAGTGTCAGATCGGGGAGTCCAATTTGTATCTAAATTTTTGAGGGCATTCTGCCATCAGTTGGACATGGATCTTTCTTTTTCATCAGGCTACCACCCGCAGACCAATGGCCAGACCGAAAGAGTCAATCAGTCCCTGGAACAGTTTCTGAGATGTTATGTTGCAGATGCACAAACCGACTGGGTAAAATTTTTGCCGTTTGCAGAATTTGCACACAACAATCTGAAAAGTTCCTCTTCAGGATTTTCCCCATTTCAGGTGGTGACGGGAAGGTCACCTAAGTTTTCCCCATTGCCAGCGGCTTCTACTCCGTTTCCAGCCCTGGAGAATTGGCAGAAGTCCTTAAAGCAAATTTGGGGAATAGTTAAAAAACATTTGGGGAGGGTTTTTCAGAACCAGAAGAAACAGGCTGACAAGATACGTTCCATAGAATGGGAATTCTCTCCAGGGTACTTGGTCTGGGTGTCCACATGACATTTGGCTCTAAAGCAACTGTCACCCAAACTAGGCCCTAGATTTGTGGGTCCTTTTCCAGTGACCAGAAAAATCAATAATGTCACTTATGCCACTGATCTCCCTACCAGCATGCGAGGTGTGAGATCATTCCATATGTCCTTACTCAAGCCGGCGGTGCACGTGGATTCCGCTCCCCCCCTCCTGTGTTGATCGATGACCAACCTGAGTATGAGATTGAAAAGATTCTGGACTCAAGGCTTGTGCAGAACTCCATGCAGTATCTGGTTCACTGGAAGGGATATGGCATAGAGGAGAGAACTTGGGTGCCAGACTGTCGTATGCACGCAGAGGAATTGAAGAAAGAATTTCATGACTTGCACCCTGGAAAGCCTGGTGGGAAGTGTCCGGAGTCCACTCCTCAGGGGGAGAGGGGGGGGGGGGTACTGTGATAAAACGCGGAAAAGCCGCCATGTGTACTGCTTGCAAGGCGGCTGATTCCGCGTCCAGCGCGGCAGTTTGCATGCAGCAGCGTGCGTCTGGTGTGGCTGGGTCTGTTAGTTCACACAGGTTGAGGAATACGCGCGCGCGCGCTGAGAGGCAGAAACTTTATGACAAACGAGGAGGGATCAGCTGACCAGGTTGGTCAGCTGACCTCAAAGCAAGTGGCTATTGGTTGATCGCTGATGGGTGGCGCTGGAGAGCGCCGCTCTATATATAGTCACTGCTGGTCAGTCTCAAGTTGTCTGCCGTTGTGAACACTTACGTGGAAGCACTCAGACCTTAGTCAGATCCTACAGTGTGTTAGAACCAGGAGGACCTGGGAATTCACACTGAGCCAGATTACTTCTGTATTATTGTGTTATACTTCAGACTAGTTCCAGGGTGTTGAGACCACGGACCTCACACCCAAGATTCAGACTAGTTCCAGGGTGTTGAGACCACGGACCTCACACCCAAGATTAGGGACTCTGTGTTATCATTCTGTTATACTTCAGACTAGTTCCAGGGTGTCGAGACCACGGACCTCACATCCAAGATTAGGGACTCTGTGTTATCATTGTGTTATACTCCAGACTAGTTCCAGGGTGTTGAGACCACGGACCTCACACCCAAGTATAGGGACACTCTGTACCATCATATTATACTCCAGACTAGTTCCAGGGTGTAGAGACCATGGACCTCACACCCAAGACTAGGCATTGTTTTGATATCTGTTTTGACCTATTGCATTCCTGACTATCCCTCTGCTTTCTGATTCGGTACCTATGCATATCTGATTATCTGTTGCCAAACCCTGCCTGCCTTTGGATACCGAATCAGCCTTCTGTCTCTGTACTTTGTCTGTCTGTGTGTTGCCGACCTGGCTTGCCCGACCTTGAGAGCTATCTCTCGCCTTAAGAGATAGTCTCCAGACCTGCTAGTGACATCCACCTTTCAGGTGTCACTCACTCACAGGTCCTTCCTCCTTTCAGCCTGGGACTCCACCCCTTTGGAGGTCTCAGGCTGCTGGAAGGTTTTTGCACTTCCCAAAAAGGCGGGATCCTCCATACTGCCAAAGACCACCTGCGCCTCGGGTGGTCTTACTCAAAGTCATTACTGTTGCACCAAACACTCACACTATAAAGGTGTCCAGAGGTTAGTTATACTTGGATTATCGGTGATTCTGCAGATCATCAATAATCAGGTATAATCTGTATTCTTGGTGATACTGCAGATCACCAATAATCAGATTCTCTCTGTGTGCTGACACCGATCGTTACAGAACAGCAGACCAAAACTAAATGGACGCACTTAACAGCCGTCTTGATGCACTCACCACCTCGGTGGAAAATTTCATCCAAATGCTGGACAGTCATCAGACCCAGATCAACGCTTTGTCTGTGCAAGTCCTACAGATAGCTGTGAATATAATGCGATCTCCTCCAGGTACAGACTTACGTATGCCTGTGCCCGAAATGTTTTCTGGTCACAGATCTGACTTTCAGAATTTTAGAAATAGAGTGGTATCGTACTTTGAGTTGAGACCTAATTCGTCGGGAACTGTGGCACAGAGAATTACGTTCATTAAGACTCTGCTGTCAGGGGATTCCCAGACCTGGGCATATAGTCTCCAGACAGGGAATGAGGCCCTAGCATCGATTGAGGAATTTTTTAAAGCTATGGCTATAATTTATGATGATCCGGACATCGCCTCTACCGCTGAGCGGAAGCTCAAGACTTTGCGGCAGGGCAGGGATCCGGTTAAAGTTTACGCAGCTGAGTTCAGAAAATGGGCAGTTTCAGCTAGATGGGGGTCATTTGCACTTCTGGACTGTTTCTTGTCAGGGTTGTCAGACGCAGTATCTGATCTAATGTTGGGTCATCCTGAGCCGAAGTCTATTGATGAGGCCATTTCATTAGCAGTCAGGGTTGATCGTCGTCAGAAACAGACTCGGAGTAGGAACAATGTGAGATATGTTTCCTACGCCTCTCCTCCACCCATTTCACCCCCACCGGAACCAATGCAGATTGGTCGGTCGAAATTGTCCCGGGTGGAGCAGAATCGCAGAAGAGCAGAACAGCTCTGTTTATACTGTGCAGAGGAGGGTCACAGAGTGCAGAATTGTCCCAAGAAGTCGGGAAACGCTGCCGCCTAGGTGTAGTCGGAGGTAATACCCTAGGCGCGCAGTCTTCTCTAGATGATAAACGTTTGCTCCTCCCTTGTACTATATCTTGGGGAGATCAAACAGTGGCCACTGAGGCCTTTCTAGATTCCGGCTCAGCAGCCAATTTTATGGATTACGAATTTGCTAAGAAATTGGGAATTCCTATTTCTCCTTTGAATCAACGGATTCTGGTCACTGCAGTGGACGGACGACTCTCCTCTGCAGAGTAACAACCCTCTGTCTCAGACCCCAGAGTTATGGGTTACGGTGGGGGTATTACACAAAGAGAGTCTACAGTTTCTGGTTTTGCGGATGACAACTTCCACGATCATTCTTGGCATTGCATGGTTACAACTTCACTCTCCTCAGATCAATTGGGCTTCAGGTCAGCTAACGAGCTGGTCTACCCATTGTCATCATCATTGTTTAGCGAAGGTAACTTTGGGTAACACCAAGATTCAGGTGGAAGGTTTGCCAAGCCAGTATTCAGAATTTGCGGACGTGTTTAGTCCCAAATCAGTAGATAAACTTCCTCCTCACCGTCCTTTTGATTGTCCCATCGATCTCAGGTCTGGTTGTATGCCCCCTAGAGGTCATCTCTATAATCTGTCTGGGCCAGAGAAATTGGCTATGCAAGAATACATCCGAGAAAATTTAGCTAAAGGTTTTATTTGTCCCTCTCGGTCACCAGCAGGGGCAGGATTCTTTTTCGTGAAAAAGACGGATGGAGGCCTCCGTCCATGCATCGATTATCGGGGCTTAAATAAGATTACAGTAAAAAATCATTATCCTTTGCCTTTAATTGACGATTTGTTTACTCAGGTCACCAGTGCTAAGATTTTCTCGAAGCTGGATTTGAGGGGTGCATACAACCTTGTGCGTATCAGGGAAGGTGATGAATGGAAGACGGCCTTTAACACACCCGACGGGCATTACGAGTACCTAGTGATGCCCTTCGGGTTGTGTAACGCCCCGGCTGTCTTCCAAGAGCTGATTAACGAAGTGTTCAGAGAGGTGTTGGGCAAATTCGTCTTGGTATACTTAGATGATATACTGATTTTTTCTTCCAACCTCTCAGAACACAGGAAACATGTTGGGTTTGTGCTACGGAAGTTGAGACAGAATATGCTGTATGCTAAACTGGAAAAATGCATTTTCGAAGTGACTTCTGTCGCCTTTCTGGGGTAAATAATCTCGACCTCTGGCCTCTCGATGGACCCTGGTAAGGTTTCTGCTATCTTGGAGTGGCCTCAGCCTGTAGGTCTGAAGGCAGATTTCTGGGGTTCGCCAACTACTACAGGAGGTTCATAAAGAGGTACCCTACGGTGATCTCGCCTCTCACCAGTCTCACCAAGAAAGGGGCAGATACTCACCACTGGTCCCCAGAGGCCCATACTGCTTTCTCCACTCTGAAGAAATTGTGCTGTTCTGCACCCATATTGAGACATGTAGACGTCACCTTTCCCTTTATTGTGGAGGTTGATGCCTCAGAGGTAGGGGTAGGGGCTGTGCTGTCTCAGCGTTCTGGTTTGCAGGGGAAACTTCACCCCTGTGCCTATTTTTCCCGTAGGTTTTCACCCGCAGAGAAAAACTACGATATAGGCAACCGGGAACTTCTAGCCATCAAGTTGGCCTTTGAGGAATGGCGACATTGGCTAGAAGGGGCAGAACACACCATTACAGTTTACACTGACCACAAAAATTTGGAGTACATTGAGGGCGCTAAGAGACTTAGCCCCCGACAGGCCCAGTGGTCGTTATTTTTTTCGAGATTCAGATTTGTAATCACGTATACCCCTGGTAGTAAGAACATCAAGGCTGATGCCTTATCCAGGTGTTTTGAGCCCGAGACAGCACAGCCCTCAGCCCCGGAGACCATTATACCTCAAAAGGTGGTCCTGGCAGCCACGGAAACCTGTAAAGACTGGACTGTCACTCTGAGTCCATTTCGACAGGATGTTCCAGAGGGGAAGCCTGAGGGGGTCCTGTTTGTACCAATGCCTTTTCGCCTACAACTGTTGCAGCTGTTTCATTCCCACAAGAATGCTGGGCATCCTGGGGCCACCAGAACTCAGGCTCTGCTTGCTAGATGTGCTTGGTGGCCGTCATTGGCAACAGACTGTAAGGAGTTTGTGAGAGAGTGTGCAGTGTGTGCTAGGAGCAAACCCTCCCGTCAGGCACCTGTTGGAACATTGCAGCCTTTACCAGTTCTGAGTGAACCGTGGACCCATTTGTCCATGGATTTTGTGGGCAAACTCCCCAGGTCTGAGGGCATGACGGTCATTTGGGTGGTAGTCGATCGATTCAGTAAGGTGGCTCATTTTGTCCCCCTGAAAGGACTCACCTCGGCCAAGGAATTGGCTGATCTCTTCATCCAGCACATTTTCCGGCTGCATGGCATTCCGGAAAATATAGTGTCAGATCGGGGAGTCCAATTTGTATCTAAATTTTGGAGGGCATTCTGCCATCAGTTGGACATGGATCTTTCTTTTTCATCAGGCTACCACCCGCAGACCAATGGCCAGACCGAAAGAGTCAATCAGTCCCTGGAACAGTTTCTGAGATGTTATGTTGCAGATGCACAAACCGACTGGGTGTCCACATGACATTTGGCTCTAAAGCAACTGTCACCCAAACTAGGCCCTAGATTTGTGGGTCCTTTTCCAGTGACCAGAAAAATCAATAATGTCACTTATGCCACTGATCTCCCTACCAGCATGCGAGGTGTGAGATCATTCCATATGTCCTTACTCAAGCCGGCGGTGCACGTGGATACCACTCCCCCCCTCCTGTGTTGATCGATGACCAACCTGAGTATGAGATTGAAAAGATTCTGGACTCAAGGCTCGTGCAGAACTCCGTGCAGTATCTGGTTCACTGGAAGGGATATGGCATAGAGGAGAGAACTTGGGTGCCAGACTGTCGTATGCACGCAGAGGAATTGAAGAAAGAAGTTCATGACTTGCACCCTGGAAAGCCTGGTGGGAAGTGTCCGGAGTCCACTCCTCAGGGGGGGGGGGTACTGTGATAAAACGCGGAAAAGCCGCCACGTGTACTGCTGGCAAGGCGGCTGATTCCGCGTCCAGCACGGCAGTTTGCATGCAGCAGCGTGCGTCTGATGTAGCTGGGTCTGTTAGTTCACACAGGTTGAGGAATACGCGTGCGTGCGCTGAGAGGCAGAAACTTTATGACAAACGAGGAGGGATCAGCTGACCAGGTTGGTCAGCTGACCTCAAAGCAAGTGGCTATTGGTTGATCGCTGATGGGTGGCGCTGGAGAGCGCCGCTCTATATATAGTCACTGCTGGTCAGTCTCAAGTTGTCTGCTGTTGTGAACACTTACGTGGAAGCACTCAGACCTTAGTCAGATCCTACAGTGTGTTAGAACCAGGAGGACCTGGGAATTCACACTGAGCCAGATTACTTCTGTATTATTGTGTTATACTTCAGACTAGTTCCAGGGTGTTGAGACCACGGACCTCACACCCAAGATTAGGGACTCTGTGTTATCATTCTGTTATACTTCAGACTAGTTCCAGGGTGTCGAGACCACGGACCTCACACCCAAGATTAGGGACTCTGTGTTATCATTCTGTTATACTTCAGACTAGTTCCAGGGTGTCGAGACCACGGACCTCACATCCAAGATTAGGGACTCTGTGTTATCATTGTGTTATACTCCAGACTAGTTCCAGGGTGTTGAGACCACGGACCTCACACCCAAGTATAGGGACACTCTGTACCATCATATTATACTCCAGACTAGTTCCAGGGTGTAGAGACCATGGACCTCACACCCAAGACTAGGCATTGTTTTGATATCTGTTATGACCTATTGCATTCCTGACTATCCCTCTGCTTTCTGATTCGGTACCTACGCATATCTGATTATCTGTTGCCAAACCCTGCCTTCCTTTGGATACCGAATCAGCCTTCTGTCTCTGTACTTTGTCTGTCTGTGTGTTGCCGACCTGGCTTGCCCGACCTTGAGAGCTTTCTCTCGCCTTAAGAGATAGTCTCCAGACCTGCTAGTGACATCCACCTTTCAGGTGTCACTCACTCACAGGACCTTCCTCCTTTCAGCCTGGGACTCCACCCCTTTGGAGGTCTCAGGCTGCTGGAAGGTTTTTGCACTTCCCAAAAAGGCGGTATCCTCCATACTGCCAAAGACCACCTGCGCCTCGGGTGGTCTTACTCAAAGACATTACTGTTGCACCAAACACTCACACTATAAAGGTGTCCAGAGGTTAGTTATACTTGGATTATCGGTGATTCTGCAGATCATCAATAATCAGGTATAATCTGTATTCTTGGTGATACTGCAGATCACCAATAATCAGATTCTCTCTGTGTGCTGACACCGATCGTTACACCTGCTAAAAATTTAATATAATCTCCCAATCCCCTGCAAAATTTCTGTTGAATGCATTGTAATCGATAGGTAAGAAAAAAAAAACTGTTAGCACATCAGAGCTTTAAAAAGACTCTATAACAAAATGTTCAGCCTTATTTCTTCTATTCTATAAGTTCCTATACCTGTTCTAATGTGGTCTGGATTACTGCAGCCTTTTCTAGTTGCAGTGTCTCTGTAATATATC
This sequence comes from Hyperolius riggenbachi, assembly GCF_040937935.1. Lineage (NCBI taxonomy): Eukaryota > Metazoa > Chordata > Amphibia > Anura > Hyperoliidae > Hyperolius > Hyperolius riggenbachi. Next base: position 284,599,416 of record NC_090648.1, on the reverse strand, counting down.
TAATCTTCTTTTCTTTGTCAAGCTTTGTCGACCCAGGGAGGAATGGGCTGCCTCTGTTGTAATGAATGCAAGTTATGCTCGCCCTCCTGCATGCCCCCTCCAGGCTCTGTGTGCTTTGTTTACTCCTCACCCCCTGTTCTCAGTTTCAGATGCAGTTTGTGAGACTGAGGGGGAGGGAGCTGCCTATCACATGCTGAAAAACTGTGAGAATCCCAAACTGGAGTGCTGATAATTCACTAATAAAAACTTGTAGTAAACTGTAATATGATATATATACAGTATATATATATATATATATATTTATATATCCTACTAATATAATAAATGGGAAAGTTCGGATGTTTGGATGTTTGGATGTTTGTTACTCGATCACGCAAAAACGGCTGAACAGATTCGAATGAATTTTGGCACACACATAGTACATTACCTGGAATAAAGTATAGGATACTTTTTATTCCCATAACCAAAAAGAGACAAATACAAATTTCACTGGAAAATGTAAACTGCAGCCATTCTTACACTGTTACACTGGTGGTGTGTTTAGCTTCTAAGGGTAGAATGGTTAATTTGCATTTATTCAGCAGTGATGCACTGGGAGACATCTCAAGCTCACTCCAACCTGAATTATCGCAAATTCTTTCTGTTTTAAGAAAGCAAACTTTTGTTTTTCCTAACATCTTAGCTCACAAACTTGGTAATTGAGTAAATGATTGTGTGTTAGGGTTAGGAAAGTGGGCACAGCCAACACCAGCCAAATACATAAGCGGGCAACGCAGGGTCATAAGTGGGCGGGGACAAATACAAATTTTACTGGGAAATTGTAAACAGCAGCCATTCTTACACTGTTAATGGTAGGGTTCTCAAACTTTGCACAGTTGGTTACTGGGTGACTGGGGTTAATATTCAGAAAAGTGAGTGGAGCCTACAAAAAACAATCAAAAATTACCTATTGATTTTTCAGGGGAATATTTAATTGCTGCCATTCTTGCACTGTTAATGGCACAAGCCTCAAACCTGGTACAGTTGATCATTGCGTGACTGGGGTTTAAATTTATATAAGGGGGTGGAGCCTCAAACAGCCAATCTGATTTGTTTCATTTTAATGCAGGTTATTGATGCCAAAGACCGCAAAGTGTACAAACTTGGTCATTGAGTAATTGAGTAATTGTGTGTTAGGGTTAGGATAAGTGGGCACAGCCAACACCAGCCAAATACATAATCGGACAATGCCGGGTCATCAGTAGGCGGAGACAAATACAAATTTCACTGAGAAAATGTAAACTGCAGCAATTCTTACACTATTAATGTTAGGGTTCTCAAACTTTGCACAGTTGGTCACTGGGTGACTGAGATTAATATTCAGAAAAGTGGGTGGAGCCTACAAAAGCCAATCAAAATCCACCTATTAATCTTTAAGGGGAATATTTAATTGATGCCATTCTTGCACTGTTAATCACCTGTACTTGGTACAGTTGGCCATTGGGTGATTGGGGTTCAAATTCAGAAAAGGGGTGGAGCCACATCCAATCAGATTTATTTTATTTCAATGCAAATTATTGATGCCAAAGACCGCAAAGCTCACAAACTTGGTCATTAAGTCATTTTGTATTTAGGGTTAGAAAAAGTGGGCGGAGCCAGCACTAGCCAAATACATACCTGGGCAATGCCGAGTCTTCAGTGGGCGGAGACAAACGCAAATTTCACTGGGAAAACGTAAACTGCAGCCATTCTTACACTATTAATTGTAAGGTTCTAAAACTTTGCACAGTTGGTCACTGGGTGACTGGGATTAATATTCAGAAAAGTGGGTGGAACCTACAAAAACCAATCACAATTCACCTATTGATTTTCAAGGCAAATATTTAATTGCTGCCATTTTTGCACTGGTACAGTTGATCATTGGGTGACAGGGGTTAAATATTTAGAAAAGGGGTGGGGCCACAAACAGCGAATCAGATGTGTTTCATTTCAATGAAAATTATTCATGCCAAAGACCACAAATTTCACAAACTTGGTCATTGACTATTGACAATTGTGTGTTAGGGTTAGAAAAAGTGGCTACTGATGAGCCCCTGATGAAACTAGAACAGTGAAACCGGTCGGGTGAGGCGGACGAGTGGCTGAAAGGCGTCCTGTATGTTTTTATATGCTGATTTACTGCACTGGGTCCCTGTAACAAGGACCCTGATGTAAGTGATTGCAGAATTTTACTTTCTCATTTTAAAGGATTAATACATTTAAGATAGATACGCTTAGATGAGTCTACTATTGTTATTTTTCATGCTCCTTGAGTCTGAGAGTCTGAAATATTGCTGATATACATCTGTGGAAAGGAGGCCAGCTGGGAAGACACCTGCCGCTGACCATATTATGCTTTATTGCAGACCCTGTAATTAAGGTCTGTTTTTATCTGGTAAGCGCATCCATTTTTTATGGTGTCGTGGTGGTGGATGTATATGAACTAGCGCTGAAGGTTATATCTACATCTACCTAAAGGTTATATCTACATCCACCTAAACTTACAGGCCGAACAAGGAGAGCGCTGATCAGAAATGCAGTAAAGAGGCCCATGGTGACTCTGGACGAGCTGCAGAGATCTACAGCTCAGGTGGGAGACTCTGTCCATAGGACAACTATTAGTCATGCACTGTACAAAGTTGGCCTTTATGGAAGAATGGCAAGAAGAAAGGCATTGTTAACAGAAAGCATAAGAAGTCCCGTTTGCAGTTTGCCACAAGCCATGTGGGGGACACAGCAGCCATGTGGAAAAAGGTGCTCCGGTCAGATGAGACCAAAATGAAACTTTTTGGCCAAAATGCAAAACGCTTTGTGTGGCGGAAAACTAACACTGCACATTACTCTGAACACACCATCCCCACTCTTAAATATAGTGGTGGCAGCATCCTGCTCGGGGGGTGCATCTCTTCAGCAGGGACAGGGAAGCTGGTCAGAGTTGATGGGAAGATGGATGGAGCCAAATACAGGGCAAACTTGGAAGAAAACCTCTTGGAGACTGCAAAAGACTTGAGACTGGGGCGGAGGTGCACCTTCCAGCAGGACAATGACCCTAAACATAAAGCCAGGGCAACAATGAAATGGTTTAAAACAAAACATATCTATGTGTTAGAATGATCTGAAAACTGCTGTTCACAAACGCTGTCCATCCAACCTGACTGAGCTGGAGCTGTTTTGCAAAGAAGAATGGGCAAGGATTTCAGTCTCTAGATGTGCAAAGCTGGTAGAGACATACCCTAAAAGACTGGCAGCTGTAATTGCAGCAAAAGGTGGTTCTACAAAGTATTGACTCAGGGGGCCGAATAATTATGCACACCCCACTTTGCAGTTATTGATTTGTAAAAAATGTTTGGAAACATGTACGGTTTTCGTTCCACTTCTCCTGTGTACACCACTTTGTATTGGTCTTTCACGTGGAATTCCAATAAAATTGATGCATGTTTGTGGCAGTATTGTGACAAAATGTGGAAAACTTCAAGGGGGCCGAATACTTTTGCAACCCACTGTATATACACACACACACAAACATCACTTCCTGGTTAGCGCCCATGTCATTTATTTGTAAACACTATCTAAAACTGGTGATTAAAAGCCAGGATCGCGGCGGGCAGTGGCGGAAATGGAAAAGAGGGATCCAGGAGATCACAGTGACTCGATTGGTATGTTTTTTATTGTAGAAATCGGACAGTACAAATTCTCTTTAAAAAGCACCCTTGTGTGCACACAATCTTTATTTAAACAATGTGTAAAGTTTCAGGACAGGAAACTGTTTTGTTGTTAAAGGATATGGAGGCTGCCATATTTATTTCCTTTTAAACAATACCGGTTGCCTGGCAGTCCTGCTGATCTATTTGGCTACAGTAATGTGTGAATCACACCAGAAACAAGCATGGAGCTAATCTTGTCAGATCTGACAATAATGTCAGAAACACCTAATTTGTTGCGCGCTTGTTCAGGGTCTATGGCTAGAAGTATTAAAGGCAGACGATCAGCAGGATAGCCAGGCAACTGGTATTGTTTAAAAGGAAATACATATGACATCCTTCATATCCCTCTCATTACAGTTGTCCTTTAAGCACTTTTATGAGGCGGTATCATGATGTCAGACAGTGGAAAGACATTTAACAAATATTGTTTTCTTTAGTTATTTTTCTTAATGGTTCTGTGATTAACTACTTAAGGACCGTGCTGATTGAAATCTACGCCCTGTTTTGATGGTTTATCTGGCTGGCAGGGCGTAGATTTCAATAGTTCTTGCCGCTTTTGTCGCTCCTGACGATCTCACCGCTGTTTCCCCACCGCAGCCCACTTGCTCTACCGTCTGTATGATGGCAGAGCCCTGTGAGCAGGTCAGGAGCCGATTTCATTGGCTCCTGACCCTGTCTATCAACGTAAGCCGCTCCCATTGGCTTACATTGATAGGCAGGGTCAGGAGCTAATGAAAGTGGCTCCTCACCGGCTCACAGGAACTTGGTATTCCGCCGTTTCTTGTAGCAGTGGTCTCTGGTCCTTAAGGAGGCAGAGACCGCTGGTACTTAAGTGGTTAAGAGTGACATTTCAAAACACTTTTATCTATGATTTATGATTTATTCTTCTGTTTGGTTGTTTTTATTACTTGGGACACAAGAAAATTATGTTTTTCAAGTAGCTACCTGTAGCCCTTTTTGACAATGCATAGCCAGAGCTGTAAAACAACTCTTACAGGGTTTTTTTTGTTTTTTTTTAGATGTAGTCTTGTGTTTTTGATCAGATACACAGCAAGAAGTATGAAACAAACCAAATAGTTATTGTTTTACAAGTATCTCATTTTGTGCTTCTCTGACAAAGTACAGTTGTGTTCAAAATTATTCAACCCCCACTGAAATTGAGTGTTTTGGCTAGTTTGACAATGATTTTGATCATTTCAGTCATCTTGTTTACAAATAAATCAAAGAGGCACTTGTAAGTCAGACAAATATAACATTTATAATGAAATAGCCACAAATGTCTTTTCTGTGCTGACATCATTATCAGTTTTATTCAACCCCCAAGTGACATTCATTCTTAGTACTTTTCCTTTTCCAGTTATATCAGCTTTTAAACGTGAAGCATAGCTTGACACAAGTGTCTTGCAGCGATCTTCGGGTATCTTAGCCCATTCTTCATGGGCAAAAGCCTCCAGTTCAGTCACATTCTTAGGCTTGCGTGCTGCAACTGCTTTCTTTAAGTCCCACCAGAGGTTCTCAATCGGATTTAAGTCTGGTGACTGCGATGGCCACTCCAAAAAGTTCCAGCCTTTAATCTGCAACCATGCTTTAGTGGACTTGGAGGTATGCTTGAGATCATTGTCCTGTTGAAAGGTCCAACGTCTCCCAAGCCTCAGGTTTGTGATGGACTGCATCACATTTTTATCCAATATCTCCTGATACGGGAGAGAATTCATGGTACCTTGCACACGCTGAAGCTTTCCTGTACCTGCAGGAGCAAAACAGTCCCAAAGCATGATTGACCCCCCGCCATGCTTCACAGTAGGCAAGGTGTTCTTTTCTTCATAGGCCTTGTTCTTCCTCCTCCAACATAGCGTTGATCCATGGGCCCAAACAGTTCTAATTTTGTTTTATCAGTCCACAGAACACTACCACAAAAGTTTTGGGATAGTGTTCTGTGGACTGATGAAACAAAATTATTGAGTGCATGTGTCTACTGGACAATTTAAGTGCTGCTATTGAGTATACTGTAATATTAATTAATGGCAATTGGACACCAACATAAAAAAATAGTGGCTACAGCAAGTGATTGCAATGGCTATAGCAATAAATAGCTGCTGCATCACATTTGTTACTGGAAAAACCAGGCAACTTTAGTGGATAGGGTAAGCAGAAAAAAATAGAGGCTACAGCAAAGCGCTTATAGCAGCTACATCAATAAATAGCTGCTGCAGCACACTTGGTACCGGAATAGTGATTGTAACAGAAAGTGTAAAAAGCAACAAAATTAGCGGCTACAGAAAACTGTTGATAGTGGTTACAGCAATAAATAGCAAATGCAAAAAGGGGGAGAGCACACTCAATGTGTGTAAAAAAAAAAGGATTGTCCAGACAGCTGCAGCATGATCTCACCTTCAGGTAATGCTGGTAAGCCTGTATGGGTATCCCAACCCAAACACTTCTGTCCCACTCAGCCGGGGGCCAGGTTCTCAATCACGCAGGTTCTCAATATTGCTGATATTCTACAAGAGGCTTCATCCATGGGCAAAATTTTTGGACACCTTGTTTGAATGTATGTGTGGAACTAGCTTATTTTTATATATCTATGTATTATTCTATGTGATATTATTATTATTATTATTATTGTCAATTACATTTTTTCATAGTTGCCTTCAGTGGGATTCTCTGGGATAATTTAGCCAGCCCTATGTGCAACAAGTTTGCTTCCATGACTAACTAGACAAAACAAATAAAAGTACAATATATACGTTACAGTGTCATCCTCAGCAGATCATGTTCTGTCAGTTTAGCAGCAGGAGCATAAGCAAAAAAGGTAGGAGACTAGTCTCTTGAATCAATTATGGGAGGCAAGAAGTTATCTGGCATCATTGTCTTGTTAATTTTTATGAATATTAACATGCACAGCATTTTCGTGTACAGAGCAACCTCTGTTATCTGTCAATATCTCTCCTGTAGCACTAAAGGCATGCTGGGAGAGTGCACAGGAAGCTTAGCAGGTCAAAATCTGCCCATGTAACAAAGAATGTGCACAGTCAAAAGCTAGCAGTTGTATCAAGTCTTAATTTTTTTATATGGAGGTCTTGCCAAAGGGACAACAAAATGTAGACAGATGTATTAAATGGGCGACCCCCTACTCCTAAGCTCTACACTAGCAACCCCCCAGTCCTTCTTTCTCTTACTCCTTTTTCTCAGGGTCTTCCTATTAATGCATAATTTCTTGTGGTGTCATTAACTCATGATAGCAGTTAAGGTCTATCCCTGCCAGCCCCCATCTCAGATGAAGAGCCCAGATCAACAAAAGTATCAACTGCTGCATCTGTTGACACTTGCTCAAGGTTTTGATGTACATTTAAGGTATCATGGCTCAGGAAATAGCAACATATTCCCTCGCATTTTACCCACAGGTTTGCATTGTCTTTTAAAATCAAAATGTATCGTTTTGAGTCTTGGATATTCTTGAGTTTTGGTGCTCAGTAGAGGTTATCATTGGTTGGACAGGTGGTGGTTATGCTTCTCTATTCTGCAGCTCTTTGCTGGCTGCTTTTTGCCACTAAGGTGACTAAAGACTGGGAGCTGCACAGGGTTACCCATACAAATCCTGAGTCTGCTTGTTGTATCTGTGTTGGCCTCCTTGATGTGTGTGTCCTAAATAAATGTGGCACAGTCCTTAAGCATGGCCTTGTGCCATCATTAGCATCAGCACGTGTTGCACTGCTTGGAGAAGGTGTTTGTTTGCATACAGTAGGTTTTGCAACTCACCCCTTTCACTACTGCCAATGGTCTATGTGCCTATGTCTCTTTACCATATACAGTAATCCAGATCAGACAAGTATATAAATAGTAGAAGTGGTGATTGGAGAAAAAAATTCAAACTACTCAACACTGAGCAGAAATGTTAGTATATCAATATAGAAGCCAAAAAGTATATACTTGCATAATAAAAAGTAATATACTGTGGATAAAAAAAACAAGTAAATAGGTGGGGTGATTAAAAAGTGTCCAATAACTTCAATGAAGATTAACTCACTGTAAATACAAAAAAAATGTCTACCTATGTACAGTAATAAAGTTTATACAACATGTAAGCAGGTAGTGGTGACGATTAAATAAAATCTCCAACACTGAGGATAAATCTCAGGTTATCATTTAGATACCAGTTAAAAAAAGTCTGGGCGCCTGACTGTGTAGAGCAATATAGATCACCAGCAAATGGATAGTGATGTGAAAGAAGATGGGGGAAATCACTGTGAAAAAAAAATACTCAGTAACATTTAATAAGGCAATACAGGCAGCAATTGCTAGCTAGCTAATTACAGTCTTCTCTGCCTATCTGTTTTCTCTAAGCAGTTTCAGAACAGCACAGACATCAGCCGATCTCTTTACTCTGACTAACTGCACAGATTACAGAGTCATCCAGTCTTGTATACAGCAGGTATATTCATAATCACCTAGTTCAAAATATTCACTAAATTGTGCTTTGCAGCCTGAAAGAGACACACACAGTCCACCCACACCACGTGCTTTATTTACTCAGTTCATCTTATACCAGCCAAATGGTAGATGTAAGATTAACATTTTAGAGAAAATTATAATGATAGCAATGCTGTGTTATCATGCATTACTGGAAAGACTGGAAGAAGTATAGATCTGTCATTGCCAGCTTTTCTGTAATGGACATATGTAAGGGACCCTATGGCTACACATGACCTTTTGTATAAGAATATCATATTAAGTACACTTTTTGTATACAATATAGAAGTTGTTTGTTTGTTGTTTTTTATTTTTTTTTCCACCATATTTATCGGTAAAATTATCTTCATGTTTCTAATCGCTAAAAAAATGAATTAATAAACAAAGTGCAACATGTTTAATAATTATGAAAATGTGCACTACTTTGTGAGCCCAATCAAGGCAGAGTGCATATACAGTAACTAGCAGAACTAGGAATAAATAAATGAAGGTTTGCTGGCACTGCCCACTAGGCACAGTAATGATATGGCACAGTGCTAGGTTGACTTCACATCTGAGACATTTCTGTTTTTTTTGTTTTGTTTTGTTTTTGGGATGTACGCCCAACAAAGCACCATTAGAGATTTTTTTAGTACATATTGAATACAACTTGATGTGTGTGTGTGTGTGTGTTTTTTACTTATATAGGCTTTAACATTGGTTCACACACCTAGATAAGTAAATATCAACAATTAATCTTCCCAATGAATGTGGGCATTGAATTTCTACCAAACACCTCTGCAGGACATTACCAAGCGTAATTAAACCAGGATACATTTGCTTCATTCTGACCCGAATAACAAATGTCAGTGTAAGGAAACTTTTTACAAAACACAAAGACAAGTCCGTAGCTGACACACTCATATTTTAAACAGTTGAAAAAGCCGGTCATGGTGACAGTTCTTTATATCCTACTTTAAAACTTGAATTATAGATTACATAAACAAAAAGGTTCCCCAAATCGTATCAGTAGTCAGATCTAGCCAACCACAAGTTTTCCCTGAACCATAAAGGAGATTGGGCACACAATTTAAAAACTAAAAACACAGCTCTTTAAACTGCCAACAGTAATCAACAGCATTTATAAAATGTACAAAAAAATAAAAACCTCAAAAGTTTTATGTTAAACCATTATTTACATCATAAAACATTTTTTTTATTGGAGTTTAACAAAATAAAGATCATCACAGACAGCAAAGTGCAATCCATCATAAGAGATATCAACATAGTAGAACATGCCAACTAATGAAACTGAATTGTTCTCCACACTGGCATTTACACAACCTAAAAGGTATACAGGGAAAAACTGCAAAGGAGAGACTAGACTGACAAAACCAGTGGGCCAGCATGGACCCCTGTCAGATATCATCTATTGTATATATGCACATGAAAATATATAAATCTTCATATATAAACAGCCAATGAAATAACCAAGAACCAACATGATATCAGGAAATGTAAATAATTAAAACACTAAACAAATAAAAGAAAGAAAAAGAAAAAGAGTGGCATGGCATAACCAGACTCCAAAACTACAAAGGTCAGATAATGATTTTAAATAGGTGAGCGTGATGTCTAAAAATAAAAAATATCAAAAAGCACATAATGAACGGAGGACTTCAGTGCCACGAGTTCGGGATATCATAATAATTCATATTGAGACCCAATCTAGCTCTCACCTTCTGTTCCTAAGAGCATTATGCCTGGTAGTGAATATTAGTTGTTGAATTATTATTATTATTATTATTATTATTTAGTATTTATATAGCGCCGACATATTACGCAGCGCTGTACAGTGTATATACATACCTTGTCACTAACTGTCCCTCAAAGGAGCTCACAATCTAATCCCTACCATTGCCATATGTCTATATTATGTAGTGTAAGTACTGTAGTCTAGGGCCAATTTTAGGGGGAGCAAATTAACTTATCCGTATGTTTTTGGAATGTGGGAGGAAACCGGAGTGCCCGGAGGAAACCCACGCAGACACGGAGAGAACATACAAATTCTTTGCAGATAGTGCCCTGGCTGAGATTCGAACCAGGGACCCAGCGCTGCAAGGCGAGAGAGCTAACCACTACACCATCGTGCTGCCCATTTGAAAATTGATCTGAAGACTTCCAATTTTTCAGAATCATATGAAGGGCGCTAAATATTATATGACATAGGCAAACGCAGGGGGGATTACAGCTGCCCTGAATCCCCCCTCAGATCTGAACCAGTGCAGTGTCTGGGGACAGGCACAAGTTGAGACACCAGAATATCTGCAGGTATCCTACAGCTCACAGCACTGTCCCCTTTCTGTCCCTGATACAGTTGACTTTGGATGCAGCAGCAGCTGTGTACAGAGTATGGGGCACCAGCATGTGTCATGACTTTGAATGGAGCAGCAGCTTGTGTACAGAGCATGGAGTAGCAGTGTGTGTACAGAGAATGGAGCAGCAGTGTATGTACAGAGCATGGAGCAGCTCTGGGGAACCTAACAGAGTTAGGTATGAGCACAGACCTGTGCCATGCTGTGTGAATGCTTCACTTTCCCCTTCATTACCAATGTCGACTGTCCTCATGATTATCTGTATCCAAACTGATCGATCCCGTTGTCAATTGTGAGCAGATCGGACATTTAGGAAATAATTGTCAGATCCTGTCAGTCGGGCGGGAAATTGCATTATGGGTACCCAGCATGATGTCCTACCATATTATTATACTGTTTGCCCCTGTATGAGTGGGCGAGCAGTGGAAGGTAAATCATTAGCTCCTACTAAAAGCAGAGCAAGCTTGGGCGATCTCGTAGATTCTTTTTAATTAGAGTAGGAATAATCTGATTTTTAGAACATACTAAGTAGCAGGGAAAATCAGGGGTCATCAGGTACACATAATATTGTTATGTGAATAACACTATACCTGAAGCAATGAAGATTTTAAAATCTCCCAGAAAAAATCCAATTATAATTGGATCACTCCCTCTCCATATGACAATCATACATTCATGTACAAATATGTGACCATATTAAATTGTAATCTGTTTCTTCACCAATCGCATAAATGACATAAAGTGAAAAGCTAAAGTGCTCAGTGCTAAAAACATCAATGGTTTCAAAAGTAAATTCGTGTGCATGCCGACGACCCCACCAACCAAGGGAGCTGGCGTCTGCATTCCCACCAATGTGCACAATCACAATCACAAAAAATGACATAAATTGAAAAAAGTCTACCTGCAAAACTGTACAAATAATAAAGTGTTCCGTGCTGTAAACATCAATAAATAAGAAATCAATTTGTGTGCATGCCGACGTCCCCACCAGCTAAGGGAGCAGGCATCTGCATACACATCTATGTGCAATAACATGCAAAGAAAATCACAGAATCTTAATCAAAATACAAGGCGTATAGCATATAGTTGTAAAAAACAATCAAATGTCCAAACCATTTGTAAATAAATATGTGCCCCTGTGCAGTGAAATTGTCAGCAATACAATATAAATTGGTGTATAAAATGTCAGCTTACCACTGGGAGGAAACGAGTGGGGAGCCCGGGAGAACACACCAATGTGATTGTGCACATTGGTGGGTATGCAGACGCCAGCTCCCTTGGTTGGTGGGGGCGTCGGCATGCACACACATTTACTTTTGAACCATTGATGTTTTCAGCACTGAGCACTTTAGCTTTTCACTTTATGTCATATATGCGATTGGTGAGGAAACAGATTACAATTTAATATGGTCACATATTTGTACATGAATGTATGATTGTCATATGGAGAGGGAGTGATCCAATTATAATTGGATTTTTTCCGGGAGATTTTAAAATTGTAATTGTTTTTATGTGTAGCATGAGCTCTAAATAAAATTACGTTTTTCATTGGAGAGTAGTATATCAAGTTACTCTAACTGTAGAGTTGTATAAACAGTATGTGGCTTTTGTTCTTTATTGTGGGGTTCATGGTTGTAATAACAATAGCCACAGGACCATTCAGAGGTGCACCTAGGTGCAGATATATATTGGTGCTCAGTTTGGTATATATTAATAACACTATACCTTTCAGGAAATTAAGTTGTTCACTCCCCCATGTCCCCCCACTTCCCATCGTCTGTGCGCCAGCCATTGGTTAATAGACTATGATGCATAGTCACGCTGAGAGGACTTCTGGAGACCTGTGTCAATAGATACAGAACAAAAACTGGACAGCTGCAGATCTGCACAGTAGGGAAGTACAAGTCAATGTGGAAACAGAGGATAATGATACACAAACACTGCCCAATAGTATTCAGATGCATAACCCCGCAGGTCACACAGAAGTTGCCATGCCCTGTGCTTCACTCATACCCTTCCTACTGTTATCTAGTGTGCAAATCTGCGGCTGTTCAACTGCTGTCCTGCATGTACTGACAGAGGTCTCCGGAGTCCTTTCATCTAAACTAATGTGTCACAGTCTATTACAGACAGTTCTGAAAAGTATATTTTTATTCTATCATCAATATATTGTGTAAGTGATGACCCCTATTTTCCCCGGATACTTAGTATGTTCTGAAAAAAAAATCAAATGTCAGATTATTCCTTTACTAATTAAGGACTGCTTCACACAGCAAAGAGCTTTCTAAGTGCTTGTAATTTGAAAAGCTTTTGCTAATGTAATTCTATGTGTGTGATCACACTTGAGCAATGTGATCTTATAAAATGAACACATAGCACTGAAGCAAGAGCTTTTCAAATCACTAGCACTTAAAAAGCTCTTACAGTGGGAACCAGCTCTAAAAGTAATTTAAGATTAAACCTATGAGTTTTTTTCACATTTTATCAGCACTGTGTATTACTTTAAGTTGGCAGTTTAAATGGCTGTGTTTTAATGGAAAAGCAATAAAAGATACATGCACATTCTTGCGTTTCCTTATGGTACGCACTCCATTCCTTTGGCTGTAATAACTGCAACCACAGTATAGTAACACTGTTTGGGTAGCTGTTGAACTGTTCTGCACATTGGCTTGGAGATTTTAATTTTATTAACATTTTTTTTTCTTTTTACAATAATTTTTATTAAAACATTGCATATTACAGATAAATACAAAGTACTTAGTGGTCATATATGGTAAGATTTCCCACTTCAGTTGTAACACACCATCTAAGGTTACGTAAGTTTCAATTTCTTAATTATGAGAGGTCAACCAATGTGATTGTTGAATATGTTGGTAGGTAGTGAGGTCAAATCCCTAGTATTTGGAGACCAGAGCAGGGAAAGGAAGTAGCAATCCGAGAGCTTGTGATTAAATTGCTCTGGTGCTGCTATCGCAAAGGGAGAGAAGGTTGAAAGGGAGACAAAAAGTGCATACTGAGAATGTGAAAGAGCGATCAAAATAGGCCCTATCTAGAGCGGTCTCACTTCTGTTGGTGGCAGGAGGCACAGGTCCAGCAACAGCATTTGTATCGTGCTTAAGCCGGGGGTCTGGCGTGGTCTGGTCTGCCAGTGCGTATTCGCTCCCAATGCTCTGCAGTATGGGTTACTCCAGCCACCGATAAAGTTGAGACCACTCCAGATTAGGGCCTTTTTTCATCGCTCTGTCACATTCTCACTGTACACTCCTTTTTTCTCCCTTTCAGCTCTCTCACCCTCTTAGGGTGTGTTTTAGCAGCACAAGAACAATTTCATCACAAGCTCTCTGATCACTCCACAGGGTCTCTGGCCCCAACACTCCAAGTACTAAAAACTTAGGACTCCATAATTGTTTGGAAGATTTTATTCAAAAGAAGGTTGTTCAACACTAATATTACTGTGAGAAAACGCAGAAAAGCCACCGTGAGTACTCAGAGCAAAGCGGCTGATTCCGCGTCCAACGCGGCAGGTTGCGCGCATGGGTCTGCATCCACTGGCATGACGGAGCGCGAGGAAACCGCCACATGCTTTGTGAACAGGGTGGCGGATTCCGCGTCAGACGCGGATGTTGGCACGCATAGGCATAGTTCTGACAGTGCTGCTGAAAGCGGAAGAACCGCCGCATGCTTGGACAGCAGTGCGGCTGGTTCCGCATCGAACACAGCAGAAACAGTACAACACATGCCTGGTGTGGCTGGGACTGATAGTCCACACAGGTTCAGGAGGACGCGCGTGCGCAGAGAGGCAGAGCCTTTATGACAGTCAGAAGGGCGTCAGCTGACCAAGTCGGTCAGCTGACAATTCCAGCAGTTTTCATTGGTCCAGCACTTAGGGGTGGTGCTGGAGAGCGCTGGGGTATATATACTGGGTGCTGGTCATTTCTCTGGTGTCTGGCGTTGCGATCACTATGTGGTAGCACTCAGACCTTCTGTCAGTATCTGTGTTATTATCTAGATCAGTTTCCAAGGTGTTGATGACCAAGGAGCTCACACCTTAGTCTAGGAATCCTGTTATTATCTGTGTTATTATCTAGACCAGTTTCCAAGGTGTTGATGACCAAGGAGCTCACACCTTAGTCTAGGAATCCTGTTACCATCTGTATTATTATCTAGACCAGTTCCGGGGTGTTGATGATCTAGGAGCTCACACCCAAGTCTAGGCATTGTTGATTATTTGTTATGACCTTCTGCTTTCCTGACAACTCTTCTGAACTCTGATTAGGTACTTCGCTATATCTGATACTCTGTTGCCAAACTCTGCTAGTCTTAGGATTCTGCATCTGTCTCCTGTCTCTGTACTTTATCTGTCTGTGTGTTAACGACCTGGCATGTCCGACCTCGAGAACTATTTCCCCTGTTGGGAGATAGTTCACAGACCTGTCAGTGACACTTCACTGCTGGTGTCACTCACACTCTGGTCCTTCCCACTCTCTGCCTGGCTCCGCCCCTTAGGGAGCCTCAGGCCGTTGGAAGGAATCTGTTCTTTAGGCAGTACCTCATACTGCCTTGCACCCTCTGTACGGGTGCTTTCCTCAAAGTATTACTGTTGCACCAAACACTCAGTTATTACTCAGGTGTCCAGAGGTTAGAGATATATCTGATTATCGGTGATACTGCAGATCATCTATAATCGGGTATATATCTGTATTCTCGGTGATACTGCAGATCACTGGTAATCAGATTCTCTCTGTGTTACACCGATCGTTACAATTACCTTATTTTTAGTAGTAGTGTAGTAGTAGTAGTGTAACTTTTTACAGCCTAGTGAGCATCAGTAAGTGTTTTTTTAGAGGTCCTCAGAAATATTTGTTTGAATTAAAACATACATACATACAAGTGGTTGAAAAGATCATACTGGAATCATGAAAACCCACATTTCTATTTATTAAATAAGGTGCTTGATTGTTATCCCATTGATTTAAACATCCAACTTCACCTTCAAATGACTGATAGTTCTAGTGGTTAACATATTTTTGCTTCACAAATATGAAGCTTTGGATCATTTTTCTCAATAAAAAAATGAGCAAATATAATGTTTTGAAATAATTTGTTTGAAAAAAAATTGTCTAGTTTTGCATTTACTATAAATAACATATTGGGCTTGATTCACTAAAACAAGTAGCATGCCTTATCAAAGTTAGCACGCCTTATCAAAGTTAACATGCCTTATCAGAGTAGTGCTAACTTTGATAAGGCATGCTATTTGTCTTAGTGAAGCAAGCCCATTGTGTTTTAGGTCATATTTATGGCGAAATATTGAATATGGAAAGGGGATCAAACCTTGAAGCTTTGTACTTAGAGCTGCTATATACACCAGTGCTACTTCCATGGTCTTGTCACGACTGCTCATTGTTTTTTATGGGATTATTTTTCTTTTACTTTAAAAGCATTGCACATTGCACAAGGCTATTTGATTAATTCTGCCAAAACTATTTTAAAAGCCTTTTTTTGCATCTGTAAATGCATGTCATATTTCTTTAATCCAATTTCATTACCAATCTGTGTATTTTATATGTTTTCCTTTGAACTCTCTCTGTCAGTATTTAGTGTAGCCATCTATACAGTATAGCTGATTTAACAATGCTGATTTAATATGCACTGAGTTTGACATACTTGCAATAATGAAGCAAACAATGGATTTGCCCATTGTGGCTGAATTCATTACCCTAGCCTTTTCGCTGAATGATGCTAGCATCTACTACTGTTCAGATATTGATATATGTAAATTTGCATTTAAGTGGCCTAATCGGCTCTCATTAACACCTTAATAAGGGACTTGCAGTTGGGCAATTGCTGTGTAGTTGTGAGTCACATGAATTCATTGGTTGTATTGATTGCTTGTAACCTCACAACAGTTAATGAAAAAGCTGCTTACAGACTAGAGAGGTAGTTGGATATGCAGTCACATCTTTATGGCTGTCACAGTAAAATTACTTTATATTAATAGCATGGTAAGAGCTGGTCACAGAAAACAGGTGTTAAAAACAGACCAAACAGGACAGGACACATATGTTCATAACATACATCCTTCTACATTTTCCACCCAGATGACTAACTGAGATTGTCTCATGAATATTGAATAATAAAGGGGGGAATGGAGAATAGAAGTGATCCATTAAACTACAAAAATAGTTTTGTTTAAGTAGGCAGGTGACAATTAGCAACTCTCACCTGGATCATATCAGAATATAGTGCTGAAAGGTTGGCTTACACTATTGCAGTTGCACCCCTACACCCATATGAAGACATTGGCCTCAATTCACTAAGCATCTCCTGTCTTTAATAACTCTTCTAGAGTTGTTACCATGGTGATAAGGCATGTAGTATTCAGGAAACATTTTACCTCAGGCAAGCCTAAAGTTAACTCTTCTGTCTTTAAATTAACTCTTCAATCCTTAAAATAACTCCAGAGTTAAAGACAGGCTGTTAATTAACTGCGTGTGAAAATAACTACAGAGGAGGTAAATGAACTACAGAGGAGGTAAATGAACTACAGAGGAGGTAAATTAACTACAGAGGAAGTAAATTAACTACAGGAGAGGTAACTTAAGGAATGAAGAGGTAAGATAACTCTCTCACGTGTGGAGGTAAGTTTTCTCTTGCCTTATTATCGCTAGCATGATCTTAGTGAATTGAGGCCATAGTCTTTAGAAATCCAGGACAATCTACATTTATATATAAAAAAAGAAAAAGAAAAGAAAAAAAAAAAAAAACTTTACTGCAGATGCATGCACATAACTGGAATTGTTGTTCATGACCTGCCAGCAGGCTGTGTTTTGAGATGAACCATTGAAGACTGCAAACATTTGTCACTTTAGGCAAACCCGGATATTTACTTTAACCACTTGAGGACCTAGGGCTTTACCCCCATTAAGGACCAGGCACTTTTTTTCCATTCAGACCACTGCAGCTTTCACGGTTTATTGCTCGCTCATACAACCTACCACCTAAATGAATTTTGGCTCCTTTTCTTGTCACTAATAAAGCTTTCTTTTGGTGCTATTTGATTGCTCCTGCAATTTTTACTTTTTATTATATTCATCAAAAAAGACATGAATTTTGGCAAAAAAATGATTTTTTTAACTTTCTGTGCTGACATTTTTCAAATAAAGTAACATTTCTGTATACATGCAGCGCGAAAAATGTGGACAAACATGATTTTGATAAAAAAAAAAAAAACATTCAGTGTATATTTATTGGTTTGGGTAAAAGTTATAGCGTTTACAAACTATGGTGCAAAAAGTGAATTTTCCCATTTTCAAGCATCTATGACTTTTCTGACCCCCTGTCATGTTTCATGAGGGGCTAGAATTCCAGGATAGTATAAATACCCCCCAAATGACCCCATTTTGGAAATAAGACATCCCAAAGTATTCACTGAGAGGCATAGTGAGTTCATAGAAGATATTATTTTTTGTCACAAGTAAGCGGAAAATGACACTTTGTGACAAAAAAAAAAGTTTCCATTTCTTCTAACTTGCGACAAAAAAAAATGAAATCTGCCACGGGCTCACCATGCCCCTCTCTGAATACCTTGAAGTGTCTACTTTCCAAAATGGGGTCATTTGTGGGGTGTGTTTACTGTCCTCGCATTTTGGGGGTGCTAATTTGTAAGCACCCCTGTAAAGCCTAAAGGTGCTCATTGGACTTTGGGCCCCTTAGCGCAGTTAGGCTGCAAAAAAGTGCCACACATGTGGTATTGCCGTACTCAGTAGAAGTAGTATAATGTGTTTTGGGGTGTATTTTTACACATACCAATGCTGGGTGGGAGAAATATCTCTGTAAATGACAATTTTTTAATTTTTTTTTTACACACAATTGTCCATTTACAGAAATCGTTCTCCCACTCAGCATGGGTATGTGTAAAAATACACCCCAAAACACATTATACTACTTCTCCGGAGTACGGCGATACCACATGTGTGGCACTTTTTTGCACCCTGACTGCGCTAAGGGGCCCAAAGTCCAATGAGTACCTTTAGGATTTCACAGATCATTTTGAGAAATTTCGTTTCAAGACTACTCCTCACGGTTTAGGGCCCCTAAAATGACAGGACAGTATAGGAACCCCACAAATGACCCCATTTTAGAAAGAAGACACCCCAAGGTATTCCGTTAGTAGTACGGTGAGTTCATAGAGATTTTATTTTTTTGTCACAAGTTAGCGGAAAATGACACTTTGTGAAAAAAACAATAAAAATCAATTTCTGCTAACTTGTGACAAAAAATAAAATCTTCTATGAACTCACCATACTACTAAGTAGAAAGAAGACACCCCGAGGTATTCCGTTAGGAGTATGGTCAGTTCATAGAAGATTTTATTTTTTTGTCACAAGTTAGCGGAAATTGATTTTAATTGGTTTTTTTCACAAAGTGTCATTTTCCACTAACTTGTGACAAAAAATAAAATCTTCTATGAACTCACCATACTCCTAACGGAATACCTTTGGGTGTCTTCTTTCTAGAATGGGGTCATTTGTGGGGTTCCTATACTGCCCTGGCATTTTAGGGGCCCTAAACCGTGAGGAGTAGTCTTGAAACCAAATGTCGCAAAATGACCTGTGAAATCCTAAAGGTACTCATTGGACTTTCGGCCCCTTAGCGTACTTAGGGTGTAAAAAAGTGCCACACATGTGGTACCGCTGTACTCAGGAGACGTAGTATATTGTGTTTTGGGGTGTATTTTTACACATACCTATGCTGGGTGGGAGAAATATCTCTGTAAATGACAATTGTTTGATTTTTTTTTACACACAATTGTCTATTTACAGAGAGATTTCTCCCACCCAGCATGGGTATGTGTAAAAATACACCCCAAAACACATTATACTACTTCTCCTGAGTACGGCGGTACCACATGTGTGACACTTTTTTGCAGCCTAGGTGCGCTAAGGGGCCCAACGTCCTATTCACAGGTCATTTTGAGGCATTTGTTTTCTAGACTACTCCTCACGGTTTAGGGCCTCTAAAATGCCAGGGCAGTATAGGAACCCCACAAGTGACCCCATTTTAGAAAGAAGACACTCCAAGGTATTCCATTAGGTGTATGGCGAGTTCATAGAAGATTTTATTTTTTGTCACAAGTTAGTGAAAAATGACATTATACTACTTCTCCTGAGTACGGCGGTACCACATGTGTGACACTTTTTTGCAGCCTAGGTGCGCTAAGGGCTGTTCAGGGGTATAAGCACCTGCAAATTTTGATGACAGGTGGTGTATGAGGGGGCGAATTTTATGGAACCGGTCATAAGCAGGGTGGCCTTTTAGATGACAGGTTGTATTGGGCCTGATCTGATGGATAGGAGTTCTAGGGGGTTGACAGGAGGTGATTGATGGGTGTCTCAGGGGGTGGTTAGAGGGGAAAATAGATGCAATCAATGCACTGGGGAGGTGATCGGAAGGGGGTCTGAGGAGGATCTGAGGGTTTGGCCGAGTGATCAGGAGCCCACACGGGGCAAATTAGGGCCTGATCTGATGGTTAGGTGTGCTAGGGGGTGACAGGAGGTGATTGATGGGTGTCTCAAGGTGTGATTAGAGGGGGGAATAGATGCAAGCAATGCACTGGCGAGGTGATCAGGGCTGGGGTCTGAGGGCGTTCTGAGGGTGTGGGCGGGTGATTGAGTGCCCTAGGGGCAGATAGGGGGTCTAATCTGATGGATAGCAGTGACAGGGGGTGATTGATGGGTAATTAGTGGGTGTTTGGAGGAGAGAACAGATGTAAACAATGCACTTGGGAGGTGATCTGACGTCGGATCTGCGGGCGATCTATTGGTGTGGGTGGGTGATCAGATTTCCCGCAAGGGGCAGGTTAGGGACTGATTGATGGGTGGCAGTGACAGGGGGTGATTGATGGGTGGCAGTGCCAGGGGGTGATTGATGGGTGGCAGTGACAGGGGGTGATTGATGGGTGATTGACAGGTGATTGACAGGTGATCAGTGGGTTATTACAGGGAAGAACAGATGTAACTAATGCACTGGCAAACTGATAAGGGGGGGGGGGGTCTGAGGGCAATCTGAGCAAGTAGGTGGGTGATTGGGTGCCCGCAAGGGGCAGATTAGGGTCTGATCTGATGGGTAACAGTGACAGGTGGTGATAGGGGGTAATTGATGGATGATTGATGGGTAATTAGTGGGTGTTTAGGGTAGAGAACAGATGTAAACACTGCACTTGGGAGGTGATCTGACGTCGGATCTGCAGGCGATCTATTGGTGTGGGTGGGTGATCAGATTGCAGGGGCAGGTTAGGGGCTGATTGATGGGTGGCAGTGACAGGGGGTGATTGATGGGTGATTGATGGGTGATTGACAGGTGATTGACAGGTGATCAGGGTGATAGAGGTATACAGTACACGGGGGGGTCGGGGGGGGGGGGGGGTCTGGGGAGAATCTGATCAGGAGTCCCCAGGGGGCTGTTTAGGGTTTAAAAAAAATAGCGTTGACAAATAGTGACAGGGAGTGATTGATGGGTGAGTAGGGGGGTGATTGGGTGTAAACAGGGGTCTGGGGGGTGGGCAGGGGGGGGGGTCTGAGGGGTGCTGTGCGCGATCAGGGGGCAGGGGGGGAGATCAGTGTGCTTGGGTGCAGACTAGGGTGGCTGCAGCCTGCCCTGGTGGTCCCTCGGACACTGGGACCACCAGGGCAGGAGGCAGCCTGTATAATGGGCAGCACGGTGGCGTAGTGGTTAGCTCTCTCGCCTTGCAGCGCTGGGTCCCTGGTTCAAATCCCAGCCAGGGCACTATCTGCAAAGAGTTTGTATGTTCTCTCCGTGTCTGCGTGGGTTTCCTCCGGGCACTCCGGTTTCCTCCCACATTCCAAAAAAATACAGATAAGTTAATTGGCTCCCACTAAAATTGGCCCTAGACTACAGTACTTACACTACATAATATAGACATATGGCAATGGTAGGGATTAGATTGTGAACTCCTTTGAGGGACAGTTAGTGACAAGATATATATATACTCTGTACAGCGCTGCGTAATATGTCGGCGCTATATAAATACTAAATAATAATAATAATAATAATACACTTTGTAAACATTACAAAGTGTATTATGCACTTTGTATGCGGCGATCGTAGGGTTAACATCCCGCCGGCGCTTCCGTATGGCCGGCGGGATGCTGCGGCGGATGAGCGGAGTCAGGTGCCGGTGGAGAATCGCGTCACGGATGACGCGATCGCTCCGCCCATGCCCCTACAAGGACCGCCGCCATTTGTCAATACGACGGTCCTTGCGGGGTCCACTTCCCGGCCGCCAATTGTCTATATGGTGGTCGGGAAGTGGTTAAAACTAAATAAAGCTTTTTGCTCCTGTAAATGCATGTAAGCACTTACAGGTCTTTGTGGCCCATAGTATCCCATCCAGCTTGTTACTCTGCCATGAACAAGCGCATTTCCACTGCGCATGCACATGTTCACAAACCGTGTATGCCTAATAAAGGGAATTGTTTGTACACATCTTCCTTCCTTTGTGCACAAGTGATTCCTTTTACTGCACAGTTTATGAACTTATACATACTTAGTGCAAATTCCATTGTTCATGCCCGTGGGCTTTTCCAGGTGAAAAGATTATATTGCCCGGCAGTGAAATAATAAAAACTGTTGTAATGGGGAACAAGTGGAACACTGGAGGCAACAGAGAGCTGCAAGGGCTGACAAATACTTACAGGGCAAAAATCGTTGTTTATATTTAAAATACGTTTTTGGCTCAAGTGCGGAAATTTTGGGTGCCCAAAAATCCGATAGAAGAATAAAGATACATTTACTTTTAGTCTACTATTTCAGTGTGAACGACAATTGTAAAATATCAGTAAAAAATATTAATATTTTACTACAGCTATATACAACCCTGTTCTCACACTGAACCCTTCCACTACCGACATCTAACCTTAACCACCCCCTCCACACACCTAACCTTAACCACCCCCTCCCCACGCCTAATCCTAACCACCCCCCATGCCTAATCTTAACCACCCACTCCCCACACCAACTTTAACCCCACTCACACCTAACCTTAACTGTCCCTGCTGCCAATTGTCACAAAAAACTCCCAATTTTTTGGGCAATGCCATAGGCGCCCATTGAAATACCGATATTGAGGAGTAATTTTCGGGATATGGCTAAATCGCAAGATGAGATTTCAATCATATTAAAACATTGTTGTATATTCCAGAGTATAGAGTTAATGTAAGTGCATACAGTTGGAATGAAGGAAGTCAGATATTGCAAAACTAGTATTTTTATTGTACATTTCTACAAAACATTATATATGTTATCGGGTACTTTACATTGATATCAATGGTGGCACCCATTTTGTCCACTAGTGGCTGGTGCCCAAATTGTCTGCTCCCAGTTCAAGTACCCTTCAATGGAAGATGTCTAATCGCCTCCATTGTTAGTGCACATTGTACAAGTGGGTGGTTATCATCTCAGTATCTAAGAAGAAACTTTTCTCTGCAACATGTACTATATTAGCTTTTTTGGTTTTTGCTTCTTGAGCAGAATTAGGCAGAATATTAAAGTCTTCTTTACTATTTTGCTAAATGTGCCATTACAAAATGGTTCGGCTTTAAAGGAATTGGAAGTGCTCAGAATACTTATGGTTTGAAGGATAGCTTGTGTGCTTTATAGCCGTCCTTGTTCTCAGTATTAACAATCCCTTAAAGGTTTTCAGAAGGTTCACAATAGGATAAGGGAGACATGAATAGAAATCTTAGTATAACTATATTGACATTTGAGGACAGGAAATCAATAACTGGCAGCAGACTAAAATGCTAATTTTACTATTGATGCTGCAAGGGGAGACAAGGAATAGTATCTGGAGGATAAAATAATCTGGAAGCCGGCTATTCATAATGTTTTTATTGCCCCTAGCTGGAGCAACAGAAACTTAGATTAAAAAGTAGCCTTGTAAACAGTATTACTTCATGTTATAAAGTAACTAAAACATTTTTTCTATGGCATTTTAAATAAAAGTCAGACAATCCTTATTTCTGAGCACCCAAAGTAAATGGGGGAAGTTTGCAAGGTCTCTCTAATATGCACAGCGAGCAATAGTCTATAACTTTACTTTTTCTGAATCATAATTCCTCTCTTGCTGAGGGCAAAGACAATCCTAAAAAAGGAAAAAAAAACATAAAAGATGCTTGCTTAAAAAAACAAAAAACAACATCTGTAAAGGTGATGCTGTTTAGATATATGTGGGATATCAGATATTTCTCCCTTTTTATTTTCTGACAACATCCAGACAAAACCTAAACATAAATGTTATTGCGATAGTTGATCTCCTTTGTCTGTAACTTAAATAATGCACCTGCTTGTTATATCACGTCTGTTGACTTCAAAATAAAAATGTTCTGAACAAAATATCCCTACTGAGACAGAGACCGCAAGAAATACAGCATTCTGTAGGAAATAAAATCTGAAAATAATTCCATCCAAACTTCTCTCCAGCTAGCTTGTATTATGGGTAAGTTATCAAAAGAAGCTACTTTTCAGCAGGCTTATGTATTTGCTACTAGGTTCCAGTCAACTTACAGTGCCACTGCCTTCCAGAAGTGTTCACCCCCCACCCCCCTTTGGCATCTTTCTTTCTTTTGTGCCTTACAACCTGGTATTCTATCAGATCGTTTTAGAGATTGCACCATTAGATTGACAAAGAACATTCCTACAACAATAAGGATGTGTTATCAACGAATCATGCAAAGCTATAATGACCAGAGAGTTCTGTGCACAAGGACTCTGCAGTACACACAAACACATAACCATATGTTCTATAGACAAACAAACACAAATCTGCACACTAAGGACCTATTGAGATGAACATAAGCAATGCTGTAATATAAATATGAGGCAGCTTACCTTGAGTCATGCCGGGGCAATTAATGCAAAAGCTGCTGCTGGCCCCTGCTTTATCTCACTAGTTCCGAGACCCAGTCTCTTCATTAGAGGTAAAGTTCAAGTGAAAAATATCCCCATTAATAATCTTCCTCTGCCGTTATCAAAGTGTGAGCAACGTTTAACGTCATGACACGCATGTGCAATGGCGTCCCAATCTTGCATTTTGTATACAGCGCATGTAATAGATCGCGGAAAAGCCGCCACGTGTACTGGCAGCAAGGCGGCTGATTCCGCGTCCAGCGCGGCGGTTTGCACGCAGCAGCGTGCGTCTGGTGTGGCTGGGTCTGTTAGTTCACACAGATGGATAGCTACGCGTGCACGCGCCAGGCGACAGGACATTTGTACCAGCAGAAGGGGAATCAGCTGATCAGGCTGATCAGCTGATCCCAGCTGGACTCTGGATTGGCTGAGTGGCTCGGGCGGGGCTGCACAGCACTGCAAGTATATATAGATCTTGCTTGTCAGTTGCTGGTTTTCTGCCGTTGCGAACACTTACGTGGAAGCACTCAGACCATAGTCAGATCCTACAGTGTGTTAGAACCAGGAGGACCTGGGAATTCACACTGAGCCACATTACTTCTGTGTTATCACTGTGTTATACTTCAGACTAGTTCCAGGGTGTTGAGACCACGGACCTTACAACCAAGACTAGGGATTCTGTGTTGTCATTGTGTTATACTTCAGACTAGTTCCAGGGTGGCGAGACCACGGACCTCACACCCAAGACTAGGGACACTGTGTTACTACTGTGTTATACTTCAGACTAGTTCCAGGGTGTTGAGACCACAGACCTCACACCCAAGACTAGGGACACTGTGTCACTGCTGTGTTATACTTTAGACCAGTTCCAGGGTGTTGTGACTACAGATCTCACACCCAAGCTTAGGGACACTGTGTCATTGCTGTGTTATCATTTAGACCAGTTCCAGGGTGCTGTGACCAAGGACCACACACTCAAGCTTAGGAACACTGTGCTATTACTGTGTTATTCTCTAGACTAGTTCTGGGTATCGAGATCTCACACCCCAGACTAGGATTGTGCTTTATATCTGTTATTACCATTTGCTCGGGTGCTGCCGACCTGGCCTGCCTGACGCCTTGGGCTGTCACTCATCCCTCGAGTGTTCAGCCTGTCGACACTATTCCACCTAGTGTCAGTTAGCTGCAGGGACCTCTCCCTCCTTAGAGAGGAATCTCTGCAGTACAGCCAAGGGCTCTATCCCTTAGGAGGCCTTTGGCTGCAGTATAGTCTGATTCCCGGTATTGCAGAGAATCACTGGCTCTCAGGTGATCTCTATCCCCTGTCCTAGGAGATAGTCCTCACACAGCCAAGGGCCACCTGCTCCTCAGTTGGTCCATGCTCATTGTTATCTGCTTCTCACGCCCCACGGGAGACAGCCTATTGTTGCACCAAAACACTTACACTTTATTAGGTGTCCAGAGGTTAGTCATATATCTGTATTATGGGTGATTCTGCAGATCATCAATAATCGGGTATATATCTGTATTGTTGGTGATACTGCAGATCACCAATAATAAGATTCTCTCTGTGTGCTGACACCGATCGTTACAGCGCATCACCGGGCAAGAGAGCCGGGAAAAAGTCAAGAGTGCACAAGAGAGTGCATGACATATAATCCAGATTTTCATTAAGAAACATTGTATAAAGCAACAGAGAATTGTCCTAAATGAATAAAATAATGCCATCTGCTGGTCATAGCTAATAGGCTAGAGCAAAGGAGTCAAACACAAAGCTCGTGGGCCGAATCCAACCCTCCACACCGTTTTATGTGGCCCTCAAGAGCCTAAAATCTGTATGACCATAAACAATAAAAAGAAAGGAGGTCTTAATTTATACAACACACTTCTTTTTTTTTTTTTTTTACCAGAGATATTTGACTTTGCCATGGAGATAACATCATGCAGGCCATTGCAGATGAATGTATGTGCACAATTTTTTGTGTGTAACTGTGTACTATTATATGTTTTTTCATTCATTTTTTGATAAAGTGACAATATGTTTAAGTGACAGTGCCCAGCTGCCAATGCCTCCACTCCAACCCCATCCAATGGCCTGGGTTTCACACAATACACATGTTATGTCCAGCAGATTTGTGGAATAGATTGAGCAGATTTGTGGAATACAGTATACAATGCAGGTTGCTGCTCTCCATTTCCACCTTTCTTCTACTGCAGATAACAGCATGCTGCCCTCCCATCAACAGGAGCACACCAGTGCTGTGCCCACATTCAGGCACTGCAAATAAATGTAAAAATGTAAAAAACTTCCTAAGTATATCTGATACAGTAATATATAGAATAAATAGAATATGATATTATATGATATGATCATATATATATATACTGTATATATATATATATATATATATATATATATATATATATATATATATATATATATATATATATAAATACAGAGGGGCTGCAGCACACAACAGGAAAACAGTGACAGGGGCTCTTGGTTACGCTTTAACGCGCTTAAGCTCACCAACTGCGCCAAAGTGTCCCCAATCTGGTGAGTCCTACTCTAACCAGGCAAAAATGCTAGTTTTAATCAGCGTTCTAGTGGGAACCATACCAAAAGCCCAAGGGTCAACTAAATGGCAGAAATGAAATTAAAAACACCTCACCTTCTACTAGCTACTAACTGAACTATGAGCACCGCTCATTTATATGCTTAACTGTGCTAGAGGTGGGCGTGGTCATGCAGGCTCACAGGGGAAAGTTATAAATAAATTACCAAGGGGTAAGCAGCACAAACCAATTTTTTTTATGCAATTCTATGCAAAGCATGCACGCAGCGCTGGAGGTCCCCAGACTCCATAAGAAATATATAAATACAGAGGGGCTGCAGCACACAACAGGAAAACAGTGACAGGGGCTCTTGGTTACGCTTTAACGCGCTTAAGCTCACCAACTGCGCCAAAGTGTCCCCAATCTGGTGAGTCCTACTCTAACCAGGCAAAAATGCTAGTTTTAATCAGCGTTCTAGTGGGAACCATACCAAAAGCCCAAGGGTCAACTAAATGGCAGAAATGAAATTAAAAACACCTCACCTTCTACTAGCTACTAACTGAACTATGAGCACCGCTCATTTATATGCTTAACTGTGCTAGAGGTGGGCGTGGTCATGCAGGCTCACAGGGGAAAGTTATAAATAAATTACCAAGGGGTAAGCAGCACAAACCAATTTTTTTTATGCAATTCTATGCAAAGCATGCACGCAGCGCTGGAGGTCCCCAGACTCCATAAGAAATATATAAATACAGAGGGGCTGCAGCACACAACAGGAAAACAGTGACAGGGGCTCTTGGTTACGCTTTAACGCGCTTAAGCTCACCAACTGCGCCAAAGTGTCCCCAATCTGGTGAGTCCTACTCTAACCAGGCAAAAATGCTAGTTTTAATCAGCGTTCTAGTGGGAACCATACCAAAAGCCCAAGGGTCAACTAAATGGCAGAAATGAAATTAAAAACACCTCACCTTCTACTAGCTACTAACTGAACTATGAGCACCGCTCATTTATATGCTTAACTGTGCTAGAGGTGGGCGTGGTCATGCAGGCTCACAGGGGAAAGTTATAAATAAATTACCAAGGGGTAAGCAGCACAAACCAATTTTTTTTATGCAATTCTATGCAAAGCATGCACGCAGCGCTGGAGGTCCCCAGACTCCATAAGAAATATATAAATACAGAGGGGCTGCAGCACACAACAGGAAAACAGTGACAGGGGCTCTTGGTTACGCTTTAACGCGCTTAAGCTCACCAACTGCGCCAAAGTGTCCCCAATCTGGTGAGTCCTACTCTAACCAGGCAAAAATGCTAGTTTTAATCAGCGTTCTAGTGGGAACCATACCAAAAGCCCAAGGGTCAACTAAATGGCAGAAATGAAATTAAAAACACCTCACCTTCTACTAGCTACTAACTGAACTATGAGCACCGCTCATTTATATGCTTAACTGTGCTAGAGGTGGGCGTGGTCATGCAGGCTCACAGGGGAAAGTTATAAATAAATTACCAAGGGGTAAGCAGCACAAACCAATTTTTTTTATGCAATTCTATGCAAAGCATGCACGCAGCGCTGGAGGTCCCCAGACTCCATAAGAAATATATAAATACAGAGGGGCTGCAGCACACAACAGGAAAACAGTGACAGGGGCTCTTGGTTACGCTTTAACGCGCTTAAGCTCACCAACTGCGCCAAAGTGTCCCCAATCTGGTGAGTCCTACTCTAACCAGGCAAAAATGCTAGTTTTAATCAGCGTTCTAGTGGGAACCATACCAAAAGCCCAAGGGTCAACTAAATGGCAGAAATGAAATTAAAAACACCTCACCTTCTACTAGCTACTAACTGAACTATGAGCACCGCTCATTTATATGCTTAACTGTGCTAGAGGTGGGCGTGGTCATGCAGGCTCACAGGGGAAAGTTATAAATAAATTACCAAGGGGTAAGCAGCACAAACCAATTTTTTTTATGCAATTCTATGCAAAGCATGCACGCAGCGCTGGAGGTCCCCAGACTCCATAAGAAATATATAAATACAGAGGGGCTGCAGCACACAACAGGAAAACAGTGACAGGGGCTCTTGGTTACGCTTTAACGCGCTTAAGCTCACCAACTGCGCCAAAGTGTCCCCAATCTGGTGAGTCCTACTCTAACCAGGCAAAAATGCTAGTTTTAATCAGCGTTCTAGTGGGAACCATACCAAAAGCCCAAGGGTCAACTAAATGGCAGAAATGAAATTAAAAACACCTCACCTTCTACTAGCTACTAACTGAACTATGAGCACCGCTCATTTATATGCTTAACTGTGCTAGAGGTGGGCGTGGTCATGCAGGCTCACAGGGGAAAGTTATAAATAAATTACCAAGGGGTAAGCAGCACAAACCAATTTTTTTATGCAATTCTATGCAAAGCATGCACGCAGCGCTGGAGGTCCCCAGACTCCATAAGAAATATATAAATACAGAGGGGCTGCAGCACACAACAGGAAAACAGTGACAGGGGCTCTTGGTTACGCTTTAACGCGCTTAAGCTCACCAACTGCGCCAAAGTGTCCCCAATCTGGTGAGTCCTACTCTAACCAGGCAAAAATGCTAGTTTTAATCAGCGTTCTAGTGGGAACCATACCAAAAGCCCAAGGGTCAACTAAATGGC
The DNA here is from genome assembly GCF_040937935.1 of Hyperolius riggenbachi. NCBI lineage: Eukaryota > Metazoa > Chordata > Amphibia > Anura > Hyperoliidae > Hyperolius > Hyperolius riggenbachi. The sequence continues at coordinate 284,569,739 of NC_090648.1, read as the reverse complement.
AGAAATGAAATTAAAAACACCTCACCTTCTACTAGCTACTAACTGAACTATGAGCACCGCTCATTTATATGCTTAACTGTGCTAGAGGTGGGCGTGGTCATGCAGGCTCACAGGGGAAAGTTATAAATAAATTACCAAGGGGTAAGCAGCACAAACCAATTTTTTTTATGCAATTCTATGCAAAGCATGCACGCAGCGCTGGAGGTCCCCAGACTCCATAAGAAATATATAAATACAGAGGGGCTGCAGCACACAACAGGAAAACAGTGACAGGGGCTCTTGGTTACGCTTTAACGCGCTTAAGCTCACCAACTGCGCCAAAGTGTCCCCAATCTGGTGAGTCCTACTCTAACCAGGCAAAAATGCTAGTTTTAATCAGCGTTCTAGTGGGAACCATACCAAAAGCCCAAGGGTCAACTAAATGGCAGAAATGAAATTAAAAACACCTCACCTTCTACTAGCTACTAACTGAACTATGAGCACCGCTCATTTATATGCTTAACTGTGCTAGAGGTGGGCGTGGTCATGCAGGCTCACAGGGGAAAGTTATAAATAAATTACCAAGGGGTAAGCAGCACAAACCAATTTTTTTTATGCAATTCTATGCAAAGCATGCACGCAGCGCTGGAGGTCCCCAGACTCCATAAGAAATATATAAATACAGAGGGGCTGCAGCACACAACAGGAAAACAGTGACAGGGGCTCTTGGTTACGCTTTAACGCGCTTAAGCTCACCAACTGCGCCAAAGTGTCCCCAATCTGGTGAGTCCTACTCTAACCAGGCAAAAATGCTAGTTTTAATCAGCGTTCTAGTGGGAACCATACCAAAAGCCCAAGGGTCAACTAAATGGCAGAAATGAAATTAAAAACACCTCACCTTCTACTAGCTACTAACTGAACTATGAGCACCGCTCATTTATATGCTTAACTGTGCTAGAGGTGGGCGTGGTCATGCAGGCTCACAGGGGAAAGTTATAAATAAATTACCAAGGGGTAAGCAGCACAAACCAATTTTTTTTATGCAATTCTATGCAAAGCATGCACGCAGCGCTGGAGGTCCCCAGACTCCATAAGAAATATATAAATACAGAGGGGCTGCAGCACACAACAGGAAAACAGTGACAGGGGCTCTTGGTTACGCTTTAACGCGCTTAAGCTCACCAACTGCGCCAAAGTGTCCCCAATCTGGTGAGTCCTACTCTAACCAGGCAAAAATGCTAGTTTTAATCAGCGTTCTAGTGGGAACCATACCAAAAGCCCAAGGGTCAACTAAATGGCAGAAATGAAATTAAAAACACCTCACCTTCTACTAGCTACTAACTGAACTATGAGCACCGCTCATTTATATGCTTAACTGTGCTAGAGGTGGGCGTGGTCATGCAGGCTCACAGGGGAAAGTTATAAATAAATTACCAAGGGGTAAGCAGCACAAACCAATTTTTTTTATGCAATTCTATGCAAAGCATGCACGCAGCGCTGGAGGTCCCCAGACTCCATAAGAAATATATAAATACAGAGGGGCTGCAGCACACAACAGGAAAACAGTGACAGGGGCTCTTGGTTACGCTTTAACGCGCTTAAGCTCACCAACTGCGCCAAAGTGTCCCCAATCTGGTGAGTCCTACTCTAACCAGGCAAAAATGCTAGTTTTAATCAGCGTTCTAGTGGGAACCATACCAAAAGCCCAAGGGTCAACTAAATGGCAGAAATGAAATTAAAAACACCTCACCTTCTACTAGCTACTAACTGAACTATGAGCACCGCTCATTTATATGCTTAACTGTGCTAGAGGTGGGCGTGGTCATGCAGGCTCACAGGGGAAAGTTATAAATAAATTACCAAGGGGTAAGCAGCACAAACCAATTTTTTTATGCAATTCTATGCAAAGCATGCACGCAGCGCTGGAGGTCCCCAGACTCCATAAGAAATATATAAATACAGAGGGGCTGCAGCACACAACAGGAAAACAGTGACAGGGGCTCTTGGTTACGCTTTAACGCGCTTAAGCTCACCAACTGCGCCAAAGTGTCCCCAATCTGGTGAGTCCTACTCTAACCAGGCAAAAATGCTAGTTTTAATCAGCGTTCTAGTGGGAACCATACCAAAAGCCCAAGGGTCAACTAAATGGCAGAAATGAAATTAAAAACACCTCACCTTCTACTAGCTACTAACTGAACTATGAGCACCGCTCATTTATATGCTTAACTGTGCTAGAGGTGGGCGTGGTCATGCAGGCTCACAGGGGAAAGTTATAAATAAATTACCAAGGGGTAAGCAGCACAAACCAATTTTTTTTATGCAATTCTATGCAAAGCATGCACGCAGCGCTGGAGGTCCCCAGACTCCATAAGAAATATATAAATACAGAGGGGCTGCAGCACACAACAGGAAAACAGTGACAGGGGCTCTTGGTTACGCTTTAACGCGCTTAAGCTCACCAACTGCGCCAAAGTGTCCCCAATCTGGTGAGTCCTACTCTAACCAGGCAAAAATGCTAGTTTTAATCAGCGTTCTAGTGGGAACCATACCAAAAGCCCAAGGGTCAACTAAATGGCAGAAATGAAATTAAAAACACCTCACCTTCTACTAGCTACTAACTGAACTATGAGCACCGCTCATTTATATGCTTAACTGTGCTAGAGGTGGGCGTGGTCATGCAGGCTCACAGGGGAAAGTTATAAATAAATTTATACAACACACTTCTTTTTTTTTTTTTTTTACCAGAGATATTTGACTTTGCCATGGAGATAACATCATGCAGGCCATTGCAGATGAATGTATGTGCACAATTTTTTGTGTGTAACTGTGTACTATTATATGTTTTTTCATTCATTTTTTGATAAAGTGACAATATGTTTAAGTGACAGTGCCCAGCTGCCAATGCCTCCACTCCAACCCCATCCAATGGCCTGGGTTTCACACAATACACATGTTATGTCCAGCAGATTTGTGGAATAGATTGAGCAGATTTGTGGAATACAGTATACAATGCAGGTTGCTGCTCTCCATTTCCACCTTTCTTCTACTGCAGATAACAGCATGCTGCCCTCCCATCAACAGGAGCACACCAGTGCTGTGCCCACATTCAGGCACTGCAAATAAATGTAAAAATGTAAAAAACTTCCTAAGTATATCTGATACAGTAATATATAGAATAAATAGAATATGATATTATATGATATGATCATATATATATATATACTGTATATATATATATATATATATATATATATATATATATATATATATATATATATATATATTTACTACTTACTTCACCAGGTGCAGTATAATCACGACCTAGGAAACTTCCTTTGAAGTCCCAGGGCCGCGAAAGTTAGTCAATGGGACCGGGCGGCCACCGGCCACTCCTGCGTGCGCAGTGGGGCACACTGCTGTTACCGCCGGTTAGCGGGGACATGAATGAATGGGAACGCAGTTCCCTTTCATAAATCTGAATCCCCAAGTCAATGAACTCTGGCATCTATTAGATGCCTATGTCATTGTATCTTCCGGCTGTTACACTGCCACGCATTATTTCCGATGCACATCCTTACGTACGCGAATCGAAAATTATAACTGAGGGCATCTTGTGGCCAAATAGTAAAACTACATCACAACATATTTTACTTAATAAAAATACCCACACTTACAGTTGTGTTCAAAATTATTCATCCCCCACTGAAATTGAGTGTTTTGGCCAGTTTGACATTGATTTTGATCATTTCAGTCATCTTGTTTACAATTAAATCACAAAGGCACTTGTAAGTCAGACAAATATAACATAACATTTATAATGAAATAACCACAAATGTATTTTCTGTGCTCACATCATTATCAGTTTTATTTAACCCCCAAGTGACATTAATTCTTACTACTTAGTACAACATCCTTTTCCATTCTATATCCATCAACAATGTGACTACTAGCACATTGGATGCTGCCAGAGAGGTTGTGGGGTGGCCAATACTCCAGAGGCGAACACCGGCCCGCCTTGGCCCCACCAACTGGTAAGTCTTTCTCAAAAGGGGGTGTGTGTGAATAACCACCTACCCATTACTGTATGCATATCTGCTGAGGATACTGAAAGCAAAGGAATATGGACATTTTATGCATGTAGCACTATCCTTCCCTATCTGTAATCTATTGTACACTGGACACACATCCAATTGGAAGCGTTCTGCTTTTGTGGCCATTTGACTCTACTCTAGATGACCTGTATGCTGTAATATTGTTGTGCTATTATAATTTCATTGATATTATTGTGAGCGCTGAACTGATAGACTTAGAGCATACGTGGATTATTTATGGGGATTTTTTTCATTCCAACTTTACCTCTGAGGAAGAGACTGGAGCTAGTGAGTTGTAGCAGAGGCCAGCAGCAGCTTCTGCAATCATTGCCACAGTGTGACTCAGGGTAAGCTGCCTTTTTATTTTAGCATTGCTAGTTATGTTCCTCTCAATAGGTCCTTAGTGTGCAGATTGTGTGCTAGTATATGTATCTACAGTATACAGCATATGGCTGTTTTCTGTGTGTACTGTGGACTCTATGGTCATTATACCTTTGCACGATTCTTTCATACTTTGCCCTAGGACATTTGCAGATTATTGAAATTAGGCATATTTCCTTGATTGAGACCTGTGTGTATACAATGTTTATTGCTGATTATGATATATATATATATAACCCCAGCTAAAACCTATTTAATTGTACTACTTATTTAATACACTCCCTGAATGCAAAGTAGATGCAAATTGTGAACTAATTCTAATCTAAAGCTTTTTTAAGTGATTTTGAAACAGTGAATGCAGCTGGCCACTAGTATACTTACATTCAATTCATACAGCAGGAGGAATGGCAGCGCTTTCAAAAATGCATACCTGAATGATTTTTTTGCATAGATGTGCAGAGCTCCAATAACTACTGAACTAAAGTACACACCAACACTCAATGCAAGCACAAAGGGGGGACACAGCTTTAGTGTGGGGTGATGATTTATCTGCCATGAGATGCAGAGCTCCAATAACTACTGGACTAAAATGCAAACCTGGCTTTCACTACAGGCAAAGGGGGTGTTAGCTTCAGTGATAATATGTGCACTAATAGACTTCCCCACGGTGGTGACGTACCCCCTTGGGGAAGACCTACGCTAATTTAGCGATAAAAACACAATATTTCCAGTGCAGCTAGTCAAACAAATGGTATACGCATTTCATAAAACAAACATACAGACTGGTGACAGCGCTCATGGATGCATCTGATTGCAAGCCTACAGAGGCAATGCAGAGCCCCTCTGGAACTAAATACACTCCCTGAATGCAAAGTAGATGCAAATTGTGTACTAATTCTAATCTAAAGCTTTTTTAAGTGATTTTGAAACACTGAATGCAGCTGGCCACTAGTATACTTACATTCAATTCATACAGCAGTAGGAATGGCAGCGCTTTCAAAAACTCATACCTGAATGATTTTTTTGCATAGATGTGCAGAGCTCTAATAACTACTGGACTAAAGTACACAGAGCAGGGACAAGGTCCTCCAGCACCCAAGGCTGAGACACCAAAGTGCGCCCCTCCATCCCTCCCACCTCAGCTGTCACACACTGATTACTATTAGACTAAGAGGGCCACAGGGCCCACAACCTCCCCAACACCTTAATATATAGTTATCTGGCTTGCAGTCACTGCTATGTATCCCCTTTTCTTGTTTCTTTCTGCTTCATACACAATTAGGAATGACAGCTGAATGAATTGTGCGCCCCCTCCTACACTGCGCCCTGAGGCTGGAGCCTCTCCAGCCTATGCCTCGGCCCGGCCCTGAAAGTACACACCAACACTCATTACAGGCACAAAGGGGGGGGGGGGGGGTGGAACACAGCTTCAGTGTGGGGTGAACATATACCTGAATGATTTAGCTTGAAATCACCGCAGACCTTTACCTACCTATTTATTCTAGAAATAATGTGGGAAATGTCCACAATTGACTATGGAACAGCTTCCCAGTCAACTGTCCAGTTGCCTTAGGTGTAGAGGTAAAAAGGGCACCAGAGGCACCCTGTGAAAAATGGCGCTCCATAGGCGAGTATGACAGTCATGTGACCATTATTGCTGCAGCAGGAATAAGGTATTTAGGAATCTTTCACGTCAAATGTACTTCAAATTCTATGTGGAATCAAACTTCCCTAGTAAGTAGCCTTTACTTTAAAGTCTGAATTTTCTATTTTAATTGCACAATTTACAGTTAAATTCTAGGAAGTCAGTTTTATTAGCATTTTTACCTGGTACTGTTTTATATGAGAGCTTCATTTTCCTGGAGAGAATTGCATGCTTGTGTAATAATTTGCCATTGGGAAATAACAGTACTCATAATCCTGGAATTATGAAAGTGCTTCTTATGGATATATATATACTTCACATAAAGTTAGACACTTAATTTGTCATATACATGATAATGAAGAGCAGCAAACAAGGTTGTATAGAATAAAAAGCAAACCTGAGGATAGCCTTTTATAACAAAACAGATCCTTTAATTTAATTGTGCAATTATCAAGTCCAGGATGAAATATTTTCCGTAAAATAATGCAGATGGAATCAGTTTCACCTTCCCTTGGGTCTCATACTGCTGCTTCGTAGAAAGGACAGTTATGATGAATAGCTGCTTCAGCGTTTTAATCAGTTTGCTTCTTTTTCAGGATGCTGCTGCCGGTTGTCAGCTGGATTCTTCTTGACATATTCTTTCACCCTGTTGATATAAGCATGCCCCCCTCAACCATCTGTAGCTGTGGCTGTGTGCTGCTAGAGAAATTATTAGCAGTGCAAACATAATTAAAGTCAAAGAAAAACATAATGGAAAATATCCACAACGTAAAGACAGCAGTAAATGTGGGGATAATCTTAGATGCATAAAAGGAGGATAGCAAGTGATACTGAGATTAGCTATGGGGCAGCATGGTGGTGTAGTGGATAGCACTCTCGCCTTGCAGTGCTGGGTCCCTGGATGGAATCCCAGCCAGGGCACTATCTGCATGGAATTTGTATGTTCTCCCCATGTCTGCATATAGGTAAGTGAATTGGCTTTCTCCTAATATTGACCCTAGGTTACAATGAACATATGACCAAGGTAGGGATTAGAATGTGAACCACTTTGAGCAGTCGTCCTCAAACTACGGCCCGCGGGCCGAATGCAGCCCCCTGAGGCTTTTTCACTGTATTCAATGTATAACTTAAAGAAGTGGCCCACTGCACTTTTAAACATTAGTGGCCTGCATATAGAATAGCCGAGCTGGCACCACCCATCCACATACTGTAGAAGCCAGCGAGCAGGTGATACTGCTGTCCAACTGGATGGCAGGTTATTCCCTGGGTATGCTTCACTGTCTGGTGCACAAAGAGTTTCCTTAGGCGCCGCATGACTGAATGGCTGCTGGGAGTTCTCCTCCGGGCATGATTGGGGGAATCAATACCTAGATTCAATGTAATGTTTTTCAACATCATTTTATGTATGTTCCGGCCCCTCATCAGTCTGAAGTAGGTTGATCCGGCCCTTGACCAAAAAAGTTTGGGGACACCTGCCTTTGAGGGACAGTTAGTAACACAATGACATACTCTGTAAATCACTGCAGAAGAGGCCAGCCATCTAAAACACTAAATAATAATAACGAGATAATCCTTAGGTTGCACACCTAATACTGACCACACACATAATGATTTAAATGCAGTGTTCTTAGTCTATCAATTGTCACACACACATGTTTAGTAGTTTAATATTAGGTGTATCCGCACCAGGAGGGTAGAGGTGTGAAAAGAGGAATTAGAGGAGTTTGATTTGAGCATAATGTTGTCAATAGTATAATATTGGAAATATCAGCAAGTAGTAATACTATCCGCCGCCAATCGTGCCAAACTCATTAGCGTATAATTTGCAGGAAGCTCAAGTAAACAAGGGCAGGTGATAAGAAGAGGAGTTCTCAAATCAAACACGTGCCACAATTACATCTTTGCACTTCTGAATGCATGCATGTAACATAGATTGTGATAAAAATCCTTAATATTGTTAAAAAACTGCAGTGTTTTGCATAAAGCTAGCCCACCCATGATGCAGTTTTCTCAATATAACTAGTCCAAGCAACACCTCACTAACGTCAGCATAGCAAACAGTAATTTCATAATTGGGAGCATATTGGGGTTCAGATCCTTTTATAAAGGAAAAACACATCAGTCTTTCAAACCAATTTTTCAGGGACCAGCATACACACATAAGTAGGTAATACAACAATGCCAAGTTCAATAGGAGTGGGTGCCTTGATCATTTGAGCTTGCAGTCTAAGGTTGGTCCAGTAATCTCTCTCTAGGGAGGAGCAGCCAGTCAAAAGGTAGCATTATTCATTGAAGAGTATTAACTCTGTCTTAATATTCTTCTCTGATTACTCAGATTTTTTTAAGCCAATATACTTTTTACAAATATTGCATTTTTCTCTATTCATTTGTACAGGTTCTCACAATTTTCACTGTGACCAAAATATTATGTTTGAAATGTGCTTGTTGCTTGTTGCCACACAAGAACAATAAAACTAATGTCATGTATTGCAAGAACCTTATATAGTTAATTGTAGAGAACTATTGACTGCCTACCAAACTATCAAGCAAAATCAGTGGTGGGGCACAGTAAATAACATCCAAAGGCTCTATGGCCTGGAAAAATGAGGTAATCAATTCAATTTACAAGGTTTCTTATTTGATAAACCTTCTTTGCAGTATGAAACCGCTTACAAAGGAGTTACACCTAAAAGGAATTGAGAAGTTAATCCTTTCTTTATTGCTATTGCTATTTATTGCTGCATTCCTACATAAGGGCTAGGTCACAACATCAACTTTACTTTGCTCCTGTCTTTAAACATAGGAGCAAAGTTCAACCAATTATTTATCCTCATTTATCTTAGTCTATTGCAGTACATTGCACACATGTAGATGAATTAACCTCCTCCTTCTCACTGGGGTGAACAAGTCCTAAAATAAATAAATACATTTATATAAGAAAAAAAAAGACAATGCAACCTACTTTGTGTAAGTGGTCAAGCATACACAAAGGGCTTGATTCACAAAGCCGTAATAACTCTTATCACGGTCGCGCTAGCGTTATAACGCGCATAATTTTTTTGCACAAAAGTGCTAATTTTTTTGCGAAAACAGCAGCAATTTTGCGTGCAAATTCGTGTTTGCACACAAAAAATGTTACGCGCATTACAGTGCGCGCAAAACGCTAGTGCAACCGTGATAACACTTATCACGGCTTTGTGAATCAAGCCCAAAGTGTTGACAAAGGAAAAAAGAAATCCAAAAATGTGATATAACATGCATCAATGATATACAAGTCATTTCAGTATGCAGACAACTATAGCTTACAATCATGATGTCAAATTATTAAGTATATGCCCACTTGTAATCCCAGACACTGTACACTATTTGGTGACTCCCACAACCGCATTCTCCAGTTCACAGTCTGCAGTGGTCAAAAACAGACACATCCAGTTACTACTTGTGTGTCAGGTTAATAATAGTGAGATCACCTTTTTCTCACACATATCCATCTCAATAACATAGGAGAGCTGCAACAATATTTGCTAAAATATATTTGTGCCGTTTTTTCTCCCCACAAATTCTAGATATTATTTGCCATTTATGGCTGTACTAAAAAAGAGGTGTTACTTCTAACTAAATATATTTCTCAAACTTGAAAAAAATGAAGAACCAAGTCATCAGGAAATAACAGATAAACTGCAATAACTGGTACAAAAAGGTTGACAAATGTGTGTGTGCATGTATGTAATTGCTATAAGGCATGGTTAGTGATATTCAACTGTAAGTCGGATTCTGGATGTGTTGCTGCAGTTCTGGTTTGGTTTAGGCTTGTTCTTGGACACCATTTACTTTTTCTCTGTTGCTGATCCTGGCATCTTAGTGGACTTTGACTGGCTTTAATTCTGTTATTTCCTGATGACCTCGTACTAGTATTGCTGGAATTTGCTTGAGTTTCGTCAGAATTATCCACTAAATCGGGACTTGTGAGGTCTGGACTCCAAACACTTTGACAGCCAAGAGGAGGAAATCCTGATAGTTGTCCTGATCTTAAACAGGAGAAATGTTTGTTTAGCTATGCAACACTGTAGAGACACAAACATTTTAGAGCTTCAGATCTCTGGGTTCATTTGTTAAAATGTGGCACCCAATTTACATGGCATGACATTGCAAAAGGCAGATAACTAAAGCTTTTGGGTACCCAGAAATTTGATTTGCAGAACTCAGAGATTACTATCTGTATCCAAAACTTGGAAGTAAAACACTTTCAATGTATTATACATATTTACAATACTAGACTAATACTACATTATACTAAATGATACCTAAAACTGAATATTTACTCAGGATCCATTTTGATTGGTTACTAATTGTTGGTTCTCATACTGGGTTGTAAATAATCTAACTCCATGCGAAGGGAAAAGGAGCTATGGTTGAAATATTTCATTATGATGGTCTTATGATGACTATGTGTAGTCACAATGAGCAAAAGTTAACATTTATCTTGATTTATGTCTGTTTTCTATTTTTTATTTTATTTTTTCCCTCTGGGTCTATATTGCATGCAGAATAATATCCTCACTGTCCGCTCGTGTCACTTGCCCACCAAACACTGACCATGAGGCTTGACATTGGTCTGTTCCAATGGAAATACGCAACAGAAAATGTAAATAAGTCATAGAGCCAAAATGTAAATAAGCTTCGGCTCAGCTTCTTTAAATTAGTGGTCGAGCATGCAAATTCACATAATCCATACTCACAGGAGCTTCTATGAATTAACTGCAAATCCTAATGATTGCAAAACACTTTTAAAATCTGTGTTATTTTTTTTTCATTGTGTCAATGTTTTTTTTTTATATATGACCCGCTTTATCTAATTACCTTGGTGGAGTGGCTGTTTGGTAACGTCATTCTTAGTGTGTGATCAAATAGGGCCATAACCCCCGCCTCATCTTAGGCATCACAATACAGAAAATCCCCACTTTCCGTATGCTCTCACGGTGGGTCTGGTCCATCTGAGAGCTGGCTCGGGCAGCCGACTTCCACTACAAGTCAGCAGGGAGTCTGCAGGAGCCTTGCATGTGTGCCAGCGTGCACGGTTAGGACTTTCTATAGACGAGGGCACGCAGCTTGCCCCCCGTCTTATACTTGGTACTGCAGGCTTAGCTGCAGTATCATAAGAATAGCCAATGGAATGCCAGGATTTAAGTTACATCATGCTCTGATAAAATTTAAGTCTGCTCTGATCATTCTACACTTGCCTTTGATAGTGAAAGCTGCCTTGTGCTACTCCACTGGGTGTGATTTATATTGGGAATTTCCATGTATGACCTTGCTTTGCCTTTTGACCGTGTTTTTGGATTGCTGCCTGGACTGACCTTTAGAACTATTCTTGACTTGATATCGCCTTATCCCTTGGTGCCATTACATTTTGATCTACTCTATATGTGTGAGAAAACGCGGAAAAGCCGCCGCGGGTGCTCAGGGCAAGGCGGCTGATTCCGCGTCTAACGCGGCGGTTTGCATGCATAAGCCTAGATCTGTCAGTATGGCTGAACGCGGAGAAACCGCCGCATGCTCTGATAGCGGTGCGGCTGGTTCCGCGTCCAACACAGCAGATGCATTACAACACATGTCTGGTGTGGGTGGGACTGATAGTCCACACAGGTTCAGAAGGGCGCGCGTGCGCGCTGAGAGGCAGAGCTTTTATGACAGCCAGAAGGGTGTCAGCTGACCAAGCCGGTCAGCTGACAATTCTATCAGTTCCCATTGGTCCAGCACTTAGGAGAGGCGCTGGAGAGCGCTTTGGTATATGTACTGGGTGCTGGTCATTTCTCTGGTGTCTGCCGTTGTGATCACTACGTGGTAGCACTCAGACCTTTTTGTCAGAATCTGTGTTATTCTCCAGACTAGTTCCATGGTGTTGATGACTACGGAGCTTACACCCAAGACTAGGAATACTGTGTATTATCTGTGTTATTATTCAGACTAGTTCCAGGGTGTTGATGACTACGGAGCTCACACCCAAGACTAGGAGTGCGCTTTACCATCTTGTTATACTTCAGACTAGTTCTAGGGTGTTGATGATCAAGGAGCTCACACCTAAAGACTAGGCATTGTTGATTATTTGTTATGACCTTCTGCTTTCCTGACCTCTCTTCTGATCTCTGATTTGGTACTTCGCTATATCTGATACTCCGTTGCCAAACCTTGCTTGCCTTAGGATTCTGAATCAGTCTCTTTCCTCTGTATCTGATCTATCTGTCTGTTGCCGACCTGGCTTGTCCGACTTCGAGAACTATCTCCTCTGTTTAGAGATAGTTCACAGATCTGTCAGTGACACTCCACCATTGGTGTCACTCACACTCTGGTCCTTCCCATTCTCAGCCTGACTCCTCCCCTTGGGGAGCCTCAGGCTATTGGAAGGAGCCTGTTCTTTGGGCAGTATCTCTTACTGCCTTGCACCCTCTATACGGGTGCTCTCCTCAAGGTATTACTGTTGCACCAAACACTCATATTACTCGGGTGTCCAGAGGTTAGAGATATATCTGATTGTCGGTGATACTGCAGATCATCAATAATCGGGTATATATCTGTATTCTCAGCGATACTGCAGATCACCGATAATCAGATCCTCTCTGTGTTACACCGATCGTTACAATATGACTCCTGGGTTGTTATTAGATTGGCTAAGTTTTGAGATTCTGTACCAAGCTATTCTGATCACTTGTTGCTGACTTGTACTGTCTGGTTTTCCCAATTATACCTGTCTAGTGTAGTTCTGCTGGTACCCATGTCTTGCTTGCCTCATTTCCTATACCGTGCGCATATCAAGGGCAGACCTGGGTGTGACCAGGTGTTGAGACGACGTGCCACACAAAGTAGAGACTGTGGAGCAGATTGGGGCTTGGAAATGAAATAAGACAGTGGAAGGATTACCTATTGGACCACCCTCTATTTCAGACTCTAACCCCAATTGATTATGATGATTCTGGCTACGGTAAAACCGTCTTCATGGCTCTTATTGTTTTTTCTTTCTGTTTTATTTTTCTTTTCATTTCTGTTTATTTGTATTTCCTTATGTTTTCTGCATTGTTCCAGCGAACTGGAAATATTCTAAACCCCCTCATAGGTGGCTGTTGTTCTTCCAGTTATTATGGATATAATGTCATGGACTCTGCAATAAATGCTATTTTATATTGTCATTACTGTATAATGGACAATGCTACATCTTTACTTCCTGTACATTTTTGAAAATAATAAAAACAAAGTAAAAAAAAAGAAAGAAATAAGACAGTGGATCCAGCAGGCCTCACACCCCTTGTCCCTGATAGCTTTACACACCTCCAGAACCACTAGCCAGGATGCAGCGATGTGACAGCTTGTTAATGTTACAAAATGCATATAGACTGTTTCAGACTGGTCATCAGTGCATGGCATGGATTAATATGGCTCTATGGGGTAGGACTTGAAACACCCAGAGTTACAGATTCCCCAGCAAGCTCATGGTGAACCAGAACTCCTAGAAGTGTGTTAGGGACTAAAAAAAAGGCCAAAAAGCCCTCTTGCTGAAAATGTATTTTTAGTAAGGAGGGGTTTTTTTTCATTTAAAAAAAATAATAAACCAGTGCTCCTCCTTTTTCTTTTCCTTTTATTAATTTTCTCTGAATGGTATGATAATATACATACACAGCATATACGGAAATACAATCATCACTGATTTCATCCAACACACATGAGCTTTAAATACCTAAACCACTGCTTTTTCTAGTTTTTCTATTTTCTTTGCTTTTCTTTATCTCTGTTACCAGTTTTGTTTTTTTATGGTACGCTCTTCCTAAATTTACCCTCCCCTGTTCTCTTTCCTTTGGTTTGCCTCTTCTGCTTTTCATGTCTTCTTGCCATATTCCCCCCACATTCTCTTTATTTTGTTAGCTTTCACTTATACCATATATACTCCCTATTATCAGGGCTGGGAATGGAACTAATAACCATGAGCTGCATTTCCTCTTTATTTACCTTGCATACAGACGTAACTCGTTATGCAGCACAGTGGCTACGCAGCAGCAGCCCCCCCCCCCCCCACCACCACCACCACCACTGCTACCAGCACCAGCAATACTATCTTCATAAAGCTTCTGTGTAGTTATCATCCTGTTTATTAATGCTTTTTTCTCAAGAGAAAAAATATCTTCTGAGGCCCATATGCAAATAACTTTTTCACCTGAGTTATCTCCTAGGAGAGAATTTTCATATTCTCTTCAAATTAACTTTTTTGGCATTTTACAATTATAAAAGGACCCAAAACTTGGAAAAAAAAGTACTATGAAGAATATTATGAGCATTTTCTTGCTTGCTAGTGGTTTAAAAATAATTTTATGACAAGGTGTGAAAATATCACCAAGGAGAAAACTCAGGTGAATGAATTGCAAATGGCCCTGAGAGTCATAGCATTTGGTTCTATATGACCGCTGTTTGTTGCTGATACGCACCTGTTTGAGGACATAGCTCTCACAGCACTTTATGTAGTAGCATGCAGATATGTTTTCGGTAGCTTGCAAGTCTCACTAATTTTTATTAAAACAAAAACTCATAAATCAAAATGGAGTTAAATTATGCAATATAAAGTAATAACCAACCAACCAACCAACCAACCAACCGACCAACCACTCTTCCTCCAAGCAAGGATACACATATCAAATTGTTTTTCTAAAATCCAGAAATAATTCAACTATCATTACTTCACTAACAATTGATTTAGCTACAGATAACATGCTAGGCTTGACTGAGGAATTCTGTTATTGTTTAGGAAGGAGGGCTGAGTTGTACTACCACACAGGCTGCAATTTCTTATAAAGCAGAAAAAGTATTCAGCATCAGCAATAGTCTCTGCAGGGTTCCTACAGAGAAGAAATTGCTGCCTTATGCAGTGAACTCACCGGACAATGGTTAGCTGTCTCATGTGTGCACGTACACTGACCCTACCCATCTGACTGCACATCCTCCAAGCAAGAGCAGTATCATCTCCTTTGGAACTTTAATAATGTATTTAAAGCCAGAAGTCACTTTAGTGAAGAACAGAAAATCTTGCAAGATACTTTATCTGTCTGAGCTCATTACTATTAGTATGAAAGAGGCTTAGGAATTAATTACGACATTATTTTATGCTATGTCCATTTCGGACACCTGTGTACTTGTAATACTGCCACATATGATACAGAAAAACGTAGCGAAAAGTAGGTAAATAAGTTATGTTTATATTAGAAATATCAACATTTGCTGTGGTATGGTGGCAATGTGCCAGGGTTCTCCCTTCTGGTGCCTTTCTGCCGTCCAGCTGCTGGTGCATCTGGTTCTTTCATCAGATCAGGATTTATGACCCCTCACAAAAAATTAGACTGTGCCAACCCATGTAACATGCTGTAGGCTCATATCTCAGTGTTAACTTTATGGTTTAGGTATAATCAGAAGATGGATCTATTTATTTAAATTATACTCAATTATCTAAGCAGTTATTCTGACAAAAGCATATTATGGCTTTATTGATAAAAAGAAGGGGAAAAAAGCTACAGTCTTAAATGACAGCGGTAAGATATTTGTGTTGGCAGTATCAACAGAATGACTTTAAACTGCAGTATAGTAAAGCAACCACAAGATGTCACTGTAAAATGCAAAGTGCTGCAATGATCTTTAAAGAGACACTGAAGTGAAAAAAAATGATGATATTATGATTTGTATGTGTAGTACAGCTAAGAAATAAAATATTAAGATCAGATACATCAGTCTAATTGTTTCCAGTACAGGAAGAGTTAAGAAACTCCAGTTGTTATCTCTATGCAAAAAAGCCATTAAGCTCTACGACTTTCAAAGTCGTGGAGAGGGCTGTTTTCTGACTTTTATTATCTCAACTGTTCCTGAACTATTTACTTTTTCTCTGCCAGAGGAGAGGTCATTAGTTCACAGACTGCTCTGAAAGAATCATTTTGAATGCTAAGTGTTGTGTAATCTGCACATATTATAGAATGATGCAATGTTAGAAAAAACACTACCGTATTTTTCGGACTATAATACGCACCTGGATTTAGAGGACAAAAACCAGGAACAAAAAAACAAACAAACTGAACCTGGTGCGTCCATGGTACAGGGTCGTCTTGTGGAGCTTTTCCCCTCAAGCTGGAGAGGAAGCAGAGAAATGTAACACTGCCCAAAGGCTGTGAGCAGAGAGCAGATCCAGAGCTGACCCAGCTGCATTGTGTCTGTCACTTTGCAGGGATCCTGGATCATAACGTAACCCTCTCGTTCTCTATGGCAGGGACACAAGCATCAGAGGGGCTGCATGTCACGCACCCCTGTCCCATTGCTCGTCTCTGCTTTATGTCTGGTCACGCTCCACTCCCCTGCCCTCCGATGTACGTACAGAAGCAGCGCTGCTGTCCTATTAGGAATAAGGGTCAGTGACGTCACACGGCATCTGTATATACATAGGAGGGATGGGAAGTGAAGCGTGCCCAGACATAAAGCAGAGGCAAGTAGCGTGACAGGGGTGAGTGACCTGAAGCCCTCGGCTGCTTCAAACAGCCCTCTGATACTTGTGTCCAGCCAGCGAGAGAGAACGAGAGGCTGACGTTACAATCCAGTCTCCCTGCAAAGTAGCAGACGCTCTTCAGCTGAGAGGGCTTTGGATCACTCAGTGTCTGTTGCCATAAATCCTGTGTGCTCTGCCCGCAGCCTTTGCATGTTTCCCTCCCTTGTCTCTCAGTGGGAAGTGCACGTCATGACAGATTCAACACATCTGCAAGGTGCACGCTATGAGGAAGAGCTGGTAATTTTAAAATGCTTTTATTTTACTGGACCCGATAGTCTCGGAGGCGGGACCATGGCTCTGTCATTGGGCCAATCACTGTGCAGTGACTGTACAGTGATTGGCCCAATGACAGAGCCATCATCCTGCCTCAGAGACCAGCGGGCCAGTCAAATTAAAGCATTTTAAATTACTGGCTCTTCCTCATAGCGCGGGGATGCGCTGAATCCCCGCAGATGTCCTTTACTTTCATGTAGTTAGGTAATTATGCCCCCTACAATGCCCGCTCCAGGTTCAGCACTGTGTGCTTGTGACGGCACCTATATTTTCATGGTAAAGCTGGGCACTCCTGACCCTCCCCATGTTATATTCGGACCATAAGACGCACTTACTTTTTCTCCCCACTTTAGGGGGAGAAAAAGTGCGTCTTATGGTCCGAAAAATACGGTATATACCTGAAAATAAAAATAAATATGAGAATACTTTCTTTGCTGCTAATCTTCTAGTAATTATTCATAGTATACAACCAATTCACTATATCATATTTTTTTTTCCGCTTCAGTGTCTCTTTAAGGTATTGCGATTTTTCCTGTATTCTCTCTGTGTTCCTGTCTGTTCTAAGTAAGCTGCATTGCCTGGTGATAGAAAGAAGGGGAAAAAAGCTGCAGTCTTAAATGACAGCGGTAGGATATTTGTGTTGGCAGTATCAACAGAATGACTTTAAACTGCAGTATAGTAAAGCAACCACAAGATGTCACTGTAAAATGCAAAGTGCTGCAATGATCTTTAAAGAGCAGTAGCAGGCGTACTACTCCGGGTCAGAGCGACCCGGAAGTAGTAAACCCCCCAGGGATTCAGAGATGTTCGCCAGCGAACGGTTCGGGAACCGTTCGGCACATCTCTAGTTATATAGTGTTTTTTAGAACATTGCATCATTCTCTAATATTTGCAGTTTAGACAATACTCAGCAGTCTAAATGGGTTCAGAAGTCCACTAGCCTGCTCTGGAAAATCTTCCCTGCAGAGGGGAAAAAAAGATACATTGGGCTTGATTCACAAAGCGGTGCTAACCTACTTAGCACGTCTAAAGTCTTTAGACGCGCTAACCAGGGTGCTAAGTAGGTTAGCACCGGATTTCTCAATCAGATCGCGCGCTAACTTTTCACGTACAAAGTTTTACGCGCGCTAAGTCCCATAGGCTTTAATGGGCACGTCACGCGGAGCGCCCTGCGCTCTGTGCAGTACGCGCGTAAAGTTTTACGCGCATAAAGTATTGCACGCGTAAAGTTTTATGCGCGAAAAGCTTGTTTAGACGTGCTAAGGGGGTTTTCACAGGCTTGCTAACAGTTAGAACCGCTTTGTGAATCAAGCCCATTGTCTTTTAACCACTTGCCGACCGCACGCTTATACCGTATGTCGACAAAGTGGCAGCTGCAGGACCAGCGCGAGCGGCTGCTTCCTGTCAATTCACGGCAGGGGGCTCCGTGAATAGCCTGCGGGCCGCCGATCGCGGCTCGCAGGCTAAATGTAAACACAAGCGGAAATAATCCGCTTTGTTTACATTGTACGGCGCTGCTGCGCAGCAGCGCCGTAAGGCAGATCGGCGATCCCTGGCCAATCAGCGGCCGGGGATCGCCGCCATGTGACAGGGGACAGCCTGTCACTGGCTGCACAGGACGGATAGCGTCCTGTGCAGCCCGGATCACCAGGGGGCCAGGTAGGAGAGGGAGGGGGGGGATTTCGCCGCGGAGGGGGGCTTTGAGGTGCCCCCCCCGCAACACCCGGCAGGCAGGAGCGATCAGACCCCCCCAGCACATCATCCCCCTAGTGGGGAAAAAAGGGGGCGATCTGGCAGCTCTGCCTGCACCCTGATCTGTGCTGGGGGCTGCAGAGCCCACCCAGCACAGATCAGCTAAAACAGCGCTGGTCCTTAAGGGGGGGTAAAGGGTGGGTCCTCAAGTGGTTAAAGCTTATTATCTCAAGTGTCTGGCAGAGTTCTCTGCGATTTTGAAAGTCGTGGAGCTCGATGGCTACTTTGCATAGATAACAACTGGAGTTTCTTAGCTCTTCCTTTACTGGAAACAATATTAGACTTGTGTCTCTGCTGCTAATGTTTTTTTTTCTTAGCTGTACTACACATACAAATCATTATGTCATCATTTTTTTTTTCGCTTCAGTGTCTCTTTAAGTGAATAGAGGCTCAATTAGCCAGATCTTGCAATGGAACAATGTATTTGCAAATGCCAGTTATTCATTTTAAAAGGTAAATCAATAATTTGCAATTATTTTATCACAGCTGAATACCGTTCAGTTGATTAAAGAAGCAATAAAACTGTCTAACTTGAAGTCTTGTTCACACACTAGAAGAAACTTGATGGAGATAATTGTTCTGCAAGGTCTTTACCAGGAATCTAGCATGTTCAGGTGTCCCATTATGTTGTTTAGTGACACTGCATTGCTAAACGACATGTGACGAATGAGCGCAGCGTCCCATTATCACAGTATGCTCCGCAGTTTGCCCGTATTACACTTGCTCACCTTAACAATAAGCAATGATTGATTATTAAGCACCTGTATGCAGCTTAAAGGACTATTATCGCAAAAATCATAAAATTTAAAGTACATGTAAACATATACAAAGAAGAGGTACATTTTTCCCGGAGTAAAATGAGACATAAATTACTTCTTTCCTATGTTGCTGTTACTTACAGTAGGTAATAGAAATCTGACAGAACCGACAGGTTTTAGATCAGCTCATCACTACATGGGGGATTCTCAGGGTTTATATTCTTTTCAAAATTACTTAGTAAATGGTAGTTGCTCCATCCAACTGCCAAAAATTTTTGCAGTGAGCAGGGAGGCTGGCCAACATCTTTGTATCAATCTTTTTCAGGGAGTGTTTTTATACAGAATAAAGGCCATGTTGAGAGTCCCCTATGGAGAGATGGACTAACCCAAAACCTGTCGGTAATGTCAGATTTCTACTACTTGCTGTAAGTGACAGAAACATAGGAGAAAGGTAATTTGAGGGTTATTTTATTCTGCAAGAAATGTACTTCTTATTTGTATGTGTTTACATTTATTTAAAATGTTACACTTTTTCGCGTTAGTGGTCCTTTAAAGCAGACCTGAACTCAGAACTTCCTCTCTGCTCTAAAAGATACACAACAGCACAATAACCTTTAACCTCTTGAGGACCACAGTGCTAAACCCCCCTAAAGACCAGCCGATGTTTTACTAAAATGGCCACAGCAGCTTTAGGGCTCGCTGCAGGGCTGCACAACACAGCACACAATGATTCCCCACCCTTTTCTCTCCACCAACAGAGCTCTCTATTGGTGGGGTCTGATTGCCCAATATTTTTTTTCCAAATATTTATCTTCTTTTATTCTGATTAAATTTGGCTATTTTCTCCCCCTCTCCCCCCAGCCAGCCAATCAGCTGTCATAGGCTTCAGCTCTCTAGTGCCCCAGGGGGACAGCCGTGTTATACGGCTGTCCCCAGTACAGCGCTGTACTAAGTGAAAAGACGGTGGTTTTGCCGTCTAACAGTCTCCCAGGTGGCGATCGCCACTAGGAGACTGAAGACGGAGTGAAGCTCCGCCTTCCGAGCAGGAGATGCGCACACAGCCTGCGCGCAATCTTATTTACAAGCCAGCTCCAGTACCTGATGCCAATTGCCGTTAGGCGGTCCTGGGGCTGCCACCGCAGTCACGCCCATTGGCGTGATGCGGTCCTTAGGTAATTAAAGAAACATTTTTCAGTTACAGCTGATAAAAATCTTGCAATAAATCTGCAGTGTGTCTACTTCCTGCTCTTATGGAAGCAGACATAGGGTTAATATCCTGTGTTTACAAATTAGCAGCTCTGCCCTGGCAGAGGAAATTCCTGAGCTGACACAACTGAAGAGATCAATTTACAGTGGTAATTAATCACAGATGAGGGGGAATTAGACTGGTAAAAATCTCTAAATACGTACAGGGTGCATTTCTTTATATTTTCCTTCTGTCCTGTGCAAGAGTTCAGGTCCACTTTAAGACTGGGTGAGTGTCAGCAGAAAAAGCAATGGTGTATTGTTGACTTTCAGAGTTATAATTGCTAGAAACAAAGAACTTTCTTCTGAAATTTCTTAATCTGTTCTTGTTATGAGAAATGAGCATTATTTCATGTGAGAAATTGCAAAGAACCTAAAGATTGTTTCCTACATAGAGCAGTCCAAATTGGCTCTAACCACGATTGAAAAAGGAGTGGGAGGTGCTGGTATAAACTGAACAAAAGGATAAAAAAGACATTTGAGTGTGTCGCCTGAAAAACAGACTCCTCACAGATCCTCAACTTACATCTTCAATAAATATTTAAGAGGTGACTCTGTAATGTTAGTCTTCTAGGAAGCTTGATTGTGAAAAAGGGAGAGCAGCTAAAATTCAGCTCTCTAACCTAATATAAGCTAGTGCAGATATTAGCAGAGAGGGTCAGCATCAGAGCAAGGAGCAATTACGTGTTTGCAAATTTTATTGCGAAAATTTGAGAACCGAGCATTCTCGGCAAGCTCCATTGCCTTTAATGGCAGGCAAGCTTCTAAGATCTTCAGGGCATCTCTGTGGCCACAATTTCATTACAAAATGCGTACAAAGGGCTTGATTCACTAAGACAAATAGCATGCCTTATCAAAGCTAACACGCCTTATCAAAGTTAACACTCCTTATCAGAGCAGCATAACAAGTGCTACAGGGGCTCAGGGCAGTATTCTCATCATTGTCAATTAGCAGGCAAAGTTTGTAGCGGTTGCTATGGTACTCTGATAAGGCGTGTGTACTTTGATAAGCCGTGTTAACTTTGATAAGGCATGCTATTTGTCTTAGTGAATCAAGCCCATAGTGTCCAAAAACCCAGACAATGGCATAGCGGATTGGGATCAATGTTCTACAAAAAATAGGTATTTTACGCAAACACTTTTTAAAACTTTTTTAAAGGGATGTCAATGGGTGTCAACGTTAGCGGTTCATAGCAAAGCCTTAATACATGCTAGAATCACGCAATTCGCATAGTATGTTAAAGGGGTTCTTTCGCGAAAAAAGTAGGCAGTTAAAAAATGTGACAGGTGACAGGTTTTGGGCCAGTCCATCTTTTTAAGGGGGATTCTAAGGGTTTTCTTTGTTTTCAACAGCATTTCCTGAACAGCAGTTGCAAAGTCTAACTGACAAAATAGTGTGCAAGTGAGTAGGGAGGCTGGCTGGTATGTTACTATGTTGGCAGTTAAACTGCTGTTCAGGAAATGCTGTTGAAAACAAAGAAAGCCCTGAGAATCCCCCTTAAAAAGATGGACTGGCCCAAAACCTGTCATCTGTCACATTTTGTAACTGCCTACTTTTTTCGCGAAAGAACCCCTTTAAGGAGAAATGTGGGAACAACAGGAAAATGTTTTGAAAAAAGACATTGACGTTTTAAATCAATGTTTAATACTTCAAAGAAAAAAAATGTTTTGAAAGTCAGCTGAGTGTACTGGGTGTGGGAAATGTTTTGTTCATAAATCACTTCTTGTCAGGCCTGGGAGATCTTACACTGGTGAGAATCCCAATTCATGTGCTGAGTGGGGGAAATGTTTTACACAAAAATCACAACTTGTCACACATGAGAGATCTCACACTGGTGAGACACCCTTTTCATGTGCTGAGTGTGGGAAATATACTAAGTATAGCAAGCCCCAGAGCAATCACAATCTGAAGTCTGCTGCAGAATGTCATTTTGCTGACTTTAAAAATCATTTTTTTAAGTATTCCAAATCGATTTTCTCAAAAACTATAAGGTCTTTTTGAGATAAAAATCCTCTTATTCTCACAATTCTCTTTAACATGCCATGCATGATGATTCTAGCATGTATGGAGTCTTTGCTATTAACTGCTAAAGTCAACGGACATTGACATTAAAACTTAATGACTTAAAAAACATATAAAAAGCATTTGCATAAAGTACACCATTTTTTGGCAGAACATTTCACCATTGATCCCCCTTTGCCATGCCACTGTCCAGGTTTTGGACACTCTGTACACCTTTTTTTTTAAAAGAAATTGGGGCTGCAGAAATGCCCTTTATTGCCAAAATATTTCCCACAGACTGAACAGTATATTACAGTATATATAGTAATATTCAAAATCAATTTTCTCAAAAACTAAAAGATCTTTTTGAACAAAACTTCTTTTTTTTTTTCACTATTAAATCTTTTATTTGCAAAGACAAAAAAGTTACAAACATTTGGAGCGAAACATAAAGTATCTGAGAAAAAGGAGCTTACAATACAGGATGTAGCTAGCACCTTGATGTACTTATAACCTATTAAAACAAGGCAGTGAGGCGAAAGTAGTACAGTACAGAGTCAAAATTCAGGTCATAATAACATTATAATAAAGATTGGGGTAACTTACATGCCTTGCTAAGGCATAGATGACTAGACAATGTGCAGTGTTACGTCCATGTATGCATCTCCCATGTGCCATAACGCAAGAGAAGAGAGCAAGAGGGGTATGGGAGGGGGAAAAGAAGAGAAAAGGGAGGAAAGGGGTAAGGGGGAAGATCGAAAGCGGTTATTGAGCCATCAGCTCCTTGTATTCATCTGAGCATTGGAACTCTGTCCACACCGACCAGGTAATGGCGTATTGGTCTGACCGATCTGTTGAAAGAAGGATCAATCTTTCCATCGTGTCAATTGTGTCAACCTTCTGTAGCCAGGCTTTAGTGGTGGGGGGGGTCTGGGACTTCCAATGCAAGGGGATGAGGGCTCTCGCTGCATTCACCAGATGTATTGTCAAGGATTTTTTGTAGCTTTTGACTGAGGTAGTAGTGTCGTGCAACAGAAAAAGGCTCGGGCTGAAGACCAACGTAGAACAAGTGATCTTTTCAATTAGTTTATGAATAGATCTCCAATAGTTAATCAAAGAGGGACAAGACCAGAACACATGGAGTATATCCGCATTTTGGTTTCCACATCTCCAGCATGAGTCTGAGATGGATGGAAAGAACGTATGCAGGAGGTTAGGGGTTCTGTACCACCTGGTCAGAATCTTGTAACCTGTCTCCTGTGTTGAGACGTTTAATGAGCCTTTCTGGTTAAAAATAAAGATATTATGCCATTGATCTTTGCTCAGGGAAACGCCCAGATCCCTCTCCCACTTCTCCTGAAACCTCAGTCTGTCAGGGCAGGATGACATCAGTATAATTTGGTATATTTGTGAGATCAAGTGGTCAAGTGGGGCTGTAGATAGGATCAAATTTTCGAAAGGCGTAAGAGATTTTGCCCAATTGAACTTACTCTTCAAGGAGTTAAGGTAGGAGCGTATATGAAAATATTGCCAGAAGGTAATTTTTTTGTCTTCCCGAAGTGTTTGCATTTCCCCCATACTTTTCTCATGCCCACCTGTAATGAAATCTAAAACCCTTGGGCAACTACCATTAGGCCATGCCTGTAGAAATGGTATGTCGGCTGCTGATACAAATTTAGGATTTGCTATAAGTGGGGTGAGTTTGCTGGGGAAAGCTGACAACCCAAGTGCTGGAAGGTGCTTCCGCATAGTTTTGATTGAAACGGAAAGTAGAGGATTGTTCCAGGATTTAATCACCTGGCTCGGGGTGTCAGCCCAGCCCAGGGTAGAAGCCGAGGAATTAGCGATTACCTGTTCGATGAGAACCCATTTTTTGGGGGACGTGACATTTGCCCATTCCACCACTCTTGAGAGTATGGAAGCAAGGTGATACCTAAATAAATCTGGGAGACTCATACCCCCCGAATCTTTGGGAAGGGATAGAATAGTGCGTCTAATACGGGGAGGTTTATGACCCCAGATAAATTTGTCAATTTGGGTTTGAAGCGTGCGCAAGAAGGAGGCGGGAAGCATGATCGGTAGACACTGGCTGATATATAAGAAACGGGGTAGAAGATTCATTTTGACTGATGCCATCCTGCCAAACCAAGACAGGTGAGGCCTCTGGCCCCAAGATAGAAGATCTGCCCTGAGGGCTTCTCCAATCCGAGTAAAGTTCGCTTCAAATAATTTGTGGAGATCATTGGTGATATCTATCCCCAGATAGCGCAGTGATTTATCGGCCCAGAGGAAGGCAAATGAGGAACAGCACTTTTGAACCGTCTCAGTGTCCAAGGATATATTAAGGGCCTGTGATTTGTGAAAGTTTATGCGCAAGTTAGAGATTACCCCAAATTCCTCGAATCTCTTAATCAGTCGAGGCAACGAGGAATGTGGGTCACTAAGATAAAAGAGTAAGTCGTCTGCGAAAGCTGCAACAACATGATAAGATTCCCCAATCCACAGACCATTAATTGTCTTGTCCTCTCTGATGGCATTCAGGAATGGCTCTAAGGTAAGAATATAGATCAAGGGTGAGAGGGGGCACCCCTGCCTAGTACCATTGGTGATTGTGAGCGGGGCGGATAGCACCCCATTTGCCTTGACTCTGGCCGAGGGGTTAGAGTATAAGAGACTAATCCATCCCTCCATTGCCGAACCTATGTTAAGGCGTGACAGGGTGGCACGGATATAATCCCATGCCACCCTGTCAAAAGCCTTTTCTGCATCTGTAGACAGTATAAAGGCCCCTTTGGCTGATTTTTGGGCATAAGAAATGACATCCACTGTCCTCATGACATTATCTTTGGGTTCTCGTCCAGGGACGAAACCAGCTTGATCAGGATTAATATGTTTAGGAATGTGTGGAAGCAATCTATTTGCCAATATTTTTGCCAGGAGTTTGGCATCTAGGTTTAGGAGCGAGATCGGGCGGTAATTAGAACAGTTTTGGGGTCCTTACCTTGTTTAGGAATCACGGCAATATGGGCTTCCAGAAATTGTCTGGACGGGTGAACACCCGGCGAGAGCGTGTTAAATGCTGCAACAAAGGCAGGGGCAAGAATACCACTAAAGGACTTGTAGTACTGAGAGGTGAAACCATCTGGCCCCGGGGCCTTCCCTGGTTTAAGGGCTTTAATTGCGCTCAAGAGTTCGTCTGTTAGGTCTAGGGGTTTAGAGTATTTAGCCAGGAATTCTGAGATTAAGTTTTGCCTTCTAATTTGTTGATTTGGGTCTAGTTCCCGGGATCGCAGATTATATAAAGAGTTGTAGTAGGAGCGAAACTCCTCGACTATCTCATCAGATCTTACCAGCTTACGTTGTTGTTTATTAATTACAGATGGAATTTGAGAGGAGATCATTTGCTTTCTCAAAGCTCTCGCCAGGTATTTTCCCGACTTATTGCCGGATTCATAAAATATGCGCTTGCCATTCAGTAGCTTTCGTCTAGCTTCTGAAAATAATAAATGGTGGAGTTTAACCCTGGTGGAGTTCAGTTCCTCCAGGGCCTGGACAGCCAGTGAACGTTTGTGCAGGGATTCCAATCTCGTAACCTCAGACATTAGCTTGAGGATGCCCTCATCCCGTTCTCTTTTTAGTTTTGCACCCATTCTGATCAAGTTCCCCCTTACCACCGCCTTATGGGCTTCCCAGACCGTAAGGGCTGACACTTCTGGACCCGAGTTGGTAGAAAAGTAGTCTGAGAGAGTATTAGAGATTGCTTCTCTTCTGCCAATGTCAGAGAGCAAATTTGGGTTAAGCCTCCAGCACCAGGTTTTGGATGTTTTGTTAGAGAATTGGAGATTGAGGAATACTGGGGCATGGTCTGAGATAATTTTTGTGCCGATTGAGGCACTCGATATCATAGATAAATCTCTCTGTGACAGAAAGATGTAGTCAATTCTGGTGTGTTTGTTATGCAAAGGGGAGAAGAAGGTGAAATCTTTCTCTGTCGGGTGTGAAATCCTCCACGTGTCCATCAGGGTCAGCCCTTGTAAGCTGGATTTGATTATATTCAAGGCTCGGTAGGAGATTGAGGATATGCCATTAGAACAATCGAGCAGGGGTTGAAGTGGGACGTTTAGGTCTCCACCCACAATCAAAATGCCTCCACAGAAGGCTAGCAATTCAGAGAGCACTGACCTCATAAACGTAGGTTGGTGTTGATTAGGAGCGTATAGTGCCACCAGGGTAAACTGTCTTTCTCTGATCATACCCTTAACAAATAAGAATCTCCCCTCTGGATCCTGTCTGACCTCTTCCATTACAAACGGGATACGTTTGTGTATAAGAATGGAGACTCCTTTGGTTTTTGTAGTAGGAGAGGTGGAGTGGAATGCTATCGGGAAAGCAGAATGGAATTTTGTAGGTATATGATTTGCTCTTAGGTGGGTCTCCTGAAGGAGTGCAATATCCACCTGTTCTTTTCTTAAATACTCAAACACCACCGACCTTTTCTCAGGAGTGTTAATCCCATTTACGTTGAGGGATATAAGTTTTAAGGAGTCCCAACCTGATGCGTGGTTTTCGTTGTGGGCTTGACTCGCCATGTCGGATAAGCTTCTAGTAGTGTCAGACAGGATCCAATAGGGGTCAGTTGGAGATGGCTCAAGAAGACAGAAATGAAGAAAGGTATAGACAAGAGGAGAAAGTATGAGAAAAGCAGAGAGCGCCCGGCACATGGGCAGAGTTGGATGTTTTTACTGGTATGGACAGTAAATTAAAAGAAATAAGCCCGCTCAGGAACGACTTGGGGGGTCGCTCCTGGACTTTAGTGAGAGATCAAATGGTCAGTGTGTAAATCAATACACACTGGGCGGGAAGGTGGCAATTGACACTCTATAAACAGGAAAGCAGCGATTTAACCATGTAACCCGCATAACCCGTCTGTGAAGGAAATAAAAATATTCGTTAGGCCCTAGACATATAAATGCAGAAATAGCTGTGCTTGTACATTTTAAGCTGTAATTGTCATATTATTAATCTAACCAGGAGTCCCAGATAAGCTAACCAAACTAAAGTAATGCCAACAGTAACTCTGACAGGTGGCATACTAAAAATATAGTGTAACAAGTGCAATGAGATCCCCCACAGACCAACGTGAGGTGGGGAGCTGTAGCATAGTTGCATGCAAAAATAAGAATAAAAAATTAAAGAGTCGTTGTCAAACCTTTGGAAGGAAACAAACCGGTGTTAGAGTCTAAGGTAAACCCAGGAGGGAGGTGTGGGGCAGCGAGGAGATTGCAAAGGGCAGGAGCCCTTGTTACCCTCGCAGAGTTCAGTCATTCTCAGAGTGGTCTTGATTCAGCTCACTAGCTTGAGCTTGTTCAGGCCTACCATCATCTTCCTGACCTGGTCGGGATTGAGTCATCTCAGAATTGCAGCTTTGAGAAGTGGTGACAGAGTCCAGCCCCGGGATTAGACAGATACCCTCCCACGGAGGGATCCTCAGAGTAAGTAGGCCTAGGTCTGAACAGAATTCCTCAAGATCAGCCGAGTTGCGGAGTAGAGACATCTTGCCATTAATAAAGACTGATAACGCGAACGGGAATCTCCAGCGGTAGGTTAGGCCTTTGTCTTTTAAAGCTTTTAGTAGCGGTTGAAGAGCTCGCCTTTTAGATAGAGTGATGGGAGATAGGTCCTGGTACAGATGGATGGGATGATCGTTGAACAGGATCTCCTCTTGGGTTCTGGAGGCCTGCATGATTTCCTCCTTGAGAGGGAAGGATTCTAGACAACAGATGATGTCTCTCGGTTTCTCAGATTCAATGTTGCGGGGTTTCAGGGCTCTGTGAGCTCTAACAAAGTTTATCTCAGCTTCCGCAGGTCTTTCGAGCAAATCATTAAAGATGGCCGACAGCGCTTTTTTAATGCTCTCTGCCGTTACCGATTCTGGCACTCCTCTCACCCTAATGTTATTTCTTCTGCCCCTATTATCGAGATCTTCCAGGTGCATAGAGTGAGCAGAAAGCAGGGCATTGTGTGACACAGCTGTCTGGTGGAGGGCGGAAATCTGTGCGTCTCTCTTGGTGCCCGCAGCTTCTAGTGTCTGCATTCGTCCCCCCAGGGCTATCACTTCAGTGCGGACTTCCGCAATGGCGGCATGCAGTGAAGATTTAATATCTTCTGCCATCGCCCGGATATCAGCCAGGGTCGGAGGCTGCTGTTGGCGTTCACCCACCTTTGAGCTGTGAGGAGGCGAGGTCTCAGAGGAAGAAGGAGCGGCTTTGGCGTCTTTCTCCTTTGCCGGCGCCATCTTGGCTGGCTGAGTTGCGCTTTTCTGAGATCTGAAGATCTCCGCAACGACTCTTCCTTGCTGCGACGGAGGGAGTTTGGGGTCTGTGAGGGGGCACTGGGAGCTTCTGGTGCTTCTCATAGCATCCAAGGGCCAAAACGAAGCTTGGAGATGCAGCTTCAGACGGGTTCTGTGCGGGAGCTCTGGTTCAGGCAGCCATCTCCTTACGGCGTCAAGCCACGCCCCCTGAACAAAACTTCTTCTTTACATACTCTTAAAATGTGTTGTTTCTAGCATGTATGGGGACTTTGCTATTAACCACTTACATTGTTGGCCATTGACTTTAATGTTAAATGGGAATGCAAGCTTGAGGTGAGTAACTGGCTGCAGTAGGGAAAAGTACTGCATGTGTGGCACAATGAAATACATTTATAATACTTATCCACAGTTGTAAGTATGCACGGGCCTGGAAGTTGACAACCTGGCAACTCTCATCCTTTTTATTACAAGGATTTTGACCAGTATTATTTCAAAATCATTGTATATACTAGCCGCATTTGTAAATATACGTGGACCAGGAAGAACATGTGGGTAGCGGCTTAGTGTGGCAGCACAGGTGTGGGGAGTGGCTTAGTGTGGGAGGACACAGTGTGGGGAGTGGCTTAGTGTGGGAGGACATAGTGTGGGGAGTGGCTTAGTGTGGGAGGACACAGTGTGGCAGTTGTGATGTTGCACAATACTTTTGAAAAACAAGAGTGTTCTGGTAATAGGATATTGTAAAGTCTTCCATATACTACACAAACATATACATTATCCCTCATGTTTGTTTATTATTTTCCAAGATAACAGAAAGACTATGGGTGATTTTCTAAGACTAAAGCACGTTGCTACAGTCTGTACATGAAGCCTGTTATTTATGACATAAGACAAATGGAAATTTACTTTCCTATTCAGTATTTCATAGCTGAAATTTTTACTACCTTCAATTTCTGGGTTACATGGGAAAATTCTATTTTAACTGCAAAATGATTCTATTCATTTTCTTCTTATGTTTTTGCATAAATAAAGGCGATTTTACACATTATTGTTTCCCTCATCATGAATTAATGGGCAGAGCAATAATCATTTTCTGTATACAAATTGCTACTAAGTGTTTTATTTAAATTATTAGTTAGCAGCATTACCATTTCCTCAGATAAACATAACAAATAGCATGGCTCGAGGAGTTTGTGCAATATTTGCTAATATAAAGGACATTTTACACATTTATAGAATATATACCGTATTTTGGACCATAAGACGCACCTAGGTTTAGAGGACAAAACCAGGGGGAAAATATTTATACTAAACTTGATGCATTCACGGTGAAGGGGCATCTTGGGGATTATGGCCCCTTTGTACCTTATGCCCCCTTATACCTGCATCCTCCTGTGTCCCCCTTGTTTCCACCTGTATCCCCTTTGTGTCCTCCTCTGTCCTCCTTGTGTCCTCCGCTATGCCCCTTTGTGCCCCGTGTCCTCCTCTGCATGGGCACAGTACAGGGAGACCCTGACATTGCGGCAAGTTGGGGGTTGGTATTAGCAGGCGTACACAAGTCAGGAACTCCCTGCATTTGGACTATAAGATGCAGTGTCCCCCCCACCCCCACTTCTGGGGCAGAAAAAGTGAGTCTTATAGTCCAAAAAATACAGTATATGTTAACCTTTGCTGGGACTGCCCCTGCAGAAATCATGTATACCTGTTCAGAAAATGGCAACAGAAACTAAAACAACAGATAATGTTGGTTTTCAAGTGTAAATCCTGGTCTATTAATACCTGGATTGCTCAGTTTCTAGTACAGAAGTTCTGATTTGTAGAATGTCCATGTTTTCATTTTCTAGATAATTAAATATGCACATACTAATTATGTGTGCACTTAATATGTGCATACCAAGCATGCACATGATTAATATGCAAGTATTTAAACCATACTTGAAAGTTGAAAGATGCATAATCACCTAAGGAGTAAACCTCTGGATAGTCCAGAAGTGCAGACCACACTCAGGCATGCACAGTATGGGTGCTTATGGACAAGAGCACGGGCACAGAGAGTTCCGGGCAGCAGCGGTGGCTACACCTAGGTATCAGGGTTCTAGTAGATTCAAACATTCTCTGAAACACAAACACTACTCACAGGTTTGATCATATAGTGCACATCCATTATAACAGGAAAATGGCAGTGCATTTTAAATGCGCTATTTCTCTTTTTGATGTCCCCCCTTTTTTTCTTGGGAGTACATAAACTATAATTCATCCAGAAAAGGGTATTTTTTTTCATTAGCTGGAAGCTGTAATAGAGAGTTCTAGTGTAACTAAGTTGTGACATGGTAGGTATGCAAAGGGGAGGTAAAACAGCCTTCCAGATTTCCTTACATAATTAGGTATCCAACTGCTGTGTTACAAATGTTCCATCTAAGGGAAAGAGCACACTAGGCAGAATCACATGAGTTTTCCCCATAGCACATAGTGGAAAATGCATACGTGATTCTGCCTAGTGTGTTCCTACCCTAAAGCAAAGGTGTCTCCTCTGCATCTTTGTGTAGAGTAATTGCAGGCATGCTTCCTGATGATGTCACACTCTAGCCTGTGTATCAATGCAGATGCCAGACCATTGTCATGTGGGGCCAGGGAACCACTGAAATCACTGAAATCACTGGGAATTCCAGCTTGAAAGTGAAGACATTGTAGCATGGCAAAAGTGAAAATTGGTCGGTAAGCCTGCCAAAATGGCTGCCATTCCATCACTTTAATCTCGAAGGACTTTTAAAAATGTATCCCCTCCGCTAGGTAGAGATTCTCTTTTTACAATGATTGGAGGTGTAACTACAAGGGGGCAGCCCCTGTGACTGCAGGGGGGCCCAGAGTTGTAAGGGGGCCTCAACTACTACTTCACTTCCTCCAATAAAGCGGTCCATCCTTCAAATCAGGTGTTTTATGGCTAAGCTTGTTATGGGGGGGGGGGGGGGGGAGATTATGTAACCGACCAATCGATTACTATCACAAGGAGAGAGTTCCCTTATTACTCTTAAAGCGGAAGGACAGCGACTGACCAGGAGGATAAATTGGTGAAAAATAACAATTGATTTTATTTGGCAAACAAAGAAATAATGTCCACTAACATGCAGAACAAGAATACAAACCCCCAATTGAAATCCTCAATATCAAGACCACCCTTGAAATACACTAAATTAATGAAGTAAAATAAGCAACAAATTCAGAGTTAACACTTCTTGCTTGAAGATCTAGCACCTGAAAAGAAAAAGGTTACTTCCTGAAATATCATTAGAGGCTACTACACTTGGACCTTGCTTGAAGTTCCTGCACCTGTAGGAAAAACAAAGAACAAAACACAGCAAATACACATTTCACAATACTTCATCAGACCTTTTTCTTCATCTCACTCTCAATACGTCTATAGTGATACAGTTTTCTCTTTCCTATCTAAAAATATGTATGCATACATGTATGTGAACAAATACACCTGAGAGAAACCAAATAGGAAATGGACTAATGCTTCTGGTTGGGTAGATAAGTAGTGACTGACTCGAAGTAGTCCTTACTGTATGGTAATGACCCTAACAGTCTTCAGTTCCTTGCAAAAGTCTTATCTAACCATACAGTGGCTATGAATTCATATTCACACTTAAGCCTGTATATGATCATGGAGTAGGGGTACCCCTTTAAAAGAACTGATGATAAGTTGCTGATGAAAGATCTTTTCCTGAAGCAGGTGATAGCTTATAATAACTTTCCTTTACTTTACATGCAGCACACTCCAAGATGCCAGTTCAATAACTCTGAAGTAAGTTTCTTCCCTTTATTGTTATCAAAGTTTTTCTTTTTCCTGTATTTCACATATGTAAGTATCAATTCTCTCCTTTTATTACTTCTCACTGAAGGTTGGTTTAAGTTCTAAATGCAATCACTTCACTTGCAGAACACACAGAACACAGCAACAGATCTGTTCACGGGTAAGTTCCCATTTTTCTCCCATGAACTGATAAATTTCTTTACTAATGTGTTATTCTCTTTTCTCCACACAGAGAGATTAACACTCCAAAAATTTTGTCAGGTAAGTGTCTTTTCCACTCATATCAGGCAGAGCCACACCGGGGATTATTCTTGAGGCATATGCACAGTCAATGTACAGAGCAAATGCAGTCAAACACAGGCTGACTGGCTTTACTGTGGAGAGACAGATTAATAATCAGTACCAGTGAGTGCACACACAGATTCTCTCACTGATCAGCTCTGTGGTGACAGGTAGGGAAACACAGTCATTGATTCACATTATACAGTACTCTGGTGTTGCTATGACAACATTTCTTTCTTTTCTCCTCACACACACTGTATATATATTATCTAACTGTAGAGAATCAGACGAAGAAGATTTAGCTGATTTGATTTGACCGTCTGATTTTTGTGTCATTTCTATTAGGAAAACTCCTGTCACTTTCTTTCTGTGTTTCTGTGTGGTGAAATTTCACTTATCTGTCAATTTTTCCTGAAGCGGTCTCCTTGGCCTTGCTGAGCTATCTCTCACTCCTCTGTGGATGAGGTGTCTCCCTGTTTTGACTCAGGGAGCTGTCTCTCATGGTCCCCTTTCTGTGTGTCATCAGTGAGCTAAATTCCTCTGCTACTGAATGCCATTTCTCTCTCTGTCAGCTCAGTTTCTCCCCCTCTGGTCTCTGTCATCTCTCCTCACGCTGCCTGTGTCACCTTCTGAGGTAAAAATCAGAGAGGGCTTGCCTCTTCAGCTGGAGGGGCGTTCCCAACCTGTGTAACTGACACCCACCCCCTGACTGAGAGCAGAACAGCCATCTTGAGTGCTGGCTGCTTGCTCTGTGTAAATACAGCCTGTGCCAGCACTAATTCTCATAGCTGATGCTGGCCAGGAATAAAAATACATGTTTTTTTTTTTAAATTAAAGAAGCTGCACTATTTGTAGCAGGGCTACAATTATGATGTCCACACTTGCTTTATGACCCTTGTGAGATTGGCTCCACCTCCAGGCTGGGACGGTCACCAGTAGTAGGCAAGGGAAGGGGTGTGATCATTGAGGGGCTCCATCAAAGTTTTGCTGGAGTGCCCCATGATTTGTAGCTATGCCACTGTACAGGGCTTATTTTTAATATGAGAAACGTTAAAGTGAACCTCCGGACTAAAAATCTATGCAGCAGAACTGAAAAGGCGTGGTGTTTCTTTAACAGTTTCACAGCATCAGAACTTTGTTTTTCTTACCAAAGCATCATTTTTAGCTGCATTTTTAGCTAAGCTCCACCCATCAAAGAAAAAAGCACAGGCTTTTTTTCCCTAATGCTGTGCAGAGCATGATGGGATTTCCTATGTTGTTATTCACGTTGCCTAGAAACTGGGAAAGGTGCTCTGGACACAGCACAGTTGGAACTGTGTCTCATGCTTCCTGTCACCTCCTTTCAACCAAAAAGATGGCTGCCATCATGAAATCAAACATTTGCCTGTTCTTTTAAAACAGTGTGGGTAAGAGATTATATTACCTATCTATTTTAATTAACATAACTGATGTAACTTAATGACAGTATGTTTGTTTAGGCTGGAGTTCCTCTTTAACCTTTCAGTCACACCTGATAATTGATTAAATGATTACTCTGATTACAAAATGTGTCATAGATGTGAGCTGGCTCATAGTAATATTGTGTATATAATTGTCTGTATTATTATGTACCCCATGTTTGTTACAGAACCACAGCATATGTTGACACTTCATAAATCATTAATAATAATAATATACTTCTCCTTTCTACCGTCCCAGCACACTCATACATTTCTTTCTGGGGAAAAAAAGTTTAATAGTTTTTGTGATGGAAAACTTTTCAGCATTTCATCTTTTTCAAAATATAAATAAGTCTAGTTGATAGAAGCTGAGGTTTGGCTCCATTAAGAAGAACATTGGGACCTCAATAAATTCATCCTCCTTCCCCATCATCTTTCAAGTCTAAGCAGCACAGGGCAGCTATTTTGCCTAGCAGATTGTTCAAGGTAGTGTGTTTCAGCACAGTTATAGCTTTTCAACACAGAATGGCTTTATAGACTTGTACATTTGTCAGGCTTACTGTTTTGTCATTTTCTAAGAGTAGCAGCTGTGCGGTTTTGGTTAGCTCTTCCCGGCACACAGCAATATTTCATTATGTAGTCACAGTGAAGACTGTCAGCACAGTAGCTCACTGTTATATCTACTATCGTTTGTGAGAGCCGGGTACTAAAAATTCTCGGTGATCAGCTCCTTGCAGTGTTCTCCCATAGCTCAAAGCAAAATGTAACTGTCATTTTTGTCCTCCAGACTCTTTATTTGACGGATTGCTTTGACATTCATTTTAAAAGCGAGTTTGTGGTTTCATTTTTACCTCTAATTGAAATGTATAACAATATACATCATCTTGCTCTGTATAAATTTCATAAAAATTACCTGCTCATCAAACGTTCCTGCGGTAAAGGTAGCAATCTCATCAGACAGGAGCACAGAGGAACAGCCGCACAAGGTTACAGAAGAGAGAGCACCTGTGAATTGGATCTGTTCTTTTATGCCATTTCTCTGTTCAGTGACAAATGGTTACACAGATTTTAGTCATATAAAAATCAAAGCCTAGCTAGTCCTTTTACATTTTGATTTTTTTTTTTACCTTGTTTGCTCCATGCTGCTCACTTATGCTTTTTTTTATTTTTTATTAATAGGATGAAGGATGCTGTACTTCAAACTAGCTTCCGAAGTATTATATAGCTAATATAATTCTATCCCATTTCATACAAAGAAAGGCGGCATGCTGAGATCTATCCCCAGCATATGAAACAAAATATATGATAATGTAGGATTTAAATGTTTTTAGACTTTCAAAAAACAATCCCTAGAGCTTTACTGTGACAATATCATTCCAGCCGCAGTAAATGCTTTATCTGCCAGTCTTTGATATTAGAGCTGTAAGACTCGCTTTCTGCAGTTTGAGAGGTTTGTAAACGGAAGCAAATGGCAAGTTCATTTCATGCCAATAGCTTGACAGTTATGTATAGAATTTTCTCTCTGGTCAGTAACATTCTTTCTGCCATCCTTTGGCTTTAGCAGTACAAGCTAGACAACTGCCAAACAGTAAAATGATAAAATGGTGACAGGAAAACAAGTGTACTCATCTGAGCAAAAAGAAAACACATGTAAAGGGACATTAATTTTCCTCTCCTCAAACTTCCAGATCGGCATCCGGGTGTCTCTGACAAACTCTGTGTGTGGGTCACCAGATCAGGAGTACATGTTACCCGGAGGTCGTTTCTCTCATGTCTGGCTCTTCCTTATCCATCTCAAAGACATACAGTACAGGTAAGCTAATTGGTTCTCCCCAAATTGGCCTTAGTCTACAACAGAGACAAAAGACTATGAGTATGGTAGAGATTAGACTGTCCACCCATCAAGGATGTCAGCAACGCTATGTAAACACATAATAATAATAATAATAATAATAATAATAGGCCATCAGAATATCAATCACTGCATTGTAGTGGTCTTGTGCTCCCTTCCTTGCTTGATGAGATTAGCAAAGCATTATTTCTGGCTGAGGAAAATTATAGATAACCACGGTGCCCATATTACAGCTGTTGGGCATGCTTTTTTACATCATCTCAACCAACCCTGCTGTAGTGATGTCGCAAACCTCTGATTTTCGGTTCGCGAACCCAGTTCGCGAACCTTCGCGAAAGGTTCGGTTCGCGGAAAAGTTCGCGAACCGCAATAGACTTCAATGGGGAGGCGAACTTTGAAAAATAGAAAAAATTATGCTGGCCACAAAAGTGATGGAAAAGATGTTTCAAGGGGTCTAACACCTGGAGGGGGGCATGGCGTAGTGGGATACATGCCCAAAGTCCTGGGGAAAAATCTGGATTTGACGCAAAGCAGCGTTTTAAGAGCAGAAATCACATTGAATGCTAAATTGCAGGCCTAAAGTGCTTTCAAACATCTTGCATGTGTATACATCAATCAGGGAGTGTAATTAGAGTACTGCTTCACACTGACACACCAAACTCACTGTGTAACGCACCGCAAACAGCTGTTTGCGTAGTGACGGCCGTGCTCGACTGATGCGCAACATGGCCAGAGTGCAGGCCATGGCAGTTTTCCAGCCCATATGGTCGCCGGGCTGTGGTAGCTCAGTGACTGTCCAGCTGATCAAATTTGGTCTGTCCACAATGAAGCAATGACCTTATTATCTTCTTGCATGTAGGTAGGCATAGGTAGGAGTCCCAGTATAGTTAGGTAGGCATAGGTAGGTGCCTCAGTAGTTAGCTAGGCATAGGTAGGAGTCCTAGTATATGTAGGTAGGCATAGGTAGGAGTCCCAGTATAGGTAGATAGGCATAGGTAGGTGCCTCAGAAGTTAGCTAGACATAGGTAGGAGACCCAGTATAGGTAGGTAGGCATAGGTAGGTGTCCCAGTAGTTAGCTAGGCATAGGTAGGAGTCCCAGTATAGGTAGGTAGGCATAGGTAGGAGTCCCAGTATAGGTAGGTAGGCATTGGTAGGTCCCCTAGTATAGGTAGGTAGGTGTCCCCGTATAGGTAAGTAGTAGTGTTGGGCGAACACCTGGATGTTCAGGTTCGGGAAAGTTCGCCGAACATGACCGCGATGTTCGGCATGTTCGGGCCGAACCCCGAACTCCCCGAACATCCCGCTTTTGGGGGCCCTATGGGGTCGCAGGCATAAGGGGGGAGCATGCCCCGATCGCGGGGGGGGTCGGAAATTCCCCCCACCCCCTCCACTAGCGCTCCCCCCTCTGCCCGCTTCCCCATACAAAAGTTTAAGGAAAGTACCGGTGGTAGTGGATGGCTTGGCAGTGGCACTGTGGAGTGAGGAGGAGGAGTCCGGAGAGTGACGCGTTGAGGGAGGCCGGGCAGCGGGCGGTTCAGCGGTAGTACCCTTGTGGTACTTCCGCCCTTTCTCTGACCTCACGCCCGCTGCCCGGCCTCCCTCAACGCGTCACTCTCCGGAATCCTCCTCCTCACTCCACAGTGCCACTGCCAGGCCATCCACTACCACCGGTACTTTCCTTAAACTTTTGTATGGGGAAGCGGGCAGAGGGGGGAGCGCTAGCGGAGGGGGTGGGGGGAATTTCCGACCCCCCCCGCGATCGGGGCATGCTCCCCCCTTATGCCTGCGACCCCATAGGGGGGCCGTATTCGGCCGAACAGGGCCCTGTTCGGCCGAACAGGGGCCCTGTTCGGCCAGGTTCGGCGAGGAATTGAGCCGTTCGGGCGAACGCGAACAGTTTGGCCGAACACCACCAGGTGTTCGGCCGAACTCGAACATCACCCGAACAGGGTGATGTTCTGCAGAACCCGAACAGTGGCGAACACTGTTCGCCCAACACTAGTAAGTAGGTGTCCCAGTAGTTAGGTAGGCATAGGTAGGTGTCCCAGTATAGATAGTTAGGCAGGGCCTGGCTGGCACAGTAATAACAATTACAAAGGTCCAGCTGCAACAGATAGGGCTGTATAATGTCAGTGTCAGTGAGCAACACACACAAAAAAAACACATCAGGAAAACATTGGCTCTCAAAAGAGCTGTTGAGGGGTGCTATTTTAGCAATAACAATCAGCCAGGAGCAAGCCAAGAGCCTAACTAATCTTTCCCTAGGAGAAAAAAAAATCTGCAGCAGCTCTCCCTAGTCTGTCTATTTGCAGCAGGCACACGAGTGAGTGTCATGGCCAGCGAGCCTGCCTTATATAAGGGGCTGGGGTGGGGCTCCAGGGCTTAGTGTAGCCTGAATGGCTACAATGTGCCTGCTGACTGTGATGCAGAGGGTCAAAGTTGACCCTCATAGTGCATTATGGGGCGAATCGAACTTCTGCAAAAGTTCGCCTGGTACCGTTCGCTACATCTCTACACTGCTGTTGTGCTCCCAAAGTACTTTCTGGTTGCTGGTGACACAGTGACAGTGTTATATGCAGGGATAACTGTATTGACTGTTTATAGCCTATTCCAGCATTGAACACCTGTATATAGTGTTGTGGCTTAGTAATTGACATCAATTAACCCATGGCAACTGCAAAGAAGAGTGAGCACAGTACTGGGTCAGGGGGAAAACCTGTGAAGTTGCTCCACTGTGCAACCCTGTCCCTGCATAGATGAGTGCCTAGGAGGAAATTGGAAATTTCTGCATTCTGATAGGTCAGTGGATGTTAGGGTTATAGAAGATTAGTGAGGGGTTTGAGTGAATATAAGTATCAGGTTAGATCATCAGTTAACCTGTTAGCAGCCCTTGGCATGTTGACTCGTTTGAGACAAATGGTGGCTTAACAGCTGGGGCGGCTAAACTCAGCTACCTAGCGCAGCCATGCAGAGCGGGCAAGGAGCTGCTATAGTTACTTGTCCAGATGGCTGGATCAGTGTCTCCTTTACCCATGGCAGTGCCGCTAAACTTCCAATTGTGATCTGATCGGGACCCAGAAAATGATGTCCAGATTACATCACTGCCACGGTGGAGAAGAGAAGAAGCCGATCCAGCCGCTCAAACAGGTAACCATAGCAGCTCCCTGTTGCCCACTCTGCATATCCTTCCTAACCTGCCAGGCTGGGGAAGGCACACTTGCCTAGTGGCAGGAAAAATTCAGCCCTGCAGTTAAATAATGTTTTACTTTATTTGGCAGCTAAAAGATTATGGGAAAGTATTTGGATTAGGTTAGTGTCAGTGACAGATTTGGGAAGGTTTAGGTGATAGGCTAAGTTTAGTGATGGCTACTTGGCATAGGAAGGGTTAAGGCTAGAGGTGGGCTAGAGATGGGGGTAGCAGTTAGTAAAGTATAGAATAGAGGGGTGAGATTAGGGAAACGTTAGGATAGGTTAGCTGGTTCCAAACTAAACAGGCACCCAGATTATCAGCACTGAGGTCTCATATACTGATCACAGACACCTGAATGCAATGATTAATTAGCATCTTTGGAAAAGCTTTTCCATACAACAGGGGCCTGCAGACACCTCTAACTTTACTGTGCAATTCTAATTTCTAACTAAACTCACATAATTTGAAACATTTCATTCAATGAAATACATGACTTCATTATTTTTTTGGGGGGGGAGGGGGGTGGGACTAAAAATCAGCTCTTGCAATTGCTCTTTTACATGTCACATTGTATTTCAATTAAATACTGAATGGTGTGATGAATATAAGGCTAAATTAAAAGAGATCAGAGGACTAGCTAAACAATGATTTTGCTGAAAATTCCCCACAGGGAAACTACAAAATTAATGAAACAATTACAACATTAGAAAGGGATACAGAGATCTGCTTGCATTAAATTTGTTAAATCCACCATACTAATATCCTAAGGGAAAAACACTAATTAAAGCCTATTTATTTTTCTCTTTAAGTTACTGTGCATAAGTAAGTAGAAGACAAGATATATATTGATTTTACATCTATAGATATTAAAT
Source organism: Hyperolius riggenbachi (assembly GCF_040937935.1). Lineage (NCBI taxonomy): Eukaryota > Metazoa > Chordata > Amphibia > Anura > Hyperoliidae > Hyperolius > Hyperolius riggenbachi. Next base: position 284,529,289 of record NC_090648.1, on the reverse strand, counting down.
AGATGAAAGCCTAACACACTGGGTATAGAACAAAGCATATAGGGCTGATACATCATACTGTGAAACACACAATTACAAGGATAGTCAGTAAATGTAATAAAGGTAGTGTCCCTATAAGTCTATAGGCTGTTGTCACACAACCTAAGCAGTGAAAACGCAAACATCATGTATAGTGATGATTTTTATGAAAATGCTGATAAAATATATATGGTGGATAATGAAACTGGATGGCAAAGCCCCCCACCTTGCTGTTGCCACCACATTTGCTATTTTAGTTGGCGACATCTCTGGAAATATTACCCAAGTAAAGATAGCGTTTAATTGAAATTAACGTTTTGCTAAGAAAATGCATTTGGAACCATGGTGAGAGATCTAATTGTGGCTTTTTCTTTTTTTAAGTCATTAGCATTCCCATGGTTCTGTTTACAATAGATTATTTTCCCAAGACAACCAGTGACATTTTTAAAATTTAAACAATAGTACTCATTGAAAAAAATGGATAGTGTTGAGACACAGTCTCATGTTCTTTCAGTTCCTGACGCCTATGCAGTATGGTATTCTTTAGTGAATTTGGAGTCCAACAAGTGTGGGGATCTGCCCCCTGTGCAATACCAGCCCACATGGTCAATGTTGGGGGGTACTCTGAAAATGGGGAGCAGGGATAATGGAAAAGCCCCTCTCTTTCCAGGCCATGGCTGCGGTGCGGCGTGCAGGGGCTACCTTGTGTTGCCACTCTGCCTCCCCCTTTGCTCACCTGTAGGTTATCAGCCACCACTGTAGCAGTAGCAGCCACTGATAAGCAGCCACTGCCACTCTGCCAACAGCAGTAACAGCCACTGATCAGCAGCTGCCACTGTGCCATCTGCACACGGTATAGCTGTTGGGCACACCACTTTCAGATTGTTTTTCTTGCCCAACACAGTGCTGGGCTACCGCACAGGAGGTTAATGAATTTTGACGTAAGCAAAGTTTTAATGGTTGATCAGATGAGGCAAACTTAACATCCAGAGAGCATAATGTACATAGTAGAAAATGTCATTTGATACCACCTAGAATCTTATCTCCAACCAAGGACTTGATTTTAGTTTTAGACAGAGCTTAGGTATAGAACCTTTTTCAGGATTGTATTACTCTGTGTGGCTCAATGGCTTTTTCTTATTGCTGTAGTAGGAAACGTATCTCCAAGAAGCTCTACAGACTGTTTTGTAGAGTGGTGAAAGAGACTCTTGGTTAAGTTTGTATCCTTCATTATCTGTCCTTTAAACCTGTTTTCACGATAAAGTAGCTTGTGGACTCTATCTGATTGAAAATTGAAGTCCGCTTATAGTTACTTTAAGACAAAGTCAGGTTCTGGTGGGACCATGACATGTGAAGTCATGAATCTGAGACAAGTTTTTAATGATTGTCTTCCACCTTTCTCCCTGCCTTTGTTCTTACCATCCTTTGCAACCACCTTCAGCTAGTTCTCTACTGTAATGCTGGGAAATGTTGTCTGGCTTTAATATTTCTTAAAGTGGAAGGTATTTGCAATTATTCCGCCTTAAATGAGCACAAAAGATCTTCTATGATGCATCTTTACTTAATATGCAAATAATTATTTTATATCCCTGAAGGCAAACACTGGTGTAGACTGTGTTTATAGCCATTTATTTGGATTTGTGTCTTGCTTTCAGGGACATAAAGGAATGATTTGCATATTCAGTAGTGATTAAGTATTGGGGGATCTTTCTTGCTCACATTAAGCTAAATACTACAAATGCATCTGCTATAAGTAAGATGGCTTTTAGGTTTCTTTTAGCCCCTTTCAATTCCTTAGTGGTCTTAGTGGTTATGGCTCATTATGAACTATCTGGGAACTCTGTACCTTCTTCTTTTGTGACTCATGTGACCACTCCTGATTAACCCCCATATCTGCTGAATTTATAGAGGGCAGAATGCAAGCTGTACTGCAGTTTGACAAGTAGGTTTGACACTCAAGTTTGACTCATGAAAAAGGTACCTTGTCCACCACTTTGCTTTTATGCAACATTTACATTCAATAATCAACCTAATTGCTATCAGAATTGGCACTGTTCAGTTTTGATTTTAGTTGTGCTTTAAGGTTAATGACCAGACAATACATTCAGCTAAATATGCATAAAGCCCCAACATAGCATGGATAATATTACATATTCAGCTAAATATACATAATGTCCCTACAGAGCATGGTGTTTTCTCTCCATCAGAGGTCAACAATTAAAAACTGCAAGGGAACTAATTTAAACATTAGTGGTTGAAAGCTTAAGCAATTATCTCAGTAGGATGGATAAACCTTTGTTTCAAAGATGTGTAACACTGTTTTATTATGTATTAAACATTAACATTTGTTTACTGTTAGCTTAAATTTTAATAACGGAAAGCTACTCTGTATCATCCGAATAAATAAGAATGTTTAACAATGCAAAGTGCTTTCTTTCAAGATGCCTGGCAGCTGCAATGTACATATTCACTATTTCTTATTTATACATTGTACTCTGACATAGATTTACTCACATTGTTTATTATTTGTGCAGTGAACAAGACTCCAGGGATGGATTCAGCATGGGCAGTTGAAGGTCCCTTTAGACAGGCATCTGGGGAAGAAATCTGCGACAGTTTTGGTAACCCAAGGTTGCAGAGCCTTTTGTAATATTTCAGGGTCTGGAATGGACAGGAAAGGTGTGTGTGTGTGTGTGTGTGTGTGTGTGTGGGGGGGGGGGGGGGGGGGGCTTCTCTTCCACCTCACAACTTGGCTGAGGATAAATTCAGTCTGAGAGATGCCTAATGTGAGGTGAGCTTGGTGCAGGAAATTAGGGCACCCACATCCCCCTGCAAACTAGGGCACCACAGAGACCACAATAGTAATTTTGGCTATAGCAGTGACCAGTGGGCAAATTGGGCACTGGATATAGCTGAAACATTGGGGGCAGTGGAAACTGTGGTGGATATAGCAGGAATAGGGTAGGTTATTGAATATGTGTCTCTAGGTGTAGATTAGTGTTAGGATAGGTATGGATAGGTTAGTTTTAGGCTAAGATTACAGTGGGTTAGCCTATTTAGGCTTAGATAGCAGTAGGTTTGAATTAAGAGTAGGTAAGGGAAGTTGGTGTTAGGTTTACATATCATAGGTTAGTAGGGAGGGTTAGTGGGAGAGGAAGATTAAGTAAAGTGATAATAACATGAGTGAAATTATCAATATTCTATTATCATAATTATCCAGTGCCCAATGGTAGAATATAGGCGCCATTGCCAATATTCTACTGGCAGTTTCACCAGGCTCCCTAATCTTAATGCTGCCTTTTTTATGTACGTTGCTACCCTTGTCCGCAGGAGTGGTTACATATGCCAGTAATTTCTGGGAATCTGAGTATAGTCTTCCAGAGCAGGAGTAATGTTGCTCTGGTGTGTGCATGCTGCAGACTGTAGATTAAAGCTTCCCAGAAAGATGGTGGAAGCTCCCCCTCTTGTTGAACATAAACCCTGAGGGCTTGTTTCCACTAGGGGTAATTTGGTGTGAGAGGCATGCATATTAAAAGGGCTGCTGAGGATGCCTCTTACTATTGTATTGCTGTCACAGCACAGAAGTGAGAGAACTATAGACTAATATGTGATTTATTGCAATGTGCAAAAATGATGCAGTTAAGCTGCTTTACAGTATTACTCAGTGTGTCCATCAGTGTTCCATATGACGAGGCAATATAGTTTTGACAAGCTGCATAATACAGCAATGGCAGTAGGGTCTGCAAAATATGGAAGACTATTTGCATAACACATGTTATACAAGCAATGTGTGGGTTTCATACATAACGTGAGTTGCCCCATTTACAAAACACTTCATGTATATAGAAAGGACCATGGAAAAAAGTTCATACAGGATCGTTTGAATACAAAAATATCAAAAAACTTTATTGACACAAGATTGAAAAAGGGTTCATTAAAAATATCTCTGTAAGAGGTTCCTTGTGGATTCTTCCAATACAGAATTATAGCAATAATATGAACTTAATCATAGACTTAATGCAATTTAAGATGAGGCAACAACACGCTCGTTTCGGGCACACAAGGCCCTTCATCAGGCCGAATTGCAGAAAGTGCTATCTACAAAAGAACACATGAATGGGTATACATTAATAACATTAATATAATGTATATACTAATTCTGGCACCTCACAGAGGAATAACCCAGAAATAGGTGCAGTGACGCAGTGTATACACCGAGTCCCATGTGAGTGGGTCTCTACACTCGTCTAAAGAGAAAAAAAGGATGTCAAAAAGGACATAGAGAGACAAAGAAAGAGCAAAGAAGTAGACCTGGTGTGTCTAGAACCATGCGGGCTAGTAAATATCAGTCCGCTTCTCACACCTAAGGTCTAGTGTCACTGAAGAAAAGATGCAGAGTGTAATACAAAGGATGTAGTATGGTAGCACACACCAGAGGCCTATAAATATCGGCCTCAGTGTTACCATGCAAAATATAAGTAATACACATAGCATAGAAAATACAACATAAGATAATATGCATCTGCAAACCTGTTAATCCTGTGGACAGTACATGTTAGAGACACCAAGGAGGCAAAGAAAACATCTGTACCAACCAGATGTATAGTGCACCTTGAAGGGAGGCATAAAGTGACATCAATGAATAACAGGTTACACAAAGTGCCATAGTAAGAGACTAAAGCCTCCTAGGATTACACAATCAAACAACTAAAACTTCACATGGCCAAAGGCCATGCAATTCTCTCCACAGAGGTTGCACAAAGGCCATCACATCTAAACCAATACTGTATGAGCTAAGTATAAGTGGGGCCACATGTTAAATACATCCCAATATAGAAAACCCAAGACACATTCACAAATAGCATAGTGAGGCAAAACAAAACGGCTGGTACTATACATGTCAACATTGGGTGTCACAGGACCAAACGTAGCATATATACCAAAGTCCACATTGCAATTTTAATACACAAAAAGCATGACATCACTTAAGGGAATTGCATGCATATCTATGGCATAGGGCCACTATGTTTACCAGAGCCATATCCATATACTACTATCTCCCCAGGGGGTCAATCACAAATCTGACACTACACACACATAATCATTAATATGAAGACCAAACCAGTAATGAACCTTAAAAGAAGCAATAAGATAGGATAAGATGCACCAAATCAGTAATACTTACAATCCAAGTTTTTTCTTTTACTTGGCATGCAGTCAGCTGTACTATGTAACAGTAACAGCCCGAGCTGCCCATGAGGTGGGGTGAGGCGGGTTCCCCAGGTGGCAGAAGTGTGTGTGTGTGTGTGTGTGGGGGGGGGGCGTCTGGCTGTGGGTGGGGGAGATGGAGGGCGTAGCAGGCAGGAAGGGGGGCAGTGGGCACAGTGGTGGGGAGGGGGGTCAGACCCCCCCTCCCTCACTTGGGTCCCCCGTCCACTCTCCCCCTCCAGCTATTACCACAGTGTAGTAGGTAGCCAGTGAGGAAGCGATTATTCACCTCCTTCATGTTCCAGTGTGCGTTTCACCTCTCATCACTTCCGGCAATGCCACACACTGTTCTGTACAGTGGACGGCATTGCAGGAAGTGACGAGTGGAATGCAGTGCTGGAACGTCAAGTAGGGGAGTCAACGCTTCCCTGCCGGCTGCCTACTACACTGCAGTAATAGCTGGAGGGAGAGAGCGGACCGGGGACCCAGGGGAGGGAGGGGGGGTCCGACCCCCTCCCCGCCGCTGTGCCCACTGTCCACTTCCTGCCTGCTACCCCCTCCAGGCTACCTATACTGGGGAAATTATACTACCTAAGGGGGGGGGGGGGTGGCATCTTCACAATTTAAAAAAAAAGTCTAGAACCGGCTCTGAACAGTAATACCTTATTAGGGTGCAGCAGTGTATTTTAGTGTTTTGCATCAATCAAGGTATGTATTAAAATGCTGTATGATTGATATTTTGGTGCAATACATTGTCCAGCAATGTTCTATAAAAAACAAACATGCATAATGCTATTTCTTATCACTGTTAAAACAGAAAACATATCTGCTTATCTGCTTGTTGCTATTGTTTTTTAAGGTAGGAAATTTGCTTTTTATTTCTCGTGTAGCTAAGTCCCTCTCTTGTAACCTTGTTTTAAGATGACAAATTGGTCACCATCCTTGCAGGGCAAATGCTTGTCTCAGCAACTTTCACAATAATCCACTGGCAAAATCAATTACTAGAGGTTAGTAATGAGAATGCTCTTGACAGTATGTATCACATTGAGTCTCAGTAACAATAATTTCCATTAACCTTACTCACCACATTATGTGACTTCCAGGAATGTGCACTTTCTAATGGATCGCTCTAGTGTTTTGTTCTTTCATTCTGACGACTTTGCCTTTTGCATTAACACTATTACACGTACCTGGTTTATAGTATGATAACCTTTAAACTGAATGGAATAGAAAACATCAAGCAATACAGAACAGAACATTATTAATTTTAATATTTTCTGTCTATTCAAACTATTCATCATAGAGAAAACATACAGGGAAAAACTACCCTTTGAAGCATGGCAACATAATATTACAGAAATCCTAACCTGCAGGAACATATAAACTGTTTGCAGTTATTCTGTTAAAGCACATCTCAGCAGAATATATGTAATTGCAGGGGGTTGAGCAGAAAAAACAGATTTTATGCAATTTTATGCAATGCATGCACGGAGCAATGGAGATCCCTGATGTCCACATGAAAAATACAAAGGGCTGCAGCACACTTCCATTTAGTTGACTCTTGGGCGTTTGGCATCGCTCCCATTAAAAAGGTGTAAAAAGAAAGAGGTTAAAGGATACTTTATCCCTTTTAAAAATTCAAAAAATGGGGAGAACAGGCATGTGTAGTAGGCTTTCCTCATGCCCCACTACATAGTGCGCATGGGCAGAACATGGCCAAGGTTGCAAGTTGCCGGGCAGCACCTGCGCATCGCGCATCGACCGTCCCGACCTGCAATTAGCTTTGGGTTACATTAGGCCTTTATGGAGTGGGACAGAGGAGAATGGGGGAAGCAGTGGGTCTGAGGAGAGCCTGCTCCCCCATTTTTAAAATGTTAAAAGAGCTACTGTATCCTTTAAGTACTTATACTCATGCTGAAAAGTGAGACCAAGATCCCCTGTCGCTGTTCTTTCCTGTTGTGTGCTGTATCTATAGACTTGGGGCCCTAATGCATAGCAGCTTTTATTTAACTGTGTTCATGCACAATGCCCCCTGCAAAACACCAGCTTTCATTCACTACTCCCATATCCTATGCATTTTGCTGTTAGCATAATCCTAGGTGATGCTAATGGATTCCTAGTTGATGCTAATGTTTAAAGAGAACCTGTAACAAAAAAAAGTTCCCCTGGGGGGTACTCACCTCGGGAGGGGGAAGCCTCAAGGTCCCAATGAGGCTTCCCCTTCCCCTGTAGCTGCAGGCTGTCCAGCACTGGCTCCCCCGGGTAGTCCCAGAATCCTCCCTGGACAAGGCTGACAAGCGCTGATAAGCGCTGATTTATTTACCTTTCCTGGTTCCAGTGGGGGCGCTGTTCCAGTTCTCCACACGGAGATAGGTGAAAATAGCCAATCTCTGTCGGGTCCGCTCTACTGCGCAGGAGCAGGAGACTTGCGCCTGCGCAGCAGAGCAGCCCAACAGCGTTCAGCTATTTATGCCTATCTCCGAGCAGACAGCCGATACTGCGCCTGCCCTGCACTGGAGCCGGGAAGGTAAATATTTACATCCCCGCTGATCGGAGAGCTTTATCGATGCCGCCGTGGGACCGAGCAGGACGGGAGAAGACTCAATAGGATCCGGAGGCTTCCCCCACCCGAGGTGAGTACCCCCCCAGGGGAGGATTTTTTTTTACACGTTTTCGTTAAGCTAATTTTACATTGATTTTTAAAGCTTGAAAATGGACCAATCAAATGCTGTTGCTAAGGCATTTGATTGTTCCATTTTCAATCTGGCATCTAGTTGCATAATATTAGAATACATTCTTTGCATTAGCATACTCTCATTGACCACCCTTACTAAGCAGCAACTCTGGAGAGTACAACCTCCCCAGCCACGCTTTCCTCTTAGTGATTGAACAGTTTGGAGATGGTGGAGATGGGAAGGTTGTGCTCTCAGTAATTGCATGTTAGAGAGGAAGAGAGGAAGCTATGCAGAAGCACTTGCCAGGTAAGTGACAGTGTGCCCTGGCAGTCCTTATCAGAGCACTTAATTTTAAAATGTCATGATCTACCTGCCGCCTGTTACTGTAAAAAGACACAAAAGGCGCAACACAGTCCTTTCCTTGGGATGACAATCCTCCTTATACAACTCCAGATATGTAACGATTTGAACCTCCACCACACCCAGTAGGAATGCGACTCACCCTCTAGAAAGACCAACAGATTGGTCTATGCACGCCTTGGGGTTATTCCCTGGCCACCCCCGACCACCACGATCTTAGCTGCTTCTGCAGGTTTTGTCACTGGGATCCTCCTTTAGGATTTTCCTCTTCTAGTTAAAGTTATGTGGATACCTCCAAAGAGATTCTCAACATAGCGTAATACTGTATATAAAACTTTATTGCTAAAACATATTGCACTTACAATTTCCTGATGTTTTCAAATGCATGAGTTTGTTAGATGGGCTCTCTCCTGTTTGTTTTGGCCACTGGAGGGCTGTTCCACGTAGATCTTAGAGGCTGGTACCGGCTGAGGCGCGCACAGCCGCCCCACTCCTCCTTCACGTCCGCTCAGATCCCCGCACTCCGTGTGCCACTTCCAGGTACCGCCCGACTAGTTTCGACTATCGACTCATCAGGTGCGCTCCTAGGAATGCTGGTAGAGTCTGAGACGCCCCTTTGTGATAGCTGACTAAGGTGGGAGGAATCCTGTAAGTGCTTTAGGATTGAGGGGCTTTAACTTCCATGGTGGTGCATTTCTGTCTGGAATTATGAGTCAAAAGCGGTACATTGTTTTTTAAGAATTGTAGGCCTCCAATTCTTAAGTCATAACTCACCAAAACCTGATGTTCCATTGCTGGTGTCTCTCTTCCTCAGCATGCTCCCAGTGTCCTTTCCATGGTTATAGCAGTGTCCTTGTCATGTGATGCTCTGGTATGGTCCAGCAAGTCACATGCAGAATGACACGCTGTGACCATGGAGAGGACTCTGGGGTGCACGCTGAGGAGAGGCTGAGACATCAGCGATGAAACGTCGGGAGCTGGTGAGTTTCCTGCCATACATGCCAATTTAAGGAGTCTTTCACATGGACAGTTGACAGAGGTACATCCTCCACCTGTCATGTCAACAGCTCTTGTGGATCTGCAAGGTGGCGAGCACGTCTGAGTAGGTTGCAGCTGCCTGAGGAGCACTATATGAGGCACTTTTATTTTGCTCAGTAAACACACCAAGTTTGAACTTCTGACACATATGTGGTTAAAAACACTGCCAATTAGCAACTGGACAGCACTCATTCCCTGACAGTTCAGTGGCTGAACTACATGGCAAATATACAGTTCAGCTGTCCATGTGACTTAGCCTTTAGTACATCGGCATTGAATAAAGATGGACCAGACTTAACCGCTACAAAAAAAGTTTAAAAACAGCAAGCTACTGTATGATTTTGTACTGTTTCTGTTTCCTCAAAAGCTCAGATTATTTTAAGTGGAGCGTTGTTAAGTTGGATTTCTAAGGAGAACAGACTCATATATGTAAGAAGATGAACAGTTTCTTATATGGAATTGTAAAAGAAAGCTGGTCCAGAAGTGGAGAAGCTACAAACAAATTAAATCAAGTTTCTGAGCGCTACTGTTTGCTATTCTACTTTTCTTTTGAAAATATAGTTGTTCTGTGACCAGTAGCAGAAATTGTGCTATGCTTGTTTTGGGTACACCAATGTACTAGAGGTTACTGCCAGTACAAGTATCACAATGGAATAATGTTAGAGAAAGCAGACACACACAAGGCTCAACAAATGAGAAAAAGTGAAAAGAAAAACACATTTTTATTTCAGACATCTTTCAAGAACTGGATTAGTAAGAAAAAAGACATGTGAAACCATTAACATTCTGTGGCATTCTATCTATTTTCTTTATTGATACTGTATTTTTTTTTATATCAGGAAAATGGTTTAGCAGCAAATATTATTGAGCATTTATTGATGCCTTTGACCAAAGCGCTGACTTTGCTACATTATGCAAAGACTAACAAGGAACAAATCAATAGCAAGTAAATCTATGCTGCTCACTCAGGGTCCTTACAAGCAGACAATAATAGTGCTACTGTTAGCATAATAACTATAGTAAATTATGTGAAATGAATTGGGGCAACACAACAGGATTTTCAATCTTCCAAGGTAATGCTATTGTTGCTTTACTGAACTGTGCATTCTCCCAAGGTTTACAAGAAAAAAATAACTTTGTGACGGCAAAAAGATATACATCAGCTTCTCTCTTATAGGATATCTGTCACGTAACAGCATATTAGGAAGAGGGGAAGATCTGTAGCACTTTGAGATCAGGTGTGTTAGGCCTCAAGGTCATCAGTAGAACCGCAAAAGGGTCAAGCCATAAAAAGCAATACTCGGTTATGCAATTAGCAGTTTTATTCATCAAGTAACATAATTGCATATAGGGTTAGTTAAAAACATTAAAAAATAATCAAACCACTGGCAGAAATCCATAATCAGGTATATTGTAATATCAATATTGCCACTAGCCCAAATGCACACAGAAATTATTGAAATAATAAACCAGATATATAGCCCATTTAAAGGACACCTGTAGTTACTTTTGATTTCTTTTTTTTTGCCATAGGACTGGGTTCACACATAAGAGGTGTAGGAGTTCTGTCCCAGTCCTTTCCTGTCAGTTTTTATCAGTTTGCATCAGTTTTGTATAGAGTTTTCCATGGCTTGGTTCACATATAAATCTGTACAATTACATTCCAGTCCTGTTCAGTCCTGTGCTGTCAGTTTTGTGTCAGTTTTCTACAATGTTTCCATGGCTGTGTTCACACATAAAAGGTGTACAGTTCCGTTCCAATCTTGTCCTGTGATGTCAGTTTTGTATCAGCTTTCTATGGCTAGGTTTACACCTAAAAAGTGTACAGTTCAATTCCTGACAGGTAAAACTGATAGAAAACTGATGCAAAAGTGACAGGACTGGAATGGAACTGTACAGATTTATGTCTGAGCCCAGTCTAAAGGTATGTGTCTTAAAGGCTGTCATGGCTCTCTAATTGGTCCATTTGCTTCTGCAGCCACTGCTGGTCCCAGAATGCAGACAGTAAAATCTTCAACATTAATATAGATGATTGCTGACAGACAGGAAGAGGCTGAGCTCTGTCCGTCTGTCACATTCCTTTGCGAGCCATGTCCGCTTTTTTGCATCACCAGCTCGGCATACTGCTCAGAATGCATGTCCTCTTGTGCACAACTCTTGCTAAATGTGCACAATGTGTGTGCACATCGTAATGCTCCTTGTGTAGTTATGGGTTGGCGCCCATCTTTAAAGAAGAAATTAGATTTTTCAAATAAAACAAAACAAAATGGGGAAACAGCAGTGTGGAATGGGAGAAATCGAACACATGGGGTCAAGGAGGAAAGAATAATTACATAGTACGATTTTTTTTGTTGTGGTTTTTGATGCTACAGGTGTGCTTAAATTATCTGTCCACAACAAGAGTGTCCTAAAAGACCACTCCTGGTATATGAACCTGGGATCAGCATATCGCAAGGAATGATAGGGGAGTAAGGACTCTTAATGTGTTACAAGTCTATAAATGGATATGTGCAAAAAACAAAAAAACAAAAACATAAATAACAGTGAGTGCATATATACAATATATATATAATGTATATATAAGAAAGTGCCAGATATGTCCCCACAGAGAGAATATACTTCACCAAGACCACGTATGCTGCAAGAGAGCCTGGTGTTGAGGCTGCCAGTTGGAGGGTGGAGATCACAGCTTCATGCTGCTTTGTAAAGAGGTCCCATGTCAGCCTAGCTACAATAGTGCAGTCATAAACTGGATACCCGATAGAGGGTAGGGGGTATTTTCAGCCATTGTTTTGCAAAGGGTGACATGTGGTCTCAGTTATGCCACCGACAATTACAGACTTATTCTGGTGAGATCAAACCTACTTTCTGTACAAGGGTAATAACTGGAAAAATGTGAGAATCCGCTCAGCTGCCTGCGCAGGCAGGCAGCCTTTTGGCCATTGTTTAGGTTTGCATGCTGCAGGACTCTGGAACAGAGACCTGTCTTTCCATTGCAAGTTCTGGTCTGTTCTCTTGCTGGGGAATTTGCATACATTCGTTATGCAAATTCCCTACCTGCCTTCTTTGATGACTGGCACTATAAGAGCTTTATGTTTCCCAGAAGGCTTTGCTGGTCATTTCCCTTCCATGGTCTGTTCCTGATGGACACTGCTGGAGTGTCAGCCGTTGCTATTTAGTATAGTTAATTCCTGGGGGTTGCTTTAGGCTCCCCTTCTAGCCCAGTCAGGTTGTATTATCTGTTTGTTTGTTCTGTTGCCATTGTCCTGTCCCAACGGTGGTCGACAGGAAATGGTTCTGATCTCTGTTCTTGGAGTATAGCTGGTGCAGCGGTTGCTACCAGCTAACTCTTCTGTTCTGTCTCCTGGGATCGCGCTAGCCACTTTTCGCTAGCGCTGGGGATCCTTCTGTTCTGTCTTCTGGGATCGCGCTAGCCACTTTTCGCTAGCGCTGGGGATCCTTCTGTTCTGCTACTCTGTACCTGGATCGCACTCACTTCTCGCTAGTGCTGTGGATCCTATCTCTCGCTTGTCCCTGTTTTCATGTGTCTGTCTTGTCTGCTACGCTTGCTGGAGGCTCGGTGAGGTAACCGTTAAGCAAGCGCTCGCGTCCTCTGTTTTATGTTTGTCTGTTAATGGTTAGGTAGGCGTGCTTGTCTCTATTGTGCTTATCACGTGGAGACCGCGCATAACTGCGTGCACTGTTGCGAATGAGTGCGGTGTTCGCGGTTAGCTAGCGTTTGTTATTTTCCGTATCTCCTCATTGTATTATTTGCTGTGCCTTTGCTACCCTTGTGCCCTGTTTTGTTCAGTCTTGTGTCTCTGTCGGCAATCGCCATTCTTGCGATTGCATTCCCACTTCGTTTCCGCCGTTGTGTGTTCACTGTCGCTGGGTGGCGACTAGTTTGGTGGACACACATTGGTTCTGTACCTTTGCTCTGTTTCTTGTGGGCTATCCAGCCCTGCCTGATCGTACCTTGTCCTGGATCTGTACAATTCCCGTCTGGCATCTGTGGCTGTGCAGCGACTGTGTTCGCCTGCACTCCACAGCGCCATCTGCCGGAGGGAATTGCCCTCTGCGGGTGCATAGCACCTAGCCTGGGTGTCCTCAAATATACGCTTGTGAAGGAAATCCGCCGCGTCAGCGCACGTCTGGTGCGCTGGCCGCGAATACGATTCCACAATCGTTACAAAAAATAAATGGAATTTGTTATCTATTAAACAAGGTAAAACATTTTGTTCTTGTTTAGGAAAAGCTATAAAGAAAGAGTTGGAATTCCTCTTTAAAAACAACAAAAAGTTTAAGCTTGCTTTCACAAGTAAAATCAAGAGTTAGAAAATAACACTATGATAGATGACAAATCCAAAGCTCTAACATGACAAATCTATAGAAATAATTCTGTCTTGGGTACGGAAAATAGCACAAAGTATTTCCTATCCATCAACAGATAAATAACTAAAGCCCTGAGTGTATGATATACTATTGGTAACCAGGGTATTACATGTAATTGTGTATTTTACTTCTCAGGGAATTGGAAATCCAGCTATATATATAGCGGTTGTAAATATACTTGCAAGTTTTGAGGTTGACTAGTAGATCCATGCAAAATATACTTAATGTCTGCATGATGTATTGTTTAATGTCAAGTCACTAGAGGGAAGAGAATTTACTGAGTGTGCAGAACGTAGAAATCATGCCTCTAATGATTGATAGAATGTTGATAGTGCTTCAATAGAAGTATAATCAAGAAGTGTGGTGTTGTAAAAGGCTTCTTTCCAGAGAATTTTCTCCGTAAATCTGAGGTTTAAAATGAATCTCTCTGTGACTTTTTACATTTCTGCATAAAACTCTGAAAAGGACACAATGCTGAGTTGAGTTTTACTGACAAAGCTTAATCCAGCTGACTTCAGAAATAAATTGTGCTGTAAAATCTTTCCTGAGCTGTACTTTCACTATAGTAAAATAGAGTTTAAGTATTAATACATCCCATGCCAAATTAAAATGGACCTGTAACAGTCTGTAACCTTGTGAGGAAAAGGTGTTCCGTCCGCTTTTAATCTAATGTATGGCTCTCAGTCACAGCTAAAGCCATCTATATACTTTACATTTCTGTTGCCAGAAACATTCATTTGTGATCATTCCAGGTGACAGTTTTGGAATAATTATTGTTAACGCATGCTGTACAGCTCTGAGTTGAGTGATTTGTAAAGAGAAAGGGGAAGATGAGCAGGAAGTGTCCAACTGCAGGAATAACAATAGCAGTTGCCACTAGAAATGTCTGATCTGCTCTCAATCAAAAATGCGATTTTGTGCAGTAGTGCAAATCATTCCAGTTCTCAATCCGGAGCAGAACGGACATGCCAGCCCCAGAAATTGTCATTTCAACCCATCAATCTGACTGGAAATTGCAAGTACCAGCCTTTGGCAGTACAGCATGATAGATACCTAATGATAACAACAATAAACAATGATATTAAGGGACAATTGGGAATATTCTAGATTTCTAGAAGATCGTGAAAAGGTGTATCTCTAAAGATGTAATGTGATTCTTGAAGCCCTTACAGAATAAATATAGGGGGTATCCCTTTTTCTTATATATATATTTTTTTTTAACATTTGAAATTTTCAATAGATGAGATTACAGCATAGAGTACATACAGTTGCATATCATTAAAAATGACATACTTTAGCACATCAGTACACCACAGTGTTGTGCAAGGATTACATGTAGCGTAAGAACAGAAGTGTTTTACAGATCTGTTATTCAAGTCATAACCTTATATCACATTACAAGCTTGCAGTTACACTATGCTGTAGGAGAAAAGAAAGGGAAGAGGAAGAAGAAAGAAAAGGTAATAAAAAAAAGGTAAGTGGCTGTCTTAAAAACTTTTATTGAGGGAAAAAAAAACTTTTATTGAGGGAAAAAAGTGCCTGCCTGCGCCCGAGCCCCCTCCCCCGGCAACCGAATCATATAGAGAGTCAATCTAAAATAGGTATAAAATCGGAATCTGTAGGATCCATGATTTTGTTTTCCCAAACTCCCCAGACCTTATGATATTTTTGGGGGCATCGCCTATTCATGTACATGGTCTTGTTACTGGAGGGAGCAGTTGATACCTTTCGCCCACATCGCAGTGTTGGTACAGAGGGTTTCTTCCAGAGTTTCAAGATTTATTTTCTAGCCTGAAAGCAGAGGGTTCTAAAAAGTGTTTGTTTATGCCTGGTAAGAGCATCCCCCACCAATCTTCCCAGAAGCAGCAGACCCGGTTCCATAGGAAGTGCAATTTTGAAAACTTTGTTAATTTCTGAAAGTACAGTATATCATTCCAGAAGGAGGCAATTAGAGGGCCTGACCAAAAGATATGCACAAAAGAACCCAATTCAGTATGGCACCTCTAACACCTGTCTGATATAGATCGATCCATTTTGTGCATAACTTCCAGCGTGAGATACGCTCTGTGCAGAAATTTAGTTTGCACTAGCTGGTCTTTGGCTGAAATAACCAAGGTAGGGTTTAGTTCCAGTATTTCATCCCAGTCGTCTCTCTCTAGATCCACTACATCTATTTGCCATTTACTTAAACATGTATCTAGTCTGTCATTGTTTAATGTCAGAAGTTCTGTATATATGGCCGATAGCGTGTTAGGTAAGTCTCTGGTCAGGAGAAGCTGCTCCAAAGTATCTGTGCTCAGTTTTGGTGCATGCCTACCAAACTGCGAATTGTGGGCATTAGAGTTGGGCCGAACCTCCGATTTTAGGTTCGCGAACCGGGTTCGCGAACTTTCGCGGAACGTTCGGTTCGCGTTAAAGTTCGCGAACCGCAATAGACTTCAATGGGGATGCGAACTTTGAAAAAAAAAATAATTATGCTGGCCACAAAAGTGATGGAAAAGATGTTTCAAGGGGTCTAACACCTGGAGGGGGGCATGGCGGAGTGGGATACACGCCAAAAGTCCCCGGGAAAAATCTGGATTTGACGCAAAGCAGCGTTTTAAGGGCAGAAATCACATTGAATGCTAAATGACAGGCCTAAAGTGCTTTAAAACATCTTGCATGTGTATACATCAATCAGGTAGTGTAATTAAGGTACTGCTTCACACTGACACACCAAACTCACCGTGTAACGCACCGCAAACAGCTGTTTGTACTAGTGACGGCCGTGCTGGACTGGTGCGCACCATGGCGAGAGTGCAGGTTTTGGTGGCTTTACAGCCCATATGGTCGGCCTGGCTGATGTAGCTGAATGACAGAACAGTGACTGTCCAGCTGATCAAATTTGGTCTGACCACAATGAAGCAACGACCTTATTATCTTTTGTGTGCCCCCCGAGACACTCATCTAGGCGCCGGTCATTGCTTCATTGTGATACGCAAGCCCCTTCACCACGGCAAGGTAATGATCACGAAGGGGAATGGGCGCATGTACATGCCTTTTCTTTTGTTGTTGCAGCTGCCCTCAGTGCAGCCAGAAAAATTAGGCAGTCATGTACACGCACCATAAAAATTATTACAGCGGCCGCTGCTAGCAGCGGCCTAAAAAATTCAGCAATCCGCCTGGAGTCCCGGACCCTGTTGGTGGTGGCGGAGAAGGTAGTGAAGCGGCCTGCAGGCAGACATGCTGTGTGGAGGGACTGGGAGCGACTTAGTCTTTTTGGGGCAGGCCAGGCAGCCAGTCACACGGCGTGCAGGCAGAGATGCTGTGTGTGCGGGGACTGACTTAGTCTTGGGGCGGGCAGCAGCCCTCCGGGATCCATGCCTCATTCATTTTGATAAAGGTGAGGTACTTAACACTTTTGTGACTTAGGCGACTTCTCTTCTCTGTGACAATGCCTCCAGCTGCGCTGAAGGTCCTTTCTGAGAGGACGCTTGCGGCAGGGCAGGAGAGAAGTTGGATGGCAAATTGGGACAGCTCTGGCCACAGGTCAAGCCTGCGCACCCAGTAGTTCAAGGGTTCCTCATCGCTGTTCACAGCAGTGTCTACATCCACACTTAAGGCCAGGTAGTCGGCTACCTGCCGGTCAAGGCGTTGGTGGAGGGTGGATCCGGAAGGGCTACGGCGAGGCGTTGGACTAAAGAACGTCCGCATGTCCGACATCACCATGAGATCGCTGGAGCGTCCTGTCTTTGACTGCGTGGACACGGGAGGAGGATTAGTGGCAGTGGTACCTTGCTGGCGTTGTGCTGTCACATCACCCTTAAAGGCATTGTAAAGCATAGTTGACAGCTGGTTCTGCATGTGCTGCATCCTTTCCACCTTCCGGTGAGTTGGTAACAGGTCCGCCACTTTGTGCCTGTACCGAGGGTCTAGTAGTGTGGCCACCCAGTACAGCTCATTCCCCTTGAGGTTTTTTATACGGGGGTCCCTCAACAGGCAGGACAGCATAAAAGACGACATCTGCACAAAGTCGGATCCAGTACCCTCCATCTCCTCTTGCTCTTCCTCAGTGACGTCAGGTAAGTCAACCTCCTCCCCCCAGCCGCGAACAATACCACGGGAAGGTTGAGCAGCACAAGCCCCTTGCAACGCCTGCTGCGGTTGTTCTCCTGCCGCTGTCCCCTCCTCCTCCTCCTCCTCCTCCCCCAAAGAAACACCTTGCTCATCATCCTCTGAGTCTGACTCGTCTTCTGCACACGACCTCTCTTCTTCCTCCTCCTCCCCCCTCTGTGCTGCCGCAGGTGTTGAGGAAACAGCTGGGTCTGATGAAAATTGGTCCCATGCCTGTTCCTGCCGTAACGGTTCCTGGTCACGCTCATTCGCAGCTTCATCCGCCACTCTACGCACAGCACGCTCCAAGAAGTACGCGTAGGTAATTAAGTCGCTGATGGTGCCCTCACTGCGGCTCACCAGGTTGGTCACCTCCTCAAACGGCCGCATGAGCCTGCATGCATTTTTCATCAGTGTCCAGTTGTCGGGCCAGAACATCCCCATCTTCCCAGACTGTTTCGTTCTACTCCAGTTGTAGAGGTACTGGGTGACGGCTTTCTTCTGTTCTAGCAGGCGGGAGAACATGAGCAGGGTCGAGTTCCAGCGAGTGGGGCTATCGCAAATGAGGCGTCTCACCGGCATGTTGTTTTTACGCTGAATTTCTGCAAATCGTGCCATGGCTGTGTAAGAGCGCCTCAAATGCCCACAGAACTTCCTGGCCTGCTTCAGGACATCCGCTAAGCCAGGGTACTTTGCCACAAATCTTTGAACCACTAGATTCATGACATGTGCCATGCAGGGTATGTGTGTCAGCTTCCTCATATGCAAAGCGGCAAGCAGATTGCTGCCGTTGTCGCACACCACGTTGCCTATCTCCAGGTGGTGCGGGGTCAGCCACTCATCCACCTGTTTCTTAAGAGCAGCCAGGAGAGCTGCTCCAGTGTGACTCTCCGCTTTGAGACAAGCCATGTCTAAGATGGCGTGACACCGTCGTACCTGGCATGCAGCATAGGCCCTGCGGAGCTGGGGCTGTGTAGCTGGAGAGGAGAACTGCCACTCAGCCAAGGAGGAGGAGGAGGACAGCGAAGAGCATGTAGCAGGAGGAGAGGAGGTGGCAGGAGGCCTGCCTGCAAGCCGTGGAGGTGTCACAATTTGGTCCGCCGCTTTCTGCTTGCCATCGTTCACCACCAGGTTCACCCAATGGGCTGTGTAGGTAATGTAGCGGCCCTGCCCGTGCTTGGCAGACCAGCCATCCGTGGTCAGGTGTACCCTTGACCCAACGCTCTTCGCAAGAGATGACACCACTTGCCTCTCAACTTCACGGTGCAGTTGGGGTATGGCCTTTCTCGAAAAATAAGTGCGGCCTGGCATCTTCCACTGCGGTGTTCCGATGGCCACAAATTTACGGAAGGCCTCAGAGTCCACCAGCCGGTATGGTAACAGCTGGCGAGCTAACAGTTCCGCCACGCCAGCTGTCAGACGCCGGGCAAGGGGGTGACTGGCCAAAAGTGGCTTCTTCCGCTCAAACATTTCCTTCACGGACACCTGACTGCTGCTGTGGGCAGAGGAGCAGGAACCGCTCAAGGGCAGAGGCGGAGTGGAGGAGGGTGCCTGTGAAGGTGCAAGGGAGAAAGCGGCAGAAGCAGATGATGCACCTGAAGGAGGAAGAGGAGAAGGAGGGTGACTTTTCTTTTGTGTGCTGCTGCTGCTTTTGCTCAGGTGGCCATCCCATTGCTGTTTGTGCCTTTTCTCCAGGTGCCTTCGTAAGGCACTTGTCCCTACGTGAGTGTTGGCCTTTCCACGGCTCAATTTTTGTTGGCAGAGCGAACAGATGGCTTTGGTCCGATCTGAGGCACACACATTAAAAAATTTCCACACCGCTGAGCCACCCTGGGATGTGGGCACTATGGGGACCTCAGCAGCTGATGCTGAAGGGCAAGTTGGCTGGCTGTACATAGGTGGCGATACATGGTGCCGGACTCTGCCACCAGCTGTTTCTGACGAAGAGCTGCCCCAGCTTCTTTCAGCAACTTCTCTCCTCCTACTACTCTCTGACTCCCCCTCTGAACTGTCCCCCTCTTCATCTCCTCTATTGGGAACATACAGAGGATCCCTATTACCGTCATCATCGTAGTCATCCTGCCCAGCTTCGCTTGCCTCAGACAAATCCAAACTTGCACCATCAGTAGGTCCTTCATCCTCCTGACACGTTACATCCATAGTGTTGCCGCGTAACTCAGACATATTAGCTGGTGAAAATTCATCTGGCTGTAACAACAATGGCTGTGCATCAGTGATTTCAACACTAAATAATTCTTGCGAAGTGTCAAATGCAGCGGAAGTGGTGCTAGTAGTAGCGCTGGTGGCTGAGCAAGATGAGGTGTTCTGTGTCGCTAAATACTCAACCACGTCCTGACAATCTTGGGAGGTGATGGGACGTGCCTTCTTCCGAGCACTGTACTGTGGGCCAGGTCCACACGAAATTACATTTACACGACCTCGCGCAGACCTGCCGGGTGGCCTTCCTCTGCCTCTGCCATTACCTCTTCCTCTTCCTCTACCTGTTTTGTCCATATTGGGTATGCACGGAGTGGTATATCACACTGCGTGCACTCACGTAGGTAGGTGGGTTCACTTAACTGCACAGGTATGCGCACTGATGCGGTGGGTTCACTGAACAGAACAAGTATACAGTGGCGGGTCCACTGAACAGAACAGGTATACAGTGGCGGGTCCACTGAACAGAACAGGTATACAGTGGCGGGTCCACTGAACAGAACAGGTATACAGTGGCGGGTTCACAGAACAGGTATACAGTGGCGGGTCCACTGAACAGAACAGGTATACAGTGGCGGGTTCACAGAACAGGTATGCAGTGGCAGGATCACTGAACAGAATAGGTATGCAGTGGCGTGTTCACTAAACAGGTATACAGTGGCGGGTCCACTGAACAGAACAGGTATACAGTGGCGGGTTCACTGAACAGGTATACAGTGGCGGGTCCACTGAACAGAACAGGTATACAGTGGCGGGTTCACAGAACAGGTATACAGTGGCGGGTCCACTGAACAGAACAGGTATACAGTGGCGGGTTCACAGAACAGGTATGCAGTGGCAGGATCACTGAACACAATAGGTATGCAGTGGCGTGTTCACTAAACAGGTATACAGTGGCGGGTCCACTGAACAGAACAGGTATACAGTGGCGGGTCCACTGAACAGAACAGGTATACAGTGGCGGGTCCACTGAACAGAACAGGTATACAGTGGCGGGTTCACAGAACAGGTATACAGTGGCGGGTCCACTGAACAGAACAGGTATACAGTGGCGGGTTCACAGAACAGGTATACAGTGGTGGGTCCACTGAACAGAACAGGTATACAGTGGCGGGTTCACAGAACAGGTATGCAGTGGCAGGATCACTGAACACAATAGGTATGCAGTGGCGTGTTCACTAAACAGGTATACAGTGGCGGGTCCACTGAACAGAACAGGTATACAGTGGCGGGTCCACTGAACAGAACAGGTATACAGTGGCGGGTCCACTGAACAGAACAGGTATACAGTGGCGGGTTCACAGAACAGGTATGCAGTGGCAGGATCACTGAACAGGTATGCAGTGGCAGGATCACTGAACAGGTATGGAGTGGCAGGATCACAGTACAGGTATGCAGTGGGCTGAGGGCTCACTGAACAGAACAGGTATGCAGTGGCAGGATCACTGAACAGGTATGGAGTGGCAGGATCACAGTACAGGTATGCAGTGGGCTGAGGGCTCACTGAACAGAACAGGTATGCAGTGGCAGGATCACTGAACAGGTATGCAGTGGCAGGATCACTGAACAGGTATGCAGTGGCAGGATCACAGTACAGGTATGCAGTGGGCTGAGGGCTCACTGAACAGAACAGGTATGCAGTGGCAGGATCACTGAACAGGTATGGAGTGGCAGGATCACAGTACAGGTATGCAGTGGGCTGAGGGCTCACTGAACAGAACAGGTATGCAGTGGCAGGATCACTGAACAGGTATGCAGTGGCAGGATCACTGAACAGGTATGCAGTGGCAGGATCACAGTACAGGTATGCAGTGGGCTGAGGGCTCACTGAACAGAACAGGTATGCAGCCAGGAAGAAGTTAAGCCTAACTAATCTTTCCCTATATGAGAGACTGCAGCAGCTCGCCCTACTCTCACTAATGCAGGCACACGAGTGGCCGTAATGGCCGCCGCTGCCTGCCTTATATAAGGGGGGGTGGGGCTCCAGGGGCTAGTGTAGCCTAATTGGCTACACTGGGCCTGCTGACTGTGATGTAGAGGGTCAAAGTTGACCCTCAGTGCATTATGGGGCGAACCGAACTTCTTCCGCAAAAGATTCGCGTGCGGTACCCGCACGCGAACCACCTACGTTCGCGCGAACCACGTTCGCCGGCGAACCGTTCGGCCCAACTCTAGTGGGCATGACGTAATTGAAGGTACCGAAATAGATGTGTATTTGGAAGATTGAACTGCGTTTTAAGAGTGTCAAATGGTAGGATAGAGCGTTCCTGCTGAATATTCACTAGTGTTTTAATGCCATGTCTAGCCCATATTACAGGGTCTGGAATAGTTTGAAAATGTTTGTAATGGGAGTTGCCCCGTAAGGGAGTGTAGGAAGATAAAGTGTTTTCATCCGCCAGCGGAGCTCTAGCTGCCCTCCATGCCTTCTACGTGGTCATCATAGCTTTTGTAGTATTTGGGGTGCCTTTGGGACCCCTATAAGGGATATTAGTTAATTGTTCATATGTATTGCTGCCTCTGTAATGACTGCAGGGTTGTGATCCTTTTTTTCATATTTTAATCAGTTTTAGCTAAATAGTTTTTCCCACATTGCATACAATATGTAAATCTATTGTAAAAGAGGGGGCTAATTGGCATTATTAACCAGGAATATTGTAAGATTAGAGTCAAATAGTGGAAACATTTTCATAAGGTAGATAATCTACTCGATTTTTAAAAAGTGAATACATTTTTAATTAATAATTAATTTGATTCATACAAAAAACAATACAAACATCATAAAATGTACTGTATATAGTTGTGTTAATGATATATGCAAAGTGTAAAAATAAAGGCACATATCACATCTCTGTCACTACTATATGGTGCAGGAGGGAGAAAAAATAATAATACTAAGAGCTCTAAGAGGCGCTCCCTGCTTGCAAAACCCTAGTATTAAGACACTTTTGTTATCTGAGGAAGCAGACTGCAATCCACGAAACTCGTTATCATTCAAGTGTCTGGTTTCTATTAAAAATTGTATTCATTTATTTGGACTGCCCCCTTCTATTAGAGGTAAGCCTATTTATTTATGTTTTATCCAGCTGACATTAACCCTTCCATACATCATATCTTGGGGCCCTTATTCCCTCCCAGTATTACTTCTAAGAGCCCTTTTACACTTAATGCGTTGGTATGCGTTAGTGTGCATTAGTATGTGTCAGTACAAGTTGGTACATGTTTTCTCCATTACAGTGCATTGTGAAAAAGATTTAAGTTGAAACGCTTATAGTGGGAACTGTGCTATAGGAAAACATGGGAATTACTTTGAAAATCAGTTTTCTTTCAGTTATAACTGAGAGCAACTGATTAAGTGTAAAAGCGGCCTAACACTAACCTACCCCTACCTATTCCTAACACTAACAGCCCCTCGGTAACACATACTGTACCTGTACTGTAACCATTATTTTCCCAGTGTATAGGTTTCACTACAGCATTTGTTGTAGCCATTCATTTTCTTAATTAACTTTCCTCTACAGCTGCTTGACTTTCCCTACACTAAGGAAAGCCACTAGGCAGCCACTATTTATTGCTGTAGATGCTCTAACTTCTTTGCTGCAGCCGTTATTTTTTTGGCTTACACTTTTCAAGGTGTTGTGTAGCCTCTATTTATTGCTGTATCTTTTCCAATACTAAATGTGCTGTACCCACTATTCATTGTTGTAGCCACTGCTTCCGGTATGCTTTAGCCACTGATATTTATTGTACTTGCTGCAATCCACATGCTGTAGCTGCTGATATTTATTGTTGTAGCCACTACAATCAATATGCTGTAGCAGCTAATTTTTTGTGCTCCCAAATTTTTGCATTGGCTCCTGCTTGTCAGTAAGTAACATTAAATTCAACCGCAGCACTCCAACTGTCCAGTAGTCGCATGCACCCAAATAGTCTATGTTCATGTTTGGAGCCTCTGTGATAGACGGCAGAGGAACTGTAGCCTGTTTACTGCCAAGGTTCCAATACTTTTGGGAAATCTGAGAAAATGTTTTATCTTTCATAGAAAAGGTAGATATGGAATTTGGCAATTTTGCCTACTACTTTGGCAATATATTAGAGTTGCAAGCTTTTGAGACACCTCAGGTCTCACTGTCAGGATAAAAATACCAATTTTAAAGCCGGAGGTTTTAACCTGCTTATCTAATAAAAGGTACCATCTTTTTTCCACTTCCTCTAATTGCTAACATTGCACAGCACTCTGCTACTCCAGTCAGCATGAAGACTATTAGTGTTGCTGACTAGGACTAAATCCCTCACGGCTAGCAAACATTTCATCGCCATGGGGAACCCAGAAATATATATTATTTGTAGAATGTGAAAAAGAGTTAATGTGCCACAGCAGCCAGTGGAGACACTACTTTGGTTGCTGGATATAAATGTGTAGTTTAAGTGGTGAGAATAGTTGAGTAAAAAATGTGAAATGTGCTTTGCCAACTTTTCAGCTGAACTGGCAGAGATCCTGTGATTTTGAGGCAGGGAACACACTTCACTGTTTTCGTGCGCGTTTTCTGCAATGAAAAACTGAGAATTCATGTTAATCAATGGGCTAGTTCACACGATAGAGTCTGCATCATGACTCTGCACATTTTGTCAGTTTTCTCTATCAATTAAATCAGCTGCTGTGAAAAAAACGTGCGCTTTGTCCTGCATAGAGACACACTTGGTGTGCAGAAAATGTATGCAGAAAAACGCGCGCAGAAAACTGAAAGATAAGTTTGTTCCCTGCCTGAATGAATCGTTTTGGTAGTGGAGTGAATTTCACATTTATGAGATAAAAAGAAAGGACTTTAAAGATATAGGGCCCTATTGCAGGCAAGTTCTAAAATTAGACGCAGTACTATCGCCTAATTTAACTCCATTTAACCCCCCCCGGGCAGTAAAGAAGTAACCCACTTGGGTGATATGCTCGCCCAATGAGTTATTTTCCCCTGTGGAATACCCAGACCAAAAAGTCTTCTATTAACAAGTAGAGGTGTAGCGAACGGTTCGCCGGCGAACGGTTCCAGGCGAACTTCGGGGGTTCGCGTTCGCCTGCACCAGGCGAACTTTTGCGGGAGTTTGATTTGCCCCATAATGCACTATGAGGGTCAACTTTGACCCTCTGCATCACAGTCAGCAGGCACATTTTAGCCATTCAGGCTACACTATGCCCTGGAGCCCCACCCCCCCTTATATAAGGCAGCCTCCGGCAGCCATTACAGTCACTCGTCTGCCTGCTATTAGACAGACTAGGGAGAGCTGCTGCAGACTTGTTCTTCTAGGGACAGATTAGTTAGGTTCTTGGCTGCTTAGCTTGCTCCTGGCTGATTGTTATTGCTTTTATAGCACCCAGCAACAGCTCTTGTCAGAGCTCATCCTGTACTTTTTTTTTTTTTTCTGTGTGTCAAACTGACACTTTTGTTGCATGCACAGCATTGCTAATTGATAGTGTGTGTGCCACTGCCAGCAGCCCAGTACATTCAGTGACTACCTGTGTGTGTGACAGGGAGCGGCACATTGTACTACCCAGTACTGCATATACCCCAGTACCTGTTGTGTATACTTAACCCACCTCATCACTGCATATACCTAGCTTTGTGTTGAGTGAACCCAGCTCACTGCATCTAAATACCTGTTGTGTTGAGTGAGAACCCACCTGGCCACCTCACTGCATCTAACTACCTGTTGTGTTGAGTGAGAACCCACCTCACTGCATCTTAAGTACCTTTACTGTTCAGTGGACCCAGCTCACTGCATCTAACTACCCAGTACCTGTTGTGTATACTTAACCCACCGCATCACTGCATATACCTAGCGTTGTGTTGAGTGAACCCAGCTCACTGCATCTAAATACCTGTTGTGTTGAGTGAGAACCCACCTGGCCACCTCACTGCATCTAACTACCGGTTGTGTTGAGTGAGAACCCACCTCACTGCATCTTCAGTACCTTTAGTGTTCAGTGGACCCAGCTCACTGCATCTAACTACCCAGTACCTGTTGTGTATACTTAACCCACCTCATCACTGCATATACCTAGCATTGTGTTGAGTGAACCCAGCTCACTGCATCTAAATACCTGTTGTGTTGAGTGAGAACCCACCTGGCCACCTCACTGCATCTAACTACCGGTTGTGTTGAGTGAGAACCCACCTCACTGCATTTTAAGTACCTTTACTGTTCAGTGGACCCAGATCACTGCATCTAACTACCCAGTACCTGTTGTGTATACTTAACCCACCTCATCACTACATATACCTAGCGTTGTGTTGAGTGAACCCAGCTCACTGCATCTAAATACCTGTTGTGTGAGAACCCCCCTGGCCACCTCACTGCATCTAACTACCGGTTGTGTTGAGTGAGAACCCACCTCACTGCATCTTAAGTACCTTCACTGTTCAGTGAACCCAGCTCACTGCATCTAACTACCCAGTACCTGTTGTGTATACTTAACCCACCTCATCACTGCATATACCTAGCGTTGTGTTGAGTGAACCCAGCTCACTGCATCTAAATACCTGTTGTGTTGAGTGAGAACCCACCTGGCCACCTCACTGCATCTAACTACCGGTTGTGTTGAGTGAGAACCCACCTCACTGCATATAGCTAGCATCCCCCCGAGATGGACAAAATGGACAAACCAGGTAGAGGAAGAGGTAGAGGCAGGCCCAGAGGAAGGCCACCAGGCACCGGCAGGTGTGTGCGAGGTGGTGTTTCTCTGATTTCGTGCGGACCTGCCCCAAAATACAGTGCTCAGAAGAAGGCACATGCCATCACTTCCCAAAATCGTGAGGAGGTGATTGAGTTTTTAACACAGAACACCTCATCTCCCGCAGCCACCAGCGCTACAACAAGCACCACATCTGCTGCATTTGACACTTCGCAGGAGTTATTTGGTGGTGGTGATGAAATCACTGATTCCAAGCCACTACTGCCACAACAACAAGAAGGCGCAGGTACACCACCTCATACGTCTGAGTTAGGTGGCGATAATATGGACGTAACGTGTGTGGATGGGGATGATGGTGGACCACCTGAAGTTGGTGCACTTGAGGAGGTGTCTGAAGAAAGCACAGCTGGCCAGGAGGATTATGATGACGATTATACGGATACCACATATGTTCCCGGTAGAGGAGATGACCAGGGGGACAGTTCAGAGGAGGAGTCAGAGAGGAGTAGGAGGAGACGACTCCATGATAGAAGCAGAGGGAGCTCGTCCTCAGAAACAGCTGGGGGCCATGTATCGCCAGCTATGGCCAGCCAACACACATGCCCTTCAACGTCAGCTGCTGATGCCACCGTAGCGCCATCAGCCCAGGGGGGCTCAACGGTTTGGAAATTTTTTCACGTGTGTGTCTCAGATCGGAGCAAAGCCATCTGTTGTCTCTGCCAGCAAAAATTGAGCCGTGGAAAGGCCAACTCTCACGTAGGGACAAGTGCCTTACGAAGGCACCTGGAGAGAAGGCACAAACAGCTATGGCAAGAACACCTGAGGAAAAGCAGCACCCCTCAAAAGACAAGCCACCCTCCTTCTCCTCTTCCTCCTTCAGGTACATCGTCTTCATCCACTTTCTCCCTTGCACCTTCACAGCCACCCTCCTACACACCGCCTCTTCCCTTGAGCGGTTCCTTCTCCTCTGCCCACAGCAGTACCCAGCTGTCCGTGAAGGAAGTATTTGAGCGGAAGAAGCAAATGTCTGCCAGTCACCCTCTTGCCCGGCGTCTGACAGCTGGCGTGGCGGAACTATTAGCTCACCAGCTATTACCATACAAGCTGGTGGAGTAAGTTTGTGGCCATTGGTACACCGCAGTGGAAGATACCAGGCCGCAATTATTTTTCACAAAAGGCCATACCCAAACTCTACCGTGCAGTTGAGAGGCAAGTGGTGTCATCTCTGGCACACAGCGTTGGGTCAAGGGTCCACCTGACCACGGATGCCTGGTCTGCCAAGCACGGGCAGGGCCACTACATTACATAATCAGCCCATTGGGTCAACGTGGTGACCGATGGCAGCAAGCAGGGAGTACGTGGCTGCGCAGCAGACTGACTTGTCACACCTCCACGACTTGCAGGCAGGCCTCCAGCCACCTCCTTTCCACCTGCTACCACCGCTTCGCTGTCGTCATCCTCCTCCTCCTCCTTGGCTGGTGCCACGATCTCCTCTCCAACTACACAGCCCCAGCACCCCAGGGCCTATGCTGCATGCCAGGTACGACGGTGTCACGCAGTGTTAGACATGTCTTGCCTGAAAGCGGAGAGTCACCTTGGAGCAGCTCTCCTGGCTGCTCTTAACAAACAGGTGGAGTAATGGCTGACCCCGCACAAGCTTGAGATCGGCAACGTGGTGTGTGACAACGGCAGCAATCTCATTGCTGCGTTGAATTTGGGAAAGCTGACACACATGCCCTGCATGGCACATGTGCTGAATCTGGTCGTGCAAAGATTTGTGTCCAAGTACCCAGGCTTAGAGGACGTCCTGAAGCAGGCCAGGAAGTTGTGTGGGCATTTCAGGCGCTCTTACAAGGCCATGGCACGCTTTGCGGAGATTCAGCGTAGAAACAACTTGCCGGTGAGACGCCTGATTTGCGATAGCCCGACTCGCTGGAATTCCACCCTGCTGATGTTCTCTCGCCTGCTAGACCAGGAGAAAGCCGTCACCCACTACCTGTATCATTACAGTACAAGGACACAATCTGGGAGGATGGGGATGTTGTGGCCCAACAACTGGACACTGATGCAAAATGCATGCAGGGTCATGGAGCCCTTTGAGGAGGTGACCAAACTGGTGAGTCGCGATGAGGGCACCATCAGCGACTTGATCCCCTACGCCTACTTCCTGGAGCGTGCTGTGCGTAGAGTGGTGGATACAGCTGTGGAGGAGCGTGAACGAGAAGAGTTACGGCAGCAGGAGTCGTGGGAGCCATTTACACACGAACCCGATGTTCCCACAACACCTGCGGCAGCACAGAGGGGGTAGGAGGAGGAGGAGGAGGAAGAAGAGGAGTCGTGTGGGGAAGGAGAGGAGTCAGACTCTGATGATGGTGATGATGAGGAAGGTGTTTCTGTGGAGGAGGAAGAGGCGGCGGAAGGAGAACAACCGCGGCAGCCGTCACAGGGGGCTTCTGCTGCTCCACGTTCCCGTGGTATGGTTCGTGGCTGGGGGAAGGAAGAGGAGTTGCGTCCCATCACTGAGGAAGAGCAAGAGGAGATGGAGAGTATGTCTGCATCCAGCTGTGTGCAGATGTCCTCTTTCATGTTGTCCAGCCTGTTGAGGGACCCCCGTATCAAAAAACTGAAGATGAATGACCTGTACTGGGTGGCCACGCTACTAGACCCTCGGTACAGGCACAAAGTGGCGGACCTCTTAGCAACTCAGCAAAAGGCAGAAAGGATGCAGCACTTGCAGAACAAGCTGTCGATGATGCTTTACAATGCATTTAAGGGTGATGTGGCTGCAAAACGCAATCAAGGTACCACTGGCAGTAACCCTTCTTCTCCCAAGTCCACGCAGGCAAGGACAGGACGCTCCAACGATCTCAGGGTGATGTCGGACATGCAGACATTCTTTAGTCCAACTCCTCACCATAATCCTTCCGGATCCACCCTCCAACGAAAAGCGACGATGAACCCTTGGACTACTGGTTGCGCAGGCTTGATCTGTGGCCAGAGCTGTCCCAATTTGCCATACAACTTCTCTCTTGCCCTGCCGCAAGCGTCCTGTCAGAAAGGACCTTCAGTGCAGCTGGAGGCATAGTTACTGAGAAGAGAAGTCGCCTAAGTCACGACAGTGTTCAGTACCTGACCTTTATCAAGATGAATGAGGAATGGATCCCGGGGGGCTACTGCACGACCGAAGACTAAGTCAGTCCCCACACACAGCATCTCTGCCTGCAGGCCGCTTGACTGCCTTCTCCGCCACCACCAACAGGGTCCAGGACTCTAGGCGGATTCCTGAATTTTGCTACACTAATTTTTCTGGTGCGTGTACATGCCTGCCTATTTTTTCTGGCTGCACTGCGGGCGGCTGCAACAACAAAACAAAAGGCATGTACATGTGCCCATCCCCCTTCATGATCATTACCTTGCCGCGGTGAAGGGGCTTGCGCATCACAATGAAGCAATGACCGCCGGCTATTTGAGTGTCTCGGGTGGGGGTGTCACACAAAAAATAATAAGGTTGTTTTTTTATTGTGGTCAGACCACATTTGATCAGCTGGACAGTCACTGTTGTTCTATCATTGAGCTACCACAGCCCGGTGACCATATGGGCTTGAAAAACGCCACGGCCTACACTCTGGCCACGGTGCACACCAGTCCAGTACGGCCGTCACTACGCAAACAGCTGTTTGCGCTGCGTTACACAGTGAGTTTGGTGTGTCAGTGTGTAGCAGAACTCTAATTACACTCCCTGATTGATGTATACCCATGCAAGACGTTTTAAAGCACTTTAGGCCTGCAATTTAGCATTCAATGTGATTTCTGCCCTTAAAATGCTGCTTTGCGTCAAATCCAGATTTTTCCCCGGGACTTTGGGCATGTATCCCACTCCGCCATGCCCCCCTCCAGGTGTTAGACCCCTTGAAACATCTTTTCCATCACTTTTGTGGCCAGCATAATTTTTTCTATTTTTGAAAGTTCGCATCCCCATTGAAGTCTATTGCGGTTCGCGAACTTTTCCGTGAACCGAACCTTTCGCGGAAGTTCGCGAACCCGGTTCGCGAACCGAAAATCGGAGGTTCGCGACATCTCTGTTAACAAGCAATGCTAAATGTAATAAAAAACCTAGGGCCATATGTAATTAACTTTTTCTCCTAAGTTTTCTCCTAGGAGACAATTTTCATCTTCTCTTTAAACTACCTTTTCAGCATTTTACAATTGGAAATGTACCCAAAAGTTGTTGAAAAAGTACTATTAAATTTATTTTGAGTATTTTCTTGCTTGTTTTGGGACTAAAAGCCTGTTTATGACAAGTTGTCAAAATATCACCTGAGGTAAATAAAACTCAGGAGAAAAAACGAATTGTATATGGGCCCTTGTGTTTTAACCACTTGCCGACCGCGCACTCATAACGCGCGTCGGCAAAGTGGCAGCTGCAGGACTAGCAACGCAGATCTGCGTCGCCGGCTGCAGGCTAATTAATCAGGAAAGTGCTTCCTGTCAATTCACTGCGGGGGGCTCCGTGAATAGCCTGCGGGCCGCCGATCGCGGCTCGCAGGCTAAATGTAAAAATAATCCGCTTGGTTTACATTTGTACAACGCTGCTAACAGTAGCAGCGTTGTACTAGATCAGCGATCCCCGGCCAATCAGATGCCGGGGATCGCTGTCACATGACAGGCAGGAGCCTGTTAGAGGCTGCACAGGACAGATTCATTCCTGTGCAGCCTCCGATCTCCGGGGAAGGGAGGGAGGAGAGGGAGAGGGGGAATCATGCGGTGGAGGGGCTTTGAGGTGCCCCCCCGCCAGCCACACGCAGGCAGGAGCGATCAGACCCCGCCCAGCACATCATCCCCCTAGTGGGGAAAAAAGGGGGGCGATCTGGTCGCTCTGCCTGGTGTTTGATCTGTGCTGGGGGCTGTAGAGCCCACCCAGCACAGATCAGCGAAATCAGCGCTGGTCCTTAACCTATTTTGGTTCCTGGACGTAGTTTCTACGTCCAGGAACCATGCACGCTACCGCGCGCTCCCGCAGCTGATCGCGCGCGTGCACGCGCACTCCCGGCCGCGGATTCGGTAACCACGGAATCAATGTATCGGGCTATGGTGCCCGATCACTGATTCCTCTCCCCCGCTGAAAAAGCGACAGCTTCTCTCGGAAGCTGTGCTTTTTCTGGCCGTTCCCTCCCCGATGAGTCACTCTAAGCGTGTGTTACGCTTAGAGTGACGTCATGTAAACAAACTCATGGCCGCCATCTTGTGGCCAAAAAGTAAAACTACAAATAAAATTTTAAAAAAATTAAAAATAACACACAATTACATTATAAAACTATACTTTACATCCCACCCTCCCAAAAATACCCAAATAAAATGTTTAATATAAAAAAAAAAAACATTACAATAAAAAAAAACATGTAAATATTTACCTAAGGGTCTAAAGTTTTTAAATATCAATGTAAAGATGAAATATTTCTATATTTGTTTTATTTTAAACTTGTAAATAGTGATAGATTTTATTAGCAGAAGTTGGCGCTAAGGAAACTAGAACACCTAAGCTGCAAGTTCCAAAGAGGGGATCCCAGGACCCTCAAAAATCAACTATAAACAATTTATAAATAAGGAACACGCGCTAATGATAATGATTTAATCTATAAAATTCTCATGTACATAGATAAAATGCTAAAAAAACAGTCCTTAATAGCAATTTCCAGGAAAGAAAGAAAAGAAAAAAGCCTTTTTTCTATGCTCCAGGAATCATATGCTATTAAGGACTGCCAACAATCAATCTAGAGTCTAGGTGTAGATCTTAATTAGCTCAGGTTGTTAGGAAGAGGTTTTTTGATACACCTGATGAATTTATGGTATGATTGTGAATAGTATGAAAGGCATGAGTGTTTTGTTATAGGTGTGGTTTTTTTAGCATTTTATCTATGTACATGAGAATTTTATAGATTAAATCATTATCATTAGCGCGTGTTCCTTATTTATAAATTGTAAATAGTGATAGATGCAAAACGGAAAAAATGCACCTTTATTTCCAAATAAAATATTGTCGCCATACATTGTGATAGGGACATAATTTTAACGGTGTAATAACCGGGACATATGGGCAAATAAAATACGTGAGTTTTAATTATGGAGGCATGTATTATTTTAAAACTATAATGGCTGAAAACTGAGAAATAATGATTTTTTCCGTTTTTTTCTTATTCTTCCTGTTAAAATGCATTTACAGTAAAGTGGCTCTTAGCAAAATGTACCCCCCAAAGAAAGCCTAATTGGTGGCAGAAAAAACAAGATATAGATCAGTTCATTGTGATAAGTAGTGATAAAGTTATAGGCTAATGAATGGGAGGTGAGCATTTCTCAAGTGAAAACGACAGAACGCGAATGGGTTAAGGGGGGGTAAAGGCTGGGTCATCAAGTGGTTAAGATTGGAAAATTACATAGTACCTTTTTCCCCAAATGCAATTGTTAATATCAACCCCCACCAGGAAGCATTGCTTATTGTCAAATAAAGAGGAGAACATTTTACCTGCTCAGAGCAGTTTCAGATATGCAAATACTAAGGCTACATAGATGAAAGGATGCCCAATATAGTAAACCTCAACACAGTCAGACAGATGCCTGAAATTTCACTGCCTGCTTTGTGTTACTAAAATGGCAACAGGCTAAAACTTAATGGTCACTTTGATGACTTTACAATACAAAAGTAATTGCTGGAGTTATTTATTCTCAGTTGCTTTGTTGACTTCACCAGATCTGATGATAATCAGTATGGTTTTATAGATATCTTTTATTAAACATCAATGCATCTTCCACAACAAAATACAACTACTACCTTTGCTCAGTTGATGAAATATCCTGGTATGCATGACACATTTAATGAGAATTACTCCCCCTCTCAGTTTAATGCGTGCTTTTCAGCCTCATATAATAACTGACCATTTCTTTATAACTTCAGATATTATTACAATAGTCTTTGGTGTTGCCTCAGTTGGAATGCGATCATAGCCCTATTGAACTATCCCTAGAATAGCGACTGAAACCCCCTAATAGATTTTGGAAGTTCAATCCCTTTCTGGATCAATTTCCTTACATGATGAAGTCCTGAATAATCTTAGTGATTTTTATACTCGCTTATACTAAGGAAGATAACATTTTCCTACTCTGGGAAACATTTAAAGGGATACTGTAAGGGGGTCGGGGGAAAATGAGTTGAACTTACCTGGGGCTTCTAATGGTCCCCCACAGACATCCTGTGCCTGCGCAGCCACTCACCGATGCTCCGGCCCCGCCTCCGGGTCACTTCTGGAATTTCAGACTTTAAAGTCTGAAAACCACTGCGCCTGTGTTGCCGTGCCCTCGCTCCCGCTGATGTCACCAGAAGCGTACTGCGCAGGCCCAGTATGGTTTGTGCCTGCGCAGTACGCTCCTAGTGACATCAGCAGAAGTGAGGACACGGCAGCGCAGGCGCAGTGGTTTTCAGACTTTAACCACTTAAGCTCTCAGTCGTTTTCACTTTATGCATCCGAGCAATGTTCCCCTCCCATTCATTAGCCTATAACTTTATCACTACTTATCACAATTAACTGATCTATATCTTGTTTTTTCCGCCACCAATTAGGCTTTCTTTGGGGGGTACATTTTGCTAAGAGCTACCTTACTGTAAATGCATTTTAAAAATGAAAAAATTCATTATTTGTCAGTTTTCGGCCATTAAAGTTTTAAAATAATACATTCCTCCATAATTAAAACTAACGTATTGTAATTGCCTATTTGTCACGATTATTTCACCGTTTAAATTATGTCCCTATCACAATGTATCGCGACAATATTTTATTTGGAAATAAAAGAGCATTTTTTCCATTTTGCATCTATCACTATTTACAAGCTTATAAAAAAAATAGAGAGAAATATTTCATCTTTACATACATATTTAAAAAGTTTAGACCCTTAGGTAAATATTTATGTGTTTTTTTTTTATAGTAATGTTTTTTGTTTTTTTTATTAAACATTTTATGTGGGCATTTTTGGGAGGGTGGGATATAAAAGTGTTTTATTTGGGGAAATATTTGTGTATGGTAATGTTTTTTTACATTTACTTGTAGTTTTACTTTTTGGCCACAAGATGGCAATCTCGATTTTGTTTACATGACGTCACTCTAAGCGTACAATGTACGCTTAGAGGGACATGGCTTCAGAAAAAGCGAAGCTTCCGAGAGAAGCTGTCGCTTTTTCAGCGGGGGAGAGGAATCAGTGATCGGGCTCCATAGCCCGATACATTGATTCCGTGGCTACCGAATCCGCGGCCGGGAGTGCGCGTGCACACGCGCAATCGCCCATGGGAGCGCGCGGGAGCGCGCCTGTCCTCCTTGACGTTTTTATATGTCAAGGAGGACAAAGTGGTTAAAGTCTGAAATTCCAGAAGTGACCCGGAGGTGGGGCCAGAGCATTGATGAGTGGCTGCGTGGGCACAGGATGTCTGCGGGGGACCATTAGAAGCCCTGGGTAAGTTCAACTCATTTTCCCCCGACCCCCCTACAGTATCCCTTTAAAGCTCATGTAACAGGAATCCTGATACAGGCAGTGGCCAAATGCAAGAGGGACACCACGATTAGAGAGAATGACCTATCAGAACAAAACCAGATAACACAAACACATTACCTTGCCAACCCCACCTCAGACACCCTTAGTTTTGGGCAGACAACACAAAGGAAACATATGAATAAAAATGGTTAATAGAGGCGCCAAAATAGGATAAGATGGGTTAAAAACCGTTTAAAAAGGAGGGGGTGGGTGGATCCACTACCCTCACTAAAAATGACCAGGCTAAATCAAGCCGTAAATAATGCAAGAAAATATTTATTAGTCTCCAAATACAGTGCAACGCGTTTCACAGGCACACATCCCGCTTCATCAGGCAATTGAGGTAGGAGAACACCAGTGTAGGTCAATTGAAAGCTAGAGCGCCTCTGTAGAACTGTTCTACAGAGGCGCTCTAGCTTTCAATTGACCTACACTGGTGTTCTCCTACCTCAATTGCCTGACGAAGCGGGATGTGTGCCCATGAAACGCGTTGCACTGTATTTGGAGACTAATAAATATTTTCTTGCATTATTTACCGCTTGATTTAGCCTGGTCATTTTTAGTGAGGGTAGTGGATCCACCCACCCCCTCCTTTTTAAACGGTTTTTAACCCATCTTATCCTATTTTGGCGCCTCTATTAACCATTTTTATTCATATCTTGTCCACCCTGGGTGGAGGGGTGTTTCCCCATTTTTTCTTTCTATAGAGAGCGACTTTTTATACCTGAGTCGGGTCAGGTGAAAATTCTCCCCACCTGCTATTACAGTGGTCGCCTGCGTGGTGACCCACACTTGTGAGTATATTCTCATTTATATACCTTTTCCATATTGGTCGTACATACTACACCAGATTTGGCTCTCGTTTTTTTTCCTGTTTTTCAAGCACAAAGGAAACATAAGCAATTTTGTTTCAGAAAAAAAGTAAATGACTCTGGTTCTATATAACAAGGCATGATTTTGGTCAGCAGTGCATAGGTAGAAAAAACAACATTTTGTAAAAAAATAATACCTTTTAATGGCTAACTGAGTTAAATACATGGTACAGAAACTTTTTTGCTACTGTCAGCAGTGCATGACATTTAAGATGCATCATTTTATAACTGTGACAAATACCGCCAGAATTGAACCAGATGTGAACAGAAGGGAACTAGCACCAGACTCTGTCCATTTGAATTATGGCGTGCCCTTATCACTCTTGCTAAAATGTTTCATCTCCTCTTTAATATCATCCTGCTCTTTCCAATCATCCTCATACGTAACACACTTCAGTCTCCCACTGTCAGAAGCTCACCAAATCACCATATATTTCACATTATATTGATATTTTACACTTCTCAGATTGCTACCTATGATTTTTTATTTCTCTTTCTCTCTCCTCATTAGTGATGATGGTAATGTGCTAATTATGATTTCGCAAAATATCACATCATTTTCCTAATTACGATTGTAATTGTAATCCCAAAAATGTACGTGAAAATTTGTGTAATTACGACTTAACATTTTGTAATTACTGTACCATTGTTTTCATGATGATTTTTTTTGGGCGTAATTTCGATAATTTTTGTCATTACAATTTTTTCTGTCATTAATTTTGTGTAAGTAACACAAAATTAAACAAGAAGTTAAGATTTAACACAAAATTATAATTTACAACAAAATTTATGAAAAATGTTCCAAAAATAACAAATTACAATTTTGCATCTTAGTAGCAAATTTCATGTAGTAATTATGCAAATGTGAAATTTTGGCTCATCACTACTCCTCATGCTACCTCCAGTGGGGGCCTTCACAGTGGTGAAGGCCAACTTCTTAGGCTGTTTGTGACAGACATCCATGCTCCCTTGAGGCTAATATACTTTCACGTACTGTAATTTAACATTTAATTTAGAGTTCATGGTATGTATTTTGAGTGGGGTATAGTACTGTATTAGCTCTCATGCAACCAGAAAGCACACATATCCAGCACCAGCCGATCCTCCTTGATGCTGAATAACCGAGACTTCACTGTATCTCTTCTCTAATCTCTAAATCTCATTTTACTACCTGTGCTCTGCAGCCCTCCTACCACATTCCACAGCTCTCTAAATCCTTCATTCCTGCTCTAACATCTCTCTTTAACCTATCCTTTCCACTAGCATTTCGCTATCATCATTCAAAAAGGCTGTCATCATTACATTGATACTTAATAAACAATAGCTTTATCCCACAGCTCTTCCCAGACAGTGCCTGGTCTCATGTATCCCCTTTTTACTAAAATGCCATGTCATTTCTTATCTTCAAATTTCCTGGTTGATCATCTCCATTCTTGTTTCTGCTCCAACCACTCCACGAAAATAGCTATGACCTCATAACAGCCAAATCCATTGGCCATTATTCTATTCTCGACCTTACTAACCTGTTCTCTGCTTTTGCCACTGTAGATCTATATCCGCTCCTCCAAACACTCGTTTTTATGTATCACTAATCTCCAAATATCATCCTCCACCGCAACTTCTGCACACAACCTTTGCTTTCCTACCCTGAAATTACCTCCTCCCATTTACATCAAAAGGACTTCTCAACATTTCACGAGCCTTTCCCCTGCTCTGGAATTTCCTTCCAAAACATATCCATCACCTTAAAGGGAAGGTTCAGGGAGGGTGGGGAAAAAATAAAAATCAATTTCCACTTACCTGGGGCTTCCTCCAGCCCGTGGCAGGCAGGAGGTGCCCTCGCCGCCGCTCCGCAGGCTCCCGGTGGTCTCCGGTGGCCGACCCGACCTGGCCAGGCCGGCTGCCAGGTCGGGCTCTTCTGCGCTCCAAGTCCTTGTACTTCTGCGTCCCACGCCGGCGCTCTGACGTCATCGGACGTCCGCCGGGCTGTACTGCGCATGGCGGCGAGGGCACCTCCTGCCTGCCACGGGCTGGAGGAAGCCCCAGGTAAGTGGAAATTGATTTTTATTTTTTCCCCACCCTCCCTGAACCTTCCCTTTAAAACTTTCAACCTCCCAGCACACTTTTAAAGGAGTTATTGAGCATTCCTTATCAAAATAAGGGCTACTTACCCGGGGCTTCGTCCAGCCCCAAGCTCCCAGCACGTCCCTCGCCGCAGCTCTCCCCGCAGCCATTCGCCTGCTCTGCCTCCCGATCCGCGGTGATGATGTCATACTGCACTTGCGCGAGCAGCGCTGTCAATCACCGCCACGTGGACCGGAGCGTACTATTTCTTTAGATTGTCAGCTCACATGGTCAGGGCTCTCTCTCTCTCATTTGTGTCTTGAAAAATGTCTTATTTTTGTCAATCACGATACAGGTATTACTGTGACCGATTATATTGTCTACAACTCATATATGATGTACCAGTATCTGTGTTTTTATAGTTACATAGTTATTTGGTTTGAAAAGAGACATATGTCCATCTTGTTTTTTTTTTTACCTGTACAGCACCATAGAAGATGATGATACTATACAAACCATCATAAAATCTAATCTTTTTGTGCATATTAAGTGCAATACTGTATATATAGTGTTACCATCATATAGGGTTCTGGGGAATGACAACATCAAATTGAAACATTCAAGCTCTTCCACTTAGCTGTAAAGCAACATTACAGTGGATTGAATTCTGTCTCTGAAGTTCATTCAAACTGCCATTAAATTTTATTACGCATCCCGTTCAGAAGACTAAATAAGCTTCAGATGATCTATTTGTCTTTATTTTAAGAAATGAAGGTTCTGTTGCTATAGAAATTATGTACCCTCACATCTCTCTTATGTTTTATAAAGCTTCTAGAATATAGTTTATGGCATGAAATTGAACTTGCAGTGAAGATGTTTCCTTTTTTGTCTCAGGGCATTCCCTGTCTTCAGTATATACATGTTTATTCCTGAACCCCTTCCTATTAGCCAGTCACCAAGGGTGAGGTAGATGTAACTGCCTCCTGTATACCGGCGTACATCACAAAAGGGCGGCGGGGAAAAAAGGGCACAGAGTGTAAACGATAAGTAGTAATACCGTTTATAAAAATATTGTTTGTATTTCGTTTACAAATAATGTTTTACAAATGTATAAATCATTAAATAATGTGTATGAAACCGGCAATTGTGAAAACGTTAGTCTTCCCTGTTTCAAAAGAGAAACTTATAATTACGTTTGTTAAAAAAACGATAATATATGTTTAATCGTTATAATTGTATATTATTGTGAATACTCTTAATTTATTGTTTCTTCTTATAATAAAATCTGAAAATATTGTTTATAACGATGATATAAATATAAGTACGTTCGTCATAAGTGTTGTAAAACATTAGTAAGTATTACAAAAATTTTACTAAAACTATACCTAACCCTGCTCTCACACAGAACCCTCCCTGTACTTATCCCTAACCACTAGACCCCCCTGGTGGTGCCTAACCCTAAGACCCCCCTAGTGGTGCCTAACCATAAGATCCCCCTGGTGGTGCCTAACCCTAACCACCCCCTGGTGGTGCCTAACCCTAACCACCCCCCTGGTGGTGCCTAACCCTAACCACCCCCCTGGTGGTGTATAACCCTAACCACCCCCCTGGTGGTGCCTAACCCTAACCCCCGCCCCCCCCGGCGGTGCCTAACCCTAAGACCCCCCTGGTGGTGTATATTGTACTGTAACTTTACCTAACCCTACTCTCCCACAGAACCCTCCCTGTACCTATCCCTAACCCCATAGACCCCCCTGGTGGTGCCTAACCCTAAGACCCCCCTGGTGGTGCCTAACCCTAAAACCCCCTGGTGGTGCCTAACCCTAACCACCCTCCTGGTGGTGCCTAACTCTAACCACCCCCCTTACTGATCGCTTTATTATGTGGATAATAATGTTTTACAAATAGTGACTGTAAAAAATACATTGCAATTTACGTTACGTACTAATCACTTTATTTTGTGAATAATAATGTTTTACAAACATTAAGGAATAAAAGTTTATATAATTTTATTGTGTGGATAATAATGTTTTACAAATAGTGACTGTAAAAAATATATTGCCATTACGTTACGTACTGATCGCTTGACTTTGTGAATAATAATGTTTTACAAACAGTAAGGGATAACATAATGTTTTAGTTGAATACGATAAATATGTTTAGTATTTTTATAAACGTTATTCGTCACGGGCACATTTTCTAAACTCAAATCATCACAAGCACAGTTATAAAACATTAAAAATCTCCGGGCGCCGTTTGTAAAACGTTAATAATCTTCAGCGCCCTTTTTTCTTGTTCGGCGCCCATTAAACGATATTCATTATGGGAGTGAATGGCAGCGCCCTTTTTGTCCACTAGCTGCTGGCGCTCTTTTTTCCTGTTACCTGTATACAGAGCTAAAGTTCATCTCATGCTATGTCCACTGACCTACAGTTTAACAGAGCAGCCAGGAAACACAAAACAGATGGATTGAGAATTGCTATAATTTTCTGCCAGTCAATTGCAAATCTTTCAGCGGTACACTGTCCGTGTCCCTCTGCAGCAAACATTTAGAGGCTGAGCACCACAGGAACCTTTGCAAATGACCATGGTGGATACTCCCGGAACAGTGAGCAGGTCACGGCAGGATAGAGCGGAGGAGTGAGAGGCACCAGATGCATCTAACTGCACGTGTCAGCATTTAGGAGACTGACTCTTCTCCCGCATTGCACTACTTTTTTAAAGCTGCAAGACATTAGCCGAGATCCTTATTGTTTTATAAGGAACTGGAGGACTATTTTCTATTTCAAACTGACATTCAGAGCCCTGATATTGGTAGAGTTCAAGCATGTGCATAATAATAGGAAGTTTTTTCAGAAGGGCTCTTCTGTGCATGAGAGGTTGTATGTGTGTTGTGTGTTTAGGATTCTAATGATGTTTTTACTGATAATTTGTACTTAAAGGAGTTATCAGGGAAAATGAATAAAATAAGTGCTACTTACCCGGGGCTTCCTTCAGCCCCAAGCTCCCAGCATGTCCCTTGCCGCAGCTCTGCCCGCAGCCGTTCGCCGTAGCTCGCTCCCAGTCCCCGCCGATGACGTCAGGCCGACCTCCAGGTCGGCCTATACTGCGCCTGCGTGAGCGGCGCTGTCAATCACCGCCATGCGGGCTGGAGCGGACTGTGCAGGCGCACTACAGGCCGACCTGGAGTCATCGCCGGGGACCGGGAGCAAGCTGCGGCGAACGGCTGCGGGCAGAGCTGCGGTGAGGGACATGCTGGGAGCTTGGGGCTGGAAGAAGCCCCGGGTAAGTAGCACTTATTTTATTCATTTTCCCTGATAACTCCTTTAATAGACTAGAGTACTGATTTGACTTTTAGCGCTTGGCGAACATTTGTATATAAGTTATAGTGATATCAAAGACTGAAATGGGGGGGGGACTTTTTTTTCTTTACGATGCTTAATTAATATAGACCAGCGCTACCTACTACTAGCTGTATTTTTTTTGCCAGGTACATTGCAGGGACCAGAAAAAATCACACCACTTAGCTGCTCAGAAAACACAAAAGTCAATTATGCTGTTTTGTAAATATATAGCACTTTTGAGGAAGCATGGTCCCTTCAAGCCCTTACCTGCAACATATCATTTTCTGCTTAGAATTAACTTTTTGAGACAGCCCTATTTTATTTCAAAATGGGAAATAGACTTCAATACCCCTGTAAAGACTATCAAAAGTAAAAAAATGACATTATTGTTTACCTTCAATAATAATTCTACGATACAAGAATTCAGCTATATGCTAAATGTCAAAGAAAGCCCAAAATAGTAGCAACATTCATGCAAGATATTTCTCCTTATTGGTGGTGCAGAAATTCTGGTTAAGGAGATACTCTCCTACATTTCTTCCTGGAGTGTTGCAAAACATACATTATACATAGAATGATTATGAAACCAACATTGCAGGATATTCCTTTTAAACCTGTTATTATGCTTCAGAGTACACCATGCCATGTAGTAATGCAGATACAGTGGGTTGCAAAAGTATTTGCCCCCCTTGAAGTTTTCCACATTTTGTCACATTACTGCCACAAACATGCATCAATTTTATTGGAATTCCATGTGAAAGACCAATACAAAGTGGTGTACACGTGAGAAGTGGAAACGAAAATCATACATGATTCCAAACATTTTTTACAAATAAATAACTGCAAAGTGGGGTGTGCGTAATTATTCGGCCCCCTGAGTCAATACTTTGTAGAACCACCTTTTGCTGCAATTACAGCTGGCTGTCTTTTAGGGTATGTCTCTACCAGCTTTGCACATCTAGAGACTGAAATCCTTGCCCATTCTTCTTTGCAAAACAGCTCCACCTCAGTCAGATTGGATGGACAGCGTTTGTGAACAGCAGTTTTCAGATCTTGCCACAGATTCTCAATTGGATTTAGATCTGGACTTTGACTGGGCCATTCTAACACATAGATATGTTTTGTTTTAAACCATTCCATTGTTGCCCTGGCTTTATGTTCAGGGTCATTGTCCTGCTGGAAGGTGAACCTCCGCCCCAGTCTCAAGTCTTTTGCAGTCTACAAGAGGTTTTCTTCCAAGTTTGCCCTGTATTTGGCTCCATCCATCTTCCCATCAACTCTGACCATCTTCCCTGTCCCTGCCGAAGAGATGCACCCCCCGAGCATGATGCTGCCACCACCATATTTGACAGTGGGGATGGTGTGTTCAGAGTGATGTGCAGTGTTAGTTTTCTGTCACACATAGCGTTTTGCATTTTGGCCAAAAAGTTTGATTTTGGTCTCATCTGACCAGAGCACCTTCTTCCACATGGCTGCTGTTTCCCTCACATGGCTTGTGGCAAACTGCAAACGGGACTTCTTATGCTTTCTGTTAACAATGCCTTTCTTCTTGCCACTCTTCCATAAAGGCCAACTTTGTACAGTGCATGACTAATAGTTGTCCTATGGACTGACTCTCCCACCTGAGCTGTAGATCTCTGCAGCTCGTCCAGAGTCACCATGGGCCTCTTGACTGCATTTTTGATCAGCGCTCTCCTTGTTCGGCCTGTGAGTTTAGGTGGATGGCCTTGTCTTGGTAGGTGTACAGTTGTGCCATACTCCTTCC
Source organism: Hyperolius riggenbachi (assembly GCF_040937935.1). Classification (NCBI taxonomy): domain Eukaryota; kingdom Metazoa; phylum Chordata; class Amphibia; order Anura; family Hyperoliidae; genus Hyperolius; species Hyperolius riggenbachi. Next base: position 284,485,988 of record NC_090648.1, on the reverse strand, counting down.
ATTTCTGAATGATTACTTGAACAGTGCCCTGTGGGATGTTCAAGGCTTTGGAAATCTTTTTGTAGCCTAAGCCTGCTTCAAATTTCTCAATAACTTGATCCCTGACCTGTCTTGTGTGTTCTTTGGACTTCACGGTGTTGTTGCTCCCAATATTCTCTTAGACAACCTCTGAGGCCCTCACAAAGCAGCTGTATTTGTACTGACATTAGATTACACACAGGTGCACTCTATTTAGTCATTAGCACTCATCAGGCAATGTCTATAGGCAACTGACTGCACTCAGATCAAAGGGGGCCGAATAATTATGCACACACCACTTTGCAGTTATTTATTTGTAAAAAATCTTTGGAATCATGTATGATTTTTGTTCCACTTCTCACGTGTACACCACTTTGTGTTGGTCTTTCATGTGGAATTTCAATAATATTGATTCATGTTTGTGGCAGTAATATGACAAAATGTGGAAAACTTCAAGGGGGCCGAATACTTTTGCAACCCACTGTATCATGAGCTCAGTGCCAGTCCTTGCTGGTAATCAGCAATTATCCAGCAGAAGAAAGTGATTATGACATGTAAGACGAGATTACTTACAAAAATAGAAGCAGTAAAGTAGAGAAGAAACACCTCAAAAAGTCACATTTCCTGCACTACCACACACTTTTCCCAAGAACAGCAGTGGCAATGGACAAGGGCAAGGAAGCACCATCAAGCACAGCAGCTCTGACACCCCTGAAATCTGAACACACCGCCTCTGCAGATACAAACCCATAAACCCTGAACGGTGAGTGAAAATCTATTACAATATGTAGAGGTTTTTAAAGAGGGAATTGGATTCAGTGGTAGCCAATTTCATACACAAAATTCAAAAAATAGACTGTAGAAACTCAGAACTAGAGCAGAAGAAGGATGACTGTATAACAGCCCCGGAGAAAGCAGGAAATTGTATTCTTTGGAACACAAACTAAAAGGTCTGGGGAACCACTCAAGAAGAGCTAATTTACAATCAGAGTTCATTACATCAAACGTCACATCAGAAACAGCACTCAACATATTTTTTGCACTTCTCCTGCAGCTGGAGCAGTCATTGTTTGGATTCATAGAACCTCTAAGCAATGCGGTAAGGGAAAACCCCACAACCCTGATCTTCTTAAACTCCACTATGGAGGCAAGAGAAATGTTGTTAGTGGCATGCAGGAATAATGCCACTGCAAGCAATGGTTTAGCTTTTTGCAGACATGGCATCTGTAACTCAGACTGGATGACGGAATCTGAGAGTCCACATATTAACGCTGTTAAGCAATGACATGTGCTTCAAATGAGATTATATATTTTGCATTTGCCTTATGTTCCACTTCTATTACCCAACATCTTTTGAAGTAAGTTGCCAGATTCTGCAATTATCAAGTCAAGAAATCATCAGACAACATAGAAAACAGAGGCTGAGATCTTCTTGTCTAATGCTAGGTACACACCATACAATTTTCTGGCAGATTTATCTGCCAGATCGATTATTTCCAACAATGTCCGATCTGAATTTTTTTAAATCTTTTTTTTATAGTTTTTCATTGAGTTCTATGAAAATCGATAAAAAATAGAAAAAAACAATTTTAAAAATGATTGGAAAACCCAAAAAATCGATCAAAATTCAGATTGGCCATGTTGGAAATAATCGATCTGGCAGGTAAATCTACCAGAAAATTGTATGGTGTGTACCTAGCATTAGCTTCCAGGTGCCATAAACACTGACAACTACAGCCTTGTTGGTACTAAACTTACTATAATTATGTTTTTCAGTTATATGTCCAAAGCTTTAAGTCATTGAAGGCCCAATAGATATCTATTTACCAACCAGGAGATAACTTACAATATTAATAATCAACCAACAGCTTTGAAAAAAAACAAAACAAAACAAAAAAGCTTAAAAATTAAGAAACATGAATCAGTATGATTTGGATCTCACACAAAGCACAAAGCATTGTTAAGGGAAATTATAATACAAACGGCCTAAGTCACTCATCATGAAAGATGGAAAGGCAAAACACACTTGCAGAAAATAAAACAAAAATACCTTGACCATAAACTATCTAAATGAGTAAAAGTTAATCAATTAGCCCCTCCCCTTCTCCAATTGAAACTTATTAAAGATAATATATTTCAGTTCCATGGAATCCAGCCTAACCAAGCAGGGAAAAAATGATCAAACACTAATTATTATCACGTAAACTGCAGGCAATGGAAAAATGAATCCTGTATTAAAAATTAAAACCCACTAAAATTCACGATGTTCTCCTTAATTATTAACAAAATTTGTACAACTCTCAAACCAAACATCATGACAAACTATACAATACTTAACTTGATAAATATGCAATTTTAAAACTCACAAAGGAGGCAGCTTCTACACTTAGCGACTAGCGAGGAAATCATTATAATTAAAACTCTTAAAGGGACACTTAAGTAAAAAAAAAAAATGAGTTTTACTCACCTGGGGCTTCCAATAGCCCCCTGCAGCTGTCCGGTGCCCTCGCCGTCTCCCTCCGATCCTCCTGGCCCCGCCGGCAGCCACTTCCTGTTTCGGTGACAGGAGCTGACAGGCTGGGGACACGAGTGATTCTTCGCGTTCCTGGCCACAATAGCGCCATCTATGCTGCTATAGCATATATCATATACCATATAGCAGCATAGAGGGTGCTAATGTGTTTGGGAACGCGAAGAATCACTCGCGTCCCCAGCCTGTCAGCACCTGTCACCGAAACAGGAAGTGGCTGCCGGCGGGGCCAGGAGGATCGGAGGGAGACAGCGAGGGCACTGGACAGCTGCAGGAGGCTATTGGAAGCCCTAGGTGAGTAAAACTCATTTTTTTTTTGACTTAAGTGTCCCTTTAAGCTAAGAAAAGTCCCCTGGCGCAGATGGATTCATAGCAAAATACTACAAGAAGTTTGAAATACAGTAGCTCTTCTCTACAATGGCTTCAATTTCAATTCATCAAAGTGTTTGCGGTAAACATTTTCTTGTCGGTAATTTACCACTTACAAAACTTACCGTGTCCCCTGCAGTATTCGTCAATTTTTTCGCTGTCGGCAGTTGTCCGGTAAAACATTGCTAGTGCTCGGTAATCATGCAGTAAGGATGAGATAAGCTGTCAGAATATATCGAGCCTAGCGATTTTTTACCGCTAGGTGAAACCCTTGTTCAAGGTGCATTGTGGGTAAGGAGGCTGTCCTAGGTTTGCCTTTTGGCACCACTAGGCGTGTGTAACTTCCTGTAGGAGTGGTTTCGCACCACTCTGTATGTTTTTACTTTGCAGAAGACAGGACACAAAGGAAGCAGAGCCTTGTAGCAGCCATGACGGACTGGTAGACAGGACGCAAGGGAATCGGAGCGTTGAAGTAGGCAGCCACGTGGGACTGTGAGGTAGACAGGATGCAAGGGATCCAGAGCGTTGAAGCAGCCACGAGGGACTGTGAGGTAGACAGGACGCAAGGGAAGCGGAGCATTGAAGCAGCCATGATGGACCGTGAAATGGCAGGGACTCGTAGGTCAGCCGTTGTAAACCTATTTCAGTCATGTGTAAGAATATTTTTTTTCCTTTTTTAAATGTTCATAATATTAAATTCCTTAATGTTATGTTATGGAAATGTAATGGTCATTTTGTTGTTTTTTTTGTGTATGTAAGTGGGTATTTTTCTGTTTTGCCGAAAGTATTTTTTTCTAGGAAGTGCGTCAAAATTTTTACCTAATGGATTTTTTTTTCTTGTTTTTTTTTTGGGGGAAAAGCTAATGATTTTTTTTACAGGTCCAAGATTTGTAATTTTTTATTTTTATTTTTTTTAACCACTTAAGCCTAACTGGATGAAAATTTTCGTCCAGTTAGGCTGCGCGCACTCCCGCGGGTCGCGCGCGCTCCCCCGCTGCTGGTCGCTAGCCCACCGATCAGTGAAAGGGATTATAAATCCCTTTCGCTGATCGGACCCCCCGGAGAAAAGCCAACAGCGTCTCTTCAGACGCTGCGGCTTTTCTGAGCTCTGGTCTCCTTTCTTCTGCCTGGGAACGAGATCGATCGCTCCCAGGACTTTTTGACTGTGGCCATCTTGTGGACAAATAGCAAATTACACCAAAAACACACAGTATTAAATAAACACATTTAAATACATTAAAAAAAACCCTGTTTACCTCCCACACCAAAAAAAAAACCCACATACAAGTTTAAATTAAAAAAAAAATTACAATAATAAAAAAAAAAAACATAAATAGTTACCTAAGGGTCTGAACTTTTTAAATATGCATGTCAAAGGAGTATATCAATATGATTTAATAAAGTATGGGCTTCTAAATAGTGATGGACGCAAATTGAAAAAAATGCACCTTTATTTCCAAATAAAATATTGTCGCCATACATTGTGATAGGGACATAATTTTAATGGTGTAATACCCGGGGCATATGGGCAAATACAATATGTGAGTTTTAATTATGGAGGCATGTATTATTTAAAAACTATAATGGCTGAAAACTGAGAAATAATGATTTGTTTCCGTTTTTTTCTTATTCTTCCTGTTAAAATGCATTTACAGTAAAGTGGCTCTTAGCAAAATGTACCACCCACAGAAAGCCTAATTGGTGGCGGAAAAAACAAGATATAAATCAATTCATTGTGATGAGTAGTGATAAAGTTATTGGCAAATGAATGGGAGGTGAAAGTTGCTCGGATGTAAAAAAAATTTCAACCCTGTGGGCTTAAGTGGTTAATTAATCCTATTTATTAATATACTAGGTAACCTAACCCCATTTAAAACGGAACACGCCTGCTGTGCACATGTACGCCCACCCCTTGGCCCGGTCCTCCCCTGCAATCCGCGTGTCACTCTGAGGGGCAGTGTCTCTGCGTCCCTGCACATGTGCAGAGAGAAAACACACACACACACAGGGCCATGGAACGCAGAGACACTTAGGTTTTATTAGGTAGGATAGCAACTGTCTCATTGCACTCTGTGGCATGTTACATGTTAACAGTTTACATGCTACATGACATGATTACGAACATGACAGGCACACACATTGGCCAACACAGTGACTTACACACTGACTGACATGCAACTGTGTCAGACACACGCAAACAATCATCAAACGTATGACAGTTTGACACAGATTGACAGGCTCACAGACATGGACACGCTTACATACACTGAGAGACTCACACAAATCCTTGTATAGGACCACACACACTGACAGTACCTCAAACACACACATGCTGAAACACTGACAAGTCAACACACACAGCCACACACATACTGATACACACACACATATAGGCCCACACACACTGACAGTACCTCAAACACACACATGCTGAAACACTGACAGGTCAACACACATAGCCACACACATACTGACACACACAAGTATAGGCTCACACACACAGTGACAGTCACTCACATAATTTCATGTGTTCACACTTCTACTTTCTTTTATACATACCTACAGACAAATACATTGGCAGGTCAACACACGCACCCACATATACTGAGACACACACATGTTTACACAGGCTCACACACACTTACAGGTTCACACACACTTACAAGCTTACACACACAGGCTCACACGCACAGGCTCACATACACTCACAGGCCACCAATCCCCCATAAAAGTAACAATGGGTGGGGGGGGGGGCAGTGAGTGAGAGCGCACTTGGCACAAACTGCTAGGCCTCTGGCTTCTTCAAGGTAAATACTGTAGGCTGTGCATCTTTGACTTCAGTGGCCAGTGAAAAGTGCACTGGGCTCAGGCCTGTAATGCATGGTGCCTTACACAGTGGCTGTTTGTAACAACTGTGTAAGGCGCCTTGCGGTACAGGCCTGAGCCGAGTGCACTTCTCACTGGCCACTGAAGTTAAAGATGCACAGCCTACAGTATTTACCTTGGAGAAGCCAGAGGCCTAGCAGTTTGCGCCAAGTGCGCTTTCACTTACTGCTCCCCCCATTGTTACTTTTATGGGGAATTGGTGGTTTGGTGAAGCCTGGATTGCATCGTCTGCATTCTGCCACTGGAGTAATACTGCCACTACAAGGCATTCCCTCACAACACGTTACCCAGCGGTTTTCTACAACCAACATTAGAACACAATTCCATTTGTCTGTGATGTAAGTATACATGGAGTCACTAAAGTACACTGCCACAATGCATACCATAGCACAGATACTTTAGTCCTAAAAACAAATAACACTTTTTTTTTGTTTGTTTCAATAAATCTTAATTGAGTTTATAACAGTAGAAAAGAGAAAGTACAAAACAGGCAATTTAAGCCAAGCGGCTTAAGTGTGTGCATATAAAACACATTAATCTTTACATTAACCTAACTTTACAGCAACAGTAAGCAGAAGTCAACATGTTACATAAACTTGCAGGTAAAGTACTGATTTAAGAAATGTATCTAACTTAATTAGTTCTTATTTATAGGTAAACTTCAAGTGTGGTAGTAAAAACTCAAATTTTGAAAAAAAAACTAAAGGGATGAGATTTGAAGCTATTGGCAGAGGCTAGTAGGGGAGGGGAATTAGGGGGGGGGAGAGTGGGGGATTAGGCGGGGGTGCAAAGGTGGGGGGGGGGGTAACTAGTCTTCCAGTATGGTCGACAGGGGGAACACTAGTGGCAAGTTTTTTACTTGTGGGGTAAAAAGACGTAGTTTTCCTTCTTTTGCATGGAAGCATTTTTCTGCATGTAGATGGAAATCGGCTTTAGTCAGAATGCTAGTAATTGAAGGGCAATCAGGGGAAAGCCAGTGGACTGTTATTGCTAGTCTTGTGGATATTATAAGCGTATCTTGTTTAGGGAGCATGTGAGCATCTAGGTGAAGCAGGGCTAGGCCTGGGAGTAGAGTGCCCGAGTATGAAGGCAGTCGGTTTATAAGGCGTTCAATTTGCTTCCATAGCAGGTGAATCTTAGGGCAAAACCACATGATATGAGGGAGGGAACCATCAAGACCACAGCCTCTCCAACAGAGAGGGGATGTTTTAGGTTGAAACTTGGATAATTTGGCTGGAGTGTAAATCCATTGCCAACGTAGTTTAAGGTAATTATCCCAGTGGTTAGAGCAGTGAGAGATTTTTCTCATCTCTCTGGAGGCTCTGTTCCAATCATCTTGAGAGGCAGTTATGTTTAGAGATCTGTTCCAGAAGGAAAGCTGCCAATGGGAATCAGGGCATGAAACCGTATTGAGGTAAGAATATAGGTGGGATACCTTAATTTGGATCGAATGGAGGTTGTTAAGGGAGGTCGCAATATCTCTGGGAAGGAATTTTGGGCAAGGGGGATTTTTTAAAAGAAAATCTCTGATTTGGAGGTATTTGTAGAAATCCCTGCCAGAGATACTGAAAGATTGTTGCAAATCTGAAAAATACTTAATGACATTTTTATTGAGTAGGCCTTGGATATAGGCTATCCCTTGGGATTCCCAGGATGACAGGTCAAATAACAATAAATTAAGTGTATACAATACACAAATCTGAACAAAAAGATATACTTACCCAATATCCAGCCTTCACACAGTACTTCTGAGTTCAATTTCTCATACAGACATGATTGTTTAAGAAGGCAGGAATCATGGCAAGAACCAGGGAATCCCATAACTTAGTTATTATTAAATCTTGCGTCGCATACAACTTGCAGAATGGTGCTACGGTACTGTTTGCAAATTCTGTACACCACTTCCTTTTCTTTTGGAGGAACAATTGGAACATGTGTGCAATCTATTGCACCGCGTACATTTGGCATTCCTGCAATTTAAAAGACCTGCCATTTTACTTCATCCCACTGCATTCGGGACTTAGGCAGATGTATTTATTTACTAGCAATAGTAAATAGTAGGTCTAATTGACCTCAAAACTTGCACCAATAATCTGGAAAAAGTAGATTGTGACAAGCCAGTAATTTCTCCTGCTACAGCCTGATAAGAACCTTTTCCCCCAAAAAAATGAAGGGCTGCTAGTAACTTTGTTAAACCTGGGACTGCACATGTTCTATTGCAAAAAGGCTCAAGAGAGCTGTCTATTTCTTGATACAGTGAATAAATCAATTCTCTGGATACTCTAAACTTGTTGATAACTTCAACATCTGTATATTCATCAAGAAGTGTTCTGGGCCTAAAAAGAAGAATTGCAATGGTCCTACACCTTAAACGTGCCTTTCTACGCCTTTGTAAAATGTTAATTTGATACATTAGTGCATCAAATGGCTCAATGACAGTGAAAAATGTATTTACCATAAACTATACCAAGAAGCCAAGATCAGCAGCACCACTCTTGAAGAAATAGCTCTTTGTTCAAACATGTAATTAAAATCACATGCCAAAAAAAGGGCTTAGATGCAGCTACAGCTCGCTGTTTCAAATGCTTCTTTGTCAAGCTGCAAGCCTTGGGGTTTGACAAAGAAGCATTTGAAACAGCGGGCTGTGGCTGCGTCTAAGCCCATTTTTTTGGCATGTGATTTTAATTACGTGTCTGAATAAAGAGCTATTTCTTCAAGAGTGGTGCTGCTGATCTTGGCTTCTTGAATCGGTGACCCTTGGGCATGAAGGTCATATCAGCTTTAGCACACTCCTATCTCCATTGGAGTGCTTGGTCTAACACTGTGTGAATCATAAACTATACTTACAGAGGATAAATCAATACCACCAGGCAAGTGTAGGAGATATTAGGCTCGATATTTAGCACATAGAAATGCCCACTTTCAGTTTCATTAATACAACTTTGGGTAAATTTACCACAAGAACACCGCATTCTTACCGACAGAATACTGCACTGTCGATATCTACTGTTGGTAATTTTGATGAATACAAATAAAGATGGCCCGAACCTCCATGCAAACTTCCGCAAAGGTTTGGTTCGCGAACCACAATAGACTTCAATGGGGAGGCGAACTTTGAAATCTAGAAACATTTATGATGGCCACAAAAGTGATGGAAAAGATGTTTCAAGGGGTCTAACACCTGGAGGGGGCATAGCGGAGTGGGATAGAAGCCAAAAGTCCCCGGGAAAAATTAGGATTTGACGCAAAGCAGCGTTTTAAAGGCAGAAATCACATTGTATTGCTAAATTGGAGGGCTAAAGTGCTTTAAAACATCTTGCATGTGTATACATCAATCAGGGAGTGTAATTAGTGTACTGCTTCACACTGACAGACCAAACTCACTGTGTAACACACCGCAAACAGCTATTTGTGTAGTGACGGCCGTGCTGGACTGGTGCGCACCATGGCCAGAGTGCAGGCGGTTTTCAAGCCCATATGGTCGGGCTGAGGTAGCTCACTGACAGAACAACAGTGACTGAGTGTCCAGCTGATCGAATTTGGTCTGTCACAATGAAGCAATGACCTTATTATCGTGGGTATGCCCCCCGAGACACTCATATAGCCATCGGTCATTGCTTCATTGTGATACTCAAGCCCCTTCACCATGTCAAGGTAATGATCATGAAGGGGAATTGGCACATGTACATGCCCTTTGTTTTGTTGTTGCAGCTGCAGTGCAGCCAGAAAAATTAAGCAGGCATGTACACGCACCAGAAAAATTATTATAGCGGCCGCTGCTAGCAGGAATCCGCCTGGTGTCCTGGACCCTGTTGGTGGTGGCGGAGAAGGCAGTCAAGTGGCCTGCGGGCAGAGATGCTGTGTAGGGAGCGACTTAGTCTTGGGGCAGGCAGCCATTCACATGGCATGCAGGCAGAGATGCTGTGTATGGGGACTGACTTAGTCTTCGGGTGGGCAGTAACCCTCCAGGATCCATGCCTCATTCATTTTGATAAAGGTGAGGTACTGAACACTTTTGTGACTTCTCTTCTCAGTGACAATGCCTCCAGCTGCGCTGAAGGTCCTTTCTGACAGGACGCTTGAGGCAGGGCAAGACAGAAGTTGGATGGCAAATTGTGACAGCTCTGGCCACAGGTCAAGCCTGTGCACCCAGTAGTCCAAGGGTTCATCGCTGCTCACAGTGTCTACATCCACACTTAAGGCCAGGTAGTCGGCTACCTGCCGGTCCAGGCGTTGGTGGAGGGTGGACCCGGAATGGCTAAGGCGAGGCTTTGGACTAAAGAATGTCTGCATGTCCGAAATCACCATGAGATCGCTGGAGCATCCTGTCCTTGCCTGCGTGGACATGGGAGTAGGATTACTGGCAGTGGTACCTTTATTCCGTTGTGCTGTGACATCACCCTTAAATGCACTGTAAAGCATAGTTGCCAGCTTGTTCTGCTTGTGCAGCATCCTTTCTGCCTTCAGGTGAGTTGGTAACATGTCCGCCACTTTGTGCCTATACCCAGGTTCTAGTAGCGTGGCCACCCAGTACAGCTCATTGCCCTTGAGTTTTTTTAAACGGGGGTCCCTCAAAAGGCTGGACAGCATGAAAGACGCCATCTGCACAAATTTGGATCCAGACGTACTATCCATCTCCTCTTGCTCTTCCTCAGTGATGTCAGCTAAGTTCTCCTCCTCCCCCCAGCCACAAACAATACCAAGGGAACTTTGAGCAGCACAAGCCCTCTGCGATGCCTGCTGCGGTTGTTGTTCTTCTGCCGCCTCCTCCTCCTTCAAAAAAACCCACCCTCCTCGTCATCTGAGTCTGACTCCTCTTCCCCACACGACTCTTCCTCCTCTTCCTCCTCCCCCTCTGTGCTGCCACAGGTGTTGAGGAAACATCTGGTTCTGATGAGAATTGATCCCACAACTCTTCCTCCTGTTCCTGTCCACAGCTTGATCCACCACTCTACGCACAGCACGCTCCAGGAAGAAAGCATACGGGATCAAGTTGCTGATGGCGCCTTCACTGCGACTCACCATGTTTGTCACCTCCTCAAACGGCCGCATGAGCCCGCAGGCATTTCGCATGAGTGTCTAGTTCTTCAGCCAGAACATCCCCATCTCCCCAGACTGTGTCCTTCTACTGTAGTTGTAGAGATACTGGGTGACGGCTTTCTCCTGTTGTAGCAGGCGGTCGAACATCAGCAGGGTCGAATTCCAGCGAGTCGGGCTATTGCAAATTAATCGTCTCACTGGCAAGTTGTTTCTCCACTGAATATCCGCAAAGCGTGCCATGGCCTACATGAAATGACCACCTGAAATGCCCACACAACTTCCTGACCTGCTTTAGGACATCCTGTAAGCCTGGGTACTTACACACAAATCTCTGAATTATGAGATTCAGCACATGTTCCATGCAGGGTACATTTGTCATCTTTCCCAAATTCAAAGCCGAAATGAGATTGCTGCCATTGTCACACACCCGGTTGCCGATGTCCACTTGGTGCGGGGTCAGCCACTGATCCACCTATTTGTTAAGAGCAACCAGGATAGCTGCTCCATTGTGACTCTCTGCTTTGAGGCAAGACATGTCTAAGATGGCGTGACACCGTCGTACCTGGCATGCAGCATAGGCCCTGGGGAGCTTGGTCTGTGTAGCTAGAGAGGAGATCGCAGCACCAGTAGAGTTGAACTGTCACTTAGCCAAAGAGGAGGAGGATGACGACAGCAAAGAGTATGTAGCAGGAGGAGTAGGAGGAGAAGGAGAGGAGGTGGCAGCAGGCCTGCCTGCAAGCTGTGGAGGTGTCACAAGTAGGTCCGCTGCACAGCCACCTACTCCCTGCTTGTCAACGGTCACCAGGTTGACCCACTGGGCTGTGTAAGTAATGTACCAGCCCTGACCATAATTGGCAGACCAGGCATCCGTGGTCAGATGGACCCTTGGCCCAACTCTGTGTGCCAGAGATGACACCACTTGCCTCTCAACTTCATGGTACAGTTTGGGTATCGCCGTTTTAGATAAATAATTGCGGCCTGGTATCTTACACTGTGGTGTCCCAATGGCCACAAATTTTCGGATGGCCTCGGAGTCCACCAGCTGGTATAGGAACAGCTGGTGAGCTAACAGTTCCACCAAGCCAGCTGTTAGATGGTGGCCAATGAGGTGACTGGCAGAAATTGGCTTTTTACGCTCAAAGATTTCCTTCACGGACACATGGCTGCTGTGGGCAGAGGAGTAGGAACCGTTTAAGGTGAGAGGCGGAGTGGAGGAGGGTGGCTGTGAAGGTGCAAGGGATAAAGAGGCTGAAGATGCTTCACCTGAAGGAGGAAGAGGAGAAGGAGGGTGGCTTTTCTTTTGTGCGCTGCTTTTGCTCAGGTGCTCTTCCCATTGCAGTTTGTGACTTTTCTGAATGTACCTTTGTAAGGCAGTTGTCCCTACGTGGCTGTTGGCCTTTCCACAGCGCAATTTTTAGAGGCAGAGAGAACAGATGGCATTGCTCTGATCTAAGGCAGACACACAAAAAAATTCCAAACCGCTGAGCCCCCCTGGGATGATGGCACTATGGTGGCATCAGCAGCTGACGTTGAAGGGCATGTTGGCTGGCTGTCCATAGGTGGCGATACATGGCGCCGGACACTGCCACCAGCTGTTTCTGATGACGAGCTCCCTCTCCTTCTTTCAGGAACTCGCCTCCTCCTACTCCTCTCTGACTCCCCCTCTGAACTGTTCCCTTGGTCATCTTGTCTCTTAGGATCCCACGTGACATCCGTATCATCGTCATCATCATAATCATCCTGCCCAGCTTCGCTTGCCTCAGACACATAAACTGCACCAACAGCAGGTTTTTCATCATCCTTCTCCTCACACATTACATCAACAGTGTCACCTAACTCAGACATATGAGGTGCTGTAACTTGCTTAGCACCTTCATCTTGTTGTAACAGTAGTGGATGTGAATCAGTTAATTCGCCACCAAATAACTCCTGCGAAGTGTCAAATGGAACGGATGTGGCGCTAGAAGTAGCGCTGGTGGCTTAGGAAGATAAGGTGTTCTGTGTTAAATACATAGAACAAAGGTGCTGGGTCTCTACCTAGATTTAAGGATGGCTGGCCAATTTTATTGCAAGTGCCACAGTGCAGAGCAGAGGTAGAGACCCAGCATCTTTGTTCTATGTGTGGAAGTAACCCTATGGTGGATGAGGGGCTTTGCTGGTTGACTCCCTGGTGCTGTTAAAGATTGGGTTGCAGCGTTGGGATATCTGTATTGCTTTATGTTCTGTGTTAAATAGTCAACTACGTCCTGATAATCTTGGGAGTTGATGGGACGTGCCTTCTTCTGAGCACTGTACTTCGGTCCAGGGCCGCACGAAATCACATTAGCACGACCTCGAACAGACCTGCCGGGTGGCCTTCCTCTGGGTCTGTCTCTGCCTCTGCCTCTACCTGTTTTTTTTCCATATCGTGGGGATGAAGTGAAAGGTATGCACTGACTTGACTACACAGGTACAGTGACTGGTGGTATTAAATATCACACTGCGTGCACTCACGTGGGTAGGTGGGTGCACTGAACAACAGGTAGGTATATGCAGTGATGGGTATTACAAATGTGCACCTGTCACACACACGTACCGTGAACAGGTACAGTGACTGGTGGTATTAAATATAACACTGCGTGCGCTCACGTGGCTCAGTGGGTGCACCGAACAACAGGTAGGTAGGTATATGCAGTGCTGCTGGGTATTACAAATGTGCACCTGTCACACACACACGTACCGTGAACAGGTGTAGTGACTGGTGGTATTAACAATGCGTGCGCTCACGTAGGTGGGTAGTTAGGTGCACTGAACAGTGAACAGGTGCAGTGATTGGGATGGGATTACAAATGTGCAGCTGCCTGTCACACACACAGGTAGTCACTGAATGTGCTGGGCCTGGCAGTGGCACAGTAGAAATTACCACCAAGGGGCCAAAGGCCAGCTGCAACTGACTGACAGGGCTGCATATAATGCAAGTGGGCCACACACATATAAAAAAAAAAAGATCACAAGAACAAGAATAGCTCTCAAAAGAGCTGTTGAGGGGTGCTTTTATAGCAATAAGAATCAACAAGGAGCAAGCCTACAAGAGCCTAACTAAGCTTTTCCTATGTGAGTCTGCAGCAGCTCTCCCTTCTCTAATTACTGCAGGCACACAAGTGAGTAAAATGCCTGATGCTGCCTGCATTTCACAAGAGGGGGAGGGCCTCCAGGAGGGAGTGTAGCCTGATTGGCTACAATGTGCCTGCTGATTGTGATGTAGAGGGTCAAAGTTGACCCTAATGATGTTAGCTGATGATAGGTTACACAATTGCCCCCCCCCCAAAAAAAAAAAAGTTACATCATCTAATAAGTAAGCCTTAAATCTTTTACTTTGCCAGATTTATTAGACCCATGTCCATACTGAGTCTTGATGACAAAGTTAACGCTATGATCCTAGTCAACAGACCTAAGAAACTTATTATCCACATTATACAAAACAAAAGTTTGCATTCTTAAAACAGAAGGTATTTACGATAATCACTGCTGAATATGCAAATTATCCTTTGTTGTCCCTGTAAGCTATCCACACCTCCAGAACCGCTGGAATACAATGATGTGTCAGCTTTTTAATTGTACAGAGCCACAATAATCCAACACGCATACAGACTGTTTCAGATTGGTTGATCCTCACTAGAGCATAGCATGGCATGGAATAATATGGCCTCTAGGAAATAGGACTTGAAACACCCATAGTTACAGACTACCCAGCCAGCTCATGGTGAACCAGGACTCATTGGAGTAGGTAAGGGGCTACAAAGGACCAAAAAGCCCTCTTACAAAAATGTTAAGCAAAGCAAAAGTTTGCCTTCCTAAAACAGAAGGTATTTGCAATAATTCAGGTTGGAGCAAGCATATGATCTCTCCCACAATGCATCACTGCTGAATATGCAAATTATCCTTTGTTATCCCTGTAAGTTAGCTACATGTCCACAGCAAGCTCATGTGGAACCAGGACTCATTGGAGTGTGTAAGGGGCTACAAAGGACTTCTTACCAAAACTCTTTAAAACACTTAATCAGTAATGCTCGGATACCCCCAATCACGAATTCGAGTAAATCCGTCATGGCGGAATTGAAATCCGGATACGCCGTGATCGTGATCTGAATTTAAATCGGAGCTCCAAATTCGGCTCGGATTTTAGCTGTGATTACATGTAGAATCCGTGATCACGGCCGTGGTCTCGGATTCTACTTTAATGTTAATAGCAAAGTTCCCATACATGTTACAATCACCAAAATTACATGGATTATAAAGGTGACCAGTGGCTACAACCTAAACAATTTTTTTTTCAAAAAAGACCCTATAGTTTTTGAGAAAATCGATTTTAAAGTTTCAAATGAAAAAACGTATTCGTAATTAAAAAATGCCCAAACCCGCCGACTTAGTGGTTAATAGCAAAACCCCCTTACATGATATAAACACCAAATTTGCAGAATATGTTAAGTAGAACAGGTTTAACACCATGGTCCTCAAGTGGTTAAAGATTTACAGACAAGCATTATTATTTTATGTTGTGACATATCTAACATACAGTATCTCCCCTTTAAATAAAAAAAACGTAAAAAGTGGTACATTTCTAATGAGTTGCCTCCCAGGGATTCTCTTGCCCTCTATCCATTATCCCCCAAATCTTCTCACCTCTCTCCCCTTCACCACATTCTCCATTCTCCCTCATTCCATTCTTTCCTCATTAAAATCCATCCTATCCAATACTGATTGTTTGTTTTTATTTAAGTTTAGTGATTTAACACAACACTGATTATTGCTCTGTACTATTTGCTTCTTGTAGCATTTTAAAACTCTTATTGCTGGAACAAAGATAACATGTTACAGTTTGTTCTCATCTGGAGTTGTTGACAAAATGCTTTATTATGTTAACTGTTACCAAAAATAAAGATTGCATTTAAATAATTTAAATACATCTTTGAAAAAAGCCCAAGAAATAAATGAAAAAAGAAACACTTAACATCCCTTTCAGTTTCTAGAACTTTTAAGTTAACGTTTTTGTTTGCATGTAAGAGGGGCTTATATGAGGCCAAAGGCTGCTGTCTGAATTGTAACACAGAATATTTCCATATTTATTATAAGGGAAAGAGTACATAGAGATTTGTGATGAGTTTACCTCTCCATTTTACTACCTTTCACTGATTCGCTCTCCCATTTTTCTTTCCTTTTTTCATTATTCTTCAATTACTGGTTTGCTGGTTTACCTTGAGGGTGGAGTAATATTTTCCTGATTTATGTTTGCTAAAGTTTGCCATTATTATTGTGATTCATATTTGATCATTCTGTAAAACTATAAAAATAAAATAAAAAGAGGCCACAGACAGCAAATGTATTTAGCAGTGCTGGGCCGAAATTACGCATGAGCGTAATTACGCATCGTAATTCAATGTAAATTTACGCGTAAGCGCTACGCGTAAATTACGGTCTTACGCGTAATTATTTACGCGTAAGCAGTAAAGTGGTATCGTAATTACACTGTCTACCGTAATTGCTAGGTATGCGTAATTTTACGAACACTTACGCGTAATTTTACGCGTAATTACTAACGTAAAAACTCCCCTTTTCTAAGAATAGCCAATCAGTCAACATCCTAAGCAACCAATAGTATCTTCTCCCGCCCTTCAGTATAAGCGTACGTTTTGACGCATACGAATGATATGTACGCAATAACTGTCACATTGACGGCTATTGCGTACATATCGTCCGTATGCGTAAAAAAATACGCATTAATGGGTATTACAGCACTACGCGTAACATCGTAGTGTAAGCGCCTACATTACGGTATCCTTACGCGTAACTGCGTAAGTTTACGCATAATTACAGTGATGTACCGTAGATAATTTCCTACGCCGTAACCGTAATTGCGTAATGCGTAATAGCGTAAAATTACGCGTAATGATCCGTAAGCGTAGATTTTTCCATTACGACCAGCACTGGTATTTAGAGACCATGCTGGCCTTTGCAAACTCTGCTCAGTTTATATTCACCGGAGTTATCATTGGAATGCAGAAGGTGCTAGTGAAGATCCTGGTAGCCACCGTGGCATTCAATTTCCCCAGCATTCCTGTGCAAAAGTGTTTCAATTAATTTCCAATCATTTTCAATCATTTTTTTTTTTTGCAATCAATTTTTTTTTATATATATTGAATTCAATACAGGTTAATGTATTGAATTCAATTAAAAAAATGTTTGCTGCAAGATGTTGATGATGCTGTGTGACCCTGGTATCATCAACGCCGATCGGTGGGGGACATGTCATCGCCGAGGGACATGTCATCTCAGAGGGAGAAGTAAAATCCGCCAAGGGTCATGGAAGAAGGCACTGGGTAAGCTATCAGAGGTATGCGACAAGGGATCAGAATGCCAATGGTGAGTATAAGACCCAGATGTAGAGCCAGGTATATAGGTAGCCAGATGTGTAGCCAGATGTATAGGGAGCCAGATGTATAGGGAGTCCGATGTAAGGGTAGCCAGGTGTATAGCCAGATGTATAGGTAGCCAGATGTATAGGGAGCCAGATGTAAGGGTAGCCAGGTGTAAAGCCAGATGTATAGGGAGCCAGATGTAAGGGTAGCCATATGTATAGCCAGATGTATAGGTAGCCAGATGTATAGGGAGCAAGATTTAAGGGTAGTCAGGTGTGTAGCCAGTTATAGGTAGCCAGATGTGTCGATGTGTCGTCCCCCCTCCCGCCGATGGCCCGCCCCCCCCCCCGTCTGAAGCCCTTTGAAGTCTACTCACCCGAGGGCTCTCTCCTGCGGCTGCAGCAGAACTTCCTCCTCCATCGCCGAAGTCTCGTTCTCTGTGTAGTTACATTACAAGGCTTGGTGACGTCACCAAGCCTTGTAATGTAACTACACAGACCGGGACTTCGGGGATGGAGGAGAAAGTGCTGCTGCCATCACAGGAGAGAGCCCTCGAATGAGTAGACTTCAAAGGGCTTCAGATCGGGGGGGTTGAAGAAGAGGGGATCGGGAGGGGGGAGGAGGGAATGAGGCCACCCACAGCCTGCCCGCATAGAAGGGGACTCCCCCCATAGATGGGGGAGCCCAGACCCGGCAACCCGCCCGCATAGAAGGGGGAGCACTGACCCGGCCACCCGTCCGCATAGAAGGGGGACTGCCCCGGCACAGAAGGGGGAACCCCTGCTTGACCACCAGCCCGCATTGAAGGGGGACACCTCCCGCACAGAAAGGGGAGCCCCGGCCACCCGCCCGCATAGAAGGGGAGCCCCCACCAGCCCTGCAGAACTCTGCCCCGCTGATCCGCTGACCAGGGATCCCCCAGGATGGCTGCATGCTTGTTCTGCACGCTGTGGGTAGCACAGATCGCTACCCACAGGCATCCAGCCATCCTGGGGAATCCCTCTGATGAGGGAAAAGTGAAGCCGGCGGGGCAGACAAACAGGAAATCTCCCTGGGCTTATTGACGAGCCTGGCCGTCAATACCACTTTCAGCATGTTTCTGCTGGATGAGCCAGGCTCGTCAATACCGCTAGGAAGGTTAAACAACAGAAAAAGGTGCAAATTAGGTGGATAAGTGAGATTAACAAAAAAATGTTATGCCCAATTTTTCTACAAACAAGAAAGCAGTTGTAATATGTTTTTGGTATTGCTACATTTATAGTAAACTTGAGATGAATTCTATACATTCTTGGGGCTTCCTCCAGTCACCTCAGGTTGATCAGTCCCTGTGGATCCTAGCATTTTTGGAAGTCAGGGCATAGTGCCCGCATGTTCTCCATCACGTCCTCGTCATCAGGAGAGTTCTGAAGTTGGGAGAATTCTGGACACTGGAGTGCACGTCCGGACTGCGCTTGCGCCAACTGGTGCTGACTGGTGGAATACCGAGACCTATAGTAGAGGATCCAGGTGGTGTGGGAGGATGGCACGGGACTGATCAGCCAGGAGGGGGCTGGAGGAAGCCCCAAGTATGTATAAATTAATAAAAAGCAATACATACTTTAGGCTTTTTCTCATTCTTTTGTAAATAAAACCCCACGAGTCTTAAAGGACAACCAAGGTGACATGTGACATGATGAGATAGACATGGGTATGTACAGTGCCAAACACACAAATAACTATCCCGTGTTCCTTTTTTTCTTTCTCTGCCTGAAAGAGTTAAACATCAGGTATGAAAGTGACAGTTTCTGTCTGGGTCGGGACTGAGTCGGACTATAGGCTAAAGGTCCACACACACGCCGGACTGCAGGCAACGACAGGGCCGTCGTCACCTCCCGCTGGGCGGGCGTGTGTACAGTCTGTCTGCAGACTGCTTGAAAACGAAAGAAGGTCCGCACGATGCTCCTAAAATCCTATGTCTTTATTCATGGACGTATCTAAAAGGTCAACACATATCACCAGCTGACATGTTTCGGACCTACTGGTCCTTATTCATAGCTCATTTTCAAGCATACCCTAGGACTAGCTATCCTGGTCTGGCACTGCTCTTTCTGGGGTGAGCGGTCCTCTACCTTCCTTCCTGTCTGCAGACTGATATGGCTGTTTCTGAGCAATCCGCCCAGCGGATCGCTCAGAAACTGCCTTATCAGTCCGCCGACAGACTGTACACACGCCGGACTGTCTGCTGAAAACACGCCCAGCAGGAGGTGACGACGGACCCGTCGTTGCCTGCAGTCCGGCGTGTGTACGGACCTTAACCCTCACTAATAAGGAATTATAGTCATAAAACACTTTCCTGTCAGTAAATGGCTTCTGAAAGCAGGAAAGACATAAAAAGGACCCAGAATTCATACATTTTAGCTCATATACTTCATTAAATGTGTCATTGAGCTGTGACAATGAAGCAGTGAAACCTTAAAAACTAGATTTAATGTCAAATAAAACTGCGTAATATCTTAAAAAGTCATTTTTAGGAGAAGGAGGATAGATATAATTGTTTAACTCATCAGTTTATTTTCACCTCATAAGTCCTTTAAGTGTTTAGAAATAAAGTAAAAAGTTTAGTATTTGTCATTCATAATATAGAACATATGGCTTCTTATGCTAAAATCTTGAATTGATTGAATTTAGGCTGAGCGTATTATAATTGTTTTCAGAACAAAACCTGTTATGGTGTTGACATAAGTTAATTAATATGTTATCAGAGGAGTGATGAGATTAATGCGTTCAGATTCCCTTTAGGCAATGTAATGAAAAGTCGCTGTTTTGAGAACCTTAAATCGGAGGTTAATGCTGTGAATTGTGATTTGGAATTGTTCTGGACCACACTTTGGCATAACACAGATTTATCTATTTAAAAGTGCCAAAAGAAATTGCCTCCAATTCCAAATTCATCTTGATGTGTAAATCTAATTGTGCCTGCTTGATCAAAGCTCATAAATTCTGCAATTTAACCCTACAATGTAAGTACATGTTTGGTTATAAAATGTGAATCCAGGGCTTGCAGAGTGAAAAAAAACAAAACTTAAAGGGAAGGTTCAGGGAGGGTGGGTAAAAAAATCAAAATCAATTTCCACTTACCTGGGGCTTCCTCCAGCCCGTGGCAGGCAGGAGGTGCCCTCGCCGCCGCTCCGCAGGCTCCCGGTGGTCTCCGGTGGCGCGCCCGACCTGGCCAGGCCGGCTGCCAGGTCGGGCTCTTCTGCGCTCCAAGTCCTGGTACTTCTGCGTCCCACGCCGGCGCGCTGACGTCATCGGACGTCCGCCGGGCTCTACTGCGCATGCGCAGTAGTTCTGCGCATGCGCAGTAGAGCCCGGAGGATCTATGCTGGGAACTATGGCAGCAAGGGAGCATGCAGGCGCGCATGCGACTGCTTGAGGGAGTGCGCAGCTGCAGCCTTTTGGATGTAGTAGAAACGTCCAAAAGGCTAAAGTGGTTAAAGTCTTCCTGAGTTGAAAGTCAATTTTTTAAGGATGTATTACAGGGACCAGGGGAATGAGGATAAGAATGGACAATGCACAGAATGACGTGGAACAGATAATGCACAAAAGTATGTGGATCCAGCATTGCCATAAGTAGTTTTGCCACAGGTCGGGTATTTTTTAAGATCCTCTATAAGAAAGTATGTATCAACAAGAAAAACTTTAAAAGTCAACTTCTGAAACAGCAGACTAAACACTACTAAACATTTAAATGCAAAACAGCGCTATCTAGTGACCTCTTTCAATACTGTCAAAAATAAATCAATGAAACAGGATTTTTACTGCTATCATAATTCCTGTATCTGCATTTCTCTCAGTAGAAACAGGTGCATCTATAAAAACTGTTTTGAGGCAAATACTATTTTTGAGTAGGTTAGGGATTGATCTTTAAATCAAACTACACAGTATAACATTTGTTTCATAAGGCTATTGCCTTGCATATTCTTCTGCAAAACAATGTGTAAGGTTTCTCTGTTGTTGTTTTTTTTTGGGGGGGGGGGGTACTTTTTAATTGTTCATGTTCGGAGACACAGGACCATATGCTATTCCCTTTTTCACCTGAGTTTGCTCCTAGGTGATATTTTTACAACTTCAACAGAAAATACCTTTTCCATCACTAGCAAGCAAACAAATACTCAAAATGATTTTGATAGTACTTTTTCACCTAAGTTTTGGTACTTTTTCCATTACAAAGTGCTAAAAACGAATTTAAATTGAAGATTAATTATTATCTCCTAAGAGAAAACTCAGGATAAAAAGTGATTTGCATATGGCCCCCAGACTTTTCCAGTTTTTGACTCAAGTAGTA
The DNA here is from genome assembly GCF_040937935.1 of Hyperolius riggenbachi. Classification (NCBI taxonomy): domain Eukaryota; kingdom Metazoa; phylum Chordata; class Amphibia; order Anura; family Hyperoliidae; genus Hyperolius; species Hyperolius riggenbachi. Next base: position 284,464,426 of record NC_090648.1, on the reverse strand, counting down.
CATAACTGGAGATATCACTACTTTCCATTCTCAACCAACCAATTTCCCTGAAAATGTCATAGTTTTCCCATCTGAAGATCCTTTATAATATGTTTCTGTAAATGTTCATTCTCCCCCTCCTTAAAGGCACAATGCACTTTACAATACTCACGTTACCATCCTCATCTCAGCAGTTTGCTGTGCCAATATCACACAGTAACCAAGCAGCTTGGGTTGACCGAAAATCACAAGCTAGGTATAGAGGACTTAAAACACATCCGAGATGAAAAACTAACTATAACAAGTAACCTGTCTATATATTTTATCTAAAGTTTAGATCATGGGCTTGATTCACAAAGCGGTGCTAACCTACTTAGCACGTCTAAAGTCTTTAGACACGCTAACCAGGGTGCTAAGTAGGTTAGCACCGGATTTCTAAATCAGATCGCGTGCAAAGTTTTACGCGTGCAACGTTTTACGCGTGCAACGTTTTACGCGCGCTAAGTCCCATAGGCTTTAATGGGCACTTCGCGCGGAGCGCCCTGCGCTCTGTGCAGTACGCGCGTAAAGTTTTACGCGCATAAAGTTTTGCGCGCATAAAGTTTTGCGCGCGTAAAGTTTTATGCGCGAAAAGCTTGTTTAGACATGCTAAAGGGTTTTTCACAGGCGTGCTAACAGTTAGCACCGCTTTGTGAATTAAGCCCCAGGGGTCTCAAACTCAATTTACCTGGGGGCCGCAGAAGGCAAAGTCAGGATGAGGCTGGGCCGCATAAGGAATTTCACAATCGCGGCGCATCGCCGCCTCTGCCCGCCCCTCTCACTCTTCCTTCACAGAGAGGGGCGGGGAGAGGCGGCGATCCATGCGGCGATTGACGTCAAGAGGGGCAGAGCTGAAGCTGAAAGCTCTGCCCCTTCCAGGAAATGCCGGTGGATTGCCCCCCGGGCGATTTGGGGGCTCTGCAGCGGATTACTTGGGAGCACTGAAGCGAACTATAAGGAAGCTTTTGCCGGCGAGGGCCACAAAATATTGCATCGAGGGGCGCAAATGGCCCGCGGGCCGCGAGTTTGAGACCCCTGGTTTAGATAGTTTACACAGCAAATCTAGCTGCAAACAGCTTCAATAGAATATGATTATTTCTTCCTGTGATACAATGACAGCAGCCATGTTGTTTGTAAACATTACACACAGGCAAGCTTATCTGCATCTTCAGCACTTAGCCTGTGAAAAAAAACTAATCCTCCCTCTTCCCCTCTGCCTCTGAAATATCTGGCTAGTAATACCTCCCCCTCCTCCTGCCCAGACTGAGCTCCCATGAGCCCTTGCTACTGTCTGAAAATGTCAAGGCTCTCTGAAAAGCTGTGGGCGAGGCTTGTTTAGTTTATAGGGAATTAGAGTATTAAAACAAAAAGTATTGAGCTTGAGGAATGCCCTATAAACAATAGGAAAGGAACACAATTATGCAATGAGTAAAAGTTCATCTCGGATCCACTTTAAAGAAACCAAAAAGACCTCCTACTAAAAAGCAATGCTATGCGCGGTTTGCCTTCTTAAAACAGAAGGAATTTGTGATAATTCAGCTTAAAGTGAACATCTGTGGATACCCACAATGCACCACTACTGAATATGCAACTTATCTCTTTATGCCCCAGAAACCAGTTCTGGATTCAAGCTTGGCTTCTAGGGAATAAAGAGATGATTTGCATATTCAGTAGCAGTGCATTGTGGGTAACCACAGATGTTCACTTTTAGCTGAATTATCGCAAATGCCAGCAGTCCCAATATCAGGAACACAGAATTGATAATAAGACACTTGTGACCCGCTTGACCTTTTGGCTCAGCAGCACATTGTAGATGGAAATCTCCATGCTCACCAGTATAGATTAAGCCTAGTAGTTTCCCTGAGAATATCATTATTATACTGTATGTCCACCACAAATTAGCAGTTCCACTGCTCATCCTTTCTAAGATGAGTGGATTGTAAATGGAATAAAAACTTTGCCCATCTTTGGCTTAGCAGTGCAGGGTCTCTGGAACCAGGGATGAGCAGAAACTATGCCAATGCGAATTTACACATCGTAGTTTGCATCTACGCATCGTAGTTCGTAGGTCAAGTTTGAAAACCACGCTTATGAATTTACGCGTAGCTTACGCCCATTATGCGTAGTTAACATGTGTATTGCGTAGTGAACTATGAATGCGTTACTTGCGTCTAATTTTCCGCGTGCGATTGTATGCTTACAAACGTACGTATTGGAAAGGGGAATGTACGCATTGAAGAGTTCCTGGTATAAGCATTTAACAGACGAATTAATGCATACAATTTTCTGCATACAGGCATAAGCATCTACATACAAATTGCGTATTTTAACGTGTAGTCCATGAAATGCATACAAAGTGAATATTTGATTTCGAAGCCGTAGTTTGGCGAAGCGTAATTGTGTAAAACTACGCGTAGTTCCAGCATAGCGAAGTTGGCTGACTACGACCATCCCTGTCTGGAACGGTCTCTCTCTCTTTGTAAATACCCACTGGCCATATAACCAGCACTAGCATTTGAAAACTTCTACCTCATCCCTGGTACAGCAATACAGTGTGCAAAAAGATTTTTAAAAATCCTTGTATAATACCTCTCTCTTGTCTAATTCGTTGAAAATACTTGAACAGAGGCACCAAAATAGAATAAAAACTTGTTAAAAACACATTTAAAAAGGGAGGTTGTGGTGGACTTACCTCCCCAGTGGACAGACAGACACAATTCTGTTATTTACTTATGTGTAACGATTGGTGTCAGTACCCAGAGAGAATCTGATTGTTGATGATCTGCAGAATCATCAACAATACAGATGTATACTTAATTATGGATGATCTGCAGAATCACCAATAATACAAGTATGACTAACCTCTGGACACCTAACGAGTAAAAGTGTTTGATGAGCGGGAGATATAAGCAGCTTGGCCAAGAGCCACCTGAGGGGCAGGTGGCCCTGGGTAGTGTAGAAACTATCTCCTTCATAGTGAGGACCTGATAACCAGGGATAATGATATCAGATGGTAAACTGTACTGCAGCCAGAGGAGGAGACCACTGGCTGCTAACAGACCGGACTCTCTGAGGAGCGGGAGTCCTGGTTGCAGCTGACACCTGGTGGAATGGTGTCACTGCTAATACAGATAGACTGAGCACTCAGGGAGAGTGACAGCTTGGGTGGTCGGGCAAGCCAGGTCGGCAACACACGAACAGATGAGGTACAGAGACAGAAGACTGATTTGGTAACCGGGTACAGGCAGGGTCTAGCAACAGGTAGGCAGATATGCAAAAGTACCGAATCAGAAAGCAAGAGAAAGGTCGACAGAGCAAATAGTCATACCATATAAATATAACAAAGTCCTAGACTGGGGCGTGAGCTCCTTGGTCACAACACCCTGGAACTGGTCTAAAGTATAACACAGCAATGACACAGTATCCCTAAGCTTGGGTGTGAGGTCCTTGGTCACAACACCCTGGAACTGGTCTAAAGTACAACACAGCAATGACACAGTATCCCTAAGCTTGAGTGTGAGGTCCGTGGTCACAACACCCTGGAACTGGTCTAACATATAACACAAGCGTAATCTGGCTAAGTGTGAATTCCCAGGTCCTCTTGTTTCTAACACACTGTGGGATCTGACTGGTCTGAGTGCTCACACGTAAGTATACGCAACGGCAGACAACCAGCAACTGACAGGCAAGATGTATATATAGTGCAGCGCTCCTTGCGCCGCCCAGCCCCACTCAGCCAATCACCCACTGCGCTGGGATCAGCTGATCCCTCTCCTATTGGCATAAAGGTCCTGCCTCCTAGCGCGCGCGAGCATAGCTCTCCATCTGTGTGCACTACTAGGCTCAGACAAACCAGATGCATGCTGCTGTGCGGAAACCGCCGGTCTAAACGCGGAGACAGCCGCCCCGCTGCCAGACCGCGCGGCAGTGTCTCCGCAATCCATTACAGTACCCCCCCCCCCGAGGAGTGGACTCCGGACACTTCCCACCAGGCTTCCCAGGATGTGAGTCATGAAATTCTTTCTTTAATTCCTCCGCATGCATGCGACAATCTGGCACCCAAGTTCTTTCCTCCACACCATATCCTTTCCAGTGGACCAGATACTGTACGGAATTCTGCACTAAGCGAGAGTCCAGAATCTTTTCAATCTAATATTCTGGTTGGTCATCAACCAACACAGGGGGGGTGGGAGGGAGAGGAATCCACGTGCACTGCTGGCTTCAACAGAGACACATGGAATGATCTCACACCTCTCATACTGGCTGGGAGATCAATCGCTCAAGTGACATTATTAATTTTCTTGGACACTGGGAATGGTCCTATAAATCTAAGATCCAGTTTGGGTGACAGTTGCTTCAAGGCCAAATGCCGAGTGGATACCCACACCAACTCTCCTGGAGAGAACTTCCACTCTACGGACCGCCTTTTATCGGCCTGTCTTTTCTGGGTTTGGAAAGCTTTCCCCAGGTTCTTCTTAACCATTCCCCAAATCTCCTTCAAAGCCCTCTGCCAATCCTCCAGGGCAGGGAATAGTGTAGATGCCACCGGCAATGGAGCAAACTTAGGTGATCTTCCCGAAACTACCTGGAATGGGGAAAATCCTGAAGAGGAGCTTTTCAGGTTGTTGTGCGCAAATTCTGCGAACGGCAAAAATTTTACCCAATCGGATTGCGCATCTGCAACATAACATCTGAGAAATTGTTCTAGGGATTGGTTAACTCTCTCGGTCTGGCCATTGGTCTGAGTGTGGTAGCCTGATGAGAATGCAAGGTCCATATCCAGCTGATGGCAAAAGGCTCTCCAAAACTTAGAAACAAATTGGACTCCCCGATCTGACACTACATTTTCCGGAATGCCATGCAGCCGGAAAATGTTCTGGATGAAGAGATCAGCCAAATCCTGGGCCGAGGGGAGTCCTTTCAAAGGAACAAAATGAGCCATCTTACTGAACCTGTCCACTACTACCCAAATGACCATCTTGCCCTCAGACCTGGGGAGTTCTCCCACAAAATCCATGGACACATGGGTCCATGGTTCACTTGGGACTGGCAAGGGTTGTAAAGTACCAACAGGAGCCTGACGAGAGGGTTTACTCCTAGCACACACTGCGCACTCTCTTACAAACTCCTTACAATCTGTTGCCAATGTAGGCCACCAAGCACATCTGGCCAGTAAATCCTGAGTTCTGGTGGCCCCGGGATGACCAGCATTCTTGTTGGAATGAAACAGTTGCAAGAGTTGTAGACGGAAAGGTAGTGGCACAAACATGACCCCATCAGGCTTCCCTTCTGGAACATCCTGTTGGTAAGGACTCAGAGTGACTGTCCAATCCTTCCAGGTCTCAGTGGCTGCCAGAACTACCTTCTGAGGTAGCATGGTCTCAGGGGCTGAGGGCTGTACTGTCACGGGCACGAAACACCTGGTCAAGGCGTCGGCCTTGATGTTTTTACTACCAGGGGTATACGTAATTACAAATCTGAATCTTGCAAAGAACAGGGACCACTGGGCCTGACGGGGGCTAAGTCTCTTGGCACCCTCTATGTACTCCAGATTCTTATGATCTGCATAAACTGTGATAGTATGTTCTGCACCTTCTAGCCAGTGTCGCCATTCCTCAAAAGCTAATTTGATGGCTAAAAGCTCCCGGTTGCCTATGTCGTAGTTTTTCTCTGCGGGTGAAAACCTACGAGAAAAGTAGGCACATGGGTGGAGTTTGCCCTGCAAGCCTGATCTCTGAGACAATACAGCTCCAACCCCCACCTCTGAAGCATCAACCTCCACGATAAAGGGGAAGGTGACATCAACATGTCTTAATATAGGTGCGGAACAGAACAGTTTTTTCAGTGTAGAAAAAGCAGCACGGGCCTCTGCTGACCAGTAGTGAGTATCAGCCCCTTTCTTGGTAAGACTGGTGAGGGGCGAGACTATTGTAGAGTACCCATTTATAAACCTCCTGTAGTAGTTGACAAAGCCCAGAAATCTCTGGAGTGCCTTCAGTCCAACAGGCTGAGGCCACTCCAGGACAGCGGAAACCTTCCCTGGATCCATAGATCCATAGAGAGGCCAGAGGTAGAGATAATGTACCCCAAGAAGGCAACCGAGGTTACCTCGAAGAGGCATTTCTCTAGTTTAGCATACAGCAGATTCTGTATTAACTTCTCTAGAACAAACTTAACATGCTTGCGATGTTCCGAGAGATTGGATGAAAAGATCAGTATATCGTCCAGATAGACTAAGACAAACTTCCCCAACACCTCCCTGAATACCTCATTAATCAACTCCTGGAAGACGGCCGGAGCATTGCACAACCCGAAGGGCATCACCAGATATTCGTAGTCACCATCCCTAATACGAACTAGGTTGTATGCACCTCTCAGATGTAGCTTTGAGAAAATCTTGGCGTTGGTAACCTGAGTGAATAAATCGGCAATCAAGGGTAAAGGATAACGATTTTTCACTGTGATCTTGTTTAAGCCTCGATAATCAATGCAGGGACGAAGGCCTCCATCTTTTTTTTTTTTTTTTTTTTTACAAAAAAGAATCCTGCCCCTGCTGGTGAACGAGAGGGATGGATGAACCCCTTAGCCAAATTTTCTCTGATGTATTCCTGCATAGCTAGTTTCTCAGGCCCAGACAGATTATAGAGGTGACCCCTGGGAGGCATACAACCAGATCTTAAATCGATGGGACAGACGAAGGTACGGTGAGGGGGAAGTTTATCTGCCGATTTGGGACAGAACACGTCAGCAAATTCTGCGTATTGTTTTGGCACACCTTTAATCTGAATCTTGGTGTTACCCACGGTTACTCTCGCCAAACAATGATGATAACAATGGGTAGACCAGCTCGTTAGCTGACCTGAAACCCAATCTATCTGAGGGGAGTGAAGTTGTAACCATGGCATGCCAAGAATGACGGTGGAAGTTGCCATACGCAGGACCAGAAATTGTAGATTCTCCTTATGTAGCACCCCAACGCTGAACCTCAAATTCGGGGTTCGAGACAGAGGATGTCTACTTTGCAGAGGAGAGTCATCTACAGCAGTGACCAAAACCTGTTGGTCTAATAGGATTATAGGAATCCCCAAATTTTTTGCAAACTCGTAATCTATAAAGTTAACCGCTGAATCAGAGTCTATGAAAGGTTCAGTGGTAACAGTCTGGCCCTCCCATGTGACAGAACAGGGAAGGAGCAAACGATTATTGTTTAGAGGTAAAGACTGCGCGCCTAGGGTATTACCTCTGACTAAACCTAGGCGGCAGCGTTTCCCGACTTCTTGGGACAATTCTGCACCTTATGACCCTCCTCTGTACAGTATAAACAGAGCTGTTCTGTTTTCCTGCGATTCCTCTCCACCCGTGTCAATTTGGACTGTCCAATTTGCATTGGCTCTCGTGGAGGTGAGACGGGTGGAGGAGAGGCGTAGGAGACATACCTTACAGTGTTCTTACCCCGGGTTTGTTTCTGATACCGTAAACAGCGATCAACTTGTACTGCTAAAGCGATTGCCTCATCAATAGTTTTTGGTTCAGGGTGTCCCAACATCAAATCCGAGACTGCGTCTAACAACCCTGATAAAAAACAGTCTAACAGTGCAAATGACCCCCACCTAGCTGACACAGACCACCGCCTGAATTAAGCTGCATAGACTTCTACCGGATCCTTGCCTTGACGCAAGGTCTTAAGCTTCCACTCAGCAGTGGAGGCAATGTCCGGATCATCATAAATTATGGCCATGGCCTTAAAAAATTCTTCAACTGACGTTAAAGCCTCATGCCCTACCTGAAGGCTATATGCCCAAGTTTGGGAATCCCCTGACAAAAGGGTCTTAATAAATGTAATTCTCTGTGCCTCAGTTCCTGATAAATTGGGTCTTAGTTCAAAATATGACATTACTCAGTTTTTTAAGTTCTGAAAGTCAGATCTATGACCAGAAAACCTTTCGGGTACAGACATGCGTAAATCTGTAACTGGAGGAGATCGCACTGCATTTACAGCCGTCTGAAGGACCTGTATGGACCCAAACAATGCAGTGATCTGGGTCTGATGACCGTTCAGAACCCTGATGACATTTTCCACCGAGGTGGTGAGTGCATCAAGATGGCTGTTAAGTGCGTCCGTTTTGTTTTTCAGGTCTGCCGTTCTGTAACGATTGGTGTCAGCACCCAGAGAGAATCTGATTGTTGATGATCTGCAGAATCATCAACAATACAGATGTATACTTGATTATGGATGATCTGCAGAATCACCAATAATACAAGTATGACCTACCTCTGGACACCTAACGAGTAAAAGTGTTTGATGAACTGTAGGCTATCTCCCGAGGAGCGGGAGATATAAGCAGCTCGGCCAAGAGCCACCTGAGGGGCAGGTGGCCCTGGGTAGTGCAGAAACTATCGCCTTGATAGTAAGGACCTGATAATCAGGGATAATGATATCAGATGGTAAACTGTACTGCAGCCAGAGGAGGAGACCACTGGCTGCTAACAGGCCGGACTCTCTGAGGACGGGAGTCCTGGTTGCAGCTGACACCTGATGGAATGGTGTCACTGCTAGTACAGATAGACTGAGCACTCAGGGAGAGTGACAGCTTGGGTGATCGGGCAAGCCAGGTCGGCAACACACGAGCAGATGAGGTACAGAGACAGAAGACTGATTCGGTAACCGGGTACAGGCAGGGTCTGGCAACAGGTAGGCAGATATGCAGAGGTACCGAATCAGAAAGCAAGAGAAAGGTCGACAGAGCAAATAGTCATAACATATAAATATAACAAAGTCCTAGACTGGGGCGTGAGCTCCTTGATCTCGACCGAGAACTAGTCTAGAGTATAACACAGTAATGACACAGTGTCCCTAAGCTTGGGTGTGAGGTCCTTGGTCACAACACCCTGGAACTGGTCTAAAGTATAACACAGCAATGACACAGTATCCCTAAGCTTGGGTGTGAGGTCCTTGGTCACAACACCCTGGAACTGGTCTAAAGTATAACACAGCAATGACACAGTATCCCTAAGCTTGGGTGTGAGGTCCTTGGTCACAACACCCTGGAACTGGTCTAAAGTATAACACAGCAATGACACAGTATCCCTAAGCTTGGGTGTGAGGTCCGTGGTCACAACACCCTGGAACTGGTCTAACATATAACACAAGCGTAATCTGGTAAGTGTGAATTCCCAGGTCCTCCTGGTTCTAACACTCTGTGGGATCTGACTGGTCTGAGTGCTCACACGGAAGTATTCGCAACGGCAGGCAACCAGCAACTGACAGGCAAGATGTATATACAGTGCAGCGCTCCTCAGCGCCGCCCACCCCCACTCAGCCAATCACCCACTGCACTGGGATCAGCTGATTGTCCTGATCAGCTGATCCCTCTCCTATTGGCATAAAGGTCCTGCCTCCTAGCGCGCGCGTAGCTCTCCATCTGTGTGCACTACTAGGCTCAGACAAACCAGACGCATGCTGCTGTGCGGAAACCGCCGGTCTGAACGCGGAGACAGCCGCCCCGCTGCCAGACCGCGTGGCGGTGTCTCCGCAATCCATTACATTATGTCAAAAAATAACATTTATTAGATGCTTCACTTAGCAAACCCCTTTTCCTATCTATAGAGAGTAACTTCTTAACCTGAGTGGGGTCAGGTCATAATTAGAGATGGCCCGAACGGTTTGCACGCAAACTTATTCATGCGAACTTCGATGGATCGCGTTCGCGGTGAACCGTGAACTATATGCGAGTTCGACCCGCCCCTTATACTACATCATTAGGGTCAACTTTGACCCTTTACATCACAGTCAGCAGGCACAGGGTAGCCAATCAGGCTACACTTCCTCTTGGAGCCCCCCTCCTTATAAAATGCAGGCAGTATCAGCCTTTTCACTCACTCGTGTGGCTGCAGTAATTAGAGAAGGGAGAGAACCTTGCTGCTGACATAGGGAAAGCTTAGTTAGGCTCTTGTGTTAAGCTTGTTAGGTTGGTCTTTCTTGCTGATCTTGTTGCTAAAAAGCACTCCTCGCCCTCAACAGCTCTTTTGAGAGCTAATGTTGTTCTTGTGATCTATTTTTTTGTGTGTGTGTCCCACAGACACTTGTGTTGCATATACAGCCCTGTCAGTCAGTCTTAGCTGCTGGACCTTGGCCCCTTGGTAATTCTTACTGTGCCACTGCCAGGCCCAGCACATTCAGTTACTACCTCTGTGTGTGACAGCTGCACATTTGTAATACCAATCACTGCATACCCACCCATGTTCAGTGCACCTACCTACCTATGTGAGCGCACACAGTGTCACTGCACCTGTTGACGGTAACTGTGTTTGGGACAGCTGCACATTTTTAATACCAATCATTGCATACCCACCTGTTCAGTGCACCTACCTACCTATGTGAGCGCACGCAGTGTGAGTGCACGCAGTGTGAGTGCATGCAGTGTCACTGCACCTGTTGACGGTACCTGTGTGTGTAACAGCTGCTGATTTGTAATACCAATCACTGCATACCCACCTGTTCAATGCACCTACCTACCTATTTGAGTGCATGCAGTGTCACTGCACCTGTTGACGGTAACTGTGTTTGGGACAGCTGCACATTTGTAATACCAATCACTGCATACCCACCTGTTCAGTGCACCTACCTACCTACGTGATTGCAAGCAGTGTTATATACGCAGTGTCACTGCACCTGTTGACAGTACCTGTGCGTGTGACAGCTGCACATTTGTAATACCAATCATTGCATACCCAACTGTTCAGTGCACCTACCTACATACGTGACCGCAAGCAGTGTTATATACCAGTCACTGCACCTGTTGACGGTACCTGTGTGTGTGACAGCTGCACATTTGTAATACTAGTCATTGCATAATTGTTCACAGTTACTGTGTGACCGCATACTATGTAATATACCAGTCCGTGCATAACTGCACCTGTGTGACAGCTGCACATTGTATTATAATACCAGTCACTGAATACTTTTCACTGCACCTGTGTGACTGCACATTGTATTAGTCAAGTCAGTGCATACCTTTCACTTCACCGCCCCCCCTGATATGGACAAAAAACAGGCAGAGGCAGAGCCAGAGGAAGACCCAGAGGCAGGCCACCCAACAGGTCTGTTCAAGGTCGTGCTGACGTGATTTCGTGTGGCCCTGGCCCTAAGTATAGTGCTCAGAAGAAGGCACGTCCCATCAACTCCCAAGATTGTCAGGACGTGGTTGACTATTTAACACAGAACACCTCATCTTCCGCAGCCACCAGTGCTACTACAAGCACCACATCCGCTGCATTTGACACTTCGCAGGAATTATTTGGTGGGGAATTAACTGATTCCCAGACATTATTGTTACAACAAGACGAAGGCGCTAAGCAAGTTACAGCACCTCATATGTCTGAGTTAGGCGACACTATGGACGTGTGAGGAGGAGGATGATGAAGTACCTGCTGTTGGTGTAGTTTGTGAAGTGTCTGAGGCAAGCAAAGCTGGGGAGGATGATTATGATGATTATGATGATACCAATGCCACGTGGGATCCTAATAGACAAGATGACCAAGGGGACAGTTCAGAGGGGGAGTCAGAGAGGAGTAGGAGGAGACGAGTTGCTGAAAGAAGCAGGGGGAGCTCGTCTTCAGAAAAATCTGGTGGCAGGGTTCGACGCCATGTATCATCACCTATGGACAGCCAGCCAACATGCCCTTCAACGTCAGCTGCTGATGCCACCATAGTGCCCACACCCCAGGAAGGCTCAGAGGTTTGGAAATGTTTGTGTGTGTCTGCCTTAGATCAGAGCAATGCCATCTGTTCTCTCTGCTGCCAAAAATTGAGCTGTGGAAAGGCCAACAGCCGCGTAGGGACAACTGCCTTACAAAGGCACATGGAGAAAAGGCACAAACTGCAATAGGAAGAGCACCAGAGGAAAAGCAGCACACAAATGAAAAGCCACCCTCCTTCTCCTCTTCCTCCTTCAGGTGCATCATCTTCAGCCACTTTCTCCCTTGCACCTTCGCAATCACAGCCACCCTCCTCCACTCCACCTCTCACCTTAAGCGTTTCCTGCTCCTCTGCACACAGCAGCAGCCAGGTGTCCGTGAGGGAAATCTTTGAGCGAAAGAAGACAATGTCTGCCAGTCACCCTTTTGCCCGGCTTGGTGGAACTGTTAGCTCGCCAGCTGTTACCATACCAGCTGGTGGACTCTGAGGCCTTCTGAAAATTTGTGGCCATTGGGACACCGCAGTGGAAGATACTGGGCCGCAATTATTTCTCAAAAAAGGCAATACCCAAACTGTACCATGAAGTTGAAAGGCAAGTAGTGTCATCTCTGGTACACAGCATTGAGTCAAGGGTCCATCTGACCACGGATGCCTGGTCTGCCAAGCACGGTCAGGGCAGGTACATTACTTTCACAGCTCATTGGGTCAACCTGGTGACCGCTGACAAGCAGAGAGTACGTGGCTGTGCAGCAGACCTAGTGACACCTCCACAGCTTGCAGGCAGGCCTGCTGCCACCTCCTCTCCTTCTCCTCCTACTCCTACTACTACATCCTCTTCGCTGTCTTCCTCCTCCTCCTCCTTGGCTGAGTGGCAGTGCTACTCTACTGGTGCTGCGATCTCCTCTCCAGCTACACAGACCCAGCTCCCCAGGGCCTATGCTGCATGGCAAGTATGATGGTGTCACACCATCTTAGACATGTCTTGCCTCAAAGCGGAGAGTCACACTGGAGCAGCTCTCTTGGTTGCTCTTAACAAACAGGTGGATCAGAGGCTGACCCCACACCAACTGGAGATCGGCATCGTGGTGTGTGACAACGGCAGCAATCTCATTTTGGATTTGAATTTGGGAAAGTTGACACATGTTCCCTGCATGGCACATGTGCTGAATCTATTAATGCAGAGATTTTTTGTCTAAGTACCCAGGCTTACAGTACGTCCTGAAGCAGTCCAGGAAGGTGTGTGGGCATTTCAGGCTGTCTTACACGGCCATGGCACGCTTTGCTGATATTCAGTGGAGAAACAAATTGCCGGTGAGATGTTTCATATGCGATAGCCCGACTCGCTGGAATTTGACCCTCCTGATTTTTAACCACCTGCTACAACAGGAAAAAGCCGTCAAACAGTAACTCTACAACTACAGTCAAAGGACACGCTCTGGAAAGATGGGGATGTTCTGGCCGATGTACTGGACACTCATGCAAAATGCCTGCAGGCTCGTGGCTGTTTGAGGAGGTGACAAACCTGGTGAGTCGCAGTGAAGGTGCCATCAGCGACTTGATCCCATATGCTTTCTTCCTGGAGCGTGCCGTGAGTAGAGTGGTGTATCAAGCTGTGGAGGAGCATGAACAGGAACAGGAGGAATAGTTGTGGGATCAATTTTTAGCAGAAGCAGATGATTCCTTAACACCTGTGGCAGCACAGAGGGGGTAGGAGGAGGAGGAAGAGTCATGTGGGGAAGAGGAGTCAGATGATGAGGAAGGTGTTTTTATTTTTTTTTGGAGGAGGAGGAGGTGGCAGAAGAACAACCGCAGCAGGTGTCACAAAGGGCTTGTGCTGCTCAACTTTCCCATGGTATTGTTCATGGCTGTTAGTGACAAGACAATAAATATACTGTACAGCGCTGCATAAGATGTCGGCGCTATATAAAGCCTAAATAATAATAATAAAAATGGCTGGGGGAAGGAGGAGAACTTAGCTGACATCACTGAGGAAGAGCAAGAGGAGATGGATAGTACGTCTGCATCCAATTTTGTGCAGATGGTGTCTTTCATGCTTTCCAGCCTATTGAGGGACCCCCGTATAAAAAAACTAAAGGGGAATGAGCTCTACTGGGTGGCTATGCTACTAGACCCTCGGTATAGGCACAAAGTGGCGGAGATGTTTCCAAATCACTAGTAGGCAGGAAGGATGCAGCACATACAGAACAAGCTGGCAACTATGCTTTACAGTGCGTTTAAGGGTGATGTCACAGCACAGCAGAATAAAGGTGCCACTGCCAGTAATCCTCCTACTCCCATGTCCACGCATGAAGCAGTACACTAATTACACTACCTGATTGATGTATACACATGCAAGATGTTTCAAAGCATTTTAGGCCTCCAATTTAGCATGCAATTTGATTTCTGCCCTTAAAACGCTGCTGTGCGTCAAATCCAGATTTTTCCCCGGGACTTTTGGCGTGTATCCCACTCCCCCATGCAAAAACTCAGATGTTAGACCCCTTGAAACATCTTTTCCATCACTTTTGTGGCCAGCCTAAATGTTTCTAATTTTTGAAGTTCGCCTCCCCATTGAAGTCTATTGCAGTTCGCGGAAGGTCGCGCAAACCAAACTTTTTGCGGAGGTTCGCGTTCAAGGTTTGCGAACTGAAAATTGGAGGTTCAAGCCATCTCTAGTCATATTCTCCCCACCCACCTGTACAGTGGTTGCCTGCTCGGTAACCCACTCTTCTTAGTATAAACATTGTATGTTACTTAACTCATCCAACTGTGGTTGACAAATATACTACACTATATTGGGCCCTCGGATTTCCCCTTCTTTCTTTGTGTGCAAGTTCTTGTCTAATTCAGTCATGAAGAGTCAAGTACCTTGAGGTAATAAAGATGCATTGCCATGCTGGGAACCAACCGAAAAGAAAGTGCTAAACCTCAACAAAAAGAAAAACATATAGGCTTGCTCAAAAACTCAGGGTTATAAAGAATAATTGCTGTAATTGCATTTACAAAATGATGAGGAGAGAACCTACTAAGCAGAGCCTGGTAGAAGATGCAATAAACAACAACAACTGGAACATTCAGAAAGCACTTTCCTCTTATAGTACGAGGCAAACATACGATTACAGTGGAATTATAGTCATTTTTTTTCTTTGCTCTAAGATTAGCCTCAACTTGATGCCATTTACAGGCCAACTATTTCTTCTTGGAAGGTTACTGATAGGTTTATCAGAGAAGAGGTGAGAGAGGGTGTACTTTCTTTTTCTCATTACTGTACATGTAACAGAAAAGGTTAGTGGAATTTTGCTCTAAGCAAAATTAAACCACTCAGTATTGGCAAATCTAATCTTATAAAAATACTCCTCCTATAAAAGCAACGTGTTTATAGGGTGTGTATTAAATCACATTAGGTTTTCTTATGCTGAGTAGTTTTATTGTGCTAAACATGTTTAACAGGACGCTGCACATCCTTCTACCTTTGTACTCAATATTTCAATGGCTGCACCGAAATTATATGAATTAATGACTGCAATACCAGGTCAATCACTACTCCACAAGTCAGAGTAATATGCACAAATAGAACTCAGTAAACAGTGAAATATATAAAATGTAATCATTGCATTTAATGCATATTTACACATAGAATAACATCAACATGGATGAATATTCTGACTAATTTCACCTTCCATGAGAACTTCACTCAGGGCCAATTTACAGTTCAAGTGCTTCAAGATTCTACCAAAATGCAAGGACATTTGAAATTCCCTTGTCCTTAATGACATGTCACATTACAAGCTTGGCACGGACTAGCTTCTCTTGCAGTGTGTCAGCTGGCTCAACACTATGTATGTCAGCACTTCCATTGTGAAGCCCTCAAAGAATATGAGTGGTCCACATACATTGGAAAGGATAATATTATAGATAAGATTGTAAACTCTGGACATTCCATTCCCTCCTCCCTAAGTGTGGACAGCATCTAGAGATTACACCATTGTGACTTCAATGGTTGTAGGACACATTTGCCTGTAGAGTAAACACCAAATGGTCTATTAAGCAAATTTCCTCACATATAAAGGGCCATATGCAATTCACTTTTTCACATGAGGTGAAATTTTTACAACTTAAAATAAAATGCCTTTTACGCCACCAGCAAGCAAACAAATACTCAAAGTAACTTTTACAGTGATGGTTGACCTACTTTTTGGTACTTTTTCCATTGCAAAGTACTAAAAAGTTATTTTAAATTGAAGATGAAAAATTATCTCCTAGGAGAAAACTCAGGTGAAAAAGTGAATTGCAAATGGGCCAAAGTGTTTACATTTAGATTGGCAAAAGAAGGTGACAGAATATAACTTATTGATTGTTGTGGGCCAGCATAAATCTTTTAAATACACAATTCTAAATAGAGCACGGATGGAAGCTTGTTAGAATAGGAAAATATGTTCTTTTTTGAGCCAGCCAAACAGATTGAGGAGATACAAAAAAAGTTAACCTGATCATCTGTTCATGTCATCTATTCGTTAGTAGATAATTTCTCCTGAAACTCCTTTGTTAACAAATAACTTTACCTGATTTTATTTTGTCCATTGTTATAACAATAATAATAATAATAATAATAATACAGGCAGTCCCCTACTTAACCACTTTACCCCCCCCCCCCCCGCGGCACGGATATCTCCGTCCCTTTTTCCATCCTTATAAAACCAAGGTACGGAGAAATCCGTACCTCCCGTGCTACCGCCGCTCGTGCACGCTGCCGCCCGCTCACCTGGAGATCAATGAAGGGGAAAATCAACTCCCGTTCGTTGATCTAAGCCCCCACAATGATCTGCTGCTTCTATTAGAAACAGTGCGATCATTGTGATTTTCCCAGCCTCATAGTGCTTCCTGTGGGCGTCCTTCCAGACACTTACAAGTCGCATGAACAAAACATCACTGTGGCCATCTTGTGGCCAAATAATAAAACTACACCCTAAAGCATTTTACATATCCAAATACATTAGTTTTACACAATAAAATTAACTCATTACCTCCCACACTCCCTAATTATTATTTTTTTGTAGTAAAAAAAAAATACAATAAAGAAATACATAAATAGTTACTTTAGGGACTGAACTTTTTAAATATTTATGTCAAGAGGGTATAACACTGTTACTTTATAAACGATGGGCTTGTAATTAGGGATGGATGCAAAATTGAAAAAAATGCACCTTTATTTCCAAATAAAATATTGGCACCAAACATTGTGATAGGGACATCATTTAAATGGTTTTATAACCGGGACAAATGGGCAAACACATTTCATGGGTTTTAATTACAGTAGCATGCATTATTTAAAAACTATAATGGCCGAAAACTGAAAAATAATGATTTTTTCCCCACATTTTTTCCTATTTTCCCATTAAAACACATTTAGAATAAAATAATTCTCTGCATAATGTCCCACCTAAAGAAAGCCTAATTAGTGGCAAAAAAACAAGATATAGTTCATTTCATTGCGATAAGTAATAATAAAGTTATAGACGAATGAAGGGAAGGAGTGCTGAAAGGTGAAAATTGCTCTGGTGTTTCAGGGGTAAAAACCCTCAGTGGTGAAGTGGTTAAAATATCTCAAGTTACAATTTTTCATACATACAAACAAAACTGTCTACATATATATGCATGACTTGCTGTATTTTTATTACTTTTGTTGTTACATGTTATAGTATTGTATAAACTGTTGTGAGTAGTTTAAAATAGATTAAAAGTTTGTTAAAAACAACTAAAAGACATTGCTTATACTAGATGTCCAAATCCAGAGTTCTCTGATACTAAACCATTTATCCACCTTTCCCTATACAAAACACACAGATTCAACTAACAAAGTCCCAGAATGTAACTTGTTAATTGATACAATCAAAGAGGTTCAACATAATCAAAGTATGTTTCTTTCTTTGTAATTTTTTGAAAACTTAAACTGTAATATTTATTGAGAATTGGAAAATAGCTCTGCCTCTGACACAGGAGAACATGGTTTGAATCTTGGGTCTTCCTGTTCATTAAGCCGGCACCTATTCAGAAGGGAAACCTTGGGCAGGTCTCTGTGACACTGCTACTTGCCTACTGAGCACACCCTTGTGACTGCAGCCCTGGCCCTTTGAGTCCATCAGGAGAGAAATGCAATATAAATATTATTTGCCTCTGATATCATTGCAAGGGTAACAATGTCAAAGACCGCAAATGTGCAAACTGGACTGCTGGATGGTATAAACACAAATTAGGCAGGCCAATCTCTTCCTGTGTCCTTTTAAACTTCACTATGTAGCTTTTTGTAAGAGGCGTAAAAAGTACAAAAAAAACAGCCTGGGTAACATGGCCATTTTAACAAAAACAACTGGGATATTTACTATGTGGGCAAGAGTTTTTTGAGTCATTAACCCTTGGACTTTAGATGTGACTAAATTAGTCTACTATGGAAAGATAATGGTTCTGTGTACCACATTAGATTTTTCTGCAAATAATCTTAGTTTAAATTCATTATCTTTAGATCTTTGCAGAATCTTTTATCCAAGGGTTACACTGCAACAAAAAAAAAAAAAAAAGAAAATGAATGGTAAGGTGGGACATATTTGCCTAGCTACCAACTAATTTGAAAAATAATTATAGAGCAGTCCAAATATTTGTAATCTCACTTTGAGAAAAAATATTCCATTTGTATTGCTGCCAGAAGTTTATCTCTAATATTCCAACTTAGAATATCAAAGGATTTTGAAGGTCTTAATCTTGAAATATAGAAAATATTATTATACAAATATTAAAAGTATAATGCTGGCTGCAGTTCATGAATATGTGACTTTCAAAGGCTTCATTCATTGATTAGGAAGTACATATAAAGGCCCATATGCACTTAACTTTTTCTCCCGCATTTTCTCATACATGATATGTTCACATCTTGTTAAAAATTATGTTTTAAACCAGCAGCAAATGAGAAAATACTTAAAAAGAATGTTGACAGTACTTTCCCCCTATTTTCGGGTCTTTTTTTCAGTTGGAATGTGCTAAGAAGTTGCTTTAAAAAATAAGTTGAAAAATTATCTCCTAGGAGAAAACTCAATACTTTACTGGTTTCCCAACAATCAGAAAAACTTGCAAAATGGTAACAGAGCATCAAGATATGCCGTCAAAGGGGTTATTCATAAAGGCCACTTTTAGGAAATCTTAATAAGGCAACTTCAGTATATCAGGCATTAAGTGTGAGAAGGAATGTCAATGTATTTCTTACTGTCCTTCAGAACGTATATAAAATTAATATGTTTTACACTTTATAAATTGATTGGAAAGTTGTGATTACGCTTGCCAAGTGCATTCAAAATGGGCCATAAATTACTTATTATTTTCTGCAGACTATAGTTAGTGCAGAAAGAGTCCTTCTCAGTTATGGGATTTCAAGGCTAATTATTTAATGAATGTAGCAATGGTGCCATTAATTGTGTTTTCTGCAAGCATTCAACATTATTGCTTTTACAAAGGATTTTATCTTCTAGTTAGCAGCTCTGAATATGTCATCAACATTTAAATGGCTAAAATATGCATGACAGGCTTATATGTTCTTATTAAGTATAAAAATAATTGTCATGATTTTTTTTTTGCATAGTTTGAATGATTTCAAGAAACTATGGTATAATTAAAACTTACCATAATATGAAAAATGCTATGGGCATTTTAAGTTGTGTGTCAGATTTGCAGGATTTTTCAAGGTTCTTTGTGTTGCTGTAATACTTACTGATATTTGCACTGACCTATTTAGCTATAAGTTGAAAGAACACTAGCGATTAACATGCCTATTTTAACCTGGGATAAAGAGAGTTCCTGAAGTGCTGGTAAATATTGATGTATACAACTCACTTGCTTATCTCTTTTGTTTACTGCATCAAATTCCTTTAATGTTTAACTGATGGCAGTCTGCTCAAATCTGAAGGTAGAGTGAACAATGAGGGGAGCGGGAATTCCCTCACAGTGCATCTGTTAATCCTGTGTGTGTAAGAGAAAGCTCCCAGCAGCTGCAGCTTGCCTGTGTCCTGTGTCTCTGACTGAAGTGTCTGAAGAGAGCAGAGGAAATGTAACTTGTTATAAAAATTTGTAATTGTCTGTGACACCACAGCTTTTCATACTTTTTTTTTGCTTTCAATGAAAAATACTCTGTAGTCTGATATGCAAAAAAACAACACTAGCTGTGCATTGAAGCAGACACCCCTTTTGAGAATGAGAATTTGTTCCAATAGAGCTAAATTCTACATACAATGAATTAAAGCTTTTGCCTCCTATATTCTACCACTTGAGGACCACGGTCTTAACCCCCCCTAGTGACCAGGCTATTTTTTACAATAAAGGCCGCTGCAGACCACACAACTCAGCACACAAGTTTAACCCCATTTTCTACCCACCAACGGAGCATTCTGGTGGTGGGCTATGATCGCTTCCATTTTATTTTTATTTATTTTTTTACAAATATTTTTTTTTTTTTTAACAATAAATTTCCCTTTTTTTAACCTTCCCTCCCCCGCCAGCCAATCAGTGTGATCAGCTGTCATAGGCTTCAGCCTATGACAGCGGATCACTTATTTGCTGCCCTGGGGGACAGCCATGTCACACGACTGTCCCCAGTACAGTGCTGCCGTAGTTCACAGCGCTGTACAGAGTAAATAGTTTTGTCGTTTTACAGTCTCCTAGCAGCGATCACCAATGGGAGACTGATGATGCAAGCGGAGGAGCATGCGCATTGGCGTGCAATCTCCTGCAAAACCACACCCCAGGACTTCACACCAATTGGCATGGAGCAGTCCTGGGGCTGCCGCTGCGTTTACCAATTGGCATATTGCGGACGGCAATAGGTTAACATGAAAAGTAGGAAAATGTTTACATAGCTACTTAGACATTATTTGTACATAGTCATTTTAGAACACTTTGTTTGATACTGTTCTTTTAATGCTTTTCTTATAAGCCATGTTTGTAAAAGTTTATATGTCCTATATAGTCTAGGTATTTGCTGGAAATGCAGTATGTCTAGGATGCTACAGCTGGGGTATATACTGTATCTGGCTATGTTCACTAAGAGTTGGATTACATTGGAAGTAATGATGATAATAATACATCAAAGACACACCACTCCATATATGTAAAAAAATGTGATATCACTACACCTATTAGAGTAATATGTCCTGATTCACTAATGTTGACCACATACTTACAGACTAATCTGCCATTTGTCTGTCAGATCAGCAGAATTATCTACAGTAGAGGCTATTACTGAAGGAAAGAGCAGTTTTACTGTGAACATTGTATTCCTTTTCTCGGTAGCAATTGGACATTTGAAATGAACACGCTGAAACTTCATTGCACAATTGCTTCAGTAAATCACTCACACTGTTGATTCATTCAGTTGATTAAATAACATTCTTCCAAGTTAAACTATCAGTAGTGTGTGGCCAGCATAAGACATCACCAGGCAAGCTGGAATTATTAATAAAAATCAATTATGAGTGCACATGAGCATGAGTGAACAACTTCCAATTCACTAAGCCTTCAGAAATGTTTGCCGTAGTCTGAAATGACTCAGTTTGTAAACCTTTACCACATTATATAAAAAAAATTCTATCAAATGTATTTATCTTTAGCAGCATAGTTGTATGGTGCAGTAAACTGTGTAAAGTTGCTACGCACGGGAAGCGCATGCCAATTTTACCATTACTACCACGTGTGGAGCGCAACTTGTTAACCTGTTAGTGTCACAGGTGCACGTTGCTATGGTAATGTGTGTGCTATACTGCAGATTACCATAGTAAGGTACACATTACTACTGCTGATGATAACTGTATGCATGCGGCATGCCAAATGCAGTCCTGTGTGGAGCAGCTCACTATATACACCACCACCACCCCATAAAGAGGAACAGTGATGGATAGACTGGCCACGAGCATTCCATGCACTTACTAAAAACTAACACCCCCACATTCCTCTCATCATCAGAAGACAGACCCCTGAAAGATAGACCTTTCCTGAGCCACAGCCTGACAATATTGATTTAGCAGCAGCAATATGAATTACTCTTCGACAACAACACAGTGCCTACTCACTGTACTGATTTGAAGAATGGCCACAGGCACCAATCCTGGCAGAGACATAGCAGCAAATGCTGCGAAGAACGTTCAGAGAAGGAGGTGGAGATTGCCATCAGCAGTGTCAGCCACAGGCTAACGTGACACACTCTGAGGCTGGCTCTCACATACCTGACAGGAGACCGGTGCTGCCTGGCACGTAGGACGCAGTGTGTCCTCACCATGGCAACTGTTTGGAGCCACTTATATATACACATATAGGAGAGCAGCCACGCGCTTCAGGGGTTAACAGTGCTGGAATGGCAAGGTGAAAGGGCATGTGGGAAGCCTCTGGAGCATTCAGGGGCTTCCCTCTACCACAGGATGAGAATTTTTATTTTTTAAATGTCACAGGTTTGCTTTAGAATATTTCTAGAATGACACACAACTATAATCTTTCTTCAGGTAGGAATAGAAAACAATTTAACAATACTGTCATGTGTATTTTAAAAACATTCCAATGTAAAATGATTGCACTATCTTTGTTTACACTTTTTTCAAATATAAAATGTTGGCATAACATTTTTATCCAACGTACTATATACTATACATATACTATACTATTATAAATGCAGTGCAGTTGTATTTGCCAGTAGCCGTGTTATGTATCCAAATGTGGTGACACTGAGTATTAAACTGAAGTGTGGAACAAGAAAATGTATGTGTGCTCAAACACCAAGTTTAACCCTAACAAATCTGGCTTTGCAAATCTGGCCTATTTGGCATATCATGAGGCATTGCTCATGCAAATATGCATTAGCTTTCGCATGCCAAACTATGCAGGGTCAAAAACCAATACCGCAAAGTGGTTGCCCTGCGGGAATTAGTTCATGCTACATTAGCACTATCCAGGAGCGCCACGGGGAGGCTTCCCAATGCCCCCATACAACCTCTCTCACTGCCTGGGAACCACAGCGGCACCCCGGAGGGGAAGGCTGGGTGGCGCAGGTGACCCCCCCAAGCATGGCCAGTGCAGGGGGGGCGCCCGCACCGACCTCCCAATATTAAAAAAGGACACTTACCTTAACGTCCATTGCATTCTGCTACACGTGCATTAACTTGGGGGCACCACATGGGAAAGGAGTGAAGCATCGGTCACCCCAAGCTTTGGAGCTCAGGGCTGGCTTACACACAACACTCCAAAGGAAGGGGGGAGGGGAGGCACAGACAACTCACCCCAGGGCTCACACCACCAACAACTAAGAAAATGCTTGCAACAAGAAAATGTATGCGTGCTCAAACACCAAGTTTAACCCTAACAAATCTGGCTTTGCATATCTGGCCTAATTGGCATATTATGACGCATTGTTCATGCAAATATGCATTTGCTTTCGCATGCCAAACTATGCAGGGTCAAAAACCAATACCGCAAAGTGGTTGCCCTGTGGGAATTAGTTCATGCTACATTAGCACTATCCAGGAGTGCCACAGGGAGGCTTCCCAATGCCCCCCAAGGCATTGGGAAGCCTCCCCGTGGTGCTCCTGGATAGTGCTAATGTAGCATGAACTAATTCCCGCAGGGTGACCACTTTGCGGTATTGTTTTTTTGACCCTGCATAGTTTGGCATGCGAAAGCAAATGCACATTTGCATGAGCATTGCCTCATGAATAGCCAATTAGGCCAGATTTGCAAAGCCAGACTTGCTAGGGTTAAACTTGGTGTTTGAGCACGCTAAATGTTCTCATGGAAAGCATTAAACTGAGGTGTGCCTGGGACTGATGTCATAAATGACTGTCTGAAGGTGACATGGACAGATAATTACAAAGGTTAACTTTAACCTCTTCGTGGCAAACTGCCACATTAAAACGTCATGCAGGAGCCTTTTAACAACTCCAGGATGTTTTATTTGCATTGCTCGCCCACCGCAAGTGTTTCCCGAACCAATCGCAGTGTCTTGAATGAATGGACATGACGCCGACCAAAGGCCATGTTCATTCATACTGGTGAAAGTGAAACAAAGTGTAAAAAAAAATGGAACACTTCCTGGTAAAGTAAAAGTAAAATTACATACACCATACATATATAATTAAAAAATAATAAATGAATCCCTTCCAAAGCCCTCCCCCACCTCCAAAAAAATAAAGAAATTAAAAAATACATAAATAGTTGCCTTAGGGACGAAAAATAGCTTTTTAAAAATATGTATGTCACAAGGGTATATATTACTGCTATTTTGGTACATAAGCGCTTTTAATTATTGACCAGACACAAAAAAGCAGAAACAGAAAAATTACACCTTTATTTCCAAATATTATATTGTCGCCATACATTGTACTAAAAACATACCGGTAATTTAAATGTTCTGATAGCTGGGCCTAACGGGCAAATAAAATGTGTGGGTTTTATTTATAGTAGCATTGCTTATTTTAAAGCTATAGGGGATGGAATTGGAAAAATTGTGTATTTTTTCTTGTTGTTTTTTTCTATAAAATGCATAGAACAAGTAATTACTGAAAGCTATCGCCCACAAAAAGCCTAATTTGTGGTGAACCGCCCCCCCCCGCCCCCCCCAAAAAAAAAACAAGGTTTAGATCATTTTGTTTTGGCAAGTAGTAATAAAGTAAGGGAGGAGAGCTGTCAGGTGAAAATTGGTCTGGTCCGTTAGGGTAAAAACCCTTTGGGGTGAAGTGGTTAGGTAAAAAGGTAATGATTTGTAATAAATAGTTGCTAGCCATATTCCTTATTTCATTTTCAAACCAGCACTGTAAAATACAGCTGTATACAAAAGCAAAGGCTGGGCCCTCCAGTTGAGTTGGGCCGAACGGTTCGCTGGCGAACGTGGTTCGCGCGAACTTAGGTGGTTCGCGTGCGGGTGCCGCACGCGAACGTTTTGCGGAAGTTCGGTTCGCCCCATAATGCACCTGAGGGTCAACTTTGACCCTCTACATCACAGTCAGCAGGCCCAGTGTAGCCAATTAGGCTACACTAGCCCCTGGAGCCCCACCCCCCCTTATATAAGGCAGGCAGCGGCGGCCATTACGGCCACTCGTGTGCCTGCATTAGAGAGAGTAGGGCGAGCTGCTGTCTGTCTCTAGGGAAAGATTAGTTAGGCTTAGCTTTTCCTGGCTGCATACCTGTTCTGTTCAGTGAGCCCTCAGCCCACTGCATACCTGTACTGTGATCCTGCCACTGCATACCTGTTCAGTGATCCTGCCAGTGCATACCTGTTCAGTGATCCTGCCACTGCATACCTGTTCAGTGATCCTGCCAGTGCATACCTGTTCAGTGATCCTGCCACTGCATACCTGTTCAGTGATCCTGCCACTGCATACCTGTTCAGTGATCCTGCCACTGCATACCTGTTCAGTGATCCTGCCACTGTATACCTGTTCTGTGAACCCGCCACTGTATACCTGTTCTGTTCAGTGGACCCGCCACTGTATACCTGTTCTGTGAACCCGCCACTGTATACCTGTTCTGTTCAGTGGACCCGCCACTGTATACCTGTTCAGTGATCCTGCCACTGCATACCTGTTCAGTGATCCTGCCACTGTATACCTGTTCTGTGAACCCGCCACTGTATACCTGTTCTGTTCAGTGGACCCACCACTGTATACCTGTTTAGTGAACACGCCACTGCATACCTGTTGTGTTCAGTGAACCTGCCACTGCATACCTGTTCTGTGAACCCGCCACTGTATACCTGTTCTGTTCAGTGGACCCGCCACTGTATACCTGTTCTGTGAACCCGCCACTGTATACCTGTTCTGTTCAGTGGACCCGCCACTGTATACCTGTTCTGTGAACCCGCCACTGTATACCTGTTCTGTTCAGTGGACCCGCCACTGCATACCTGTTTAGTGAACATGCCACTGCATACCTGTTCTGTTCAGTGGACCCGCCACTGTATACCTGTACTGTGAACCCGCCACTGTATACCTGTTCTGTTCAGTGGACCCGCCACTGTATACCTGTTCAGTGAACCCACCACTGCATACCTGTTCTGTGAACCCGCCACTGTATACCTGTTCTGTTCAGTGGACCCGCCACTGTATACCTGTTTAGTGAACACGCCACTGCATACCTGTTCTGTTCAGTGGACCCGCCACTGTATACCTGTTCTGTGAACCCGCCACTGTATACCTGTTCTGTTCAGTGGACCCGCCACTGTATACCTGTTTAGTGAACATGCCACTGCATACCTGTTCTGTTCAGTGGACCCGCCACTGTATACCTGTACTGTGAACCCGCCACTGTATACCTGTTCTGTTCAGTGGACCCGCCACTGTATACCTGTTCAGTGAACCCACCACTGCATACCTGTTCTGTGAACCCGCCACTGTATACCTGTTCTGTTCAGTGGACCCGCCACTGTATACCTGTTTAGTGAACACGCCACTGCATACCTGTTGTGTTCAGTGAACCTGCCACTGTATACCTGTTCTGTGAACCCGCCACTGTATACCTGTTCTGTTCAGTGGACCCGCCACTGTATACCTGTTCTGTGAACCCGCCACTGTATACCTGTTCTGTTCAGTGGACCCGCCACTGTATACCTGTTCAGTGAACCCGCCACTGCATACCTGTTCTGTTAACCCGCCACTGTATACCTGTTCTGTGACGGTGAGTTTGGTGTGTCACTGTGAAGCAGTACCTTAATTACACTACCTGATTGATGTATACACATGCAAGATGTTTGAAAGCACTTTAGACCTGTCATTTAGCATTCAATGTGATTTCTGCCCTTAAAACGCTGCTTTGCGTCAAATCCAGATTTTTCCCGGGGACTTTTGGCATGTATCCCACTCCGCCATGCCCCCCTCCAGGTGTTAGACCCCTTGAAACATCTTTTCCATCACTTTTGTGGCCAGCATAATTATTTTTTTTTTCAAAGTTCGCATCCCCATTGAAGTCTATTGCGGTTCGCGAACTTTAACGCGAACCGAACCTTCCGCGGAAGTTCGCGAACCAGGTTCACGAACCTAAAATCGGAGGTTCGGCCCAACTCTACCCTCCAGCACATTTCATATTTACCAAAATTAGAAACTACTGTTGCATATACTGAATGCTCAGATACAGAAACACTTTTCCTCTGATCACAGGTTATCAAGCATAAATTAAAAAACTGACAGCTGGAAATCTGCATTATGACTTATATTATGCTACAAAGGCCTCAATTCACTAAGCAGTTTAGACTATTAGACAATCAGTCGCATCAAAAGGGAATTCACTAATAATTACCGAATGTTTTAGACCTGTTTTGACACCTGGTCCAAAACATTCAGTAATTAGATCTAATTACCGTACGAGGTCTAATGCTGGGTACACATGTTTTCCACTGCGGGATCGATCGGATAGATTCGATTATTTCCGACATGTTAGATCGGGATTCGATCAATACAGCCATCGATTTTGCATGTTAAGTATGTCAGAAATAATCGTATCGATTCCGATCGATACCGCGATCGAGTGGGAAATGGCAACATGTGTACCCAGCATTAAGATATGAGTAGCTATGACTGACATCCTTCTCCTCTGATGAGCTCTCCTCTGGATCAAATTAAACTCCTGCATAATGAATTCAAAAAGCTCCATGCTCACGTCTACAATTCCTCACAGAAGTACTTTACCGACAGAAATCAGCTGGCCTAATCTCTGTCAGAAAAAGTGGGTGTGGTTACTCCTTGTTTGCCTTTGTGAATTGTGTAATTACTGAATGTTTTAGACCAGGTCTAAAAACAGGTCTAAAAAATTTGGTAATTATTAATAATTATTAGTGAATTCCCTTTTGATGCAAATGATTTACACCAAACCATAGACTAAAACCATCAGTAGACTCGTCTAAACTGCTTAGTGAATTGAGGCCATAGAGTGACATATTCATCATTTAAAAGAAAAAATGTAATCATGAATCTAACTGGGTATATGAAAAGAAAATAAACAATCTGCAGATGTATTTTTATACAGAATTACGCTCATTATAAGCATGCATTTTACTTATTACCGTAAGTTCATTCTGATACAAATTCATTTTAAGAATCATTTTTCTCATGCCTGTAACATGTCAAAATCTGTAGGTCAGTTTGAACTACAGTTTTCAGTGTAGCAATGCTCCCTGTTGGTCAGGCAAATCATACCTAGCATATAATACCAGTGTCTAGAGACATTTATGTGATTACCAAGGACATTGTGACTGAAAGTCATCTTACTGAACACAGCTACTCATGCTCCTGCCTTGTCTCCCCCAGAGAATTGTGTGAAACAGCATGATCCAATGCCGCATTTCCTTCCATTTTATTTTGACTGCATCCAGAATCCAATAATTTTTATTATGTATGGCATTTTTGCTCATTTGTATACATGGATGTCGTGGTTGGTGATGTCTGACAGATTGCAAAAATTGCTCAGGGAGAATAATCTTGTGCATAATAAGG
This sequence comes from Hyperolius riggenbachi, assembly GCF_040937935.1. Classification (NCBI taxonomy): domain Eukaryota; kingdom Metazoa; phylum Chordata; class Amphibia; order Anura; family Hyperoliidae; genus Hyperolius; species Hyperolius riggenbachi. Next base: position 284,436,208 of record NC_090648.1, on the reverse strand, counting down.
CCAAGTTGTGCAGATTATCATAACTCCAAAATCTAATTATTCCTTATTTAGTCTCTTTGTATGACTTACACAGATTGGAAGTAATTTGCTAAGCGCCACTTAAACATATATGGCATTGATTTAACTAGTTGACACACGTAGTTCGCAAACATTACAGACTGACATTATCTAAAAAGAGCATCTGTTATGGAGCTTTATACTGTGCTTCTCATTCAGGTGTGAAATGAAAAATCTCAGAAACAAATCTCTTTTTTCTATTCATTTGCATAAATGAAGCTTGCTGTTATTAGCTTAGCTTCAATGCATCTGTTCCCCGACAGTTGTTTGTTTGGATGCAAACTGAAACTCAATAGAAACATTCCAAAAGAGATGTCAGGGTGACATTTGTTTTTTGTAGTGTACACATTGTCACCTGGACACATTTTGCTATTCATTAAATGTTGCCATGCTTGGAATAAAATCGACAAAATTAAGTTATTGTAAACATTGTTTAAGAAATGCATTCAAATTATGCAGATCTATTTAACAGTAGGATTACTGTCAGCTTCCTCAGGCGCAACAAGGAAAAACAAACACTTTCTAGTATTAAAATGTTATTATAATTTACATAACAATTACAATTTTCAGAGCGTAGCAACCTGCTTCATTACCTTCACCAATTAAGGTGTTCAGAAATGTATATAGGGTAGGCAAGACTGCTTGGGAGAGGCAGTGTCTTTGAGACCTAGTAATAAAACACATCATATAAAGATATAGCTGTGACGTTTGGAGCAGAAGAAGCAGAGAGATCTCTGGACAACCTATCTTGGTATCTGTACTCTCCTGGAGTCAACAGACAAAAGTTGGGATATTCACTGATCCCTATGTATATCCACATTTGCAATTATGTCCTGTTCAAAGTTATGGTATTTAATTACAGATGTGTGCAGTTTAAGACCAGTTTAAGATCAGAGAAGCAGGGGCATAACTTAAAGTAGATGTAAGCCCCCCCCCCCTGCAAAACTCAGCTGATTGGCCTACCTGCAAAACCCTCTTCACCCTACTCTTTCCTGCACTGATTATTACAGTGCATAACTGTGCCTTGTCCTGACCCCCCTCCTCCCAACTAGAGGGAAGCGATACTTTACCATCATCCAGCGAGGTCACTGTAGCCACCGCCAATCTCCCTGCTGCTCCCATCTCTGCATGTCATGTGAAAGGGAGGGAGGCATAACACTGTGTGTGCCTCTGTGTGCCTGTGTGTATAACTTCTTATCGCTGTAGTAGTAGAGTATTGCTACAGAGATGTTTTTACAGTCTGCAAGAGTTACTTAACGAACAAGCGACACCCATGCTAACCTAGAAATAAAAAACACATATATAAGTAGATAAATACTACTTCTACTTACATAACAGATGTATTGTGCTATCCACGTAATGAATCCTGTGAATTTTACAAAGGAAAAGTAAGAAAATCCTATTCTAGGCAGTGGCCATTTTGCCAAGCTAATGCTGACATCATATCCTCCCTGACTCTTGTTTTCCCCCCTCCCTTCTCTTGCTCATTGTGTATTCATTAGCTGCCCTCCTCCCAGAGTCTTCAGACACTCCCACTGAGATGTTTACTAACAACTGCACTGTCTTTTTTTTAAGTTTACACATTCAATCACTGAGTCACCTCAGCCTTGCTTGTAAACACAAGTGATCAGAGGGTGTTTCTGATAAGCAGCTAGGCAGGGAAATAAATGGAAGAGATGGAATATATTATAGATAAAAATAACTGCCAGCATTCAACTCTTTGGCACTGTTTGGCACTAGGGCCAGTACTCCTAAAGTATGTCATAACTCCAAACTATAACAGCAGAAAAAGTTTTGCAAGTTTTGAATGTAGGATTAGCATCTTTATCACTTAATACACTCAGACCAGTTGCTGTTGAAATTTGATTTTAATGGTGACAATACCGCTTTAAGGACTACATGAACAGAGGCAATAAATCTTTATAATGGGCCCCTTACTTGAGTGATAAAATTAAGGCTAATAAGTTCAGCAATTACCGGAACCAACTGTAAACATTCACAAACAGAGCTCATAGGCATTTTAGCAGATTGTCCAAATGATGGTGCTGTTATGGAAGAAAAATTAACTAATGATGTTTTTGCCTGGCACACTTCAACCTTCCCTTGCTAGCAAGCAGATCTTGTGGAGAGAGATCACAGACAGAAATAGTTACTAACTTAAGGACTACATGATCAGAGGCAATACATCTTTATTTGATTTGGTTGCCTGGTCGATGATTTGCCACTGTCCATTATCCAATTAAGACATAGAGCCATATTAATCCGTGCCTTGCACTAATGAGGATCAACCAATCTGAAACAGTCTGTATGTACAGTATATTGGATTAATTTGGCTCTGTAATATTAAAGGGACACTAAGTCATCGTGCCCATGCCGGCGGGGCCAGGAGCATCTGATGCAGCCGGCGTGGCCACGATACAGCTGCAGGGGGCTGCTGGAAGCCCCAGGTGAGTAAAACTCATTTTTTTAAGCGACTTAAGTGACCCTTTAAAGTGACACTGAAATGAAAAAAAAATCCCAAAACTTATAATTTAATGAATTGTATGTGTAGTATGGATAATTAATTGAACATTAGTAGCAAAGAAAAAATTCTCATATTTTTATTTCAGTTATATATCTTTTTTATTTTAATAACATTGCATCATTCTGTCACAAATGCAATTTCCAAACCACACTCTGTATTTTAAACTAACAGAGCAGAACTACTGACCCTTTAAACTTCCCTGTGGGAAAACCGTATCTGAAGCTGTATTTCACAGTTTCTTTGATGTATAACACCTTCAGAAAACAGCCCTGTAGCCGAAACAAGTTGGGTCAAAAAGCTGAGAAGCTCTGTGGGACACCAACCTAAATAATTGCAAATGCCTTCTGTTTTATGAAGGCAAACGTCTGTTTTGCATAGTACCCATGAAAACATCTAAAAATATAGTATTGATTTACATAAATCGAATCATACTCAGATTTTTGTGTTCAGAAATAAAAACTGCAGTAATGTTAGGAAGGTGCTGGACATTCAAAAGGTAAAACTAATATTAGGAAAGATAATGGACATTCATAAATGACATTCTGAAATGTATCAGACTTTCAGCCTATTTTCAGCATAGGGCCCTCATACTTCATTCACTTTTCCCTGTGGGGCTCTATACCCTTGAAATAAAATTTGTTCTTCTGAAGTCCGGAGTACTTACTAACATCTGACTTGACCGCAGAGCCAGACACAATTATTTTACCTGTGTGGATTTACTTTCATATTTGGGAACAAGGAGTTCACAGGGGCAAGGTCAGGTGAGTAGCCAGGATGGAGCCTTCATTAACTGAAGCTTAAACTCTGCAGAATGCAGAAAAAAATATGAGCACTTTTTTTTTATTCAATGAGAATAGTGGCACATAAAAGTAAACTAGCCTATACATTCAGCTGAGTTTTCTACAAGCTAACAACATGATACATAATATATGAAGTGTAAATTTAGGAGGCCCTGTGATCTGTAAGTGGATCAGAATACAAAATCATAGGAGGAAAAAATGATCTTTGGTGATCTATTTAAACTGGGCTACATGACTTATTAGTTCAACTAAATTTTAAGCTATGTTCTCTCTATGGCCCTTATTCAATTTGCTTTTTCTTCTAAGTTTTATCCTTATCAATCAAATGCCCTTTAAAGAGAGACTGAAGCGAGTCTAAAAGCATGTTCTTACTGTAAAGCACCTTACATAGTGCTAAACCGCCGCATCCCCACAGCAAAACGAGGGGCTTATACCCCCCAAATCCCCTCTATAAACTCGGCGGAGCGCTTCCTGATGAGGCAGAGTTTATGGCTGTAGCTCTGCCTCTTAACGCGTCAATCCTGGCTGATCGCCGCCTCTCCCCGCCCCTCTCAATCTGCCTTTACTGAGAGAGGTGGGGAAGAAGCAGAAATCTCCGCGGCGATTGACGCGCATGGAGGCAGAGCTGCAGCTCATAGCTCTGCCTCCATGGGCAGCAAAATCCAAGACCAAGAAAGTCGAGGATTTTGCAGAGGGGATTTGAGGGGTATAAACCCCTCGTTTTGCCGCAGGATGCGGCTGCTTAGCACTATCTAAGGTGCTTTACAGTAAGAACATGCTTTAAAGTGAACCTCCAGACTAAAAATCTACTCAGCAGCACTGAAAAGGCTTGATGTTTCTTTAACAGTTTCACAGCATCAGTGTAACGATCGGTGTAACACAGAGAGGGTCTGATTACCGGTGATCTGCAGTATCACCGAGAATACAGATATATACCCGATTATTGATGATCTGCAGTATCACCGATAATCAGATATATCTCTAACCTCTGGACACCTGAGTGATAAGAGAGTTTGGTGCAACAGTAATACTTTGAGGAGAGCACCCGAGAGAAGGGTGTTAAACAGTGGGAGATATTGCTTGAGATCAGGATCCTTCCACAGGTCTGAAGCTCCCCAAGGGGCGGAGCTAGGCTGAGAGTGGGAAGGACAGAACGCGAGTGACACCAATGAGGAAGTGTCACTGACAGATCTGCGAACTATCTCTTGACAGGAGAGAGAGTTCTCGAGGTCGGACAGGCCAGGTCGTTAACACACGGACAGATAAAGTACAGAGACAGTATACAGGGACAGAATCCTAAGACCAGCAGAGTTTGGCAACAGAGTATCAGAATGACTAAGGTACAGAATCAGAAATCAGAAGAATGGTCAGGAAAGCAGAAGGTCATAACAGATAATCAACAATGCCTAGGCTTGAGTGTGAGCTCCTAGATTCTCAACACTCCTGGAACTAGACTAGACAATAATAATGATACAGATGGTACAGAATTCCTAGACTAAGGTTTGAGTTCCTTGGCCATCAACACCTTGGAAACTGGTCTAGATAATAACACAGATAATAATACAATTCCTAGGCTAAGGTGTGAGCTCCGTGATCATCAACACCTACGAAACTGTCTAATAAACACAGATACTGACAAGGTCTGAGTGCTACCTCGTAGTGATCGCAACGCCAGACACCAGAGAAATGACCAGCACCCAGTATATATATACACCAGCACTCTCTAGCGCCTCCCCTAAGTGCTGGACCAATGGAAGTTGCTGAAATTGTCAGCTGACCGGCTTGGTCAGCTGACTCCCTTCTGACTGTCATAAAGGCCCTGCCTCTCTGCGCGCGTGCGCGTCCTCCTGAACCAGTGTGGACTATCAGTCCCAGCCACACCAGACATGTGTTGCAATGTTCCTGCTGTGTTGAATGCGGAATCCGCCGCACCGCTGTCCGTGCGTGCGGCGTTTTCTCCGCATTCAGCATTACTGACAAGAGTAGGCTTATGCGTGCTACCTGCCGTGTCGGACGCGGAATCCGCTGCCCTGTTGTCTAGGCATGCAGCGGTTTCTCCGCACTCCGACTGCGCGCTAGCTGCCATGTTGAACGCGGAATCAGCCGCCTTACTTTGAGTACTAGCGGCGGCTTTTCCGCGTTTCCTCACAATCAGAACTTTGTTTCTCTTATACAAGCCTCATTTTTAGCTGCACAGAAGAAAACTGCCCGGGCATTTTTCCCCTGATGATGTGCAAAGCATGATGGGATTTCTGATGTTGTTGCTCTCGTTCTGCTGTTTTGGTGCAAAAAAATTTTTCTTACATTTTGAATTTGACATTTGAAGCCTAGTGTGTGCAGCTGGGAGGGGTTATCAGGACACAGGACAGTTGGAACTGTGTCTCATGCTCCCTGTCACCTCCTTTCAACCAAAAAGATGGCTGCCCCCATGACAAAGATGGCAGCCTACATGAATCACAAACATTTACCTTTTCTTTTAAAACAGAGTGAGTAAGAGATTATATTACCTATCTATTCTAATTAGCATAACTAATGTAACTTAATGACAGTATGTTTGTTTAGGCTGAAGTTCCCCTTTAAGACTTACTTCAGAGTCTCTTTAAGCCACCAGCAAGCAAGAAAATACTCAGAATAATTTTGCCAGTGTGCTTACACCTACTTTTTGGTACTGAAAAGTTATTCTAAGCAGAAGATGAAAAATGATCTCCTAGAAGAAAACTTAGGAGAAAAAGTGAATTAAAGAGGAACTCCAGTGAAATTAACATAATGAACAAAAGTGCTTATTTTTTTACAATAATTATGTATAAATGGTTTAGTCAGTGTTTGCCCATTGTAAAATCTTTCCTCTCCCTGATTTACATTCTGACATTTATCATATGTTGACATGTTTACTGCTGGAAGGTGATGTCAGTGGAAGTAGCTGCTGCTTGCTTTTTGGCAGTTGAATACATCTGTTATTTCCCACAATGCAACAACGCTCCCACACTGTGATGTCAGCACCATGGTCCTGTCATCACACTGTGGGAGGGGTTTCACCACAATATCAGCCATACAGAGCCCCCTGATGGTCTGTTTGTGAAATGGAAAAGATTTCTCATGGGAAAGGGAGTATCAGCTACTAATTGGGATGAAGTTCAATCCTTGGTTACAGTTTCTCTTTAAATAAGGGTAGGCCATACAATGCCTGCATCATGCAATGCACATTCTGTATCTTAATATGTGCATATTATTCTCATAGCATGAACAGTTGCTATGTACAATGCTCATTTTTTCACATTATTCCAAAAAAAAACTTTGTAAAAAAGTGCATTAGAATAGAACAATATGATTCATTGCAAATTACAATGCAGAGATGTGAATATACCCATACAATTGTATAGGTAGACCATCTACATGGAAATGGAGCAATCAAATGCTTTCACTGCAAGAGTTAAAGATCAGTCCTCTGGGCTTTTGAATTCAAAAAATATAGCAAAAAGTGGGCCTAATGCACTAAACGTCTGTAGAGCTTTAACGTTTGTTTCACCTTTTTTATTTTTGCAGACTTTAGTTCATGACTAACATTAAATAGCTATGAAAAATGTTTTGCATTAAATGTGTAGATGAATTATTTGCATGAAATGTCTTACTGTGTACTCATGATTCATGGCAAATTTTCAGCTGGCTTACATGCCTGACTTAAAGAGAACCTGAACTGAAAATAAAAAGACAAAATAGCCATACACAGGTCATACTTACCTCCTGTGTAGTCTACTCTTCAAACTCTTTCTCCTCTCCTGCGACCCATTTGTCCACTGTGATCAATGGATTTCTCCGTCCTCCATTTTAAAAATGGCCATTACCCCATAACAGCTTCCTGGTCAGCACACTGTTAACCACTTTCCCCTCCACTACAGTATATCTACGTCAGCTGTGGCACCCTCCAAGCCACAGCGACGTAGATATACTGACCTGGCTGCAGCCCTGCTGTGCACGGTCGGGAGCTCTTTAGAGTGCACCCTCCTGCACTGTCAGCTGCAATACTAATTGGTGGAAGGGAACATATTCCCCCCTCCCATGAATGATCGCTGCAGTAGTGAACTGCAGCGATCCTTCATCTGTCCCCCTCGGCGCACAAATAGTTAATAAAAATGCACAAGCAAGCAGCCACACCCACCCACCTCGTTCCTGTGACGATCCTGAAGCCTGATCCTCCGATCACCGCGCTGAAGTCAGCCGCATATTGCCGGTAATCCGGGTCCCGGCTTGATGACGTCATCAAGCCGGGACCCGGGTTACCGGCAATATGCGGCTGACTGCAGAGCGGTGATTGGAGGATCAGGCTTCAGGATAGTCGCAGGACCGAGGTAGGTGAGTGTGGCTGCTTGCTTGTGCATTTTTTTAAACCATCTCTGCATGGAGGGGGCTGCCTGATGGGGGGGGGGGGGGCATATGGCTTAAGATTCTTGGGGGGAGGGGAGGGGGATATGCAAAGGGGGGCATACATGTTTACTGGGGGACATATGAGTAACCAAGGGGAGGGGGGGTTTACAAATTTTGCGCATCTGGGCACCTGGGGGGGGGCATACCTTAATACTGGGGGCACATTTGGCTATAATGGGGGGGCAGCGCTAATCCTGTGGGTACATCTGGCCATAATGGGGGTAATCCTGATCTGGGGACACATCTGGCTATAAAGAGGGGCACTATTCCTGGGGGTGCATCTGTCAATCTATTCTGGGGGTGGCAAACACAGGGCACTCATCTGGCTATGCTGGGGGGCTGATATTGGGGACACATCTGGCTATGCTGGGGGGGTGGGATGATACTGGGGACACATCTGGATATCTATACTGGGGCGACTTTAACTGGTGGCACAGTTTTTATGTCAATCGCACTTTTAATTTTTAAACAGAGATTGGTCAAAATTGAGAAATAGTGAATTTTTTTTATTTTTCCCCCTTTTTCCGATTAACATGCATAGAGAGGAACATTTTACTTGGGACCAAATACCCCCCAATGAAAGCTTAGTTTGTCTTGAAAAAAAAGATATATAGATCATTTATGTGGCACGAGTACAAATGAAGTTGTTGGTGATTAAATAGGGACACCGCTAAAGCGTCAAAACTGCTCTGGTCAATAAGGGGAAAACAAGGTCTGGATGAGAAGTGGTTAAACTGTAATATCACCCACTTGAGCCATAGGGAAACATGGACATTACTTTGCACATTCAGTTGTAACCAGGGCCGGCGCTACCATAGAGGCAAAGGAGGCAGTTGCCCCAGGGCCCCAGAGCCTGTAGGGGCCCCCAGTGGCTACAAGAGGAAAAACAAATTTTTCAAAAAGACCTTAATGTTTTTGAGAAAATCGATTTTAAAGTTTCAAAGGAAAAAAAATACACATTTAAAAACCCGCTGACTTTAACGGTTAATAATAGCAAATCCACCTTAAATCCTAGAAATCCCAAATTTGCAGGATATGTTAAGGAGAAGGAGATCATTGGGAATAAGAGGAAAAAACAATTTTTCAAAAAGACCTTATAGTTTTTGAGAAAATCGATTTTAAAGTTTCGAAGGAAAAAAGTATACTTTTAAATGCGGTAAATGTCACTTTTAGTAGCAAACCTAACGGTAGTGTAATTTTACATGTATCAAAAGAAAGAGCAATACATTTCCTGACAGGGTTTCCTTGGGGTGGAAACTCCTCCGCAGCCGCAGTGCTTTGGCCAGGGATCGCTATACAGCCGCAATATGGCTGCATGAAGATCCCTGGCATTTTTTCCTATTTTCCCAATTTTTTTTTTGGGGGGGGGGGGGGAGAAGTGTGGGAATTTTTTTTAAAAAAAATTATGTGGGGTCCCCCCTCCTTTAACACATCTTAACCCCTTGTCCCCATGCAGGCTGGGATAGCCAGAATGTGGAGCTCCGACTGGGGCTTCACACCCTGACTATACCAGCTGCAAAAAGGCCCCTTAATGCCGATTTTTGTTCCAGGGTATCTGTTGGGGGGCCCCCAGGTTTATTTTGTCCTGGTGCCCCATTGTTGCTAAAACCGGCCCTGCTCACACATTTGCCTCAGGCAGCAAAAAGTCTAGAACCAGCCCTGACCTCACTGGATTAATTGATCAGATATGAGAGTGAAGGGTTTATTTTTATGATTGGCCAGTGATGGAGTGAGAAGAAGCAGTCCAGAGGCAAAGCCCTTAACCATTTAAGGACAACGCTAATTTAAATCTACACCCTGCTTTTATGCAGCTGTGGCTGTCAGGGCATAGATTTCAGCTCACCGATGTCACGCGTTCACCGCTATCTCCTCGCCACAGCTCACTATCTCTGCCATCTCTATAATAGTAGAGCCCTGTGAGCAGCTCAGGAGCCATTTCATTGGCTCCTGACTCTATCTATCAATGTAAGCAACTCCCATTGGCTTACATTGATAGACACGGTCAGGAGCCAATGAAAGTAGCTCCTGAGCGGCTCACAGGAACTCTGCCATCATAGAGATGACAGAGTGGGTGGCCTGTGCTTCCCGACATGCGGCATGGACAGTGGTTGTGGCGGATATGTGCGGCGATTCGTCGGTATTCCACTGTTTCTGGTACCAGCGGTCTCTGGTCCTTAAGGGGGCAGCGACTGCTGGTACTTAAGTGGTTAACCTGTACACTATCCAGCCAGTACACTATACATAATAGAAAAATACCTTATTCCAGACTTTAAAAGTTACTGTACATAAAGATGATGAGCCCCTAACCTCACATTTTAAATGCAGTGTAGGTGAATTAATACACAGATACCAAGTTTTATACTCAAATACTTCAGTTTTACTTTAAAAAGAAAAGCTTCTTGAAATGGAAATTAAGTCTCCGTTTATTTGTTGTCAGTTAATCTAAATTATGCCCAAATTATTATTTTCTTCCTCTCTCATACAGGAAAAAGTGCATGTAAAATTGTCCTCTTCCATTTAACTTCCGTCAAGGAATAAATTATAGGATCAGCATACCACTACTACTTTACGCTGGAGTTTCTCCTGCTATCCTGACCGTTTCTTACTGAGAATCAATTTAGTGGCTAGCCTTAGGAATTCTTTGAATTTTTCATAGCTCATTTCTCCTATTATTATTGCTAGTTAGTTCAAACATTCAGTGTTTGATATAGTTTTCATTGCAATGGTTCCTTTGTAGATGAAATGATGACTGCAGAATGAGCGACCAAATGATTGGAAAGTTGCATATAAGCTTTCCAGATTTCTGCTCCCCCTTCAAGACAGGGCTGCAGTTGGAAAGGAGCCACAAGACTGCAGTACAGCCCTTGAAACACCCAGACAATGATATAATGAATGCAAATAAGTGTTTATACTGTAGAAAACCCCAAAATGTTATGCTGCTAGCATTCTGAGGTAATTACCAAACATTTTATTGTCACCAAATTTGCGGTGAAGGTTTTGTTTCATGGATACCTTACATTACTCTACTGTACAATATTTTTTTTCCATAGTCAACTGGTAAAACTTTTAATATATAAAGGGTTTGTATACATTTAAAAATTTAACACTATGTATACCCCAACCCAAGCACGTTTAATGTCTTATTCCCATGTAGGCTGTTATTCTCCAGGAAATGTAAAGCGTGTTATCATAGGGCTCTGACCCCCACTGCTTCCAAACAATATCAGCCAACATGATCCATAAGATTAAAAATATGCTGCTAATGTGTGATAGTAAAAGCTTCCTGTTCTTTTGGATGTTGTAGACAAGGAACATATTTATAACTTGCGCTAAAGAAGGCATGGGTAACTACCCCTTATACATGTTGTGGAAGGTCCCAAGGGGTGACATCTGGTGGACTCTGTAAACCTCCTGCTGTAATATTAAGGAGATTCCAAAATATCTGCATCCCCCCCCCCCCCCCAGGAGGAATGAGTATAACAGTACATACAGTAAGTACCATAAAGATTTCAAAAACACAAACACTGGGGATGTTTTTTCAAATAAATACAAGTTTTTAACTTAAATTTTATTAATAATTTCATGCCATATCCTTAGAATAGCAGTCCCTTAACAATGCCCTTGGACTTATCAGTTATGGTACTAAGGCCGAAAAATGTTTGCACATCATTACCTCATAATACAAACCGTCAGGAGGATCTTGACCCTTCACTCCACTCTAACCTTCAAGGGTAAGACCTTTTATAGATGACTATGGAGGGGGTTTGGGGCTTGCTTGGCGCATGATAGTTTAGGTGGGCAGGGGAGAGTAGGCAGGACGGCATACTGGGAATAGGGCTTTAAGTACCTAAGCACCTTGTAAAATTGCTGTTCATATTCCCCTTGACTGACTTTTATTTAATCAAGTGCTAATTAACATGAAATGTAGAGTGGTTAACAGCATGGTGAAGAAATTTCAGTTTACAAGCATCTGACGCATCATATTCCTTATATGCTAATAATATACTTGTTGGTCTACCCTTTTACATAATTGTATTGTCTTTTGAGATATTTACGCTACTTACTTAAATTAATGTTTAATTCAAAACTTACATTTCCACCATGAGCCCACTGTGTTTGACAACTCTTCAATTTAATAGTGAAGGTAAAGAGCATGTTTAAGTTCTGTTGTTCTCTGGAGGGCTGCTAACTATCAGTAATAAAAGTACCACTGAGAATGTGTGAAGAATTCATTAACACTGTTAATTCTATTTGACCCTCATAATGGCAAGCCTTGTAACTAATAATATGTTTATGTGCATACTAGAGAACACCAAGCTGTAAAGCGCACATAGCATCAGTTTGCCAGTTCTATCCATCAAATTTATGAATGCTGTACTGTTCATCTCACAAAGTCAGTGATCCATAAGACTACACCAATCATTCCTTTCTCAAATATATACACACACCAAGATTTGTCATTTTTGTCTTATCTTTGTGACTTGGTGATATAACGGTGTACTGCACTGCTTGTTCCCAATTCAGATATAAATATATATTATTCTTTTCTAGGGATGTTAACCCCTTTTTCATTGATGATGGATGTTTTTATTGTTCTCTTATGCCTTTTAGTGTGCATTGAAAGGAATAAACTAAGAATTTGCCTTGTATATAAGTTTCCTTGACACGAAAGTTACTAGAAACTGGTGAACACTGTTGTCAGTTAATTGACTGGCAGCTAGAATGTAGAGATGGTTCGAACCTCCGATTTTAGGTTCGCGAACCTTGAACGCGAACTTCTGAAAAAGTTTGGGTTCGCGTGAACTTGCGAACCGGCAATAGACTTCATTTGGGAGGCGAACTTTGAAAATTACAAACATTTATGCTGGCCACAAAGGTGATGGAAAAGATCTTTCAAGGGGAAACAGTAAATTCGGGCGCCTGAGGCAAGTGGACAAAAAGGGCGCCGCCATTCACTCCCATAATAAATATCGTTTAATGGGCGCCCAACAGGAAAAAATGGCGCCGGAGAAAAATAACGTTTTACAAGCGGAGCCCGGAGACTTTTAATGTTTTATAACTGCTTCTCATGATTACACATTATTTAATGATTTATAATTTTTTAAACATTATTTTTAAACAAAAAACAGTACAATATTTTTTAAAACATTATTTTTAAACGAAAAACAGCACAATATTTTTTTCAAACGTTATTAATGCTTATAGCAGGGGGGGTCTTAGGTTTAGGCACCACCAGGGGGGTCTTAGGGTTAGACACCACCATGGGGGGTCTTAGGTTTAGGCACCACCAGGGGGGTCTTAGGTTTAAGCACCACCAGGGGGGTTTTAGGTTTAGGCACCACCAGGAGGGTCTTAGGTTTAGGCACCACCAAGGGGGGTCTTAGGGTTAGGCACCACCAGGGGGGTCTTAGGTTTAGGCACCACCAGGGGGGTCTTAGGTTTAGGCACCACCAAGGGGGGTCTAGGGGTTAGGGGTAGGTATAGGGAGGGTTCTGTATGAGAGTAGGGTTAGGTATAGCTTTAGTAAAATTCTTATTAATCTTTTATAAAACGTTACTATACATTTCAATTTTTAACTAGGGAAGATTAACATTTTTACAATTGCCGATTTCATACACATTATTTAATGATTTATAACTTTATAAAACATTATTTTTAAACGAAATATAGCACAATTTTTTTTAAAAAGTTATTCATGCTTATCGTTTAAAACCCTGCGCCCTTTTTTCCCGAAGCCCTTTTTTAACGTACGCGTTTCAAGGGGTTTAACATCTGGAGGGGGCATGGCGGAGTGGGATACATGCCAAAAGTCCCGGGGAAAAATACGGATTTGACGCACAGCAGCGTTTTAAGGGCAGAAATCACATTGATGCTAAATTGGAGGCCTAAATTGCTTTAAAACATCTTGCATGTGTATACATCAATCAGGGAGTGTAATTAGTGTACTGCTTCACACTGACAGACCAAACTCACTGTATAACGCACCGCAAACAGCTGTTTGTGTAGTGACGGCCGTGCTGGACTGGTGCGCACCGTGGCAAGATTGCTCTTCCTCAGTGATGTCAGGTAATGTCTGACTGCCTTATCAACTTTTGATGGTTCTTTCTCTACCATTGTTAAAGCTTATATCTATTTTTTTAAATTACGTTTTCTGCTGGCTGTACAGTACCTTCAACAAGAATCTAATATGGAGGGCAAGTCTGCCATTCATTCAACTGTGTGATAAACTTTCCATATTACTTTCTCAATACCATGGTGACCACGAGTAATGGCTGGGGAATCAGGGTTCGATTACAGTCCGGAGTGGGAGCCTGAGAAACGGCTACCACCACACATCCAAGGTAGGACCCAAATGTGCTGTATAAGTAATGTACCTGCCCTGACCGTGCTTTGCAGACCAGGCATCTGTGGTCAGATGGACCCTTGACCCAACGTTGTGTGCCAGAGAATGACACCACTTGCCTTTCAACATCACGGTACAGTTTGGGTATCGCATTTTTAGAAAATAATTGTTGCCTGGTATCTCCCACTGCGGTGTCCCAATCGCCATAAATTTTTGGAAGGCCTCAGAGTCCACCAGCTGGTAGTGTAACAGCTGGCGAGCTAACAGTTCCACCAAGCCAGCTGTCAGACGCCGGGCAAGGGGGTGACTGGCAGACATTGGCATCTTCTGCGCAAAGATTTCCTTAATGGACACCTGGCTGCTGCTGTGGGCAAAGGAGCAGGAACGGCTGCCACCACACATCCAAGGAAGGCAGCAGGCATGCTGTGGGCAAAGGAGCAGGAACGGCTACCACCACACATCCAAGGAAGGCAGCAGGCACGGCACGCAAGTCCCCACTCAGGGAGGTAGTGACGAAAAATAACAATACAGGAGGACTCTTTCGAGGCCCTGCTGTATATGAGAAGAATAAACTTTAAATCCTTTAATAACAATCTGTTATGGAGGGATAGTCTGCCATCCATTCAAATGAAAGGTATGCACTGACTGCCAGATATAATACAATGTGCAGTCACAGTGAAAGGTATGCAATGACTGGTATAATAATACAATGTGCAGTCACACAGATGCAGTGAAAGGTATGCAGTGACTGAAAACAGCTGTTTGTGTAGTGACGGCCATGCTGGACTGGTGCGCACCATGGCGAGAGTGCAAGCGATAGCGGTTTTCAAGCCCATATGGTCGGCGGGCTGAGGTAGCTCAATGACAGAAAAACAGTGACTGTCCAGCTGATCGAATTTGGCCTGTCCACAATAAAGCAGTGACCTTATTATCTTGGGTGTGCCCCCTCCCGAGACACTCATATAGCCGGCGTTCATTGCTTCATTGTAATATGCAAGCCCCTTCACCAAGGCAAGGTAACGATCACGAAGGGGAATTGACACATGTACATGCCTTTTGTTTTAGTGTTGCAGCTGCAGTGCAGACAGAAAAATTAGGCAGGCATGTACAGACACCAGAAAAAATTGTTATTGGTTTTGTTAGAAGTCGCTGCTAGCAGCGGCCTTAAATATCTGCCTGGAGTCCTGGACCCTGTTGGTGGTGGCAGAGAAGGCAGTCAAGCGGCCTGCAGGCAGATATGCTGTGTAGGGACTGACTTAGTCTTGGGGCAGGCAGTCACACGGCGTGCAGGCAGAGATGCTGTGTGTGGAGACTTAGTCTTTGGGTGGGCAGTAGCCCTCCGGGATCCATGCCTCATTCATTTTGATAAAGGTGAGGTACTGAACACTTTTTTGACCTAGGCGACTTCTCTTCTCAGTGACAATGCCTCCAGCTGCGCTGAAGGTTCTTTCTGACAGGATGCTTGAGGCAGGGTAAGACAGAAGTTGGATGGCAAATAGTGACAACTCTGGCCACAGGCTAAGCCTGCGCACCCATTAGTCCAGGGGTTCATCGCTGCTCATAGTGTCTACATCCACACTTAAGGCCAGGTAGTCGGCTACCTGCCGGTCAAGGCGTTGGTGGAGGTTGGATCCGGAAGGGCTAAGGCGAGGCGTTGGACTAAAGAATGTCCACATGTCCGACATCACCATGAGAACGCTGGAGCATCCTGTCCTTGCCTGCATGGACATGGGAGAAGGATTACTGGCAGTGGTACCTTTATTCCGTTGTGCAGTGACATCACCCTTAAACGCACTGTAAAGCATAGTTGCCAGCTTGTTCTGCAAGTGCTGCATCCTTTCTGCCTTCAGGTGAGTTGGTAACATCTCTGCCACTTTGTGTTTATACCGAGGGTCTAGTAGCGTGGCCACCCAGTACAGGTCATTCCCCTTGATTTTTTTTTTATACGGGGGTCCCTCAACAGGCTGGACAGCATGAAAGCCGCTATCTGCACAAATTTGCAGGTGCAGAGGTACTATCCATCTCCTTTTGCTCTTTCTCACTGATGTCAGGTAAGTTCTCCTCCTCCCTCCAGCCACGAACAATACCACGGGAAAGTTGAGCAGCACAAGCCCCCTGCGACACCTGCTGCAGTTCTTCTTCCG
The DNA here is from genome assembly GCF_040937935.1 of Hyperolius riggenbachi. Taxonomy (NCBI): domain Eukaryota; kingdom Metazoa; phylum Chordata; class Amphibia; order Anura; family Hyperoliidae; genus Hyperolius; species Hyperolius riggenbachi. The sequence goes on along the minus strand of NC_090648.1, from coordinate 284,419,918 downwards.
CCTCCTCCTCCTCCTAAAAAAAAAAACACCTTCCACATCATCTGACTCCTCTTCCCAACACAACTCTTCCTCCTCCTCCTCCCCCTCTGTGCTGCTGCAGGTGTTGAGGAAACATTTGGTTCTGCTGAGAATTGATCCCACAACTCTTCCTCTTGTTCCTGTTCCTGTTTACGCTCCTCCACAGTTTGATCCACCACTCTACGCACGGAACGCTCCAGGAAGAAAGCATATGGGATCAAGTCGCTGATGGCGCCTTCACTGCGACTCACCATGTTTGTCATCTCCTCAAATGGCCGCATAAGCCTGCAATCAACAATGTAGAGTAGTTCACCAGCCTCAGGTTATTGCCATGCAGATACAGGGGAGTCCTACTGGGATGAGGGGTCCATCACACCTCTCAATTTAAAGTCCACAATCATACGAATTTCCCATCCAGGACTCGACCCACAAACTGTTGTGATGTAAATCACTGGTATTTATTCCATTATTGCAGACATATATACAGTACAATGAAACGGCACGACGTTTCGGGCGTGTGCCCTTTATCAAGTGCTCAAACTTCTGGTATGACAGTGCAACATATATAGACACACATTAATTAACACACCACACCCAACAATTGGGGGGTGGGCACATGCTTAGTTACTAGTTAACCCTTTCAAGGGTAAAGAACTGCTACCTGTTAAAGGAAACATCTGAGACTAAAGTCTTCATTCAAGCCACCAGGTGATTGAGTCCCCAAACACTCCATCCAGTAGGCCTCACGTCTCAGGAGCGTGTTTCTATAGGGCTTACCCTCCTGAGGGGGTACAACTTCCAATATCTGCCATCTTAATTGGCTCACGTTATGTCCTGACTCGACAAAATGTCGCGCCAGGGGGGATACTGTGTTTATGTCCTCTCCCCTATCCTTGGCTTTTTTCAAAACCTGAATGTTACTTTTATGTTCATTTAGCCTAACCTTGATTTCCCTGGTGGATTGACCCACGTACCCCAGGCCACAGGGGCACTTGATGTAATAAACCACCCCCTTTGTGTCGCATGTAGAAAAATCTCTGAGTGTGACAGCTGCTCCTGTGCGGGGGTGATGTACCTCCGGGCCCTTAATGATGTTATTACAATGCTGACAATGGAGGCACGGGAATGTCCCTGTCTTCGGTGGGCCCAGAAATCTCTGGACTGTTCCCCTAGTTCTACCAATGTCAGCCCTTACCAAATGATCCTTCAGTGACTTTGCTTTTCTGTATACAAATCTAGGTGGGGCTCTACAGATTGGAGCAATTTGTGGATCTGTCTCAATCACCGGCCAGAATTTCAACATCACGTCTCTCAATATAGTCGATTCTCTGCAATATGTAGTGACAAAATTCACTTCATCTGTTTGATTACATTCAACAGTTTTATATTGTCTCAACGTTTCTCTGGTCATCCCTGACACCTCCAATGCTAACTCCTCACATCGCTTTCTGTTGTAACCCCTACTCACAAAATCCTCAGTGAGGAGCTGCGCCTGTTTTTGATATAAAATGTCAGTGGAGGTGATCCTCACTGACATTTTATATCAAAAACAGGCGCAGCTCCTCACTGAGGATTTTGTGAGTAGGGGTTACAACAGAAAGCGATGTGAGGAGTTAGCATTGGAGGTGTCAGGGATGACCAGAGAAACGTTGAGACAATATAAAACTGTTGAATGTAATCAAACAGATGAAGTGAATTTTGTCACTACATATTGCAGAGAATCGACTATATTGAGAGACGTGATGTTGAAATTCTGGCCGGTGATTGAGACAGATCCACAAATTGCTCCAATCTGTAGAGCCCCACCTAGATTTGTATACAGAAAAGCAAAGTCACTGAAGGATCATTTGGTAAGGGCTGACATTGGTAGAACTAGGGGAACAGTCCAGAGATTTCTGGGCCCACCGAAGACAGGGACATTCCCGTGCCTCCATTGTCAGCATTGTAATAACATCATTAAGGGCCCGGAGGTACATCACCCCCGCACAGGAGCAGCTGTCACACTCAGAGATTTTTCTACATGCGACACAAAGGGGGTGGTTTATTACATCAAGTGCCCCTGTGGCCTGGGGTACGTGGGTCAATCCACCAGGGAAATCAAGGTTAGGCTAAATGAACATAAAAGTAACATTCAGGTTTTGAAAAAAGCCAAGGATAGGGGAGAGGACATAAACACAGTATCCCCCCTGGCGCGACATTTTGTCGAGTCAGGACATAACGTGAGCCAATTAAGATGGCAGATATTGGAAGTTGTACCCCCTCAGGAGGGTAAGCCCTATAGAAACACGCTCCTGAGACGTGAGGCCTACTGGATGGAGTGTTTGGGGACTCAATCACCTGGTGGCTTGAATGAAGACTTTAGTCTCAGATGTTTCCTTTAACAGGTAGCAGTTCTTTACCCTTGAAAGGGTTAACTAGTAACTAAGCATGTGCCCACCCCCCAATTGTTGGGTGTGGTGTGTTAATTAATGTGTGTCTATATATGTTGCACTGTCATACCAGAAGTTTGAGCACTTGATAAAGGGCACACGCCCGAAACGTCGTGCCGTTTCATTGTACTGTATATATGTCTGCAATAATGGAATAAATACCAGTGATTTACATCACAACAGTTTGTGGGTCGAGTCCTGGATGGGAAATTCGTATGATTGCGCATAAGCCTGCAGGCATTTTGCATGAGTGTCCAGTATTTCGGCCAGAACATCCCTATCTCCCCAGAGTAGGCCCTTTTACTGTAGTTGTAGACATACTGGTTGACGGCTTTCTCCTGTTGTAGCAGGTGGTTAAACATCAGGAGCGTTAAATCCCAGCAAGTCGGGCTATCAAAAATCAAGCATCTCACCGACACCTTGTTTCTCCGCTGAATATCGGCCAAGTGTGCCATGGGCGTGTAAGACCACCTGAAATGCCCACACTCCTTCCTGGACTGCTTCAGGATATCCTGTAAGCCTGGGTACTTACACACAAATCTCTGAATTATTAGATTCAGCACATGTGCTATGCAGGGTACATGTGTCAAATTTCCCAAATTCAAAGCCGAAATCAGATTACTGCCGTTGTCACACACCACGTTGCTGATTTCCAGTTGGTGCGGGGTCAGCCACTGATCCCCCTGTTTTTTAGGAGCAGCCAGGAAAGCTGCTCCAGTGTGACTCTCCACTTTGAGGCAAGACATGTCTAAGATGGCAAGACACCGTCGTACCTAGCATGCAGCATAGGCCCTGGGGAGCTGGGGCTGTGTAGCTGGAGAGGAGATGGCAGCACCAGTAGAGTAGCACTGCCACTCAGCCAAGGAGGAGGAAGAGGATGACAGTGAAGAGGATGTAGCAGGAGGAGTAGGAGGAGAAGGAGAGGAGGTGGAAGGAGGCCTGCCTGCAAGCCGTGGAGGTGTCACAACTAGGTCCGCTGCACCGCCATGTACTTCCTGCTTGCCAGCGGTCATCAGGTTGACCCAATGGGCTGTGTAAGTAATGTACCTGCCCTTACCATGCTTTGCAGACCAGGCATCCGTGGTCAGATGGAGCCTTGACCCAACGCTGTGTGCCAGAGATGACACCACTTGCCTTTCAACTTCATGGTACAGTTTGGGTATCGCCTTTTTTGAGAAATAATTGCGGCCTGGTATCTTCCACTGTGGTGTCCCAATGGTCACAAATTTCTGGAAGGCCTCAGAGTCCACCAGCTGGTATGGTAACAGCTGGCGAGCTAACAGTTCCGCCAAGGCAGCTGTCAGACGCCGGGCAAGGGGGTGACTGGCAGACATTGGCCTCTTCCGCTCAAAGATTTCCCTCACGGACACCTGGCTGCTGCTGTGGGCAGAGGAGCAGGAACCGCTCAAGGAGAGAGGCAGAGTGGAGGAGGGTGGCTATGAAGGTGCAAGGGAGAAAGCGGCTGAAGATAATGCCCCTGAAGGAGGAAGAGGAGAAGGAGGGGGGCTTTGCTTTTGTGTGCTGCTTTTCCTCAGGTGGTCTTCCCATTGCAGTTTGTGCTTTTTCTCCATGCGCCTTCATAAGGCAGTTGTCCCTACTTGGGTGTTGGCCTTTCCACGGCTCAATTTTTTTGTGGCAGAGAGAACAGATGGCATTGCTCTGATCTGAGGCAGACACACAAAAACATTTCCACACCGCTGAGCCCTGGGGTGATGGCACTATGGTGGCGCCAGCAGCTGACGTTGAAGGACATGTTGGCTGGCTGTCCATAGGTGGCGACACATGGCACCAGACACTGCCATCAGCTGTTTCTGACGAAGAGCCCCCCCTGCTTCTTTCAGCAACTCATCTCCTCCTACTTCTGTCTGACTCCCCCTCTGAACTGTCCCCTTGGTCATCTTGTCTATTGGGATCTCACGTGGCATCCATGGAAGTATCATCATCATAATCATCCTCCCCAGCTTGTATCAGACACCTCCAAAACTGCACCAACAGCAGGTACTTCATCATCCTCCTCCTCACACCTTACGTCCATAGTGTCACCTAACTCAGACATATGAGGTGGTGTAATTTGCCAAATATTTCCCCACCAAATAACTCCTGCGAAGTGTCAAATGTAGTGGATGTTGTGCTTGTAGTAGCGCTGGTGGCAGCGGAAGATGAGGTGTTCTGTGTTAAATAGTCAGCTACGTCCTGACAATCTTGGGAGTTGATGGCACGTGCCTTCTTCTGAGCACTGTACCTTGGTCCAGGGCCGCACGAAATCACATCAGCACGACTTCGAACAGACCTGCCGGGTGGCCTGCCTCTGGGTCTGCCTCTGCCTGTTTTGTCCATATTGGGGGGGATTGAAGTGAAAGGTATGCACTGACTTGACTAATACAATGTGCAGTCACACAGGTGCAGTGAAAGGTATGCAGTGACTGGTATTACAATACAATATGCATCTGTCACACAGGTGCAGTTAACAGGTATGCACGGACTGGTATATAAAATAGCATATGGTCACACAGGTGCAGTGAACAGGTATGCAGTGACTGGTATTACAAATGTTCAGCTGTCACACACACACAGGTGCAGTGAACAGTTATGCAGTGACTGGTATATAATATAACACTAAGTGCGGTCACGTAGGTGCACTGAACAGGTAAGCCATGACTGGTATCAATACAATGTGCAGCTTTTACACACACAGGTACTGTGAACAGGTATGCAGTGACTGGTAAATAATATTACACTGAGTGCGGTCACGTAGGTGCACTGAACAGGTATGCAGTGACTGGTATCAATACAATGTGCAGCTTTCACACACACAGGTACCGTGAATAGGTATGCAGTGACTAGTATTACAAATGTGCAGCTGTCACACACACAGGTACTGTGAACAGGTATGCAGTGACTGGTATATAATATAACACTGAGTGTGATCACGTAGGTGCACTGAACAGGTATGCAGTGACTGGTATCAATACAATGTGCAGCTGTCACACACACAGGTACCCTGAACAGGTATGCAGTGAATGGTATATAATATAACACTGCGTGCTGTCACGCAGGTGCACTGAACAGGTATGCACTATGCAGTGACTGGTATCAATAGAATGTGCAGCTGCCTGTCACACACACAGGTACCCTGAACAGGTATGCAGTGACTGGTATTACAAATGTGCAGCAGTCACACACGTGCAGTGAAAAGGTAGGCACTGAATGTGCTGGGCCTGGCAGTGGCGCATTAGGAATTACCAAGGGCCAGCTGCGACTGACTGACAGGGCTGTATATGTAAGTTTCAGTGGGCCACACAAAAAAAAAAACAGATCACAAGAACAGCATTAGCTCTAAAAAGAGCTGTTGTGGAATGCTTTTTAGCAATAAGTATCAGCAAGGAGCAAGATAGCAAGCCTAACTGTAGCCTAGCTAAGCTTTCCCTATGTCTCTGCAGCAACCTCTCCCTTCTCTAATTACTGCAGCCACACCGAGTGAGGGAAATGGCCGACGCAGCTGCCTTATATAAGGGAGGGGGGGGGGGCTCCAGGAGGGAGTGTAGCCTAATTGGCTGCCCTGAGTCTGGTGACTGTGATGAAGAGGGTCAAATTTGAGCCCAATGATGTAGTATGGGGGCGGGTCGAACTCGCATATAGTTCGTGGTTCACCGTGAATGTGAACCAGCAATGTTCGCGCGAAACGGTTCGCGGTCGAATCATTCAGGCCATCTCTACTAGAATGATGAGATAGCTACATCATCAGGATTTTAACCATTTTAGCCTGCGGGGATTTTTCACCTTATGCATCAGAGCAATTTTCACCTCCCATTCATTTGCTAATAACTTTATCACTACTTATCACAATTTATTGATCTATATCTTGTTTTTTTCCGCCACTAATTAGGCTTTCTTTGGGTGGTACATTTTGCAAAGAATTATTTTTTTTTATAAATGCATTTTAACAGGATTAATAAGAAAAAAAAAGGAAAAAAATCATTATTTCTCAGTTTTCATCCATTATAGCTTTAAAATAATCCATGCTACCATAATTAAAACCTATGTATTTTATTTGCCTGTTTGTCTTGGTTATGACACCATTTACATTTTGTCCCTATCACAATGTATGGCGCCAATATTTTATTTGGAAATAAAGGTGCATTTTTTCCATTTTGCGTCCATCACTATTTACAAGCTTATAATTTAAAAAATGTTCGTAGTATACCCCCTTCAAATGCATATTTAAAAAGTTCAGACCCTTAGGTAACTATTTATGTCTTTTTTTTTGTATTGTACTTTTTTTTCCATTCAAAATTTTATTTGGGTAATATTTTGGTGTGGGAGATAAACAGTTGATTTTTAATGTTATTATATGTGTAAATTGTAATGTAAAAAAATTGTAGATGTAGTTTTACTATTTGGCCACAAGATGGCCACCTTGAGTTTTTTTTTTCTCCTTGTGCTTCTCGCTAACCGGAAGCACAAGGGGGACGCAGACAATTTTATGTGCAGAAAGACTGAAGCCACTTGTAGGAGCGCTTCGGTTTTTATGCTGGGGAGACAGATCGGTGATTGGGAACCATGTTCCCGTACACTGATCCCAGGGCTACCGGGGGACAGCACGGGGGCGCGCCCGCGATCTTGCGCCAAAGCGTGGCACCACAGCAGGGCAGCCGCCCGGATGTGAGCTTCAGGTCCAGGCGGCAGAAATGGTTAAAGGGAGCCAAGCACCTTTTTTAGGACCCAGGGCATTTCGATTGCACATTAAAAAAAACTTGCATTTTACCTCTTATTTTTACATTTATAACTTTAGCAACAGGTTTTATTACCCTACTTCTGCGGACGGCACAGCCTGTCCAACTGTAAATATTTCAGGCAGATAAGCAGGGTGTGTGGAGATAGGACACTGTTATTAAAAGAGTTAAGTGAAGTCACAGATGCTCTCTTCACATCTGCCCCTGGATAAATAAGGACAGCTAGAAGGGGAGTGGGGAACATGGCAGCTTCTATAGCTATTAGAAACCTAGGAGAAACTGCAGGAAAAAAATGGTGCTTAGTTCCCTTCAAGAGGACTTATTCATTATTGCCTGCCCCAGAATAGTTTAGTGAAGTGTGTGTGTGTCTACCTAGCTCATTTTCTTGACTGATCTTTAACAGACTTTAAAGGTCTTTGTACAGAGAAAAGACTGCAGAATAACCAGATTGTAAGTGTTATGAATATATCATTTTAGATAGCACAAGATCTATTTTTAAATCTATTTAATAATATTGTATTCATTCTAAAACCATAGTTTGAGGTGCAGATGTTGAGAACGAGAGAACGGCCTTAAGAATCAAAAATTCTAAATCTCCTCCAATCCTCCAAGAGATTATGCAAAACAATGACATTTTGACTTTACTCCAAGGTAAAATTGATGTCAGTCTTTTGGACGGACATGCAGAATTAAACAATTTATAAACTGTAGAACTAAGGGGTTGGTGTATGCTTTAATTTGTCCTTGTCAGCGTATTTATGTGGGTGAAACCACTAATATGCTCAAGGACCGCTACCAGGCCCACTGTAGGTCCGTTCACAGCGGTGAGGGCTGCCCTAGAGTCATTGAACATATGCGGGGGGCCCATAATAGTGATGTAACAAAAATGAGATTCTTGGGTCTTGAGCAGGTAAAACATGATCGGAGGGGCGGTGATTGGCACCGCAAACTTTTGCAGAGGGAAAGTTTTTGGATTGCATATTTTGATGCAGTTGGGCCTTTAGGGCTGAATGAAAAGAATAATTTAGCAGTTTTCATCTAAATTAAATTGTGGTGTTTATATATATTTTAATTGATTTTATGTACCCTCTGTGTTAAAATTCTTTGTTTTTGCTTCCCAGGTATGTGATGGCAGTTGGGGTCGGACAGTGTGCGTTCTGGTGGGGTGGTGAGTTTAACATTATTTTTATGGTGTTTTGAGACACACATAAACTTGTTAAATTAGCATTTTGCTATTGATTGTCTTTTTTCACCCCCACTAGTGCGACACTGAATGCCGACTTTACCTGAAGTCTGTCCATATCTTGTAACTATAACTATAATTATGTTTAGGGCTGGTGAGCAGTTGTATTTGTATTTTTATTTCCATTTGCTCCCTTAATTTATTCCAGCTGTGGCAATATAATTTTTGGCCACTGGAGGGTAGCAATGGAAATCACATCCATGGACCTGTATATGTTTATTAGTTTATGCCAGCTGCCCCCATGTGGACTATGCCGGTAAACCAGGCGTATTGCACCCTGATTGAAGCGGCTTTTTGTCCGCATCGGTCGGACGTACGGGTTGGAGCCTCTGCCGGATATGACGTTTAGTCTTCCGGTTTGCGCTCCATTGAGCGGAAGCCGCCTCCCCTTTCCATTGCTTTCAGCACGGCGTGCGTTCCATAGCGAACAGCGCGATGGGGACCATGGATTCAGCTGCTCACTAGGTAATAGGGTAAGCATCTATTTATAGGGGGATTTTATATTGGGGTGGTTGTCCTGATGATGCGCCACGGAATGTAACGGCGCGAAACGGCTGTCGACCTCCCCATTTAGCCTGTACCTCTCTCTGCCAGTTTATGGAATTGTAATGTATGCCTTTTAATATTTCCAATAAATGCATAGTTTTACTGTGGGATGTGCAAGGCCCTTCTCTTTCTACAATTCAGTCTTTTCATAACATGTTATTTTTGAAGAATTCTGTTTGTAATTTAAATAGATGTACGCTATCTTCTCTGTAATACTTTTTTGAGCCTTCACCCCCTAGATATACCTGTTTTCTGGAAGGGATCAGGTGATAATAGTATGTACTGTTTACTTGTCCCCCCCCCCCCCCCAACTCCTTTTTTAAGACTTCAGATACCCTTTAGGGGAACTTTATTGTGCATAACTTACATAGTAAATACAATAATGCACTCTTATTCTTATTATTTACAATATTCCTTTATAAATAATTTAGTAAATGTTTTCCCATTGTAAAATCTTACCTCACCCAGATTTACATTCTTAAATGTATAAGTGATGACAGCATCCTTAGTGCTGGCAGGATGAACACCTGTGTTTTTTTTTACTTATCTGTGATGTGAGTAGGAACATCACCTGATCTTCTGGAGTGCTCTGGGACTAGAAGGTGCCATACATCATAGCCTTGGCTAGACATCGTTGGAAAGGAAGCGTTACATACCAATATTCAGCAATATATAAATAGAAGAAGCATTTCTGATACTGAAACCGGATAATTATGTAAAAATTGGTGTTTTGAATATGTTATTACATTCTACTATATGTCATTACAGTACCTCTTTAAGTAATTCTCATGTAGTGATTAACTACACGTACTCCTTTCAGAGCCAATAATCTTCACTTGACCTGACCCAGTCCCAATCCAGCTTAGCTTCACACATAATTGCACCTCTCTGATGCCACCAATAATAATTAACTATTTCCTTACCACTATGTAAACACTATGTAAGTAGTTAACTATTATAAGCAATATTAGAGAGTTGCTAAAATGTACCATACAGGGAGTGCAGAATTATTAGGCAAGTTGTATTTTTGAGGAATAATTTTATTATTGAACAACAACCATGTTCTCAATGAACCCCAAAAACTCATTAATATCAAAGCTGAATATTTTTGAAAGTAGTTTTTAGTTTGTTTTTAGTTTTAGCTATTTTAGGGGGATATCTGTGTTTGCAGGTGACTATTACTGTGCATAATTATTAGGCAACTTAACAAAAAACAAATATATACCAATTTCAATTATTTATTTTTACCAGTGAAACCAATATAACATCTCAACATTCACAAATATACATTTCTGACATTCAAAAACAAAACAAAAACAAATCAGTGACCAATATAGCCACCTTTCTTTGCAAGGACACTCAAAAGCCTGCTAACCATGGATTCTGTCAGGGTTTTGATCTGTTCACCATCAACATTGCGTGCAGCAGCAACCACAGCCTCCCAGACACTATTCAGAGAGGTGTACTGTTTTCCCTCCTTGTAAATCTCACATTTTATGATGGACCACAGGTTCTCAATGGGGTTCAGATCTGGTGAACAAGGAGGCCATGTCATTAGTTTTTCTTCTTTTATACCCTTTCTTGCCAGCCACGCTGTGGAGTACTTGGACGCGTGTGATGGAGCATTGTCCTGCATGAAAATCATGTTTTACTTGAAGGATGCAGACTTCTTCCTGTACCACTGCTTGAAGAAGTGGTCTTCCAGAAACTGGCAGTAGGACTGGGAGTTGAGCTTGACTCCATCCTCAACCCGAAAAGGCCCCACAAGCTCATCTTTGATGATACCAGCCCAAACCCTAGTACTCCACCTCCACCTTGCAGGCGTCTGAGTCGGACTGGAGCTCTCTGCCCTTTACCAATCCATCCATCTGGCCCATCAAGATCACTCTCATTTTATCAGTCCATAAAACCTTAGAAAAATCAGTCTTGAGATATTTCTTCGCCCAGTCTTGACGTTTCAGCTTGTGTGTCTTGTTCAGTGGTGGTCGTCTTTCAGCCTTTCTTACCTTGGCCATGTCTCTGAGTATTGCACACCTTGTGCTTTTGGGCACTCCAGTGATGTTGCGGCTCTGAAATATGGCCAAACTGGTGGCAAGTGGCATCTTGGCAGCTGCACGCTTGACTTTTCTCAGTTTATGGGCAGTTATTTTGCGACCTGTTTTTTCCACACGCTTCTTGCGACCCTGTTGACTATTTGAATGAAACGCTTGATTGTTCGATGATCACGCTTCAGAAGCTTTGCAATTTTAAGAGTGCTGCATCCCTCTGCAAGATATCTCACTATTTTTTGACTTTTCTGAGCCTGTCAAGTCCTTATTTTGACCCATTTTGCTAAAGGAAAGGAAGTTGCCTAATAATTATGCACACCTGATATAGGGTGTTGATGTCATTAGACCACACCCTTTCTCATTACAGAGATGCACATCACCTAATATGCTTAATTGGTAGTAGGCTTTCGAGCCTATACAGCTTGGAGTAAGACAACATGCATAAAAAGGATGATGTGGTCAAAATACTCATTTGCCTAATAATTCTGCACTCCCTGTATATACTCACGTATTAGCCGACCCGTGTATAAGCCAAGGTACCCACTTTTCCATCAGAAACCAGGAAAAAGTGATTGACTCACGTATAAGCCCCCTCCCCAGTATAGCCCCCTCCACAGTAGCCAGATGTGCCCCCAGTAAAAGTCAGCGCTCCTCACCATAGCCAGATGTGCCTCAAAGATGATACAGCTGTGTCTCAAGAAAGAACTAGATACGAAGAATACCCAGCACTCCACCGCTGGCACATTGCTTGAACGCTCTGCTCCACAAACCAGGGAACACAGGTAGTCTTGAGCAGCACACTCTGCACACCATGTTGTAGGACATGGACACAGCAGGGAGCCAGCTAGCAAGGGCAGGATCACTAGTGCACAATCCTTACGCTTCTCTGCCTGTAACAAAACCTGCTCCACCATCTGTTCTGCTCCACTGACTCACATATAACCCAAGGGGGGGGGTAACTTTTTAGCACATTTCTTGTACTGGAAAATAGAGTTCAGCTAAGACACACAATTCATCTTTTATCAAACATAAAATCATTTGTGTTTTACCCTCAATTGTCCTTCCCACCCACTCAGTTCAGAAGCATGTTTATTTTGTCTATCTGTCCTACTCACCACCACTGTACCTTTGTCCAAGCGTCTGCCCTGCCTCTGCATGCCTTTCCTACTCCACTGACCAATCCTACACACTCCAAAGCTAAACCTCTTCTAGGGCACCGTTATTCTAACCATCCTAAATGTGTTTCTCATTCATCTGTCATGCCCATCCCTCATGTATTTCCCCCATCCCCTCTGTTGTTCACCCTCTCTGGTATAATTGCATCTCATCCAGCTTATCACATTGTCTAACCTGTTAAACTTTTTGGTAACTCAGCCTTCTTATGCTAATACCAGTGCTGTTGTGACATCACAACAATGTCAGACTGGCATCAGGACAAGGCTGTGCAGCACTGAGGGGAGAAAAAAGCAAGCCAGGTGTAAAGATAGTGCTGCACATTGTGACAGCTAAGTATAAAACTGGTATCAGTGCATCATTGTGCTGCATAGGGTGGTAGGGTTCAAGGGAGAGAGGTGGCACTGCTCTAGGAATATGGCTTTACTACTAGAGAATGGTGGCACACAGATGGCACTGCAGGGGAAAAGTGGCAGTCTAGGGGGGAGGGGGTAGACTCTAATAAGGGGACATGGAAATACTGCAAGTAGAGAGTGAATTACTAGGATTTGTAATTCTGCCCCCCCCCCCCCCACCACACACACAGTGTTACTAGTATAGGGAGACCTGCCTTCATTTGGCAGCACAGACTATGAACTATGCACGCTCATTATGTAAACAGGACTCATGAGACAAACAACATGTGACCTATGTAATGTAGGTGCAGGCATACACTTTACAGCAGCATAACAAACCATTTGGTACATTGATGGGATTTACCAATTTTAAGTTGCAGAAATACAGGTCAATGTAATGTTAAAAAAGTATATTTAAATTGCCTAAAAAGGAGGCAAATCCCATACAACAGTACAGTAGTGCACATGATGGAAAAAGTATTTACAGCACTGCTAAACGGTCTGCTGACCTTTTGCAATACGGTAACTGTAATATTGTCCTAATAAACCTTTGGTTAGCCTATTCTTTTGGATAATAACAAAGACACAAAAGTGTAAATGTGTTTATGTATGTGTAAATAAAAAAACACCAAAACTCAGAATTAGCTCATTCCGAGTATGTGAATTGAAACAGTACTTTGCTTAAGAGGAAAGGCCATGACCTACAAATTAAACCACAAAAGAATTACAGCTAAACACACACACAATCCCTGTGTAAAAGCTCAGATCAGTACAGCTGCAATCTCAGATCTATAAACAAACAACTAAAATAAGAAATAATTGCCTATTGGTGCAATGTTTGCAGAAGCTTATCATCTAATTAGAATGCTGCGGCACCTAAATATACAGAACAAATAAGGGTAAACTGGTATACTCTGTTAGCATTATGCATACATTACATCTCCAAAATTCAACGAAAAAGTATTTGGATGGTAGTAAGGAACATAAACAGAAATAATGAACATATAAACGGTTTAGTTATTGTAAGTACCAACTGTTCCTCTTTAGAAAATTACAAGATGTATAGTTTAGGAGGTTTAGTATTGTGTATACTAGCACTGCATACATTCGATGCCAATCTTGGTGTAAATGTTGCTCAGTCTCAGTTTCTGTGGCCCTACTTGTTCATAACAAAACCAAGTTGGCAGTCAAGCACCTATTTATAGAGATCTGTCAATCATTTTTTCATAGATTGATATTTTTTGAAGTAGCAGATTTCAGCCATTATAGTTTTAAAATAAAACAGGCAACCATATCTAAAACACACGTATTTTATTTGCCCATTTGTCCCAGTTATTACACCCTTTAAAGTATGTCCCTATCACAATGTATGGCAACAATTGTTTTATTTGGAAATTAGGTGTGACGGTTTAGTGCCACCACTCAGACGTCTGATTATTTGGTGATCTGCAGAATCACCAATAATGCAGACGCTATACCTGATTATGTGTGATCTGCAGAATCACCAATAATACTAGTATAGCAGACAAAGAGCTGAGTGTGTAGTGATTTGGTGCAACCGTAACTTTAATAGTTTTATCAGAACTAAACAGGACAGATTTGACCACAACCTCCCCAGTGAGGCTGGGAAAGGTACAGACAGAAAATACAGAGGTAGTATAGCTGGTCTCTGCCAGGGGTGCTGGCGAGAGACAAGAACCACTCAAACAGGTACTAACAGAGCTTTACCAGATGGCCTGGAATATCGACCAGGCGTCTGCAAGAATGGACCGACTAGTTCTCACCAGAGGAACTGGCAAGGAACTAGTTGATAGGTAGCAAGAAAGCTACGCCAGAACTTTCCAGGGGAGCTGGAAAGGTGACACTAGTGACTCAGACGGTTTTGGCTGAACCTTCCAGAGAAGCTGAGAAGGTCCCCTCAATCACTAGGCAACACCTCACTAGTGGAGCTAGTGAGGATAATGAATAAATAACGAGTGCTCATCAGTGGAGCTGATGAGCCTCAGAGCCACATAGGCTAGGCCCCTACAAAGGTGCTGGTTGACAGTAACTACACTGCAGTACTAAATACGGCCGGACCTCCGGGGCTCTGTGAACACACTAACAGAAATGGTGACCTCGTAGTTTGGCAAGACCTCACCAGAGATGCTGGCGAGGTACGAAAGATACACTGACCACCCGTATAATAAAGTACAAACCCCAGCAAGCTGGGGATACTGAAACTGGGATAGAATCTCCCGAGGAGTGGGGGCACAGGCAAAGCTGTAACTATTGGCCTCCTAAGGAGTGGGCAGCTCAGACTGTACTGCAGCCTAGGAGCAGGAGGCACAGACAATGCAACTACTGGTCGCCTAAGGAGTAGGCGATTCAGACTGTACTGCAGCCTACGAGACACAACCAATACTGCACTAATAATTGCCTGGGAACAGGTGAGTCAGACTGTACTGCAGCCTAGGAGACACAACCAGGACTGCGCTAAAGAATAACTTCACCAGAGGCGAATCAGTATCAGTACAGATTTATGAGACAGGAGAGTAATCGACAATCAGGCAGAGGTTCAGCAACTAACGAGGCAGACAGGCAAAGGTACAAGATTGGAGAGCAGGATCAGAGTCAGAGTACTAGCTGAGAATCATACACAGGACATCAATACAGAATAATACAATAATGAACTAACTGTAGATAGATGTATATTGCAAACACTGCATATACATCTATCATCCAGAGGAACTTCACTACAATGAACAGGATTCCTAGTCTTGTGTGAAATCCCTGGTTTCCTCCCAGATCAAACACACCGGAACTATTCTAACAAATAAACAATAACAATGAAGCAATCTCCTAGACTAGGTGTAAAGTCCTTAGCATCAACACCTGGGATCTAGTCTAAGGTCTGAGCGCTAACACGCAAGCATTCACGACAACAGACAGCGCTGGAGTGAAGCCCGAAGGCTTAAGAAGCAGAGGAGACCTCACCGGCACGCCCCCTGCTGTAGCCAATCCGGGGCGCCGTGAGTCTCCTCTGATGTCAGCTGACC